>NC_138380.1:23708943-23746189 GCF_054177405.1 Leptonychotes weddellii
CTCCGATTTCCCCCGCTTCATTCTTCCCCTCCCGCTACCTTCTTCTTCTTCTTTTTTTTTTTTCTTAACATATATTGCATTATTTGTTTCAGAGGTACAGATCTGAGATTCAACAGTCTTGCACAATTCACAGCGCTTACCAGAGCACATACCCTCCCCAGTGTCTATCACCCAGTCACCCCATCCCTCCCACCCCACCACCCACTCCAACAACACTCAGTTTGTTTCCTGCGATTAAGAATTCCTCATATCAGTGAGACCACTTTAAATCTTCTACAGTAATCAGGATCTCAGGTACAAGTTAGACACTGTTTGGTGACAATTTTAAGCAACATGTTAGTTAAGGATTTCCTCCCTTCCCCCCAACCCCATCTACACACATCATACGGGAAATGGATCTGCAAACAGCTCATCTCAACTTCACATTGAAATTTTTGACTTCTTTTTTGGGTTTTGTACTACTTCTTATACGTTGGTAAATAAATGTCTGCATTTTCTTTATCCCTATTTTAAATTCCACATTTTCCATATTTTAATTCTATATTGAGAATGTAGAAAAAAAGATTTGTGAAAATTTATAGTTACAATTTTTTTTTAAAAAACAACATCTGCATTTTTTTGTTTTATTTTCAGTATTTCAAAACAGGCAGGATTTTGTCTAATAATTAGTTTTAGGAAAGAAATTTCAATAAGTAGACTGAAAAATGGAATACCTCAAATGCATTTTTCTGATGTGCATGATTACTAGAGTTCCTACAATTATTTTTGTGTGATTAATTTCTCAGTACAAAACATCTACTTTCAGAAAGATTAGTGAAAATTTTCTTTATATTAGCTCTTTTCAAGATTCTCCAAAATTGTCTCATAAAGAGGTTATATTGTATATTCACCTAGCGCCATGGTTCCTGCTCTACTTTCTCCATATTTATATTCTCAGCAGGGAGCTGCTAATGTTTCTGAAAATACATAATAAACTGTTGTTAGCTGGCAGTCAAGTTATATACCTGAAGCTGTTATATTTGAAGGAACTTTGCAATTAATACTAAATTACACTGATAGGTTTTATTAAATATATTTATTCATCATGAATCCTTCTGGATCAATTAATTGCTGTATAACAGAACTTTTAACTTTAAGGAAGTCCCATACCAAGAAGACAATAATATTTTGTTTCAAATGCATATCTTTTTCTTTTAAACGATAATAGCACATTTCGTATGGTCAGATTTACAATGGCACACTCTCAGGTAAGCTTAATCTGCTAAATTCTTAGCAGATTCCTCACACTGGTGAGGTGGGCTGGCTGTGAAGAATCCATTTCTACATTCCTGTCCCTGAGCACTGTACCTATGACGCTACAATGGGGAAAGCTGATTTCATAGAAATATTTTCAAAGCAAAACAAAGTACTTTAGAAGCATTGACTCCTTCAATCACCTGTTTTACAGATGAGGAACTGAAGATCACTGCCGTGACTTCTGTTCTATTGTTTTCTCTTCAACTAAGGAAAAACATTTTAAACAAGATCTGTTCATGTACAATGTCTCTTTTCTCAGAGGAATATTTTTCAACCTTGCACACCTTGGGAAAGTTTGAGAATTTTGACCTAGCTTAAGATTAAAATTAATACGTTTTGCTAATTATGAAACTGACCATTTTCAGGTAATACAGGAATTTCTAAACTATGCCAGGCATTTTATTAGACATTGAGGATCCAAAGATGAATAAATATGGTTCTCTGATCTGAAAGATCTTGTAGTATAGTGGGGAAGGCAAAATGACAAATAACCATAACTTACTATACTGATGTTTTAATAGAGGTGCGTGTGATATGCCAGAAAGCTCAGAAGCTGGACAGACTACACCAAACAAACTTAGAGTAACTTTATATCCGATCATTCTTCCTTCTGACCCTGCTTGCCTTTTAAATAAATACCATTTAAGTCCTGGTATTTTAAAATTGATGTTTTTGGTACTGTGCTATGTGACATTTCATCAAACAATTTATTGAATCTATAATATATAGCTCATTGATCCCCAGTATTCCCTTATCTAATAAATCCATCATTGCATTAAAGAAGACGATAAGAGTAGTTTTTTATAAGCTTTCTTTAATAAATTTGTGTTACTGACCACTTTTTAGTGTTTATATAGCAATAGTATTTCTTGGGTCATAAATTTAAATCAGTCTGTAAATCATGTAACTCAACTTTGTGAAAACTTTCTAGACTTTTGAACCATACTCTTTCCAGAGTGGAAAAAGCTTCAGTCTAAACTATGCAGGGAATTGAACCAAAAAGGAAGTTGAGTAATTGTTTTTATTAAAAGTGTAATAACACAACTCTTAGGTAAGCATTTCTCTAAGCTCTTATCTTAGTAGATCTCCTATAAACTCATTGGCCTTTTGATTTTAAATGCATAATAATAAAAATCATGATAAAAAATATAACATCAATTAAGAAACTAATTAAGACATGGAGTTTTCCTTAAAATTTCACAGGCATGTAAGTCATCTAGTTCTCAGAAAAATTCTATGAAGTAGTTAATATCCCCACATTTAAATATGTAGAGACTGATGTTCTGAAAGCTTAGGAGATTTGCATAAGAACACACAATAAGGAGGGGTGCCTGGGTGGCTCAGTCATTAAGCATCTGCCTTTGGCTCAGGTCATGATCCCAGGGGCCTGGGATCAAGCCCCGCATCAGGCTCCCTGCTCAGCAGAGCCTGCTTCTCCCTCTGCTTGCCCTCCCCCTGCTTGTGTTCCCCCTCTCGCTGTCTCTCTCTCTGTCAAATAAATAAAAATCTTAAAAAAAAAAAATAGAAGGGGTGCCTGGGTGGCTGTCGTTAAGCGTCTGCCTTCGGCTCAGGTCATGATCCCAGGGTCCTGGAATCGAGCCCCGCATCAGGCTCCCTGCTCGGCAGGAAGCCTGCTTCTCCCTCTCCCACTCCCCCTGCTTGTGTTCCCTCTCTCGCTGTGTCTCTCTCTGTCAAATAAATAAATAAAATCTTTAAAAAAATAAAAAAGAAAAAAAAGAACACACAATAAGGACACTGCCTAAGGAGGACTTCAAAATCTATTTCTTTGAAATTTCATAGTAACATTTCCTAATCTAAAATATAACATTTAAAAATTTTTTCCAAAGATCTCCATTTATACTTAAATATATAACACACAATTATGATTATAAGTTTCATTATACTGAAATACTTATAAAATAAATTAGAAATGATTAAAAATTGTTATAGTTAATTAGCAAAATCACATGAAGAAAGGAAATAGACCATAGAATTAGGATCAAAACTTAGTTCTGTTGGTCCCCTGGGTGGCTTAGTCAGTTAAGTGTTTGACTCTTGATTTCAGCTCAGGTCATGCATGATATCAGGGTCCTGAGATCAAGCCCCACATCAGGCTCCATGCCAGGTGTAGAGCCTGCTTAAGGTTCTCTCTCTCCCTCTCCCTCAGTCCCTCCCCTCCCTCTCTCTCTAAAAAACAAAACAAAACAAACAAACAAGAAACTTAGTTCTGTCACTTCCTGTGTGACTTTGAGCAAATGACTTAAATTCTCTGAGCTTCTCTTCCTCTTATGTAAAATATGGATAATAATACATTGCACATAATACTTGTGTGGCAGATAAACTCCAAGAAAAATATGTATGGCCATGGGGGCATAGAGTAGGCACTTAGTAGCTAATATTAATTTTATTTTAAGAAAAACTATCCTAGGTATTTATATTAAAGTTGTTACTACTGTTTTTGGTAGAATAAAATAACCCCAAAGTTCAGTTTTAGCACATTATGTGTTTATTTTGTCCATGAATAGCTAGCTATCAGTCTTTTCCTTCTAAATATAATAATTTCTTAAAGAGAGCTTACCTGGTGCCTTGCCTATAGTGTTTCCTGTGTGGTAGCTGGAATTAAAAATTTACGTGAATCTTCTCACATTTATAGTCAATTGGGAAGCTATCTGGTAACAGGATTATAAGGCAGCCATTACTTGAAAGACCAAGATCTAGGAAACTGGGAACCACAAAGAAGCAAGTCTAACATACTTCTTCCCTACATTTTTCCCTTGAAACATTTGCTTAGAACTAATCTGAGCAGGCAGAAGAGAAAAATCAAGAAAATAAGAAAAAGCTTTTGTTAAAAGGCTCGAAAGCTATGCAGGAATCATGGCAGTCTCACTTCTGAGGTTATAAAAATTGGGAGTTCAAGATTCTCCAAGGAGGACAGTCTATGAGAAATATTTAAGGCTTTCGGTTGGAATTCCCAAAGGGCTACAGTTTGTAAAGATAAACTGGAACCAGAACAGCACTCAGAAATTCTGAAATTGTTTCAATCCATGTATGGATAAAGGTGATTTCTTTGCCTTTTCCTTCCAATAGGAAGGAAATTATATCCTCTCTGGAGGAAGAAAACATCACCTAGTACCTCTATAACTTTTCCTACAAAATGGTGGCATTAACCAAATCTCTCTCTCTCTCTCTCATGCACACACACACACACATCAAAAGCCAGATGAGAGAAAAAAGGTAGTCCATTTAGATACTGCAAGAATCAGACAAGGACTTTACAATAACTACAATTAATGTGTCCAGGAAAATAGATAAGATGGGGAATTTTACTAGCAAACTGAATTTATTAAAAACAATCTATTGAAAATTCTAGAAAGTATACAATAAATTAAATTATAAACTTAACAGATATTTTAACAAATGATTAGATACCACATAAAAGAAGATTAATAACTAGGAAACAGATGAGTAAAAAAATTAATGGTTTGAAATACACAGTTGGAAAAAAAATTTAAATATGGAACAGAGAATGAGTCATATGAGAACACTGAAAATATTTAACATGCATGAAATTGGAATCCAAGAAGGAATGGAAAGAAAGTATACTTGAAGATATATTAGGGAATTTTCCAAGATGGATAAAAACTAGCCAGCAACATCAAACATAAAAGACATCAAAAAGCCCCGAGGTCAAAGAGGATAAAGAAAAAACATCCTAGGCATGTGAGCTGTCTACCTGCTGAAAAAGAAAAAGAGAAAAACTTAAAAGAAGATAGAAGGACAAAAAGGACATTTTACCTTCAAAGGAGCGACAGACAATAAGACTGACAGCTCACTGAGCAGACATGATGCAAGTCAGTAGACAAGGAAGTGACAGATTCAAAGTACTGAAAAAAATAAATGCCAACCTAGATTCCTTCAGCCAGTGAAGACATCCTTAAAATGATGGTGTGATGAATAAATTTTCAAATAAATAACATCTGAGAAAAGTCATTCCAAGGACAACTGTGCTAAAAGATATAACAAAGTAGTCCTTTGGAAGTAGAAGCATAATAATGCAAAAGGATGAATAATTTTGGAAAGTGTAAAAATGAAGGTAAATCTAAATGAAGACTGACTGACTGTCCTGAGCTTGATGTGTGTGTGTGTGTGTGTGTATGTATCTATGTATGTATATGTATTTGTGTGTGTGTATGTATACACACATATTCATATCCTACATATGTATATGTATTTGCATATATATACAAATATACATATATAATATGCATGTCTATGTTTATATATACAACACGACAACAATAGCACAAAGCTCAGGACATAGAAAAATGAACTTAAAATGTGTAAGCTTAGTGTATTGCCCAGGAAATGGTAAAAACATTAATAAGAAGTAGTCTGCTGAAACCTCTAGAGATTTCACTTAAAGAATAATAAATATAAGTATATAATGAAAAAGATAATAGAAGGATTAAAATATTTTAAAAATTATATGATTACTCCAAAAGAGAATAAGAATGGAGAAAAAAATAAACAAAACCAAATAGAAAAAAGAGGGGAGGGGCGCCTGGGTGGCTCAGTTGGTTAAGCGACTGCCTTCGGCTCAGGTCATGATCCTGGAGTCCCTGGATGGAGTCCCGCATCGGGCTCCCTGCTCGGCAGGGAGTCTGTTTCTCCCTCTGACCCTCCCCCCTCTCATGTGCTCTCTCTCATTCTCTCTCTCTCAAATAAATAAATAAAATCTTTAAAAAGAAAAAAAGAAAAAAGAGGGGAAAAAAAGTAAGCTAACAGATTTAAATTCCACATGCATCAGTACATTAATTATATGAAATTGAAATCAATTAAATACTCCAAATTTCTTTAAAAGATTGTCAGGCTGGATAGAAAAACAAAACCAAACTGAATACTGCTTAAAATGGATATACATTACAGATGAAAAGACACAGGAAGTTTGAAAGAAAGGATGAAAACATATGCTACACAACTACTAAAAAAACAAAAACTGTTAATACTAATATCAGACAATATACACATCAAGGTAAGGAGGAAAACGACATATACCTCCTAATGATTCAGGGTTCTCCAGAGAAACAGGGATCTCCAGGGAAACAGAACCAATAGGATTGATCTATCTATCTATAGACTTATTATAAGGAAATTAGCTCATTTAATTATGAAGGGTAACAAGTCTCCAGATCTACAGTTGACAGTGGTGTAGTTCCATTCTGAAAGCCAATAGCAGGAAAACAAAACAAACAAAAAAACAAAATAAAACAAAAAAACCTCATCTTCCAGGTCCAAGACAATCAGGCAGAAAGCTGTTCCTTTTGCTCCCAGGGGGTCAGCTTTCTGGTCTACTCAGACCTTCAGCTGACTGGATGAGAACCACCCACATTGAGGAAAAGCATGTGCTTTACTCAGTCTGTCAACTGAAATGCTAGTCTCATCCGAAACACCTTCACAGACACACCTAGAATAATGTTTGACCAAATAACTGGGCACCTATGGCCCAGTCAAGTAGACAGGTAAAATTCATCACCACAATAATGAAAAGATTAATTCACCTGACAGATATAACAATCCTAACAATATGTGTCTCCTGAGGTTGGATGGGGACACAGTTGACTAGAAAGTCTAAAAGGCGGAGACACCAGATAACTGTGCCAAAGGTGCAAAATCAGCAATGAAGAACTTGCTGCATGTAGGGAGGGCATCATTTAAGTCTTCAGAGGTTGTCCATGGTAAAAGGCATGAGCCTTCCCTGTGGGTCAGTAGACAAACATTTTCTCACAGGGAAAACGATGATAATGGTAATGAATATTACATCCATCTGTGGTATGGATGGATGGATGGATGGATGGTAGATAAATACAATTTCCTCTTAGCAACTCTATGAAGTTAGTTCTATTTATTATCATCCCACTTTCAGATGAGGATACTGAAGCAAAAAATATTAAGTAACCTGCCTAAAGTTACACAACAGTAAGTGGTAGAACCAGGATTTGAACTCAGGTGGTCAAGTTCCAGAGTTCCTTTAGCACCACACTATGTAACATGAACAGAAAAACCTAGATAAAGTAGACTTCCAGAAAACTGGGGACAAGTAGGAGGAAGGGTAGGAGCTAGTCAGAGAACATTATGTCCCTATATCACAGGAACCTAAGAGAGAAATAACTTTAACACCTACCAGGCTCAAAACCAGAAAGCGAACTTAGCAATATCAAAAGAGTAAAGTTAATTGGACCCCTTGTATCTCTTCATTTTCACATTTTGACCACAGAGAGATTTGGAACTTACATTTCTGGGAATAAAATATTACCTTCTTTAGGTTTCCATTGTTCACCCACACATTTTTTTTTTTTTTTACAGAATCACAGTTTTAAAAAACAGCTTAACTCGTATTTGTCAGATTATTCTCTTACTCTGACTTCACTCTAAGAAGAATTCACACTATTACTTGCAGTTCATTATAATTTGCAAATTTCTAGTCTCGCTGGGTATGTGTCCTCACAAAAAGGACCAAATGCTTCTATTTGGAAACACAGGATAAATGAGAAGAGACCAGAGATTAGTTGTTCTGTTTTTCTCCTAACAGTTTTTTTCCTTGCCAAATCAATTAAGTAAACAAGCTGTAGTTTCCATCCTAAAAATAGAAAACATGCATTTACAGTTGCCCAAATATGTTTTCATTTTCATACATAAAAGGAAATACTCAGAGGATTTAATTGTAACAAGACTTTGACATTTGTGACATCAGTAGGATAAGTTAGTTAATGTTTGTGTGCTTTCTCTAAACACAAAAACAAACGGAAGGATCCAGCAAGCCAGCCTGGATGCTGTATCACAGCTGACAGGCTGGAAATTTGCCATATGGATACTATTATAGTTGCAATTAGCTGACAGCTCTTGGACAAAAAATGCTGTTACTCCTTATAGAATTCTGCTGTGCAGAGTAGAAATATTGGAAAAATTAATATAGTCTTATGGAGGTGATAACTGTTAAAGAAAAAAAAAGGTCAAGAGCAATCTTTGTCATGAAGCTGCAGGAATCCACAGATAAGGCCTAAAATATTGCTTTCAAAGGGAGAATCCTGAAGACTCCCCAAAGCTGCTTCACAGTAGTCTAGATCACATTAGATATAGGGGCCCCCCCGCTATCTGAAGGTAGGTTCCTTTGAAATCTTTTGTAAACTGAAGTGGCCCTAATGTGAGGAAGCAACTATCATTAATTTACAGTTGACCTTTGAACAAGGATTTGAACTGTGCAGGGCCACTTGTAGGCAGATTTTGCTTTTCAATAAATATAGTACAGTAGTGTAAATATATTTTCTATCATGATTTTCTTAACATTTTTTCTCAAGCTCACTTTATTGTGAGAAGACAGGATATAATACATACAACATACAAAAAGTACGTTATCAGCAAGGCTATCCGTCAATAGCCGCCT
Organism: Leptonychotes weddellii; assembly: GCF_054177405.1. Lineage (NCBI taxonomy): Eukaryota > Metazoa > Chordata > Mammalia > Carnivora > Phocidae > Leptonychotes > Leptonychotes weddellii. The sequence continues at coordinate 23,717,681 of NC_138380.1, forward strand.
ATTGTTTAAGTTTTGGGGAAGTCAATCCTTACATGCAAATTTTCGCCTGCATGGGGCTCAGTACCCCTAGCCCCCGTGTTATTCAAGGATCAACTGTATATGGAAAAAATCTTAAGCATTCCCAGGCCCACAAAATAACTTCTTATAGGTTTTGTTGATACCTTGGATACATCTTGCTAACAGATGAAGAAAATAAATTGAGATAAACACAGAGGTTCACCGACGTGGTTCAAAGCCATAGCGCTGGGTGGCGCCACTCTTGCTGCTGGGGTGCACGCGGCCTCTATAACTAACTGCTCACTGCAAAACAAATGCTGAATGCCATTTTCGCTTTTTCCCGTAAAAGCAAAATCCTCTTCGGATTTCCATTGGGTAGCAAAAACAGGTACTGATGTAGGTCTTTCATAAAAGCAAAGTGGTGTAATACAAACTTTGGAAGCGCAGGGAATACCTGTATTTTTTTTTTTTTTTTAGGTATTTATTTATTTATTTATTTGAGAGAGGGAGACACAGCGAGAGAGGGAACACAAGCAGGGGGAGTGGGAGAGGGAGAAGCAGGCTTCCTGCAGAGCAGGGAGCCGGATGCGGGGCTCGATCCCGGGATCCTGAGATCATGACCCAAGCCAAAGGCAGATGCTTAATGACTGAGCCACCCAGGCACCCCCGGAATACCTGTATTTTAAACTTCAAAGTCCGGCTGGGGGAAGGTGCTAGGAAGACAAAGAGTAGAAGGATCTTGGGAAATGATTCACAATGGGATAGTTATTAAGAATAACAGCAGCGACATTAACCAACAAGGATTTTCCAAAGAAAGAATATTCCAAATCCTCATTGGAACATCAGCCAAAGGATTATATTTTACTCGAAATCTGCTATCTCTGAGTATTAACTCTTTAATCTAAGGTTTCTCACAGAGAGAGGGAATAATTTTTTTTAATGCCCTGCTCGGTTTTTCCTATTTCTGAAGACAGTCCTACAGGGGGCTAGTAAATCCTATTTAAAATCCAAATTGTTGGGACGCCTGGGAGGTTCAGTCAGTTAAGCGTGGGACTCTTGGTTTCTGCTCAGGTCATGATCTCAGAGTCAGGGTATCAACTCCATGTGAGGCTCCTTGCTTAGTGCAGAGTCTGAGTTTCTCTGCCTCTCCCTTTCTATCTGCCCCTCTCCCTGCTCCCTCTCTCTCTTTCTATCGCTCTCAAATAAATAATCTTTATAAATAAATAAAATCCAAATTGTGTTTCTAAAATGAGGAGTTTCAGAGATTTCCTCTATTGATAGATTCATAAAATGAAAACAAAGCAATGAAATTCCTTCATCTGCCATGTTATATTCTTTTGCTCTTTCTCTGATCTCTATATATTATTATGAACAGGGAGACTAGCTTAGACCACTCTGAGTTAGATATGAATCTCAGTTTAAACCTTCCTTCCTCTAGGAATCATTTCATGACTCTTTTCAAATGTTAAACACTTACGGGAGAATCTTTGACTCTCCCCAAAATACAGGACTTATGCAAGACACATTAGAAGAATATAAACATTTAATGTTATCAAAATGTGTTTCCATAGTATCCTATATTTCTTCTCTTACAGTACTTAGCATGCACCGTATTGAATCTGCTTATTTAATTTTTTTCCTCTACTAACCTTATAAGCCCTATGAAAACAGAAAACCTGCCTTTACCGTTCACTGTTCTATCCCCAGAGCTTAGTGCAAAGCCTGACACACAATGCGAACCCCATAAATACGGGAGAGGAAATGATAAATTCAAATAAAGCCTACACAGAATTTCACATAGTGAAGTTTTGACTCAGGACAAATATATGAGTTTTGGACAGCATGTAAAATAAGAATAAGCCAACAAAATCGCCAGAAATCAGGGAGGGATTGTAGGTATATTTAATCAAGTATTTAGAGGATACTATAAAACGTGTGAGACATAGCAGCAAAACCTACCAATAGACAAAGAATATTCACCATAAACAAGATGAAAATGGTACCAGTTATTTTGTCACAATTAAAAAAAAAAAAACAACTTAATGAAGCCATCTCTTTTGTGAAGGAAGTCACCCAAGGAGAAATATAAGAACTCAGGGCAAGATGGTGACACAACAGGGAAACTAATGTGCGAGCTGTTAGAACTTGGGAAAGAAGTAGAAGGAATAGAAACAATCACAGAAATGACAGATTTTGAAGAAATACAAAGGAGAAGAGAAACTGGTGAAAATATAGTGACGTAAAGAGTACAAATGTAAGTATCCAACATAAAGAAGGGAGTTAAAGTTGAGGAGAATTAGATGTAATAAGTACAGAAGACAAGCAAAATGAGCCAATATGTACATAACTGGAGCCTCCAAAGCAAAACATGGAAAGAAAAAATCTATAATATTTAAGTATGCAATTCCAAAGACTGCTGAATACACATAACTAGAAAAGCACAGGGTCACCTAGTAAAAGTGACCCACAATGATCAACACTGAGCAATATCCTGGTCAAATTATTGTTTCCATGAACTTCCTTGAGGATCTACTTCGGAAATTGCTGGAGAAATCATGAAAAAAAAAAGTCAGTCAGACTGAAATCATCTATTATAGAACTTTGGCTAAAGTAAAAATGGAGATTAAAGGGGTTTGACCATATAGTTTCTATTTCCATTGCTCTTTATTTCCTCATGCATTTTCGAGTTTCCATCAGAAAAAGGTTTTCCTTTGCCTGAATAAATCCCTTTTAGCATTTTCTTTGGGGCTGGGCTACTGATGGCAAACGTGCAGTTATTGTTCATTCAAAATTTATTTACTTCATTTTCATTCTCAATGACATTTTTCTCTCAATAAAGGATACTTGTTGGCATTTTGAAATTACTATTTCATTATCTTTCAGATCACATAATTTTCTAGCGAAAGTCACCTGCCTGTGATCATCGCTGCTTTCATCTTTTTTTTGTCAGCTATACACTTAACATTTTCTTACATTTTTCTTAATATTATATTCCCTCTTTTCTCTTTCTCTCAATAATCTTATTTACATTAGAATGCCCCACTTATGTACCTTACACTCTCTTATTTCAGTCAACCTGTCCATGCTCATTCTGATATTTTCTTCTGAGCTATTCACAAATGCTGTCTTCATCTGTACCTAATATGCTGTTAAATCTTTACCATTTATTTATAAATTTGGTTATTTGTTAGTCTTAAAATTTCAATTTTGTATAGTGTCCACTTCTCTCCAATTTTTTTGAAGATTTTATTTATTTACTTTGAGAGAGAAAGAGAGCACCCGTGGTTGGGGGGGAGGGGCAAAGGGAAAGGAAGAGGGAGAGAAGCAGACTCCTCGCTGAGCATGGAGCCCAACGCAGGGCTCCATCTCATGACCCTGAGATCACGACCTGAGCTGAAATCAAGAGTTGGATGCTCAACAGACTGAGGCACCCAGGTGCCCCAATTCTCTGCCAAATGTTTTTCATATTTTATCTCCTTTAGCCCAATAAACTTGTTATTTCAGAGTCTTTGATGAGTCTTTTTTATTGCGTGTTTCTTTGGGTTTCTTTCAAATCAGTCTTTTCTCTTCATGTGCCTTGATATCTTGGAGATTTTTAATTTTGTTCCAGACATTGTATTTGCAAAATTGATTGTATAAATAATTTCAGTTGGGGCCTAAAATGACATCAGCTTCTTACAGAAGTGATTTATTTTTTGTTTCTGCTGGGGGCACTATGAACATGGGATTATCTTCATCCACTCCCAGAAATGGAAATGTTTCAGAGCTAACTTCAGTCTCTTTGAAGGCCTCTTTATATACACTTCACCCGCACTCTGGGGTTGTATCCTCTGGGTCTTTCTTCAAAGCCACAGGCACCTACCAGAGCCCAATTTACTTCATAGAACTTGGACTCCAATTTCTGCTCCCCCAGAAGTCTGGAGTAAAATTAGGGTGGATTCTTTTCTGACATATTTCATAAGTAATAATTATAAGCAAAAATTTAACTGAAAAAAAAAAGAAGAAGAAACTATAAAAGTAGTGGAGGAAGCTACGGAGTTTCATATATAAACCTCACATATAAACCTGGAATAGGAAAGGATGTTCTAACCATCACTCAGAATCCAGAGTTCTCAAAGAAAAGATAACTTTCACTACATTAAAAAAACAAACATACAAACATTCTACAAGTCAAGAAATACCATAAATAAACCCAAAAGGCAACCTGGGAAAAATATTTGTAATTTTATCACAGACAAAGAACTACTCTTACTAGAATATATTAGTGACTAAAAATAAATTTAAAAAATGAAAAATAGGCAAAGGTCATGAAAAGGAAATGTAAGTAACTTTTAAACACATAAACAGATGTTCAAAATCATCTATAATGAAAAATATAATTAAACTACTTTGAGATGCCACTTTATCTTATCATATTTGTAAAAACTGGAAAGTTTGAGAAAACACTCCATTAGTAAGATGATGGGAAAACAGGCATCTTCACACATTGCTGATTGGAATATATATTAGTGCAATTACTATGAACAAAAATTTGATAATAACTGGGGCACCTGGGTGGCTCAGTTGGTTAAGCGACTGCCTTCGGCTCAGGTCATGATCCTGGAGTCCCGGGATTGAGTCCCGCATGGGGCTTCCTGCTCGGCAGGGAGTCTGCTTCTCCCTCTGACCCTCCTCCCTCTCATGCTCTTTGTCTCTCATTCTCTCTCTCTCAAATAAATAAATAAAATCTTTAAAAAAAAAAAAATTCATGTTAACTTCTCTGCTTTTTAAATCCCTATTCATTGCTCCTATCTCTACTTCAACTGTTAATGTACACTTAAAATGTCAGTATTTCGGGCACCTGGGTGGCTCAGTGGGTTGAGCGACTGCCTTCGGCTCAGGTCATGATCCTGGAGTCCCGGGATCGAGTCCCGCATTGGGCTCCCTGCTCGGCGAGGAGCCTGCTTCTCCCTCTGACCCTCCCCCCTCTCATGTGCTCTATCTCATTCTCTCTCTCAAATAAATAAATAAAATCTTTAAAAAAAAAATTTGGCAATAACTAACAATTACAGAAACCTCTGATACAACTATCCAACACATAACATTTTTCAGATACATTTGCACAGGTGAAAAATTATATAGATGCACACATTTATTCATTGCAGCATATTGTCTAACAGAAAGAGTTTACATTTATAATATCAAAATAAGTAACAATAGGAGAAAGAGCAAATAAATTATGGTATGAGGACTATAATCATTGTTTTTATTTTCATAGAAATACTAGAAGCACAATAAAATTAAAATAATAATAATATGCACTAAAACTAAAAGCACAGTGGCATAAACTAACACAAATTCTAATTCATAAGAAATCGGGTAAAGTTAATAGAAATTTGTTTAAGTATTCCACATTGATTTTGCAGATTTCTATATGGACAGGAAGAAGAAGGGCTTTGTCAAGAAAAAGAGAGAATGAGAAAGAGAGCCTGTTGGAATATATCATCTAACAATATGTTTTAGGGAAGTATATGAGAGTTATATTTTATAATCCTTTCAATAACAGAAAATAACTCTCAGTTGCCTTCAGAATTGAATGACAAACTGAAACTGGCTTGAAATAAAATTATTAGATCAAAACCTTTTTCCTTCAAAATTCCACCGAAAGGACCTCCTTCACACCCTATACGGCACTAGGTTATACCCCCACACACAAATACATCTTGTATTTCACATTTTGTTACTAATATTATATACATAATTATTTCACTGATAAACTTCGTCCCCACCACCCTGGAAACCCCACAGTAATAGGGACTGTGATTATTTTATTTGCCTTTGAGTCACCTAGGTTTGTGTAGATACAGAGTAAGTATACAGGACATATATTTTTAAATGAATAAATGAACAAACGAGTAAAGACAAAAAAGTCCTTATCTATATTACTTCATCTTCCTCCGACATTTAGCATTAAAACAAAGGCATCTAAAGAAAGGTAAACTTTGCTCTGTAGTAAATAAACTGCATATTCTAAGCTCATGCTTAAACGATTTTTAATCCTCTTTTGAATTTGGTAAGAATTTGTCTATGTGTGAAGCTTCTTATAGTCTGTACCATGGAACTTTATTTTTTTTTGAGATGAAATCGTTTGGATTCAAAATTTAAATACCCTTATTAAGATGTAATTATGTCAATCAGTGATGCAAAATCTTGGGCAAAATGTGAATACAATACCAGCTAACGCAGAATGGCTCCCTTGTGCCAGAACTCTTCCAGGGGCTTCATGAAGAATACCAGTTAATCCCAAATTAACTCTCTGAAGTTGGGTTAATTATATAGATGAGGCATCTGAGATCAACAAAGGTTAAGACAGTTTCCAAAGGAGAGAACCACCTGGGGGACAAGAGATTCTTCATAATACTTAAGATAAATATCATTGACATGTATATAAAATATATATGCATATGCACAGAACAGATACATAAAAAGAAACTCAGCAGAGGTTACTTCCAGGGGGAATGAAGAATCTATAGTGAGAGGAGGGTTGATATTTTACTATAAACACATTTGTACTTTCTGAAAGGTTTGTTATGTACATATTGTTACACTTCCTGTTAAAAAAAAAAAAAAAAAAGAGGAAAAGTATTACCTATCCTGAATGTGTGTTACTTATGCTCCACTTGGCAAGGAATACCAACTGAAAGGAGAAAAGCCAAGGCCCAAACTGTCAATACCACAGTCTTGCCCACGGTCAGTCCCGTTTGAACAGAATATTTAGGGTCATTTATAAACACACAAAAAAATATGTATTTTATAAGTGTTATGAATATGCTTTTGGGAAAAATATATTACAAAAATATAGTTTGTTTCCTTTTTTTGAATTATTTTACATATTCATTTTAAAAGGCCCTTGTGAAATGTATTTTCACTGTAATATATAACTGTTCACTAGTCACTTTATTAATAGAAAGCTGCATTGTGGGCGCCTGGGTGGCTCAGTTGGTTAAGCGACTGCCTTCGGCTCAGGTCATGATCCTGGAGTCCCAGGATCGAGTCCCGCATCGGGCTCCCTGCTCAGCAGGGAGTCTGCTTCTCCCTCTGACCTTCCTCCTTCTCATGCTCTCTGTCTCTCATTCTCTCTCTCTCAAATAAATAAATAAAATCTTTAAAAAAAAAAGAAAGCTGCATTGTGCTCTATCTACAACTACTGATATTCAGTATTTCTTTGAAAACAGCACCAGCTTTTTGATCCCCATAATTCCAGTTTTACAATCATTCAACATCAAATCAGGAGCAAGTCTCATCACTTTCAAACTATACTGAGGTGGGATGATGAGATATCAGTTCAAGATATTATTTCAGTTGAAAGGGGAAAAACACCTATAACAAAAAAAAATGAATCTACTTGTCTGTTTCAAAATGTTTTTTTTTTAAAAAGCTGTAATCTGATGGACAAGAAATACATGAGAGTAGACTTACAATAAGATGAGCCACAACTGCTCATTTTGCCTTCAGTTCAATCAGACTCACCAAAGAAATAATAATTCACGGATGCAGAAGGGGATAGGATGGGATTGGCAGTGCTTTTTTCACTTTTGAGATAAGAAGTACAGGCAACGCTGAACTGTAAGGAAAGCACTTAATCCCTATCAAAAACACATTTTAAATAAGTATATATCTGATATAAAAAGCATCACCTCATTTGGAGAGATAAAGGCGAACAGTAAGAGCTGACATTTCCCAACACCTTCCAGCTGACCTTGCATTCTTCCATTATCACATTTAATATCCCATTTTTTTTTAATGTTCAAGATGGTGAAACAAATGCCACCAGAGTAAGTGACTTTGTCAAAACAAAACACTCTCAAAACAGAAGAGGAGACCCTCCAATCCAGGATCCGAACATTCTAAGTTCAGAGTTGAGCATATAGCATTTATTCACCAAATATGTATTTAGCTCCTCTCTGCTGGGTGTTCCTCAAAGACGCTGGAATGCCATCCTCCCGAGGAGCTTATTTGTTACTGGGAGAGGCTGATAGTATCATGTGGACTACCTTATTTTTTTAAATAACATTTTGTGATAAATTATATGATGTAAATGAAGAGTGTGCTGTTTTTAAGACTCAGGTTGGGCCTCTCTGAGTGGAGGGATGAGCCCAGCACTAAAGGATCAGAAGAAGCAGCTTGTGTAGAGCAGAAGGAAGAACTTAGAAATAGAAAGAAAAACATAGTCCCTGAGGTTTTAAGAAAGAACTGCTGCTGTTTGTGGAGCAAAAAGGAGGCCTGTGCACTGGACAGTAGAAGCAGAGGGAGAATGGCATGAGTGAAATCTACAAAGGTGGGAATGGGGACAGATTATATAAGACCTTATAGAGGCTGGAAGAGTTTGCATTTTATTCTAAATAACACTGGAATTCACTTAAGGAGTTTAAACCAGAAAGAAACTATCTAATTTATGTTTTTCAGTGTAAAATTTGCCTGGCAAGTAAGTAGTTGATGGTACTACTTGCTTAAGCAGACTTTATAACTTTTACTCAAACAAAGATAGTTTTGAGAATAAAAGGAGGCATTACTGATGGTTACTGTATGACAACGGGTCTACACCAGGGCTGTCCCAGGTGTATTAGCTGGCTTTTGCTATAACATACTACTCATTGGATTTAAACAACATTTATTTAACTGAGTGAGTTAGGTAGAAGCATTTTGTGGTCTGATCCTGCTTGGAGGATTTCCTCTGGGCTCACAGGCAGACTGGAGAAGTCCAGTCTGAAGGTGGCTACAGAATCTAAGATGGTCTTTGAATCACTATGGACTCATATGTCTGGTTGTTGTCAACCAGGGATATTGGAGCAAATGTGCCTCTGGTCTCTCATCATCGATCAGGCTGGCTCACTCACAGGGTCGCAACAGGGTTTTACAAGCAACAAAATTTGAAGCTATAAGACCTCTCGAGGCCTAGGCTCATAAATCACATGACTTGCAACTCATCATTTCTACTACATTCAGTGTGTCAAAGAAGGGCACAAAGTCAATCCTCAGTTCTTGTAAGGAGTGGGGAACCAGACTCCACCTTTTGGTGAGAGCTACTGCTAAGCATTGTGGCCACTTTGCACACTCTAACACCAGGCACAGTGGGATGTATGCTCACGCTGCATTTACTGAAATGAGGAGAACTGAAGGAAGTACAGCTTCTTTCCAAGTACCACAAAACAAAGGCGATTCTACTGCCCTGAGACTTCAGGAAGTCTTAGAATTATGAAAACATTTCCTTTGGAAGGATGTCAGGACTTCAAAACACCAAAGAGAGTTAAGCGTCTGGAGGGTGTACAGATGGGTCCTCTGTGCTAGAATAATCCTTTAAACCCTCCCTAACACATCCACATTCTCAGAATTAAGTTGATATCTTTAAAGTAGATGCTTACATCAGGTACATTCGCTGAGTACAGTGGTCAAACATAGAAGATGTCTGCCTAGTTCTTGGTCCTTTGCCTCCTGGTCTCTCATGTGGCCTCTTGGGCAAAATACTTTCACAGCCTAAGGATTCTTACCCTTTGGGAGACATGGTGATGGCAGTTGCAAAATTAATGACCACAACTGCGCCACTAACTAACTGTTTATAGCTTTGCCTTTTTTATTTTTTATTTTTTTGCCAAATTTTCTTTCTAAGGGAATTCAAAGAAGTCAGGATGAAATTCAGAGTGTCAGAGCAATAGGAAGGATGTGCCATAATCTGAAATGTTCTTAGCTTTAGTCCTTGTCTGGTACTCCCATGCCCTCTCGCCACTAGTCTACACTTCAACCACATCCCCACCTCCTCCTGCACCTGATCAGCAACCAATGGATCCAGATTTTACAGAAGTCTTAAAAAAAAAAAAAATTCCCAGAGGGTCTTGATGAGCTACCAGTTTTAGGAATCACTGATACTATCAAGTTTATAGATGAACCTAGATTCATCATTTAATCTTGCTGCAAATAGCATTTGTGTTTTCTTGGAACCTAAAGAAATCATAATGTATAAATTATTTCCTAAGAAGAGAAATTATTTTTTTGTTTTCTTTGAAATACTTTTACTAGACAAAGAGAATTTTGTGTCACTAAATACAAGGATATGTCATTTTCTTGTGCTTGTCTTTACTGTGTTTGACAGATATTCCATTTTTCACAAATGGAAGGTGTGTGACAACCCTGTGTCGAGCAAGACTACCGGAACCATTTTTCCAAGCATTTGCTTGGTTCATGTCTCTGTAATACATTTTGATAATTCTCACAACATTTCAAACTTTTTCATGATTACTATATTTTTATGATGATCTCTGTGGTCAGTGGATTGTGACTCGCTGAAAGCTCAGATGATGGTTAGCAATTTTTAGCAATAAAGTAGTTTTTAATTAAGGTATGTACATTGTTTTTTAAACCTAGTGCTAGTGCACACTTAACAGACTACAGTATAGTATAAATGTAACTTTTATACCTACTGGGAAACCAAAAAATTCATTTGACTCACTTTATTGCAACGTTCACTTTATTGTGGTGGTCCGGAACCAAACCCGCAATATCTCTGAGGTATGCCTGTAAAGAAATTCCTATAGTAGTGGTATACTTCTCAGATTTCTGACACCTGGCTCCTGTAAATTATATTTGGCTTCTTTGGGATATGGCTGGCAGATCCCACTTATATGTATTGAATCTTCAAGATGGGTACATTATTCTCCTGAAAAGAATGCTAAAATGTATAAGAATGAAAAGTAGCAACCACAGAGCACACAGAAGAGAAAATTCCTGCTCAATAACACATACACTAGTGGAAAACAGAATCAGTGCAAAGAGCAAGTTTGCTATTTCTTTCCTTTGTGTATACCAAACACCGTTAAGATAATAGCAATAATAGCTATAGTCATTGAGTCCTACACCATAGCCTCCACAAGACTTTTCACTAAGCTTGTTACTAGCATTAGTCTATTAATCTGCACAAAATCATGAGGCAGGAGTACTATCCCTACTTTAAAGATAAAGAATCCAGAACATAAGAATGTTAAGCGACTTGTCCATCTCACATGCTGGTAAGTGATAGAGCTGGGATGGGACCAGGTAATCATAACCCAAAACCCATATATTCAACCACTCCTACAAGCTGAGCTAGAAGAAGAATAGGGGCAGAGCAAAGGCAGAGAAGGTGATCAGATCTGAAAACGTGGTTATGATTTCTCAACATATGTTTAGTAATGACTATGAATTTGACTTCCAAACTTGAGATGCTCCCAAACCCAGCAATCAATGCCTAATTCAGGTAAATATGCAACCACTCTCAGAGGGAAATGAAGGGAACCTCATGATCTATTACTCTCTACATCTTCTAATCCTTTACACATAGAGAATATTATTAAGCTAAAATGGAGGTGTTTTTTTCCTTTATTTAGGGGGAGGATTGTTTGTTTTTGTTTCTATATAATCATATCTGTCAATGAGATAAAATTTCTCTGGTGCTTGATCAATGAAAAGTCATAGTATTCAAGGACTGCCCACCAAATGGACAGAGTTCACCGGTGGGAATTGAGTGATAAGTCCAATTGAGTGGGTCCTTTTCCAAAGGGCAGAGAAGAATCAGTGTAAGTCCTCCTCTTCCACATACCATTATATGGATCTTCCCACAAGGAAAAGGACATTTCACCAATTTGGCAAGTAGTTCAGGAATTTTTACAACTAGTAAAGCAAAAGTTAGCCAAATATGGATTATTCCTAGGACTAATTTTACTTGAAAGTGATCTGGGGGCACCTGGGTGGCTCAGTCGGTTAAGCGTCTGCCTTCAGCTCAGGTCATGGTCCCAGGGTCCTGGGATCAAGCCCCGCATCATCTCCCTGCTCAACGGGGAGCCTGCTTCTCCCTCTCCCGCCGCCCCTCTGCAGCTCCCCCTGCTTGTGCTCACTCTCTCTCTCTGACAAATAAATAAAATCTTCAAAAAAAAAAAAAAGAAGAAAGTGATCTGTATCTTGACTGATAGTAAATAGTACAGATCATCTGCACATAGTCTACACTGGGATTTTTTGCTGAAAAGGCTTTCCAAATGATTAGTAAAGACAGTTATATCATACATTTATATATCTCTTCTTTTTGCATATTATTTATCTTCTAAATGGGGATTTGTCTTTTTAAATTTCCTCAGAAAATGCTTTATTAGATGTATTCCAAAGAGACATCATTTCTAGTAAATGGAATATTTAAATATCTATAACATAACTTTATCTTCTCCTGAATTTTATACACAGAGTTTCTCTGCTATTATTATTATGGAAGATTTTGTTTGAATTATATTATTCGGAACTGCCTATGTTCATTTTAGGTACAGTTAACAAATCAAATTTGATTATTTTGTAAGTACCATAAAATCCCCCTTTCAATGCCACATGCTGGGTCCAGTTATTTGAATGCATCTAGATGAAAGCCAAAAGAAGGGGATCATGTATTTTCCGGAAATATGCTCTTATTTCATAACCCAATCATCACCTCCTGTTTGCAAGACCAAAGGAGAGCTATGGAAGGAGGTAATGGAGGCAGACCATTTGGTCCAAATATCAAGTGTTTAGAGACCTGTGCATATGCTTTAGCAAGGTAAGGTAGGGTGGTGTTTTATTATAAATACAGACCTCCTGAAATCCATTAGTGCTAGCTAAACATGAGTGAGAGGGCAGGTCCAGGGGCGAGGATTCTCATGATAGGAAAATTGCATGGGTCTTAACAAAACTCATAGAGTTTATTTTCTTCTTCCTTTTTTAATAAAAAATTATTTTTCTTTCAAATGCTCCATTTAAATTGTTTTCTCATAATTGCTGATAGAGAAAAAATATATATCTTTTTTCTTCAAACAACTTGATAAAATCTTCTCTCTGTAGCTAACCAGAATTTTAAGGTGTGTCACGAACCCCACTTAAAAGAAGTACATAAGAAACAGATCTACACTCAGCCTATCTGGGAAACAAAAGCTTTAAATTCACTTTGTGGGGCTGAATGACTAAGATGAGCTTTCTGCATTAATCAGATTAAATAAGAAATGGCCAAATATCTATTACGTGCTGCATGGAGACAGACACTGACAATCAAAGCTAGAAAGTTTTAATGAGGAGACTTAATTAAAAACACACATCATCTTCAGAAATAGGAGTCCTTAATTCTGAGAAAAATCACCACCAAACTTAGCTCAGCTGTACTAATTAGCAGAGATTGGGAATTCAGAAAGCCATCCTGTTAGAAAAAGTTATGCTAAGGAGTGACTTTACAGAATCCTGCCCAGAGAGTGTATTGTTGGGGCTCTGATCCTATGACTGAGACTCTTGTAGATTTGGGCAGGAACAGGACTTTAAATGATACCCCAGAAGACCCCCTCATGAAGTACAGAGTTCTCATCTAAACATCCTGACATCCAGGAACCTGGAGGAGAGGAGGATTCACTACGTTCTTTGGTTAATTTTTGAATATCTCAATTTAACTGAAAGTATTGTCTTCAACTGAGCTGAATCTATCTCTTTGAGGTTTTCATTTATTGTTTAATTCTTGCTTTCTAAAATTATCCAGATGAAGTCTAACCCTACTTCTCCATACCTGTATCTGTTAGTCTTTTTTTTCTTTCCTAACACAACAGGATTCCCTGATGTTTCTACTATGCCTCATAACCCTCTTTCAGACCTTACCACCATCACCATCTTCCCTTCTGGAAGAAATGCAGTTGCAGTTCTTCTTAAACTGTTGATACCTCAAAGTCTAATCTGTTCAGTGTGTCATATAATAGGACTATGGCCTCCAGTGCTTTGGACTCTTGAATTTTGTAATTGCTACCTAATTTTGCATTAACACTTTGGCAGTTACAGAGCACTTTTGGCTGAACTTGTAATCAACTAAAACTCCTGTCTTTTTCGAAGAACAGCTATTGAGCCAGGTTCATCCATATTTTGTATTTCATCAGTTGATTAATTTAAGTCCAAATTTGTTTCATCCTTATTGAACAAATGATCAATGTCCACTTTAAGAAAAATTAGAAAATACAGCAAGTAAGCAAAATGAGCAAGAATAAAAATTAAGTATAAATCATCCCTTTATTCCAAACATTTGAAGATAACCAGCATTTCCATTTTGGTAAATATTTTGTCAACCTCTTTTTCTATGCATACATATGCTGGCTGTTGGATATTTATGTGCATTTTTTGTGCACACATACAATATGTAATTATATATATTCTATGATCTTATGAACATTTTCCAAGCTGTAACTTTGTAAATGTCTTTAAATTTTTAAGATACATATTTATTCATCTATATTTTTGTGTGAAATGGTTTCACAATATTCCGGTTTTAGATACAACAACAATGTTCAAGGTACTATGGCCATGTAAGAAACCACTTCAAAATGTAGTGACTTAAAACAACAGTCTTTCTTTTGCTCTCAAATCTACGGTTTGGAAGAACTCAACAGACTTGTCTCTGCTCTACTTAGAATCAGCTGTTGTGGCTCAAAGCCTGGAGGCTGGTTTTATCTGAAATCTCAATCACTTACATGAATACTAGATTCTGACTTTCTATTAGAACCCCTACAGGTGACCTTGCCATGTAGTCTGGGCTTCCTCACAACATGGAAACACAACAAACAGGGTTTTGAGGGAGAAAAATTCTAAGAGACAGAACCAGATGGAAAGTCATATTGCCTTTAAACATCACTTTCAGCATATTCTATTCAATGAGAAAGCCACAAAGTCCTCCCAGGTCCAGGGGGAGGACTCCAACTGCAAACAGGGGAGGGACAAGGTTAAGGAAAAGCATGTGGGACTGGAAATATTTTTATGATGATTTGGGGAAATTACTATGGCCATAATTCATTTAACCTACTTGATACTGTTTAAAATTTCCCCCATTATAAAAAATCCTGCAGAAATATTTCTCAAATATTCATTTGTGGGCATTTACATAATGATTTCCCTAGGGTATATTCTGAGAACAGTGATTACTGGGTCAAAGTTTACCCACATTTCTAAGGCTTTTGATAGATACTAGCAAATTGTCATTCAGAAACATAATGGCAGTTTAGACCCTGATCACCAGTCTATGAATGGAAAAGTCTGTTCCTAACTCCAGCTTAAAAACTGGGTATTATCAGACTTCTTAATATTAGCCAATATATTATTGTTATTTAAATTCAAATTTCTTCAATTACTAGTACATTTGAACATTTTATATGTCTACTGGTTATTTGTATTCTTAGAAATTGCTTTTTCTTGGCCTTTGATCATTTTTCTTTTGATCTCTCTCTTTGAAGTGTTTTAGAGAGTATTCTGTATTGAGGACATTAAACCTTGTCATATATATTGCAGTGCTTTTCCAATTTGTTTTTTTTTTGCCTTTTATACCCTATGTAAAGTTCCTGTATTTTCCTGTATTCAAAAGAATATTCATTTCTTAATAATGGCTGGAGGCCTTCTTCAAGACATACATTACATAAAAATTAACCTATATTTTCTTCCAATACTTTTTTAAGATTTAATTTTTATAGAAACTCTTAAATAAATCTGAAATTTGGTGTATAGAAGAAATAGAAAATACATTTATTTTTTTTCTAAATAATTTTCTTGGAAATCATTTAATAATTCATTTTTTCTACTATTTGAGATGTCACCTTTATCACAAACCAAATACTTAAATATACTAGTTCCTGAGTTTTTGATTTTCTATATGCCTCCATTTATCTGTCTATTGCCACTTGTTTATCTATCAACCTATTCTTCTACCTCTTTCTCAATGTATTCTTATTAAACTATTATAGACACTGCTGCTTACTGGACAGGGTTATGTAAACTTTCTTGTTTCTTAAAGCCATTTATAAATCAGATAGAAGTTTTGGATTCTCTACCTAAAAAATATTTTCTCTACCTAGAAAAATTCTGTACCAATTCTGTACCAAAAATTCTGTAACAACTTCTGATTGAAATTGTTTTCAATCAATTTCCTACAATTATCCATCTCTGAGACCCATATAAGGGTTTCATCTTTGCACATATCTTATGAATTTAACTCCTGAGTATTTTATTATTTAGACAGTTACTGTGAATGAGCTCTCTTTTCCATTTGATATTCTGTTATGCTGGTTTGTTTATAACATATAGGAAAGCTGTTGATTTTTTTTTAAAACAATTCTTTTTCTATCCGTCCACCTTTTTGAATTCTTTCAATTTCAAATTTAAATGTTTTCATTTTGAACGAATAAGTGTTGGGGATGAAAGCTGCAACATAAGGGATATAGTCAACGGTATTGTAATAGTGTTGCAAGGTGACAAATGGTAGCTACACTTCTGGTGAGCATAGCATAATGTACAGACTTGTCAAATCACTATGTTGTACACCTGAAACTAATGTAACATTGTGTGTCAACTATGCTTAAATAAAATAAAATAAAAATAAATGTTTTCATTTTAAATCCTTTGTGTGTTCTTCGCAGATAATCAAATCATCTGCACTAAATATAGCATTGCCTTCTCTTTTCCAGTATTTAAATATGATATATATCATGTTAGAATATTTAAAACATATGTCCTGGTTAGAATATCTAAAACAATGCCAAACAATAATGGAGATAATAACTACTTTTATTTTTATTCATTTTTTCAGTCATAAGTTACTTTGAATGCAACTAGTCTTACCTGGTTACCTGTGCAAGATAAAAACTCTTTACTGTGTTCAGTTTCCTTCTGTTTTTCATAAGTTTTTGTTCTATTCCTAGTTTATTAGCCATAAATGTCTTTTTAAACTTTTTATTGAGATATAATTCACTTACCATAAAATTCACCCTTTTAAGGTGTACATTTAGTACATTTTAGAATATTCACAAAATTATGCAACCATCACCCTTAACTAATTCCAGAACATGTCATCACTCCAATAGAAACTATTCATTAGTAATCACCCTCCATTGCCCACTTCCCCCAGGCCCTAGTAACCATTAATCTACTTTCTGTCTCTATGAATTTGTCTATTCTAGACATTTGATATACTTTCTTATCAAATTGAGACCATTATTTCCAACTCTTAGAGATATTTCTGGATTCTGATTCTACTCCAGATTACATTAGCTATTAATTTAGCACTGCTAGATGAATGTTAATTAGTTTTATAAGTATGCCTCTGTGTTCTAACCCATTACTAAATTTCAAACAGAATTGTGTCAATTATTTGTGCAACTGCTATGTAGGAATCTTCAGTTACATTTTTGTAACAACTAAAAGTTTGCTCATCTTTAGAATCATCTTGTCTGCATGTCTCTATTTTGCCCTCAAGCATGTCTTAAAAAACTGTTAAGTGATTAGTTAAGAACACACTACATTGTTTCTGGTATACCAGCCAAACCCTTCCAAATCCTGAAATTAAGGGTTTTTTTTGGCAAAATTTATTCTAAATCACCACATAGTAACTCCTACTAATCAATACACCCTTTTCTCTATGTGAATAAACTGTCCCTTTCATAACAAAATTCAAACTCTTCTCTAGTATTAACTACAAATTTAAAACCCCACAATTTTTAGAATAAAAACTTCTTTAAAAACCCAAATTGTTAGTGTTTCCCTACTTTAAATTCTGTAACCTTTCCTTTTTCCAACATATCTCAAATCACATAATGTGGCAGTTGCTAAATCACCACTTTAGTGTCTGCTTTCTATACACTACAGCCTATAGGAGAAAGAGTGAAAGGGACAGCAGTATAATTCACATCACTCTGCCAAGTTGCTATTAATTATTTATAATAAATGATTCAATTTCTCATTCCTCTCCCCCATTTGATTAATATAAATTATGAAAGATGAAGAGTCATGGACTCTGACAAGTATGGCATGGTGAAGAGCTCCCACGGAGCCCTTGGAGTCTTCAGGCCCAGTCCCCACAGAGCCCAGTGACCTACGTCAGGGGCAGGGCTAGACCTGGCCACCCAGTCCATGAGGGGGTGGGAGGGACGGAGGCTGCTATGTCCACCTGAGCTCCTCTCACCATCTAGTTACCCCCACTCCCACCCAACCCCCAGTGCTTTGTCCAGTCATGCAGACAGAGCTGGCTTCCCACCAGGGTAGGGGTACAGCCACCCATCTGTTAGAATCAGCCTCTTTCCAATACCCTCATTTACAAAAGAGCTAGAGCTCCTCAACCCGTCAGAGCTCCGGCCTCCTGCGGATGTGTATACACACGTGTGTATACTGTAGAACTAAAACAAAAGTGGAGTCACATATATTAAGGACAAGATGAAGTTGGCCAGTACAGTCCCATTAAAGAAAAACAAAACAAACTTACCTAAGTTACAGAAATTTACAGATCTTCTAAAAAATCAGCGAAGGACGCCAGCCAATCCCCAAACACCAAGTCTGTTTTGTCATCTTGGGACTTCCTTGTTCCACTGATTGGGCTACCCTGATCCAAATAAGGAAGAAGACCACTAGGCAGTCAGCTGAAAAAGTCAAATATATTCTGCATTTGCCTTATTAAAACCCATTAGTCTGGGGGCGCCTGGGTGGCTCAGTCAGTTAAGCGACCAATTCTTGATTTCGCCTCAGCTCATGACCTCAGGGTCCTGGGATGGAGCCCACACTGCCTCCCTGCTCCTCCAGGAGTCTCTCTCTCTTTCTCTACCCCTCCTCCCACTCACGTGCTCTCTCGCTCTCTCAAATAAATACATTTTTTTTTTAAACCCCTTTAGTCTGTGAGCAACTGGGAACTCACAGCTCCCATAGCCTTGAGTTTCCCAGTTTGCAGGTCAAAACCCTTGTAATAAACTCATCTTTCTGCTTTGTTTTATTCAGTGTGCAGAGTTCAGCAATACAAATCTGTGTGCACATAGGGGCCAGCACCAAGCTCCATAGTGAATGATGCATCCCCTTCCCCAATAAAGAAATGACAAAAAAACAAAAAACAATTAAAAAAAATGGGGAGTTGGCTGGGGGGAGGGGGGAGGAGAATGCTCCACACCATGTGTCTCCGTGAGCATCACAGGTGGAACTCTCACTAGAAGGAGAAAGTACCTCGTCTGTGCATTGCATTAGCACCTGATGGAACTGGCTAATCTGCATCAGGTGTGTGACAGGAAACGGTATAGAGACCACTGCACCCCCTGGGATTCGCCACCAGGAGTGGCACTTTAACCAAGATCACAGAGATTGAAGCTGAGATGGCTCAGACTCAAGAAAAACAAGGCCACTGCACACCACATAAGCCTGATTAAGGCTTGCCTTTCTAAGCTTTGCAGAGAACTCATTACTCCAGAAGGTGGTGGTAGTGGGCTAGGAGATTTTGATGTGGCCAAGCAGGTGATGCTCAAATACTGGGTTTGTGGATTTTCCCTCTGTAGAGAAGTCAACACTGCTCAGTAACCTGGCAGTGGTGTATTTCAACATGACAGCCTGAGTTCACTGCTCTCACCAGAGTTCCTGGTGTAATCAGATACAAAGGTGCCAAGACCCAGCTTCTGGATCTCCCAGTTATCAATGAAGGTGCCAAGAATGGAAAAAGTAAAGGAAGTCATTGCAGTGGCCTGAGTGTGTAACTTGATCCTGATTGTTCTGGATGTCCTGAAACCATTGGGACATGAGAAGATCATTGAAAACAAGCTGAAAGTCTTTAGCATTCACTTGAACAGCAAACCCCCTAACATTGGCTTTAAGAAGAAGGATAAGGGAGTCATCAATCTCACTGTCACTTGCCGTCAAAGTGAGCTGGAGGCTGAAACTGTGAAGAGCACTCTGGCTGAATATAAAATTAGTAATGCTGGCGTGGCTCAGCAGAGTGATGCCACAGTAGATGACCTCATTGACATGGTGGAAGGAAACAGAATCTATATCCTTTGTATCTATGTGTTAAATAAGATTGATCAGATCTCCACTGAAGAACTGGATATCATCTATAAGGTTCCTCCCTGTGCATCCATCTCTGCCCATCACTGCTGGAATTTTGGTGACCTATTGGAAAATATCTGGTACTAACAAAAACTGGTGAAGATTTCACCAAGCCCAAAGGCCAGGTGACAGATTACATACCTCCAGTGGTGCAGCCTTATCCCGGGATCACATGGAGGATTTCCACACGAATATTCACAAAAACCTTATCAAAGAATTAAATATCTTTCGGTCTGGTGGGGGGGGTCTCTCTGTGAAACACAATTCTCAAACAGTGGGTTAAGACCATACATTAGAGAATGAGAATGTCATTCATTGTGAAAACTTGAAGCCTTCTTCTTTCCCCAACTGCCAGGCCAACCATAACAGCCTTCCCCATGACCAAGCATTTTACCCCAGGTCTCTTCTGGCTTTGGCAGCCATGAGATCAGGAATCACAGGAGGAAGATGGAGGCACCCACACTGAAACTTCACTTGTCTTATCTTAGTGTCACCTTGTATACTGAACTGCTTAAAAACCTGGTAGAGGGGGGAAAGCCACACTGGGTAAGGATTTCACAAATATCTACCTGGGGATTCATAATTAAGGTGGTCATAGGGTCATAAACATTTTTAAAATCTTGTTCAGGGCATGTGTATGCAAATCTAAAATATGTAAATAAGGACACCTATACCTGAGGTGAGGCTAATGAATGTTTAATGAATTCATGAGTGACATAACCTTTCAGTGACTGTGCTCACTCTGAGTTTAATGCATATAGGATACATCAATAATTACTTATTTAAAGCTTTGCCTTTCATTATTTAGTTAGTGGGAAATAAAGACAAACCTAAATATGTTCTATTACTGAAGAAAGCGGCAAAATATTGTACTACCAAAAAAGAAAAAAAATTGTGAAAGCTCTTCTAAGACCTACTTTGTTGTTTTTAACTCTATTTACAGAAATATATTAAGATAAATATAAGCTTTATGGCAACCCAAATATTTCATGTTTGATTTATGAATGTGATGGATAGGAACTGTTACAAAACAGAAGGTAATCCTTAAAATATTCAATTCTAGAATGTGTGTCTGACCTTTTGTGCTTTGTGCCACATAATGAATTATTCATAAAGCATTGATAACAATGTGACATACAGTCTTAGACACACTGGATCAAATCACTGAACTGGGAGATGGAAGATTGTAAGTCTCATTTTGGCTGTCATTACCCGTGTGACCCTGGCCAATTCGTTCATTCATTCACTCAACATTTTAGAAAACTTCTGCCATCTGCTATGAACTCTACTACGCAACAGGGTATAGCAGTTAACAAAATATCCCTCACTTCATAGAGCTTACAGTCCAGTCATTTAACCTTTAGTCAAGACACATAATTTCTTTAGTCTCAAGTGTTCTCATTATGAAATAAAAGAATTGGGTATTTACAATATCCTACCAAATGCTCCTGAACATTCATCAATAAAATATGTGCTTTCAGTCATGTTCTCTGTAATGATTGTAAGTTGTCCTGAGTTTTGTATACCATGTTGCAAGATCCCTAGGTGACCGCTAGCAATTGTTCCTTGAGCCAGGTGGCATTGTTACTATATGATATGTCAAATGCTATCACAATACTCGCTGAACAATGCAGGTGTGCATCCCATAGTCATGAGCACTTTAAGTTCTATTCCATAACCCAGAGCATTCCAACCAGTGTGAATGGGCTATGGGGTTGTGGGCAGATAGCAATTCCCTGCAGTGTCGAGTGGTCTGATAAGGTACGGTAGGCTAGAGCATCTGGCTTGTGGTCTCCTAAAGCAAACAGCCTTATCTGTTGCCTTTCATGTACTGTATACATATACCATTTTTTAGGTATGTCATGATGTAAAAGAAATTGAGAAGTATTACTCTAACCAACCAAGTTATAAAATCAAAAATGCAAATTACAATGAAGGTAAAGAAATAAAGAGCAGAAGAAATTTAGGAAAAGGTCACAGTCAGGGTCATGAAAACTAATTTAATATTATCTGTGTAAAATTGGAACCAACAGATATTAGACTATTTCAGAGAGTATAAAGTTATACATCAGGGTGCATGGGTGACTCAGCTGGTTAAGCATCCAACTCTTGATTTCAGCTCAGGTCATGAACTCAGGGTCATGAGATTGAGCCCTGCATAGGGCTCCACACTCAGCAGGGGAGTCTGCTTGAGATTCTCTCTCCCTCTCTCTCTGCCCCTCCCTCTCCTGCTATAAATAAATAAATAAATTAATTAATTAATTAATTAAAAAAATCTACACATGAGTATGACACTGAATCTAAAGTGAAGGAGTAAGTGGGCATCTTTTGTCAAAAGTCTCAAAGACAGCTATAAATTCATTATTTCAGTTCATGAGGCAGTAACCCCTTCCCCTTTATGTAATACATTTATAAATATCATTCTCTAAAGGGGCTATAAATAGGCTCCATATTTGTAAAGTTAAATCACATATATTATCAGATCTAAAGTCGACTGATTATGTCCATGAAACCCTAAGGGGTAATTATTTTTAAAGCTTCCTTCTTCCCACTAAAATATCAGTAAATAAGTTAGTTAAAGCCCTGACTTATAGAATTCCTTTGATCCTATCACCCCTCAAATTCTTCAGCTCTATCTACCTCCCCATTCACAGCGCCACTCCTGAAATCTACCTTTCAAGTCTATCATCTGATCCATCTCCCATTGTTTTTAGAATGCCTCTGTCCTCCGCAAGACATTTTAAAGGATCCCCCTTGTCTATATAAATAATTCCCACAGAAGGAGGGAGATATAAGATACTATAATCTCAATTATTTAGGAGGGATTTGTATGTTTTTCAAGTGGATTTCTTTTCAAAGTAAGTAGCTGTGGTCAGCTGAATAATGTCGAAGTTCCTTGATATGGCAAACACAGTCTTTCTTTTTTTTTTAAGATTTTATTTATTTATTTGCCAGAGATAGAGCGAGAGAGAGCACACAAGCAGGATGAGCAGCAGGCAGAGGGAGAGGGAGAAGCAGGCTCCCCGCTGAGCAGGGAGCCCGATGTGGGGCTTGATCCCAGGACCCTGGGATCATGACCTGAGCCGAAGGCAGACACTTAACTGACTGAGCCACCCAGGCGTCCCTAAACACGGTCTTTCTTGAGTATGGAGATTGTGGAGTGTATCTTATTCAAGCCAAGGTAAGGCCCAGCCTATATTAGGTACACAATAAATATTAAATTAAAGGGACATTTTTCTATAAGGTTTTTCATAATATTCTTTGAAGCTTTAGAAGTCAAAATATAATTGAGGATTCTTGTAGGATAATAGGATGTCAACCTTGAAAAAATGTTTTTGACTCCTTACAAAATTAACAACATAATAGTTCATTGTAGCCAAAGAAGGATTTGAAGTTGCGGTACCTATATTCAAAACTCCTGCTTCATTTCAGCAATGACTCTGAAGTAGGCAGTGTGCTAGATACTGAGAATTGAAAGAGAAAAAAAAAAGGGTTGCTAGAACCTTCAATTCAAAACATACCTGGATTTGATATTCATGAAGCCTACCCAAACTTTATTCAAAAACTCATGAAAATAGAGGGGGAAATAATGTTTTCAATATCATCAATTACAGAGATGAGTAAAAATCAATACCAGTATCTAGAAGGAAATGAATGAGAACTGGTAAATTTCCAAGTTTTAGTTAATGTTCTACCTTACCTTTGTTTCACAAAATAGACTTGGACTTCAGTAACATAAGCATATGCTTCAACATTCTAAGCCAAGTTATTTTAGACCTAAATTCTATACCTGGCTATAACAGAGAAGTCATCTCTAAAGGGAACTCCTGGCAATGCTAGCCTATACTACCTTTTTAAAAAGAAAATAAGGTAAAGAGAGCTTCTTGTTCCCAATATTGCCAGAAAAAAAAAACAAGTGTTGAGATTTCTTCTGAATGCACCAACATGAGTCATATTCCAATTTCTGAATCAATCACTGGCCAAAAGAATTAAATGAGTTAATTGGCCAAACTTAGGTTATCTCTCCTTACCTTACTCAGAGAGAGAACAGTAAGGGCAGGCGGTCATCCACACCTAAACTCCATGGACTAAGAGTGGGTTCTTCCACATATAATCACATCACTGGCATAAGAAGAAAGAGACAAATGAGCTAAAAAATCAGGAACTGCTAAGTCCACTATAAAGTAAAGAGGGAGAAAAACTCCCTCTGCATTATTTCTCACTAAGAATATGAAGACTCTAGTAGCTGGTACTGTAGATAGGGAAAATCATGTCTTATCATTATGAAATCAGTTTGACTTCCCAGACTCTTCAGAAAGGCCTTGGAAGTCCTCAGGAACCCACAAAACACATCTAGAGAGCCACGGCTATAGAAATACTTCTGAAATTTTGATGTCTGCTAATCACTCGGAGATTCTGATAAAATACAGATTGTGATTTTGTTGGTCTAGGATAGGGCCTTAGAGTCTTCACCTCTAACAAGCTCCCAAACGATAGTAAGGCTGCTGGTCCATGGACCACTCTGAGTGGCAAAACTTAAAACAGTAAGGACGTAAATGGAAATCCAGAGGCAGGAAAGAATTTGTGATTGGTTTCCTCTGTTTTCTCCGCCGCCTCCTCTGCCCCTCACAATGTCAGTTTTGCTCTAAGACTGATTTCACCTTGATCATGGGAGGTCTGCAAGAGGTATTTGAGCTTTATATTTCCTCTTGTATGTCTAGCTGGGGAGAACACTTCCCACCTTAATTAACCAAAAGCTTGAGCTCATGTTCCCTGAACCTACTAAAGCAGTTCCTGTAGCTAGCAAAATGCCATCTGCTGATTGACTCAAAACTGGGATACATGAGTCATTCACTGTCATTACTATATATATATGTGTGTATATATATATATAGTCATAAACACATATATGTGTAGATGTGTATGTGTGTGTATAATATAATGAGTGGGATGAAGTTGCAGGGATGTTGGGCTTCCAAGCTAAAGCAGAAAGTGAGAGTAGGAAACATAAATCCTATAGAGTAATGGGAAAGTGAAAATGTTCCACAATATCTAGTAGCTAGAGTTAACTAAAAAGGAAGATGAGGGGAAAGCCTGCTGGAGCCTGAGCCTGGATCTTTAAAACAGGGACATGAAATTTTCTTACAAAGAGCTAAATAGTAAATATCTTAGGCTTTGAGGGTCTCTATCACATATTCTTCTTTTATTTTTGAGCAATCCTTTGAAAAAATGTAAAATCCTGCCAGCAGGAGTTACCAATCCTCCTTTATACGAAGCTATAGGTCCAGGGGCGCCTGCGTGGCTCAGTAGGTTAAGCGTCTGCCTTCAGCTCCGGTCATGATTTCAGGGTCCTGGGATCTAGCCCCGTGTCCAGCCCCACGTCCAGCCCCATGTCAGGCTCCCAGTTCAGCAGGGAGTCTGCTTGTCCCTCTCCCTTTGCCCTTTCCCCAGCTGGTGCTCACTCACTCTCACTCACTCTCCCCCTTAAATAAATAAATAAAATCTTAAAAAAAAAAAAGAAAAGAAAAGAAGAAGCTGTAGGCCTGGAAGAGGTGAGAGGATGGGGACATAGCCAAGTGAGCAGAGACACCTAGCCAGCTGCCCCTGGCCTGGAGGATGAATCCGCAGTAACCCCAACATCTCTGTCAAATCACTGCTAGCTTCCCACCCAATGTTCCCTCTCCCCTTCTTCCTTACTAAGATGTTCCTGATTTTTCTCAGCTAAAAAATATGTCCAATTAAAAATACTTGCCTCCTCAGAATCCCGTGGAGATGAAGTTGTCACACACACATAATGGGGTCAAGAAGATAAACGGAAAATACTTAGTGGAATTTCCAGCAATTTTTGTACAAGTATAAGTATAGCTGGTATGCTCTATTGACCTTTTCACTTCCCTTTCCCCCTCAGGAGGCATGGAAGCATAAGAGCTCTCTGGAGTCTTTGAGGATGAAAATCACGTCCTAACAATGGGGAAGCAGAAGGTTGGAAAAACCTTGGACATCTATGATTTCACGGATAGCCTCTGTCCAGAATTTCTCTTATGTGAGAAAAATTAATCTCTTTTTGATGAAATCATTGTAGTTGGCATGCTCCATTGGCCTTTGCTTAGGGATTCTGTCAAAAGGCCCGAAGCAATAATAACCGATACCTCCTTGTTGGGTGGTGGGTGGGTTGAAATGTTGTTAGGAGGCACAACAGGATCTGGTCTGAAGCAAAGATCCAGGTAAAAGCAATGGCAATTTTCTGAATCCTCTAAAGGGAAGAGAGAGATAAAAGGAGAGGAAAGGGGATGGGCTGACAGGTAGGGGAAGGGAGGAGAAGAGAGAAAAATATAAAAATGCAATCAAATAATTCAGCAGACAAAACAGAATGCTCATGAGGAAAGCCAGCCGTGAAAATAAAAATCAGATCATGAATTTACTATATAAGTTATTAGAAAGATCAGATAATAACTTTAAAAATAACAACACTTAGCTATTCACAGACATAAATGAAAACATATTACCCCTTAAATGCAGATACATCTTCTGAAATGAAAAGAAGCAGAAATGACACAGAGGTTACAAATGACACATATAGTATGATGTCACATAAAAACTGTGGAAACACAAAACATAATATATTCATTGTGAATAAGTACATGTAAAGTAATGGTATGAATTATGCATAGGATTGATAAACAACAAATTCAAGTGAGTTACTATTTCTGGGAGCAGAGGAGGAAGGAAAATGTGATTGACAAATGGTCTGTAGGACGTTTCAGTAGTATATAATGTATTTTTTTATATTCTAAATTTTAAGTCAAAAATAGAGGAATGTTAGAGTTGATAGAGCTGGCTCATGCATACTTGGGAATAAATTATGTGTTCTATATATTTAAAATATATAGTAAGATGCTATTATTGTGGATATATGTCATTATACATTCACCCAAAACTACAGAATGTACACCACCAAGAATGAACCATAATGTAAATAAATTATGGACTTTGGGTGATGACGTGTAGGCCCATCAGTTGCAACAATGTACCATTCTGGAAGGGGAATGTTAATAATGGAGCCTTATGCATGTGTGAGGGCAAAGGTAAATGGAAAATCTTTGTATCTTCCTCTCAATTTTGCCATGTACCTAAAATGGCTCTCAAGAAAATAAAGTCTTTAAATATATAAATATATATAATATTTAATTTTTTAATATTTTTTGTATGGGCAAAACAAATTTTTATTACTATTATTACACACAGTTTTCTATGAAGGATAGGAGAACAGATTTGAGGTTGTATTTTTTTTTTTTTTAAAGATTTATTTATTTGAGAGAGAATGAGAGAGCACATGAGAGGGGGGAGGGTCAGAGGGAGAAGCAGACTCCCTGCCGAGCAGGGAGCCCGATGCGGGACTCGATCCAGGGACTCCAGGATCATGACCCAAGCCGAAGGCAGTCGCCCAACCAACTGAGCCACCCAGGCGCCTGAGGTTGTATTTTAATGACATGGCATTTTGTTATTATTTGTTAGATTTTTTTTTTCTTCAGGTTATGAGGAAAGGGCATAAGGAGCAGCAGTGATTACTAATACAATGTCTGTTTCAACTCCTGAAAGGTTCTTTTTTTTCTTTTTTCTTTTAACTCCAGTATAGCTAAAGTGTTACATTAGTTTCAGGTGTACAGTCTAGTGATTCAACAATTCTACATATTACTCAGTGCTCATCAAGATAAATGTACTCTTAATAAATATATATAATATTTTAAAATAAAACATATTCCAGATTAAAAACAAATAAAAGACAATATATTGCTTTATCACAATATTTACATCAGAAAAAATACAATTAAAAGACACATTTTTAAGAAGAAAGAAGAAATAATTAGACGAAGAAAAAGTTAAATGAGCCACAAAGAAGAAAACAAAAATCCAGAATCCATTTGCTAAGAGCAACTGATTCAGTTTTTACAATAAGTCAAAGGTATAAAGAAAAGTTTTAAAAAAAGAAGTTGGGGGGATGTGGGCAGTGGGAACTAGGACTGATCCAGATTTTCAAGTCTTAAGAAACAACACTAATTTGAGGGGGCACCTGGGTGGCTCAGTCGGTTGAGCATCCGACTCTTGGTTTCAGCTCAGATCATGATCTCAGGGTCCTGGGATGGGGCCCTGTGCTGGACTTCCCACTCGGCAGGGAGTCTGTCTCCCTCTCTCTCTGCCCCTCCCCCTCATGCTCTCTCTCTCTCTCTCAAATAAATAAATAAATAAATCTTAAAAAAAAAAAGAAAACACTAATTTGACACATTAATGTTAACTGAAGCAAATCAACAGTAAAAAGACATTTTAAAAAGTCAGGGAAATTTAAATATGGATGGCATATTACATAACACCATATTTAGGTGTAAAAATAGCATTAATACATATTAAGAAAATGCTCATATATTTTTTTTAAAGGGCTGTTGCTTTTATTTATTTTTTTTTTATTATGATATATTTTTTTTTATTCTTATGTTAATCCCCATACATTACATCATTAGTTCTAGATGAAGTGTTCCATGATTCATTGTTCGTGCACAACACCCAGTGCTCCATGCAGAACGTGCCCTCCTCAATACCCACCACCAGGCCAACCCATCCTCCCACCCC
>NC_138380.1:23746689-23768781 GCF_054177405.1 Leptonychotes weddellii
TGCTATTCCTTTCTTCGATCTCCTGTTGAGTTTGTAGGTG
The DNA here is from genome assembly GCF_054177405.1 of Leptonychotes weddellii. Lineage (NCBI taxonomy): Eukaryota > Metazoa > Chordata > Mammalia > Carnivora > Phocidae > Leptonychotes > Leptonychotes weddellii. The sequence goes on from NC_138380.1 coordinate 23,746,730, forward strand.
TTCAGAATGGTTTGATCCCTATCCAGCTGAATTCCTGAGAGGAGACGAAATCCAGGTCTCCTACTCCTCCGCCATCTTGCTCCGCCCCCAATGCTCATATTTTTTAACAATTAATGCATACTGAGGTATGCATGGGGTAAATGAGGTCTAGGATTTGCTTTAAAATATGAGTATTGGCAACAATAACAAAAGGGATTGATAAGGAAAATGCAATAAAACCTTGCTAATTGTTTAATCTGAGTGCTGGATATGGAAGAGTTAGTTGCTATTTTCAATACCTTTTTGTATTATTTTTAATTTGCTAATGAGTTTGCTTAAATTTTTTTCAAATTTATATATTTATATATTTTATATATATATGTTGGTATATATATATATTCCATAGTTCAAAAAAATTTAATTGAAGTACAATTAACACACAGTGTTATATTAGTTTCAGGTATACAACATATTGATTCAATAATCCTATACATTACACAGTGCTCACCATGGTAAGTGTAGCCATCACCTGTCACCACACAATGTTATTACAATATTACTGACTACATTCTCTATGCTGTACCTTTCATCTCTGTGACTTATTTATTCCACTACTAGAAGTTTGTACCTCTTAATCCTCTTTATCTATTATCACCCATCCTCCACCCAGCTCCTCTGGCAACCACCAGTTTATTCTCAGCATTGAAGAGTGTTTATTTAGTTGGTTTATTTCTTTGTGTCTTTGTTAGTTTGTTTTGTTTTTTAGATTTTCATGAGTTCCACATTTTCGTATTTTAAATTTTAAATAAAATATTTCTTAGTATAAGTTTTCGGGTTAAATCCATGCTATAAAAATATCTTTTTGTTTTTACGATTTGTTTATTTATTTTAGAGAGAGAGAGAAAGAGCACAAGCAAGAGGGGCAGAGGGAGAGGGGGGAGAGAATCTCCAGCGGACGCCACACTGAGCGCAGAGTCTGACATGGGGCTTGATCTCAAACCCTGAGATCATGACCTGAGCTGAAATCGAGAGTTGGTTGCTTAACCAACTAAGCCATCCAGGTACCCTTCTAGCCCATCTTTTTAACTGTTTTATATATATCAGATTTTATTTACCATTTCTTTACCACTGAAAATTTTAGTAAAATTGCTAGTTTTTGTGCTATGCTGCAATAAATACCTAATTATGCAGATGCAGTGTTTTGTTAATATAGATATATATTTTCTAAAATATTATATATATAATATAAAATAATATATTTTCTAAAATATTAATAGATGATATAATAAAGTATTTTTGATTTTTAGCTAAAAAGAGTAAATATCTAAGAATAACTGCAAAACCTATATAATTAAAATTACAAAATTTTACTGAATATTTAAAACAAATCTTGAGCAAATGAAAAGCATTTCATGTTCCTAGCTACAAAAGTAGATTATTATAAAGATGCTTGTTCTTTCTACAGTAATGCCACTCTTACAAATATCCTAAAGAATTCTTTATCAAATTTAACAAAAATGATAGCAATTTTTCTGAGAGAATAATATAATGGAAAAATATAATAAAGTAATATAAATGGAAGAAAATAACAAAGATAATTTTGAAAACCACATCAAATAGTGACAATCTTAAACTTCCAGATATTATTTCAGATTATAAACAAACTGTGAGGGGCATACATATAGAGAAACTCTAATGGAACAGGTGGTAAGTACAGAAACAGACTTATTCAGTGTTTTTTTTTTAAGTGGCATTTCTAATTCTCAGTATAACATCGGATGATTAAACAACTTTTTGTAACAGCTGGTCAAATTGTTAAGAAAATGATCAAGTTAAATTCATTTCTTATACTATTTAGAGAAACAAATTCCAGAGATTTTCCAGTTAATTAAAAATACCCCCCCATCCAGACATTTTAAACAAAGAAAGTTTAATACAGAAAATTGATTTTTCCTATAATGGTATTGGTGAAAAACCAAAAAGGTAATGCAAAATGTAGCAACAGCAGGAAGCTGTTATGACTCCCCCGTGATTAAGGGACAAAGGAATAGTGGCAGTGTAACCAAGGCCCAGATCAAAAATAAAGGAGAAAAATACCAAGAAAAGATTGTTGTGTTCACGAAAATAGCAACTTAAAACTTTCCTATGATATGGCAAAAATTATAAAAGTAAATTTAAGGGGCTAATAAAATGGGAAAATACGTATAACACAAAATCTTCCATACTTTAAAGATTATTTGCAAAAGAAGAAATGTAAATATAAACAAACTTTTTTCAATGTTCAGCTTCATATACTAGACAAAAAACAATGCAAATTAAACCAAAGAGAAGGCTGTAGTAGCTCAACAAATATTAGGCTGAATTAAAATCAATAAGCAAAAAAAAAAAAATGTATGCCATATGCTATTTTTGCAATAGTAGGTGTACTTTTATTTTTAAGGTTATAATATATTTAATTCTAGCAGAATATTGAAAAGGGAAAACTCCAAGCCAACTTTGTAAATATTAATTCTAAGCATTTGTAAAAATAGTAGCTAATGTATAGGGTAGGTATTTGTTGTGCAAGCATACGAATGGGCTAGGTGAATATCATTAATAAAGAAAAGAAAATCTCAAATAAACTTACAATTCTATGCTTGCTTTAATTGTCTTTAAAGAGTTTTCAGCCTAGTTGGCATTTCTGCCACATAAATGTGCTAAATCTATGCCTGTTGCGAAAGGCAAAATATGTTTGTATGTGTTTAAAATATACTACCAAATCAGAATTCTTGGTTGTAAACAAAAGAATCTAGTTCTGGCCCTGGCCGACTATTCCAGAGGAGGAATTTATAAAAGGATTTAGAGAAACCCCCAAGAATCAGCTGGTATGCAAATAAGCAAGCTTGGAAAATAAGTAAAGGCCATGGGAGGTCAAGGAGCCCTGCAATTAGACGCTTGCTGACTTCCTGCTGCTCACTGCGGCAATGACTGAACATTCACTGCCACACCATTGGCCTCAAAGTACTGGGCATTGACATAAAAATAAACACTAACAAGTGTCCCTGTCTTTACCTCATAACCTTGAATGGGTTCAGAGCAAGTATTCCCAAAATGTGCCACTTTGGCATGTGGACTACTTTGAGCTGAAGTCAACTGAGACCCTGTAGGCTCGAGAGAAACTTTTGCTCCTCCTTTAACTACATAGAAAAATCTAAACTTAGCGTCTTTCCCAGAATTGATTATTACTAGAGATAAATTTTACCTGAGTGGCCCATCTGTATGGCTGAGCAAACACCTAATTACCAAATATTGTTCTTCTTAGTGCCCTGTGAATTGCCCTCCTCCCCTTTGAACCCCCGGCTCCCATCCCATTCCTTAACTCAGGATGGCACATGTACCTCATTTTACCTTTCTGTCTTTGAACCTCTCATATATATGGGGTTCCTGTATATACAAAATTAAATTTGATTTTCTCCTGTTTATCTGTCTCCTGTCAACTTAATCCTCAGACCAGCTGAAAGAATCTTTGAAGGGTAGTACAAGAAAATTTCTCCTCCCAGCAACGTCAAAGTTGAGTATCTAAAGCTAGAGCATCTCTATAGCTGAATTAGATCTGAAGTCTATGTTTAACTGCCAGAAAACCAGGAGTAGTGCTATATACCCCACTTTAACTTCCATAGAAGCTAAAGAATAAATAAAACCTTTCTTTCTGCCTAGTTTGTGATCCTCCCAAATCAAAAGGTGTTTGAATGTTGGGTAGCCAAATTTGAAAAAGATCCAATAAAGTTTATACTTTTGACTTCCCAATATACCCAATATATGTTTACACTCTCCTAGCCAGCATCATATCTGTTCATCTACTTCTAAATTCAGATTTTGGGGGTGATGCTTAGACTTCTTTAGTACTTTTAAGATGGTAGGTAAGATTAGGATGCCTTCAGGATAGTGATCATATCTTCATTCCTATGATCTGGTGGTTTTACTTTGGAGGGTTATAGTAGTCTTTCTTTAGTTTCTACCATTGGGTCAAGTACCATGAGGTTCCCCAGGGAACCAGTTGGGTTTTGTTCATACTCCTCTCTGTTCCTACTGTGTATCAATATCCTATTTTCTATTAAATAGCCTAGGTCAACACTTCATGTTTTTCCTATATGCACATTGGTACTAGTAAGTCTATTTGTTTTGGGTGTTTTGTTTTATTCCAAAATAAATATCTATTCTCATGAGAATGAGAGAAGTTGTCCAATGTAATTAGCCTCACTAGGTAGCTGGTTGCACCACTAAAATATGGGGTTCTTTAAGAGCCCATACAGTATCCTGAGCTGCCACAATTTTAGCACCATTGGATCTATTGGACCATAAGGGCTAAGCAGTAAAATTGCTTACACAGTGCCCTTCTCTTGGTCTTGGTCCCGCTAAAAGTAAGTCATCTTTCAAATCACCTGTTAGATAATTTGGGTAAGTACACACAAAAATATGGTAAACTAAAGCCCTCTTAACCCATCCCCACTTAACTTTTACCTATTTGCAGAATTAACAAATGCTTTTATATACACATACACTTTTATGTCTACTAATTGAGTTGTTATATGCTTGCCAAAATTCCATTGTATTTATTCTGATAAATACAATGTGTATTTGTGTATATTTTGCTTCTAAAATTGCTTGTTAATTAACTATTATGTAAACTAGTGAAATATGAATGTGAAAAAAAGTTGATTCTTTAAAAACTAAGTTAAATGTATGGAAATATTTAATAAAATTAAATTCTTAAAAATTATGATCAGTTAAGTGTGAGATAATAATAAAAACTATGTCTGTAAAGATCTCTGCACTTATATTGTTTTGCAAGTGTTTCTAAGTTCTCACCCAGTTTAGAAAAGCTTAAATGTGGTTATAAAAAAAAAAAAATACTCTTAGTAATCTGAGCAAGGAAAAACAAAGCCTATTTTTTTGCACAAAGAAAGCCTTTGTTCTACCTCAAAATATTGATAAATGCACATTTTTATATTTATTTATTGAATTTTTGCCTTTTTGAATTACACAAAGCATCAAAATAGCAAGTAGTCTAACAAGCATTGTGTGTCTTTCTTAAAGTAAGTGATATATGATGAAGCAACTTGTCCCTTGGAGCAGACAGCCACCCTACTCACTGATCCCCCAAAAGCTCTAATGAGGTTGCAGGAAATTGTATTTCCATGGATTTCCTACCCTTCGTTCGGTACATACTTGTCCTACGTGGGCATTGAAGGCACAAACAAATTCTGGCTTTCTAGGTCTTGTCAGCTTAGTGCCACCAGTGGGCCAGTGATAACCTATGGCATGATAAGATAATCAAGGCTCTATTTGGCATAAATCCTTGAGACAAGGCTATGAATTTGTATTACTATCCCTGCTCAGTGTAATCAAACGTCTGGAGTTTTCGGCTATGTTGGGCAAGACAAAACATCATTTTTAAGGTTATTATCTGCTTACCATTCACCGGAGGTAGAAATAAAATCTTCAGTGAGAAAACCATAATTTGACCAACAGTTGACTACATTTATGGTAATCTATTAATATTCTCCAAAATGCATCCATCTTCTGCCCCTGACAAGCCAGATGGTTAAATAAGGATGTGCTAAGAATCACCAAAACTACAACTTAAAAGTATGAATATTACTTTTGATCTATTGTTTTCATAAAGAAAAAAAAAGCTCTAGAATCTTCCCTTGCTCCACACTGTCCCTTTCTTCTTGAGTCAGGGGACCAATGTGAGGAGTTTTTGAATGTGCCTGATATTGCCCTTCCAGATTCACTTTCCATCCTTTTCTATCCTGATCTCTACCCAGGAGGCTGACCTGTATGGATTACATCATGAAATTCTGAGTCCTCTGATGTCTGGGTAGCTTTAGCTAATGATTCTTTGCAAAGGAGTGAAGTCAGAGTATTTCTTTTCCTGGTACCCAGTCTGTGAGTTCAAGTCATGCTAGCTACATCCCTTGACAGAAAGTTGCTGTTCTTAAGCATTCTTGTCTAAACTCCCATCTTACCTTCAGTTTCTGGGAATCCCTCCTTCCCCTTATCTCTTTGGGCCTAGGGATGGTAAAAACTGCACTGTTGTTAGCCCGTGTTTCCCTCACTTTGTGTTCCTCTACAACATTCATATGCCTTTGAGATTAGCCCCTTTGTTTAAAAGCAAATAAATAAAAACTAGAATTATCCTAATTTGAGTGTGCTGTTTGCCCTTGGGACTCAAATTGAAATATTCAGTATATTTATTTCCCATCTATCCACTCAAAAAGAAAAAAAGCACAGAAATGAATACTAGGTTTAACATATGTTTGAACTAAAGTCAGCACTCGCTTTATTTCCTTATCTCTATAATCTCCTGTTCTAACGAGCAACTTTGTGGCATTTCTGCTCATTCAAGATGAAATTCAGTGTCCAAAGTCACCAAGAATATTCAGTATTTTTCTTTCCCATCATAGAGTTTCTGTGGAAATGGCCACCGGTCCCTATACAGAAGACTAGAAGGGAAATTCATAGGACATACTTACTATTGTTGTGACATTTCCTTTATTCAAGGAGCTGCCCATTTATTTCAGTCATAATCCCATCATTACCTACCACCAAAAGTTTGTAAATTAGATTATCCTAGGTGCCACACCAACACTGCTTTCTACTGAGCCACCCACACTTACTTTTGTTTCTGTTAGTTAAGTATTTCTCCTTGCTCTCTACAACCTTGGGGTGCGGAGATTCTCATAGAAATCAGGGAGTTGTTGGGGTGCCTGGGTGGCTCAGTCGGTTAAGCATCTGCCTTCTATAGTAGCTTTGATATTTTTTGGTTGATATTTTCATTTCCGTCAGCAAGTAAGACCATGAGTACCCCTACTTTAGAGAAAACAATTCTCCACAATTCATTTCTGAAAGATGTTGGCACTCCACTCACCATTTATTTCCCATGGCCTAGAGAAAGAGTGTCATGTGGCTTTTCTTTGGAGATATATTTAGGGGGTAATTTACACATAATAAATCTGCTACAATTTTGGATTAGTTTTGCTAGTAATGTTAACATGTTTTGCTGGTGCATCTTCACATGGGATTTAAGGGAAAATAAAGAACTTCAAAGTTGCCACTGTGTATGTGGCTTGAGTAAGTTCACAGTGCAAGGGAAAGGACTGTGGAAACCAACTAGTATTTTTGTACATGTAAAATTTCAGATGTCTATTAGATGTCTAATAGACGGAAGTGGACATATCACATGATCTGGAGTTCCTGGATATTCAAGGCTAAAGATACAAATTTGAGAGTCAACAGAATGTAGATGGTATTTAGAGCCACAGGACTAGATGAAATTATCTATGGAGAAAAGAGAAAGGGGCTTAAGTCTGATCCCTGGGGCACAAGGGATGCTTAGAAATCAGATATAAAAGAAGGAACCAGAAAAGTAAGATGAGAAGCAGCACCCACTGAATAGTGTCATAGCAGAGAAGTCAAGAGAATAGAGTGGCCCAAGAAGGCTATCATGGTTAATTATGTCTAATGCTGCTGAAAAATGAAGTAGGATAAAGATGAGAAGTTAACAATAGGTTGGCAACATGCAAGAGCTATTTCACTGGAAAGATCAACAAAACAGGAGAATTTAGAAGCATGGTTTAATGGTAATTGGGAAGAATTACATTGGAATATAGCACAAATGGATGGAACCAAATGATTTTTAAAAATCTCTTCCAGCTTAGTTATCTCTGATTCCCCATGACTACACCAACTGTTGGGAATATGAAAATATAGGGCCCACAGCTGATGCTTCATGAGAGAGATCTTGGATAGCTGATGCTTCAAACCCAGTAGGTTTCAGTAGAATGCATGCTGATCTCAACTCTGATAAGCCATTTTGCATGGTCCAAAATCTTCTGATGAATTAGTTACAATTAAAAAGTCAGTAATGTGAAAAATAAAGTGGTACCCTTGGGTTTTCAGTACTAAACTAAAAATGTATGAATGGCACATATAATAAAAGGTGAAAATGAAATTTGTTTTGATTGTTACAAAGCTAATGAAAAACTGGTTTAGGGAAAGAAATGAGGCCACCGTGTTTGCTGGTATGTGCCAATTCCTAGCAGGAAAATTTCAAAGAAAGAGGGAGAGATTAAGTCACTCCACAATAAAAAAGGTAGCCTGATCAAACTGGAAATTTTGCTAAATCCTTGGGAAAACCAAAATTAAACTTCAGAATTAAAAGATGGGATTTCTACACCCATGACACTAACAAACTGGTTGTTTTCAATGTATAGGAGTCCCCCCTTCTCCACATTTTCACCTTCTGTGGGTTCAGTTACCTGCAGTCAAGATGATCCTTCTCCTGACAAATGGGCAGAAGGTGAGTAGTAGCCTAACATTATGTCATGATGTCTATGTCACTGACCTCACTTCTTATCATCATGTAGGCACTTTATCGTCTCACATCAAAAGGAGAAAGATGAGTACAGTACAATAAGATATTTTGAGAGGAGTGACTGGGTGGCTCAGTCGGGTAAGCTTCTGACTCTTGATTTCAACTCAGGTCATGATCTCAGAGTCGTGGGATGGAGGCCCATGTCAGGCTCTGTGCTCAGCCCGGAGTCTGCTTGTCCCTCTCCCTCTGCTCCTCCCCCTGCTTGTGTTCTCTTTCTCTCTATCTTGAAAGCGAATAAAATATTTAAAAAAAAAAAAAGATATTTTGAGAGACTACATTCATATAACTCTTATGACAGTATATTGTTATAATTGTTCTATTTTATTATTATTGTTGTTAATATCTTACTATGTTTAATTTATAAATGAAACTTTATCATGGATATGTATGTATAGGAAAAAAACTATGTTTTTTTGTACATAGGGTTTGGTATTATCTGCAATTTCAGGCATCCATTGGGGGCGTAGAATGGATGCCCTGCAGATAAGGGGGAAATATTGTAGCTCTCAAAAGTGCTTTAATGGGAGCCAAAGTGTTTTTTGGCTTGTGAAACTAAGTGATAAATTGCTTGGCCAGCATGTTCTTCCTCTCCAAGCTCACAGAAGCTTTTTGTTACACTTGCAGGGACAGTTGGTTAACAAATCTAGATTATCAAACTAAAAACTACTCTTATTAAAAGTTTAGAGTATTGAAAGTGTTGAAAATAACTTGAAAAGTGTTCTTTGTAGTGAAATAACATTGTAAACCACAAAATATAACTATAGGTCTAAGAGCTACAAAGCTTTTTAATTTTTAATTAGAGAAGCATGATGATTAAAAATGAATTCTCAAGAGAATTGACTAAAATTTTATTTAGCTGTCTTTCAAATTACTATAAAAAAGTGATAATTTTTTGAAATTATAAGCAAATAATACTCTTGAGAAAGTTAAATTGACCTATTTTTCATAATTTAGGTATATATTTAAGAATCTTATTTATTACATCTATTCTACAATTTTATTGATCCATGTATAGAAAGGACAGCATATTAAGTTATTCTTGTTAAAACATTATTAGTGGCAAAGAACTCACTAATAAATGTGCATTATTATCCATTGACAAGCATAGATATGTAACCTGAATACCAACACAGGAGAATTAAACACCTAACTAGAAGCATAAAAAGTAAAAATAGAATGAAATGATTTGCATAAAATGATTTAATATTGAAATACCGTATTTCCAGAAGTCCCTTTCTGCCTAATTCCGTATCATGAGTCAAAAAAGAATTACCAGTTAAGGTGTAGTAATTCATTACCAAAAAGTTTGTTGTTACATAAAATATGGGATATATAACATTACATCACCCACATGTAATGTAATATGTAGTGTGACGCTTTTCACTATAGGCACTTCTTAACCATTCCCCAAATTCTCCTCCATAGTATCTCTATTTGGTAGTAAAATTAATTCTCATTAATTATTTTTAGAAGTCAGTTCTGTTTGTAGGTGTCTAATTCGGAGAGAGAATGACTCCATGCAATGGTTCTTAATGAGACATGCCTATGAATTACCCACCTGACTTGGAAATAATGGCCTGAGAGGAAGGAAATGATGAAAAGAATGGTAGGAAGTAGTTGTATCCACAATTTGATTGAAGGAAGGTCTTTGTCACAAGTGCATGAGAGAGTTAGCAGGGTAGTTTTCTAGTTTGTCCCTCTCTACCTTATAAAAATAAAAGATCTTTGACGCACGAGGGAATATTAACAGTAGTAAGTAAAGGTATATAAAGCCAGCTTACATAAAACATAAGGATACTGACATGATCAAGCATGTTAAAAAATATAATAAAATTTGAGTTATATTCTACCCAATCAGTAAATTGTGCAAAACAATAGTAAAGAGCAAGGATTTTGTTGTATAAAATAAACAAGAAAATCCATGTAATGTGAACTATGCTCAGCACATAGTAAATGTTCAAGAATGGAAATTAATGGTGAGAAGAAGGATAATGAGGGATGCCTGGATGGCTCAGTCAGTTAAGCATCTGCCTTCAGTTCCGGTCATGATTACGAGGTCCTGGGATTGAGCCCCATGTTAGATTTTCACTATAGGCACTTCTTAACCATTCCCCAAATTCTGCTTCTCCCTCTCCCTCTGCTGCTCTGCTTCTGCTCTCTCTCTCACTCATGCTTGCTCTCTCTCAAATAAATAAATAAAATCTTTAAAAAAAAAGAAGGATAATGAAGTCACCTCAAAAGTCTCACCATACAAAAGTCTTTAAGAATATCTGTTAGGAGTAAGTTTCACACTCTTTGACACAGCAATATCCACCTTGAGAAGCTTTTCCTAAAGAAATAATAAGATATATATGCAATGATTTTCATAGAAATTATTTTGAACAAAGATTTTGTTAGCAACCTAAGTCTTAAGAGGGGAATGTTTAAATCAATCATGATTCACTATGAATCATGAACACTATGAATCCATTTTAAATGATGTTGAAGAATAATACTGGATGAAAGGATACATTTTTAATGGGATATTGCTAAATGGTAAAATTTGTACACATGAGATGATTTAACTATGTTTTGAATATACATAAATAACATTGATCTGATATTACTTATATTTTAAAATTTACATACAAATTATACACACACTCATAATGAAAAATATATACCTAAACTGAACAGTTGTGCCTGTGTGATTACTTGTGTCTTTTATTCTTTTTTCTGTCTTTTCCAATTTTCCATTTGACTATGCTTTATTTTTTTTAATGTTAATATCAATTGAATGATCTTCAAAAGGACTTTTTTATAGATGCTGATAAGACTAGGAAAAGTATTTAGTGAGTACATTGATTTGAATTGAAAATTTAGATCATAAATCAACAATTATGGTCAATGCTGAAATGAATACTGGAATGAATGACTGAGAATCTATAAGGCTAGCTTTAAGTATTCTTGTAAGCTGCATTCTAAGAATGACCCACAGAGTCTTCAAGCAGTTTAGGACCCTAGTACACTAAATCAAGCAGGTACTTCTTTAATAAGTTCATTATGAGGTAATCTCAATGATTGCTAATGCCTTAAAATCTGTACAGAACGTGGCCCTTCCTTCACATCCTGAAAAATGGAGAGAAAAAGCTAGCATAAAGAGGTCAGCAAATGGGTATGAGAATCCAAGCAGCAGATGGCTCTGGTGGTCTTCAGCAGGTGCTCATTTACATATTTTGGCCATAACCACCCTTGCCTTTCCCCCAGCATGGTAATATGCTCTGGCTTGAATGCACATTTAGACCAAAAACTGTGTGATATAGTGAAAAAGAGTCTTAGGTTTGATTTATGATACTGGCTCTTATACTAAGGACATGCACAGTCTTAAACATGTCCCTTGAACTTTGTGAATGCCCCTTATCTCAACCAGGTTTGCTGGTCATATTATTTATGCACAGATTAAAAGGAACTAATGGAAAATTGGGCTTAAAAGACTTGGATTCACCATAAGTCATTGCTATTTAAAAGCCCAAAATTTGGGAAGAAATAGAATGGTGTAGTGGGCAAAAACACACAAATTGCAGGTCAGATATCTTGGTTGTCTCCCTGTCAATAATTATAGCATAATCTTAAATACATATAATTTCATCCATCCTCAATATCCATGTATGAAATGTGGATGGAAGAAAGGGAAACGAGACAATAGGAGTTAAGCTATATTGTCTTTAAGATCTTATTAAAGTGTAAAATAATTATGCTTTATTAAAGTGTAAAATAATTAAGTTCTATGAAGTGAGTAATCTGGTCACCTTTTTCTTGAGAAAAGTATGTTTATTCTGAAATTTTAAATGTCATACATTAATAGGAATATGTAATATAACATTATTGAAATAAAGGGTATGTATAACAATATCACTGAAACAAAATGATATATAAGTAGACATAATATTGAATAATATTTTGCCAACACATTTTATCTATGATTAGAAAATAACTGATATATCCCCCTAGATGTATGTTACCTTTCTCTTTTTTTTTTTTAAAGATTTTATTTATTTGAGACAGAGAGAATGAGAGACAGAGAGCATGAGAGGGAGGAGGGTCAGAGGGAGAAGCAGACTCCCTGCCGAGCAGGGAGCCCAATGCGGGACTCGATCCCGGGACTCCAGGATCATGACCTGAGCCGAAGGCAGTCGCTTAACCAACTGAGCCACCCAGGCGCCCTACCTTTCTCTTTTAATATAGGCTAACTAGAAGGGTTCCTTCTTACATATAATATTCTTCTATATTTTTAGTATCAAACTTTTGTCATTATGATCCTTACAGATAGCAGAAATATTGCCTAATTTAGTCTTTAGGTACCAATGAAAATTTTGAAATAGTAAATTAAATAAATATTAAAATTTTAAGGAAACAATCTGGACTAGTTTAAAACATGTTCTGTGGAAAGTGATGAGTTGGTTTTTTTTTTTAATATTCATTGCTATTTATTTATTTATTTTTTTAATTTTTTTTAGATTTTTATTTATTTGCGAGAGAGAGAATGAGAGACAGAGCATGAGAGGGAGGAGGGTTAGAGGGAGAAGCAGACTCCCCGCCGAGCAGGGAGCCCGACGCGGGACTCGATCCCGGGGCTCCAGGATCATGACCTGAGCCGAAGGCAGTCGCTTAACCAACTGAGCCACCCAGGCGCCCAATATTCATTGCTATTTATCTAATATCTTCCAAGTATGGTTACTTCAAAATCTATGTATTATAAAATCAAATTAATTATTAAAAAATTCTCCTTGACAAAGTATTAAATCATCTGGACATAGCAAAATGATATAGTAAAATATGTTAATATCACATTAAATAAACTAACTAAAAAAATTAAATCCAAGTTTTATTCGGAGCTCATTCATTTATTGAACAAGGTTTAATCGAGTGTCTGATGTGTATGCAGCATTGCTAAACAAAAGTCTTCAAATAACATTAGGTGAATATTTGAGAGGAAAATCAGTAATCTCAGTTTCTTTGTATTGTTATTTGGTCTTTGTGATATGCTAATCTTTCTACTTGTAATGGCATCTTCCTATTCCCTGAGAACTTTTGGTTATTTGGAACTTTAGAAAAATGTAAGCATAGAGAAATTTTATAACTAAAGACCAGCTTAAATGAATACTTTAGAGATCACAAAGAATCCCACCAACCAAATTATTTTTATTCTAGGATGCAGAAAAATAAGCAGGTTTCAAATACAATACAGGTGAATCACTGTGAGTACGAATTATGTCATCGCCTAAAAGAATAATATCTTTCATGTTGAATTTTCATAGATTTTGGAGAAAGGATGACAGTGAATCATACTCAAAGGTGACAAAACTTTTTGCCATCAACTTTTTCACTTACTGAGAGAAATGCATTTCCATCCCTGAAAGAGAATAGTGATAAGGTTCTGAAATCTGAAAAAGTTATCCAGTTTTCAGGCAAGCATAATACAATGGAATAAAATACTTACAGAAAAAGAAATGCTCAAAAATCTTGTGAACAATCCATTTATTTTACAATAGTTGCTTCAAATCCAAAGAAAATCAAGAGCTTCCCTGTTACTGAGACTTAAATATTTTCTGAAGAACTCACTGTCTAGACTTTTCAGAAACCTACTCTCCAGATACCAATCGAATTGTTTTTTAAGTTTTAAAACTGACATTGAGAAACATAGGCCAAATCTATCAGAAGTGATAGTATTTTTCAATAGTGATATAAAAGGGCACTGTATTCTAGGATAGTTACAAGTTATCACAGAGCTAGAACAAACAATCCTAAAATTTGTATGGAACCCAAAATACCTAAAGCAAATCCTGAAAAAGAAAAGCAAAGCTAGAAGCATCACAATGCCCACTTCATGCTATATTACAAAGCTGTAGTCACTGAGACAGTATGGTACTGACACAAAAAGAGACACATAGATCAATGGAACAGAATAGAAAATCCAGAAATGGACCCACTGCTATATGGTCAACTAATCTTCGGCAAAGCAAGAAAAAATATCCAATGGAATAAAGATAGTCTCTTTTACAAATAGTGTTGGGAAAACTGGACAGACACATGCAGAAAAAATTGGACCACTTTTTTATACCATACACAGAAATAAAATCAAAATGGATGAAAGACCTAAATGTGAGACAGGAAACCACCAGAATCCTCCAGGAGAAACAGGCAGCAACCTCTTTGACATCAACCTTAGCAACTTTTTACTAAACAACTCTTCTGAGGCAAGGGAAATAAAAGCAATGAACTATTAGGATCTCATCAAAATAAAAAGCTTTTGTACAGCAAAGGAAACAATCAACAAAACTAAAAGGCAACATATGGAATGGGAGAAGATATCTGCAAATGACATATCTGATAAGGGCTAGCATCCAAAATCTGTAAACTTACCAAACTCAACACCCAAAAAACAAATAATCCAGTTAAGAAATGGGTAGAAGACATGAATAGACATTTTTCCAAAGACATACAAATGGCCAATAGGCACATGAAAAAATGCTCAACATCACTTATCATCAGGGAAGTACAAATCAAAACCATGATGAGATATCACCTCATACCAGTCAGAATGGCTAAATTTAACAACACAGGAAAGAATAGATTTTGGCAAGGATGTGGAAAAAAGGAAACCCTCTTACACTGTTGGTGGGAATGCAAACCGGTGCAGCCACTGTGGAAAACAGTAAGGAGGCTCCTCAAAAAGTTAAGAATGGAACCGCCTTATGACCCAGCAATTGTACCACTAGGTTTTACCCAAAGGATACAAAAATACTGATTCAAAGGGGCACATGCACCCTGATGTTTATGGCAGCATTATTAACAATAACTAAATTTGGAAAGATCCCAAATGTCCACTGACTGATGAATGGATAAAGAAGATATGATGTATATATATATTGTATATATGTATATACATATATATACATACACATATTATATATGTATATACAAATGTGTGTGTGTGTGTGTGTGTGTATATATATATATATATATATATATAATGGAATATTATTCAGCCATCAAAAAGAATGAAATCTTGCCATTTGCAACGATGTAGATAGAGCTAGAATATATTATGCTAAGCGAAATTAGTCAGTCAGAGAAAGACAAATACCATATGATTTCACTCATGTGTGGAATTTAAGAAACAAAACAGATGAACATAGGGAAAGGAAGAAAAAAAAGAAAAAATAGAGATGGAGGCAAACCGTAAGAGACTCTCAACTACAGAGAACAAACTGAGGGTTGCTGAAGGGGAGATGGGTGGGGGATGGTTAAATGGGTAGTGGGTATTAAAGAGTGCACTTGTGATGAGCATTGGATATTATATGTAAGTGATGAATCACTAAATTCTATTCCTGAAACCAGTGTTACACTCTATGTTAACTAACTAGAATTTAAATAAAAACTTGAAACAAAACAAACAAAAAAAGTCACTTGTATTACTTTAGATATAAATGGACTCAATATGCTTAAGCATAGTATAGTGAAAGAAAGAATTTGATTATCACAGAAATATAAAGTGTTTGCCATTAGTTCTCTTAAAAGGCTAGGATGGAATTGATGCATAATTCCATCAAAGGTTGCAAAGCATTTCCATTGGTCACCTGCCATTCAGTTAAGAGGACTAAGAAGCCTCTTTGACCATATTTACTGTTGTTGACATTTCATGTTTTCTTATTTATTTTTTTCTTCCTGGTTTTAAAATTACTCCTGATAAAAAAATTAAATTAAAAAATAATAAAAAATTAATCCTGGCAGCCAGTTTAAAACTTCTTTCTCTCATGGGAAAACTTAAAACAGAATTATTTAAAATAATAGTTAATAATGAAAACGTGTGGCATCATGCAATTGAAAAATAATTTTACACTGGATATTTTATTTCCAGATATCCTTTTAAAGTCTTTATTGATATATCATACACTATTTTGTTTCTTAAAGATAAGTTGAGATGCATGTAGAACTTAGATGAAGTTGCTTTCATGATAGTAAGGATTAAGTTGTGTGCAGATTAAGGGTGCATCTTCCACTTTTCATGCATATTCAAAAAGTAAATTTGAACTGTTAAATAGGTTTATCAACATAATAATTGATATCAAAAAATATATAAGCCCCAAGATTGGGTAGGGGTAGTTCATGAAAGCACATATTTTTGTAATCATTCTCAAGAATGAAAAAGACAGAATCAGAGAAAGAAAGACAGACAGAAAGCACACAAGCATCCATGCAACCAAGTTTTTTTTTCCTTTAGAAATAGCTTAGATTTCATTTTTATCCCAAAGAAATAGAAATGTAATATGGAACATTTTACTTTGACAGAACTAACATCTTAAAAACAGAGGCAAAATGCGACAAGAATTTTAACAAGAGTGAATGAGAACTCTTTTTATTTTTATTATTTTTTAAAGATTTTATTTATTTATTTGAGAGAGAGAGCACAAGCAAGGGGAGAGGCAGGAAAGAGAGCAAGAAGCAGACTCCCCACTGAGCAGGGAGCCTGATGTGGGGCTGGATCCCAGGACCCTGGGATCATGACCTGAGCTGAAGGCAGACGCTTAACGGACTGAGCCACCCAGGCGCCCCGAGAACTCTTTTTAATTTGGAGCTGCACAATGAATCAGGGTGCAAGAACTTATAACTGGAGAAGAAAAGAGAGAGGGTGTTTTCTCAATAAATATCTTCCCAAGAGCTTTTAGAAATAATACTCTCCTCTATAGATCGTATCTTGTACATCAGCATCATCTTCTTAATGACAGATGGCAAATGCCACAAAAGAAGTTTAGGAGCTGGACAAGAGAATGTAGACAGAATGAAGTAAAATCCTCTCAAGTATATGACAAATCTGAAATAAATAAATAAATAAATAAATAAATAAATAAATAAAAAAAAATAAAAACCCACCAGAAATAGATGCCTAAACTTTAAACTTTCTATTTGTTGCTCAATCCATTAGACCATGTTATCTCTCAGGATGTGTTGAATTGAGCAATTCTTATTCACAACGCTAGAAACAAATGGATATACACTGATTCTGTTTTAAGCCTGAATGGGTGTGAACAGACAGGTAGTTTGATGAAGGTAGTCATATGATGACTCTTTGTAAGAAAATGTTTGACAAGCTGTCAAAACTCTTTTGGAGAAAGAAACAGTGGATAGAGTTGCTCTAAGGAATACATGTCAATTCAGTTATCTTACTTCTACATCATATTTTGATGCTAGATGGGTAATCTTTGTGAATCTCATGCTAAAAATCAGGTTAATGTAAAGTGAGTCAGATTGATTTTGAAGCACTGAGCTAATGTTAACATTCATGCCAAAATTTTGTCACAGGGTAAGTTCGGTTTTACCAAGATTCAAAACAAATATTGATAATCTACAAATACAAGCTTATGGCTTGATCAAATAATTCAACACAAACACTGTAGTTCAGAGACCTATGTATCAAATGTCAAAAGTTAGAATCTGAAGAGAAAAGCTGTCAGGGAAAAGGGAAAGAAGGGTAAATCTCTGAAAACAGACTAAAACTTGCAATCTGTCATCTGAGTAATGAGATCAAGAAAGAGTTGTATAGTTGATGTGTTGAGTGGAAGGTGATTTAAAAAAAAAAGACTCTATGACTCACTAAAATATTTTTATGACTTGCCATTTCTCAAGGAATATCATACAACTACTTTAACTTTGGCATTCTAGGCACTCTGTGATCTCAATGTCAAATGACTGTCCTCGTTCCTTATAGTCCAGACACACTAGAACTCTTACCTGACCTCTACATTTACCATCTATAAGCCTTCACTGCTAGTCTCTGGTCTGAATTCCTCTCTCTCTCTGCCTCTGACTGGTGAAACCTTACCTAACTTTTAAAACTCTGTTCAAATACTCAAATCCCATATCTTCCAAGAAAACACCTCTGATTTTCTGGTGGGAATTATGCTCTCTTGTATACATACAGATTTTGATTTGACTCTATAATTGATTCATCACATTCTGCCATAAATTATGGTTAATTTTATACATCTGTCTTTTCCCTATATATAGTCCTAAAGCACAGGAACTATATTTATCACTTTGTATCCCATTTATATTTGAAAGGTTTTGTGGAATTTTACTACAGTTGACTCTTGAAGAAGATGGGTTTGTACTGCATGGTTCCATTTATAGGTAGTTTTAAAAAATATAAATACAGTACAGTACTGTAAATGTATTTTCTCAATAACATTTCTTTTCTCTAGCTTATTTTATTGTAAGAATATAGTATGTAATACATATAACATTAAAAATATGTGTTAATCGACTGTGTTATTAATAAGGCTTCCAGTTGGCAGTAGGCTATTAGTTTTGAGGGTATCAAGTTATACGGGGATTTTTGACTGCATGGGGGGGCATCAGTACCACTAATACCCACATTGCTCAAGGGTCAACTGTAAGTGAATTAACTGACAGATTAGGACATCACAGATAATGTTTCATTTAAATATCCTGTATAGGGGCGCCTGGGTGGCTCAGTTGGTTAAGCGACTGCCTTCGGCTCAGGTCATGATCCTGGAGTCCCTGGATCGAGTCCCGCATCGGGCTCCCTGCTCGGCAGGGAGTCTGCTTCTCCCTCTGACCCTACCCCCTCTCATGCGCTCACTCTCTCTCATTCTCTCTCTCTCAAATAAATAAAATCTTAAAAAAAAAAATAAGATTAAATAAATAAATATCCTGTATAAAACAAAAACAAAACCCCAAACCTCAAAAGGTCTTTGCAGACCTTGATTTCCCATTTTATATAAATGGAGGGAAACATCCTCTGCGGTCTTCTGCCACGAGTCTCCTTTGCCATTTGAGCACCCAAGTATTACTCTAGAGCAATGACATATCTTTGAAAAATTCTCATACTTACCCTATTTATCTCCTGGTGCTTGACTATAGCTTGACGTATTCATTTCTAATAGCACCACATATTCCTTCTTATTTGGGATAACAACAGTCTCTGGGCAAAACATCACACTGACTGTACTCTGAAGGCTGAAAATGAAAGTTGGAGGCATGAGATGTTGACAATAATTTTTGTATACTTTTATATCTATGTGAAGTTTCAGATGCTAGACTAAAATGTGGAATATTTCTTTACTGTGCAATACCTGCAGGGTGTTCCACAATAATATTCTGAAGTTTCCTCTGTAGCGAAAAAGAAACGTGTCTTTGTGTTTACTGATTTAAAAGAAAAATATTATGTTGGAGTTAGAGTCCAACATAAACTCAGACCTCACTAGAGCTCTCAGCAGTTAACATCTTCTAACTAAGCCTTGTAATGTTAATATTTTATGAAGAGACTGGCTTAAATGATCAATATAAGAATTACCTCCGCCAGAAAATTGTGTCTTTGCCCTGCTCTGGCAATCCCGCGGTACTCATCTATTTGTTTTTAGACTGTAAGACCTCTATAGGCATCCAGGCAAGACAGAGTTCCTTAAGACTGAAACTTGTCTTTGTGAGGCAAGAACAAAGGAAGTTGAAGTTTGGGGAAACAAACAGCCTTAACTTCAGAATTACTCCTTTTCTTTCTCTTTCTTCTGGCTCTGTGTTTCTGTTCTCGAGTTACATTGCCCTTGTTCCTTCAATTGATGAAGACTTCTGATCCATCAGTGTTGGAACCAACCCAAAAAGCCTACCTGCTGCTTCAATTTCTTCAGATCTCCCTGATGTTGATTAATACAGGAACCTTAGACCTCTGCTTTGTCCCTTTTATCTACTTTCCTGGCCATTGGATACTTCCCTGGCTGGGACATAGCATTCTGTCTGTGTTTGGCTTTCCTCATTACAGTTCCTCAAGGGGCTTCTCTACCCACTGCCTGAAGAGGTAATCACAAATAATAGTTTTCACCTTCTCAACTTTTCTCAAATACCAGTTGGCCATCAGCTTATTAAAAACATTGAATTTAAATTTTTATTGTGAACAAAGGATAAGGGAGAAGAATGGCATATTAGTTTTCCAGGGCTGCATAACAAATTATCACAAACTGAAGGATCTCAAAAAACAAATTTACCCTCCCACAGTTCTGGAGGCTAGAAGTCCAAAACCAGGGTATCGACAAGTTTGGTTCCTACTGGGGATTGTGAGGGAGACACTCTGCTCCACGCTTCTCTCTTAGCTTTTGGTGGTTGCTGACAATTCTCAGTGACCCTGGTTTGTAGAGGCACCCACTCCAAGATATCAGGTTTATCTTTACATGGTGTTCTCTCTGTGTGTCTTTGTCTCTATGTCTCCTCTCTTCTTATAAGGACACTATCTATATTGGATTAAGAGCCCACCCTACTCTAGTATGACCGCATCTTAACTAATTACATCTGCAACAATCCTCTATTCAAATAAAGTCACATTCTGAGATAGTGGAAATTAGAATTTCAACCTATCTTTTTGGAGAATGCAATTAAATCTATAACAAATGGTTATAGGCTGACTGGTCACATTCATTACAGGATTTTAGGACTGTTCAAAATTATTAGAATTTCTGACTTCGGATAAATATACTCCTGATTCTACAGGTATGGTTTCTCTGCCTCAGATACGGTTTCCTTTGAGAAGAAAATTTTTCAAAGTGCATATTAGTGGGATTTAGGGATTTTGTTGTTGTTTACTTTGTTTGCCATAACTGCTAATAGTTTCACATTTGTACTATAAACAGGCATACATTTCATTCAATAAATATTTACATCTCTTATTCATTATAAGATACTGTTTGGGGAGGAAGAGGGGTTTATAAAGATATGTAAGGGCAACTCATTCCTTCAGGGATGTTTTAATTTAGAAGACTACCTAAATTTTAATTTTGAAGAAGACTATCTAAATTCTAAGGTACTTACTGTACTAATCTTCTTTAAAAAAAAATAAAAGTACAAGCAAAGCATTATAGATTCCAATAAGGTGAAAATAACACCAGCTGAAGAAATGAGGGAAAGCTTCCCACTAGCACAGTTTTAAGTTTAGGTGTTAAAGGACAAGTCAGGAGAAAAGCAATGTATACTGGGTTCGGTGGAAATATGCATATCTTGTCTCCCCCCCACCAAATTCTGAACTTCTTTGATTCCATCATCTTATAATATGAAAATAGATTGATAATAGGCAACATTCCAGGCAGAAGAAAATCAAACTGTGAACAATGAAAGGATGGCAAGGAGAATACATCTCAGTGTGGTTGGATTAGAGCTAAGGTAACTAACTGGAGATGAGACTGGAAAGGTGGGTCATACACTCAACCTCCTGCTCTCAGGACCAATCTCAATCAGAAATAGGATATATATAAACATTTCCCAGCCAAAAACCTTGAGTTAAGTTTCAAATCACCTTTACTACAAGTTCTGCCTGCTTCCTAAGCCCAGTCATATCATTTGTGTCTTGAGTTTGTAAAAATCTAAAAGAGCACTCTGGGGAATGGGTAGTACCTATGTATTGCTAGTGAAAATTTAAATTGTAGCATGTTTGCAGAGCGATCTTACAACATCTATTAGAAATGAAAATACATAGAGGGCGGAGCAAGATGGCGGAGGAGTAGGAGACCTGGATTTCGTCTCCTCTCAGGAATTCAGCTGGATAGGGATCAAACCATTCTGAACACCTACAAACTCAACAGGAGATCGAAGAAAGGAATAGCAACAACTC
>NC_138380.1:23769281-23801846 GCF_054177405.1 Leptonychotes weddellii
TACAATGGAATATTACTCAGCCATCAGAAAGGATGAATACCCAACTTTTACATCAACATGGATGGGACTGGAGGAGATTATGCTAAGTGAAATAAGTCAGGCAGAGAAAGTCAATCATCATATGGTTTCACTTATTTGTGGAACATAAGGAATAGCATGGAGGACATTAGGGGAAGGAAGGGAAAAATGAAGGGGGGGGAATGGAGGGAGAGATGAACCATGAGAGACTATGAACTCTGAGAAACAAACAGGGTTTTAGAGGGGATGGGGGAATGGGGATTGGTTAGCCCGGTGATGGGTATTAAGGAGGGCACGTACTGCATGGAGCACTGGGTATTATACGAAAACAATGTATCGTGGATCACCACAACAAAAACCAATGATGTATTGTATCGTGACTAACATAACATAATAAAATTTAAAAAAAAAAAGAAAGAAAGAAAAGAAAAGTTGTTGAGTCCATGTATTCCATTATTACTTTTGAGTATCTTGATTAAAGTCATGAAGACAATTCTTTTTCTGCTTTAAAAATTCATGTCTTACAGAAGAAACATGTATTTATTATAGAAAATCTAGAAAACAAGCAAAATAGGAAAATCTTACTCATTGATAAATATTATATACCTTTCAGTATATATTGTCCCAGGATTTTTCCCTCTGAAAAATATTTTTCACTAAAATGATATTGTACAAAATGAGATGTTGGGTGTTAAATTAGTTTCTTATTGCTGTTTTAACAAATTATCACAAATTTAGAGGCTTAAAACAAATTTACAATTTCATGGTTCTGAAAGTCAGAAACCTCAAATGGGTTTTGCTAAGCTGAAACCAAGTTGTCTGCTCCTTCTAGAGGCTCTGGGGAAGAATCCATTTCCTCACCTTTTCGAGACTGCCTTAGGTTTCCTAGGCTCATGTCTCCTTTCTCTATTTTCAAAGCCAGCAAACTAGCATCTTGGAATCTCTCTCTGACTCTGACTTCTGTTTTTTTGTTTTGTTTTGTTTTGTTTAATCATATCTCCTCCTTTCAATCTGATATTCCTAATTCCCACTGTGTTTACACTGGGCCCACCAAATAATCTCTACTCATTCCAAAGTCCCCTCTGCCATGTAGAGTAACATATTCACAGGATTCTGGGATTATAATATGGATATCTCTGGGGGGAATTCTACCACAGATGGGTTCTCCAGAAGCAGATGCTGATACAGAGTTTTAGATGGAAGATGTTTTTCAGGATTTAATGTGAAAGGGAAGGGAAAAACAGGTTTGGGTGGAGGAAGAAATCAAACTTTGTCAGGTCTGAAAAATCTCAGCCAACCTAAGGAGGAGCTCTAGCGCAAGTCTTACCTTTCAGAGTGGTTTATGTCAGGTCCAGATTGTTGAATCCTACCCCAACCTGCATCAAGTGCTGGGTGTGGGCTGCCCAGGAAGAGAGTGAGGTCAGGCAAAGCAGCTCCCTGAAGGTGAGGCTGATCCAGAAGGAACTGACAGCCAGAAGCTGTCTGCCAACCACAGCCCTGTGGCTGAACAAGAAATCTATCCTTGAAGGGGGAGGGGGGCTCTGCGGGGCATGTCCCCATGTCCCCTACATAATGTATTTAAGACACTATCTATGGATTACTCTTTTATAACTTAGTTTTTCATTTAATGTATTTTGAACATTTCCCAAAGACCTGCATATTTCTTAATGTCTAACACTCATGATATCTACAACAGATATTTCATAGTTGAACATTTGGGTTATGCTCACTGTTTTCATTCTTATGAATAATTATGCCATGAACCATGAACATTAGAAATATTTAGTAATATTCACCTTAGACTTGCTCGTTCCTACCTGCCCAAACTACTAATCACACTTTTTTTTCCATTTCCCCTAACAATGAGAGCATATTGGAATGGGACATGGTAAATCATTCAAAGCCAAAACTCTGCAATTATCTTTCTAAAGTTATATTTTAGGACAGGATGCTGTACTTTTTGTGACATTAAGATCTAAAGTGTTCCTTATGAATGTACTTTCACCCTAATGAATACTAAGATATAGGAAATCTTGTCAAAATTTATAAAAGTTAAACATTAATTCTAAAAACACAAATCTATAGCAAATCTGAAATTCCTCCTTTATGGTCAACCTGCCTCTTTATCTTAGATGCCCTAGTCCTCCTCATCTCCCATTGATGCTGTCCTGCCAATCCCATTGTCCTGGAGTTTACCTTTATTCCCAGGGAGACACAAAGGACTGCTCTCCCAGTCCTTGAAATTTAAGCCTAGACCAGAGATAACTTGAAATCATGCAGACTAGGGAGATTTACACATTCCCCTTACATTAAGCCAATCCTGAGTGCATGTTTATGTCTACCAAGGAGAGCCAAGAATCGTCCACACAGAGAAAAAGTGGTTGGGAGATGAACAAACCTCATTCCTCTCTAGACCAAAAAGTTAGTCATCTTAGGAGTCATGTCTGCTTATCTTCTTGGCAAATGTCTTTGTCCAGATGCACTGAGAGAATTAGGACACATTTGGGAACAAATTTGTACCAAATAGGGAAAAATTTGATAATGTTTTCAAATATGAATCTCTTTTCACATAGACAAATACATAAATAATTCTGCCAGCACTTGGAAGTGAAAAATAACTTCTTGCATCCTTAAAAACATCCTACTCATAATTGCTCAGTATAGAATGTTTATTTTGTGCCTGTTTCTTTCACTTCTAAAAGAAGACCAACTTTCAAAACTTAATTGGCTACTAAACTGTCATGTCACAGATAATACAGCCACATGTAATTTTTAAGTATCTTATAAAGAAATAGGGCAAATATTTATAACGTTAAATGCTTAGTGAACATGTATTAAAAATAATTTTAGGTTTGTATTTAAAAAATGTCATGTGCCGGGCGCCTGGGTGGCTCAGTTGGTTAAGCGACTGCCTTCGGCTCAGGTCATGATCCTGGAGTCCAGGGATCGAGTCCCAGGATCGAGTCCCGCATCGGGCTCCCTGCTCAGCCGGGAGTCTGCTTCTCCCTCTGACTCTCCCCCCCTCTCATGCTCTATCACTATCTCTCTCAATAAATAAATAAAAATCTTTAAAAAAAAAATCAGCATCTTTAAAAAAAAAATGTCATGTGCCTATACTGTCCTCCCTTCACTTAGAAAATTAAAATGAAATATCCCTGAAGACACATACAAAGTTACATAACAAAAACTCCTTGTTTATAAAATAGCTCATTAGCAAAGTGTGTGCATTTTTTTTTTGCTAGAATTTATCAGCAAACTCGTATTTATATGTTCATGTATGTGCACAGAATTTTTTATCTTCCAAGATAAGGAATATTACACCTGAATATAGAGCAGTCACTATGACAAATTATTGATGAAAACAAACAATAAGCTATTGTTCACTTTTATGGAAAAGCTTTGGGTGGAAATGAAATTAACTGAAGTAAATATGATCTGACAGTTGGATGATAGTGCTGAACTAATTAGTGTAACACTAAATGAAAAGAAGGAATATTTGGGTGCCAAACCAAGATATCTCATTTTAAACAGACTCTTCTGCTTTCTTTTAAGTATGTGAAGGAAATGACAATCTCTGAATGAATTTCTCACCTACCTTATAAGTTAAGGCATTAGCAGTGAAAATAGTAAAAAAGGATCACAAGCATCAGTGAGACTGTGGATCATTTAGCGTTTCTATTTAAGTTGCTATGTTTTTTTCTGATTGTAAGGCCATTTTAAAAAACTGTTAAGACAGTAATACCTTGAAACATAATAATTGTGTAGTTATTGTTATAACCTGCTACAGTCTTCCATCAAAGCAACTGTTATCACTGGAATTTGCTCAACATAGGGCCAAAGTAGACACAAGCAGAGTAGAGGTAAAAGATGATCATTCTCTTCAGATCTTGGTTCTAAAGTAGACATTAATGGCAGGAGGAATATAAGTCCCCATATACTGTGTACTCTAACTCCCCATTTTTTAGTTGTTGGAACAGATCATAAATGTCTTCAGGGACAGAGGGCTGATTAGCAAGGAAGCACAGACCTACAGTGAGAGAACATTTCTAGTGGTAAACGTTGCTTTGGCTCATCAGTCCTACAGTTCATTAGATAGCCAGGAATTGGTCCCCAAGTTCATAACAGTATCAGTTGGTGCCAAAAGGTTGGCAGGTTTCTAAAAACTCTGGACTTTCATCTGAGTCTGACTCACTCCCATGTTTGTATCTAATAAGGTAGAATTTTAGTTCTTTCAACCCTGTTAATGACAAAATATCCAGACCTTCTCTTCTTGCTCTCTTCTTCTTTCTACATTACTCCATTCCTCTGAGGTCTATTCTTAATTTTATTTGGCTCTTCCTGCTCCTACATGTATTGCCCCGGAAGTTACAGAAGATAATGGCTTTCTGGCTTGGTATTCATCTCCTGTTCTCCAACTCCCTTTACTTCTGGCCATGCCAGGGAAAGAATAGGAATCAGAATCATGGAAAGTTTGCAAGCAAGAAAAGGGTGTTAAATAACAGTCTGGCAAGACAATAAAGAGAGAAAAAAGATGTGAAGTCAAGAGTGAAAGATTAAAGACAAATTAGAATGTGGTAGATGTAACGTTAGGATTTATTTTTTAAGACAGTTACCAAGGAAAAGCAAGGATGTTGGTGACCACTTATGTGAAATGCCAACTTCATGTTGTAGAAAGGAGCCAGACAGCTTAAAAGGACCTGTCCCTTGAAATGCCCTTGTTTACCCCCATCCCATCTGCCCATCCCTCAGCTTCCTCCAGTGGCCTCTCCCATATCACCTGCTTATTCCTTTGATAACATTTGCTGCCATCCGAAATTAATGTATTTTATTTATTTGTGAATATGTTTATTGTCTCTCCTTCCTAATAGAGTGTATGCTATGTGATGTTAGGAGCCTCTCTATCTTGTTTACAACTATAGCCAGAACTCATTAAGGGGCACATGTTGTGATGAGCACTGGGTGTTATATGTAAGTGACAAAACCCTAAATTTGGGGTGCTGGAGTGGCTTAGTCGGTTAAGCATCTGCCTTCAGTTCAGGTCATGATCTCAGGGTCCTGGGATCGAGTCCCACATTGGGCTCCCTGCTCAGCAGGGAGTCTGCTTCTCCCTCTCACTCTCCCTCTATGCTCTCCCTCTCTCAAATAAATAAATAAAATCTTTAAAAAAAAAATCACTAAATTCTACTCCTGAAACCAATACTACACTATATGTTAACTAACTTGAATTTAAATAAAATCTTGGAAGAAAAACAAACCAACAAACAATGATAGCCAGCACTAAGCACAGTGCCTGGCACAGAACTGATGCTTAATAATTTTGATAAATGCATGCACAAATGGATGAATGAATGAATTCAAGATCCAGTTCAACCATCATATCCTTTGTGAATTTTTTGCTACACACCTTAGTAATTTCTTTCTTGTTATAATGATGGCACCTCCTATATACAGTTTTATTCTACTTCAATAAACTCATTTGTTTACTTTTGATATCTAATAAAATATGAGTCCCCTAAAGATTAGGGGGAGCTTCCAATTCCTATTCCTATTAGAACTCCTGACCTATTGGAACTCCCTACCAGTTAGTATATAGTTTTGTAAACGGATGAACATTTTTGAGAAAATATTATTAGGTTTCCAGAGCCATAATGACCACATGAGAAAATTTAAATTCGTAGGTTATCAGATGTGGAAAATACGGTTTTTTTTATAATTCAGATAGTAGAGAGGTTTATATTATTTGCTTATGGAAATGTATCATAATCTAACTATACTTTTTCTCCTTGCCTGTAAATTCTGGTCAATTTTATCCACTTCCTTGGCAAAAAAAAAACAAAAACAAAAAAAAAACTATTCAATATAGGTGAATGCAAGGCTAAGAAACATTTCTGATGCATTCTTTTTAAGAATGGGTTACTAGCCTTATACTTCCTTCACCGTCTTCAACTTATTAGATGCTATGGCGCTTGAAAATAATTGTGAGTTTCTCGAGCATACTTAATAAAAATTCCAGGAATACCAGAGACTTCTTGATGACAGATGTTAGTTTAAAGGAAAAGCCATTTCCACTGCTTTGCAAACTTTGCACTTAATAAGATGCCCTACATTTAATCAAATTAAAGAGATAGGCTACAAAAATGTGGACTTTTTTTTTAACAACAGAAATAGAGGACTCAGATTAAGGAAAACTGTTAATATTTTTCTCCATTATGGATATTAACTTTTGGTCTTTTTGCCTGAACATTTAGATGAATTTTCAATAAAAGATATAAGATGTATGTGCTTTGGCTTTCTTAAAAGACAAGTGATATTACTGAGCAAACAAGTATCCCAGGTGCCCAAAGAGTTTCCTGGGATACAGGACTTTCAGGGCTAAAATCAGGCAAACCAGGATGGTTGTTCACTCTAGACTGATACAACACTTTTTTTCTTTTTTTAACTTAAATAATATACTTGAGTTTCTAGAATTTTACAAGAATGCATCTCTAAGGTATAGTTAAAGAGAGAAAGGTAACTCTTTTGTTTGAAAGGTTGACACTTTTATGTTTCATTTTTATCCCAAGATGATGATGATTATTTATTTATAATAGTGTAAGGGTACATGGCACTTACAAACACATAAAAGACAAAGCTCCTATGAGGTTTCCCACCTAACTCGACATACAAAATGCCATGTAAGAGCAAAAGGGGAGACAGAAAAAGGTTGGAAAAAAATCAGTACTAGAAGGCTTAGTGAAAAAAATGTGTTCTAAGCTTTCAAGGAGAGATGTCAAGGAATAAAAGGAAGTTTGTTCAAGTAGGACTAATCTAGTTTTAAACCTTTTGAGAATTATACATGCATAAGTAATAGGAAAATGGATTTTTCTTTTTTTCTTATTACATCGTCTTAGTGAAGTTTTTTTAAAGTTATCATTTTACAGTGACCCTCTTTAACTTTACTACTGTTTTCTGCCTTAAACTGTTTTCCCTGGGAGTTGTACAGCTACACCAGCTTCTTATGGTTAATATTTGTCGGGTATATAATTTTTATTCCTCTTACTTTTAAATTTACCATGTTACTATGTTTGGGATGTACCTTTTAAAATAGCATATAGCTGGGGTGCCTGGGTGGCTCAGTTGGTTAAGTGTCCGACTCTTGGTTTCAGCTCAGGGTTGTGAGATCGAGCCCCATGTCAGGTTCAATGCTAGGTGTGGAGCCTGCTTGAGTCTCTCTTCCTCTGCCTTTGCCCATCCCCCCAAAAATAGCATATAGCTGGAAATTTGGAATCCAGTCATCAAATTTTCACCTTTTAATTGTCAAGTTTATTACATTTTCCTTTATTGTGTTTCTTAGTATTTTATTTCTGCCAACTTACTTTGTATTTTGATGTTCTTTTTTCTTTATTATCTCCAGTTGCACTGACCAACTGTCTTTATTCCATCTTTTCCCCTCTAAACTATTGGAAGTTATACATTATTTTTCTGTTATTTTAGTGGTTCCCCTTAAGTTTCTAATAGTGTAACCTAACCTGACAAAGTCTAACATTAATCAATATCCTTATACTCCCCACCCATGATATAAGTAACTTCTAATTCCTTCCCTGTAATTTATGTCTAATATTTTCATTGTCTTTTTTTTTTAAGATTTTATTTATTTATTCAACAGAGAGAGCGAAAGAGTACAAGCAGGGGGAGCAGTAGAGGGAGAGGGAGAAGCAGGCTTCCTGCTGAGCAGAGAGCCTGACGTGGGGCTCGATCCCAGGACCCTGAGATCATGACCTGAGCCGAAGCAGACGCTTAACCATCTGAGCCACCCAGGCACCCCTTGTCTGATTTTTAAACCACACACGATTAGTCATTATTTTTACAGTAATTTTCATTTAGGTTTACCTCATATTTATCAATATCCATTCTTATCATCCATTTATGAATCCTGCTCCTACCTTCTGGGTTCAATTTTCTTCTTCCCACAGTAAATTACTAAGTGGTACTTTAAGTGATGGAAGGTCTCTAGTGACTAAAAACAAAAATCAAGCAAACGAAAAGTCCTCTATCTGAAAATATCTCCACCCTCCACCAACTCTTGAAGAACTATTTAGTGGGGTATAGAACTCTAAACTGGTAGTTATTTCCTCTAAGCATTGTGAGATTATTATCTATTCTTTATTTTCTAAGCTTTCTTATTGTTTTTGAGGTATCTGCTGCGGTCCAAATGTTATTTCTGTGTAGTTAATCTCTTCCTCTTCCTCACATTTTCTTTCCTGGTAATCTTCTTTCTCCTGATTGTTTTTATTTTTTTGTTGCCTCTGGTGTCCAGCAGTTTCAACTGGATATTACTGGTATAACTTTATTTGTATTTATCCTGGTTAGAAATCATTTTGCTTCTGGATTGTAAGGAATCTTATTTTTCCTCAACTTGGAAAAACTTTTAACCATTATCATTTCAAATATTGCCCCTCTTTTATTCTACTTCTTTAACTTATATTGATATATATGTTGGATTTTCTATTTTGTCTTCTACGTGTCTTAGTCTCTCTTTCATTTGCTTAATCTTTTATCTCTCTGGGCTACATCCTGAGAAATTTTACCAGCCAATCATTCAACATTTTCTCTTCACCTTTATTTCATCTACTGTTTGACCTGCTCATTGTTCATCTTTATTTCAAGAATACTTAAAATTGTTTAATTTTTAGAAGGTTTAAGCGATGATTTTTCAAATCAGTCTGCCTTTTTTTCCTAGTGTCTAATTCTTTTCGTATGGTTTCCACTCATATATGGCTTTATATTAAATAAAATTTTATTTTCTGTCTCAAACTGTTTTATTATTCTTTTATATATTTCAAATATATTTCTTATATTTGCTGGTTCTCAGGTAAATCATTTCCTTGTGATTTTTAAATTATTTGATTGTGATCTTATCTTGCAAATCAACTATTTACTCCATAGGCATTTTGTGCAGCATAGATTATAAAAAATATCTCTTCAAAGTAGTTTTACATTTACTTTTTCCAAGTGTGTCAGGAGAAATGCTTACCCAGGAATCATTTTTTAAGCATCTCTATTGAGATATAGTTCACATACCATAAAATTCATGAGTTTAAAGCACACAATTCAATGGCTTCAGTATATTCACAGAATTCTGCAACCATCATCACAATCTAAGTTTAGAAAAAGTTATCACCCCAAAAAGAAAGACTGTACCCATTAGAAGTTGCTCATCTCTTCCCCTTCCCCAAGCAACTGCTAATATACTGTCTGTCCTAAGGATTTGCCTATTCTGGAATTTTTTTATATAAATAGAACCATGTAATATGTGGTGTTTTGACCTCCTTCATTGAGCATAATATTTTCAAAGTACATCTATGTTGTATCATGTACCAATACTTTTTTCCTTTTTACTGACAAATAGTATCCCATAGTATAGCTATACTGCATGTTGCTTATTCTTTCATTAGTTGATGGACATCTGGGTGGTTTTCACTTTTTGATTATTATAAATAATGCTTTTATGAATATTCATGTATAAGTTTTAGCACAGATGTATATTTTCATTTTTTCTTTGAGTATAAACCCAGGAGTGGAATTACTACACCATATGGTAACTCTATGTTTAGCATGTTAAGGAATTGCCAAACTGTTTTCTGTCATGTTTATAGCATTGTACGTGCCCACCAGCAGTGTTTGAGGGTTCTGATTCTCCACATCCTCATAAACATTTGTTATGATCTATTGTTTTTATTATAAGCCATCTAGTGAGTATGAAGTGGTATCTCATTATAATTTTGAGTTGCATTTCCCTAATGGGCTAATGATGTTGAGCATCTTTTTATGTGCCTATTGGAATTTTGTATATATTTTCTGGAGATGTGTCTATTCAAATTATTTTTCCCATTTTTTTGAATGTGTTCTCTTTTTATTATTGAGTTATAAGTGTTTGTATATTCTGGATACTAGTCCCTTATCAGATAAATGATTTGCAAATGTTTTTTCCCATTCAGTAGGTTGTCCTTTCACTTTCTTGATGGTTTTACTTTCAGCAAAAGCAATTGAATTTTGATGTAGTCCAATGTAGTCTAATTTTTTTCCTTTTTGTCCATATTGCTTTTGGTATCAAATCTAATAAACCATTGCTTAATCCAAGTTCATGAAGATTTACGTCTTTACTCTGATGTTTTCATCTAGGAATTTTAGAGTTTTAACTCTTACTTTTAAGTCTATGGTCCACTTTGAGTTTATTTTTGTGTATGGCTTAAGGAAGGGGTCCAATTTCATTCTTTTGCCTGTGGATATTTGGGGTTTTTTACACTATCTGGTGAAAAGACAATCTTTGCTCTAGACTTGTCTTGGCACCTATAACAGCAAATTTTACATGTCCACTTGGCTAGACCACAGTGGCAAGATATTTGGTCAAACATTTTGAATTTTTCTGTGAAGGAGTTTTTTTAAAATGAGATTAACATTTAAACTGGTAGACTTTGAGTAAAGCAGATTAGTCTCCACAATGTAGGTTAACCTCACCCAATCAGTTGAAGGCCTTAATAGAACCAAGATGTCCCCCTAGCAAGAAGGGGACTCTAGCAGGCTGCCTTTAGACTCAAACTGCAACTTTACCCTGGGTCTACAGTCTGCAAGCCTACCTTAAAGATTTTGGACTTGCCAAGCCTCCACAACTGTGAAGGTGAATTCCTTAAAATCTATCCTATCCATCTGTGTATCTATCTATCTATACACACACACACACACACACACACACACACACACACACACACACAGACTTATCTTATTTGGCCTGTTTCTCTGGAGAACACCGACAACCCTGATTAATACAGCACCATTGTCAAAAATCAACTGGCTTCAATTGCAAGGGTTTATTTCTGGACTTTCAATTTTCTTCCTTCTATTCCATTTATCTATAGATCTATCCTTATAACCTGAACTACCAATTTTAATACTTATGTTTCTATTTCAGGATTTACACATATAGGATTCAGGCATATAAACAGTAGTTTAGGATCAGAGTTCAAACCCATGCATAGCAAACACTTGGTTTTGAATTCTTGTGAGATATTTCTGTTTACTACCCAGAGAACTGAACATACACATGATAACTTGATTCATATTAGGTCACTGGAAACATTTTGTTATCCCTTTATTACCACAGATTAAAAAAAAAAATCAGAGAACCTCAGATTTGTGCAAGTCCCTTCATTCCAACTTCATGTCTTAATTGCCCCCCAAAGTCTCACCTTTTGTTTCTGCATGGCCATTAAAGTCAAGACTTTGGGCATTGTAACTCATCTCTGAATTTGATAATCACCTCCTAGATGTACAGCAACTTCTGTTCTTAATTGAGCTTTATTTTTAACACTTCAAGATTTGCATTCATTCATTGCAAACATACATATAGATATATGTTTATATATTTATATCTGTATCTATCACTTTGAGTTACAATTTATTATGTCTTCTAAGTATTCATGGGAGCAGAGATATTTTGGTCAAAATCTTTGCTGGAAGCAGAATTCAAATATATTGATTATTTTTGTTTGACAACTTCAAAGGTCCACATTGAAAATTCAAATACCATTGAAAAAGCTCAAATATGGATTATATTCTCCTATGGAAACAAAAAATAAGTATTCTAAAGTCTATTAACATGAATACTCTAAAACCATTTGTATATTGAATACATAAAGCTATTATCAGGATTAAATGAGGTAATTTGAGCCAAGCCAACGTACTAATAATTAGAGTAAGTCAGTTGCCACTCAATAAATGGAATTATTACATTAATTTTGTTATTATTCTTTAGTTATACATTGAGTTACATGTATGCCTGATTTACCTTGGGAGTTAATTAATATTATAATATTTTTTCTTCTAGGAAAACATGCATTCTGAGTTTCAAATAACTAACTTACAAATGGATTTTTTTAAAAAAAGATTTTATTTATTTGACAGAGAGAGAGACAGCGAGAGAGGGAACACAAGTAGGGGGAGTGGGAGAAGGAGAAGCAGGCTTCCCACTGAGCCCGGAGCCTGATGTGGGGCTCGATCCCAGGACCTGAGCCGAAGGCAGACGCTTAACGACTGAGCCACCCAGGCGCCCCTACATATGGATTTTGAAATAAAAAGAAATTGGTGTCTGTCATTCTATATATAATACAGAATGTACTTACTTGAAGTGGAAACCATTTAGTCAAATATAAAGGCAGGTGGTATTGTAATGAAGCACACAATTTCTAAATGTTGTTTTTCCCTCACTGCAATGAAACATTCATGAAGATACATGATTTGAATAATTGATTTTTAAGGTCTCAGAACAAAGGTTCCAGAGAAAATTTTAACTATTTTAATGAAAAAAAAATAATTAGCTATGGGACACTTTCTAACTTCAATTATTAATGCATAGAAATGATTCAACAAACCACAATAATCTTGAGAACATTTACTTGTAATTCTTGAGATGGACTATCCATCTTTCATTTCTACTAAAGGGGTAATAAAATAAATATTTATTTCTAATATTTTTACTTTAAAGCTCAGATTTTATTCGTATTGATGATGTTATTCTAAAAGTTCATCTATGAAATATATTTTAAACTAAAATTTTAAACATTTAAGTTTTTTTCTTGTCAAAATGCCTTTGTTTCTGGAAAGCTATTCCTGTGTTGTATGCCGTCAAACACATTTTGAGAAGCAATAAATCAGCATTTTACCAACACTTGTTTTTTCCTAATAAATATTTTAACAAAACATTAATTACAAATCAGAGGTTTTCTTACAAAACACAAGTGATTTCACATAGCCCCGAAAATATTTTCTAGTCATACAACTTTGACTACTTCTATCTTAGAGAGCTAGCAAGTTCAATATCTGTATTAAATTTCTATTAGCTTATTCAGGAAAGACAAGCAAAAACAAAAATATAAAATGTGCTTGTTATGTATAAATTTACTGATATGGCTTACTCCATCAATTAAAACAATTGCTAAGCTATACACCTCACAACTATATGTACTACGTTGTATAACCGTAATTTTTCTTAGCTTCAACACAAAGATTTTACAGGAGCAGATGGATAGGTCTACAGAATGTAAAACTGTTTGATTTTATGTAACATGCTGAAATTATTTCATATATTTTTGAACTTGTGATTTGGATGAAAATCTAATTTAAGCACACTTCCAATTTATTAAAATGGGTATTTGGCTTTGCATAATTCTATACATTTGATGTAGAATGAAGCTTTAAACATGCTTTCTCAACATGATTAACAGCTGATATAGTCTGCCTTAGCTATCTGAACCTACTTCATAAAAAATTGTTTTGCTCAGTTAATTTCCCAATTGATGTCAATCTCATTTTCTCATAATTTAATCTTTTAAAATCTTTAGAAGTGCTGTTTTTATTATTATATTAATTAATTTCTAAAGAATATTTTTTCCCCTGCAGAAATAATCTACTCATTTTCACTTTCAGGTGAAAGTATAAAACTTTATTTTCAGCATATCTGTTTTTGTAGCTTATTTGCTTTTATATCATTCATTATTTAAAAGTTTCCCCTGAGGGGCGCCTGTGTGGCTCAGTTGGTTAAGCAACCGCCTTTTGATCTTGGTTCAGGTCATGATCTCAGGGTTGAGATCGAGCCCCACATTGGGCTCTGCGTTCGGCACAGAGTCTGCTTGAGATTCTCTCTCTCCCTCTCCATCTGCCCCTCCCCCTGCTCATGTTCTCTCTCTCTAAAAGAAATAAGTAAAATCTTTAAAAATAAATAAACACAAGTTTCCCTTGAGTTCTATGATGTCAAATAGCAATAGTGCCATAAAATAAATATAAAGGGCTTTTTCTAAAATATATAGAAGATCTAATTGTCTCTCAGTTAGTTATTGATAAATAAAAACTGCATTCTCCCCAAAATGCAAGGAAGAAAAGTCTCACTATATTTATCTCAGAACTTTTCCTGTTAAGATGAAGGGAAGGGCACCTGGGTGGCTCAGTTGGTTAAGCGACTGCCTTCAGCTCAGGTCATGATCCTGGAGTCCCGGGATCGAGTCCCACATCGGGCTCCCTGCTCGGCGGGGAGTCTGCTTCTCCCTCTGACCCTCCCCCCTCTCATGCTCTGTCTCTCTCATTCTCTCTCTCTCAAATAAATGAATAAAATCTTTAAAAAAAAAAAAAAGATGAAGGGAAAAGGTATGACTGCCTGCATTACTCATATTTAATAGATAAAAATTCACAATAAAAAGTGAAATTTCTGGCCCATTCCAATACAGATTTTGAAAATGATGACTTCATTTCCTAGACATTAAAAATTAAAAATTAGTCCTAAAATAATTCTTAAATATTTCAAACAAATTAAAACTGCAAGAATAATGTCAGGTACAAATATAATGTATAAGTTTTTGTCATTTGTTACATATACATTTTCTATATTCTCTTTGGTGTTATAGTTCATCTAGCAGTTTTCCTGATATATGTGTTCAGAGAAAGATTTTGAAGATCAGTACAAGATAATGGCTAACCATAAGAATTAAGAGTAAATATGACTCTGTTTTCATTTTAAAATATCTTTATTTTTCAGATGATTTAGTTTAAGTTTGACATGAGCTCTGTATATGAAATACAGATTGTGAGGGCTTACTCTTCTCACTATAGATTTTGCTGTGTTTTCACAATCTAAGATTCCAGTTACCAAATAATAAAACAGCTAGCTTCTCTGACGGCAGAGATAGGCTTCACGCTATAAATCAATGCACTAGCTTCTTGTAAACTGCTATGAAGCCAGACAGCCTGGAACAATTTAACACCAAGAGGTGTGAATTTCCTCTATTTATCTTAAAAAGTGTTAACTTCAGAGTATTTCAGTGCTTTAAGTTATATTTCAAGATAAAAATGCTCAGATCCAGTTATGGAAACTTAATTAAATAACTTCATTTCTTAGTGTCTTTCTTAGCTTCTGCTACTTAACTACTATTTCAAAAAGGGTTCTTAGAACTAATGAAAATAATTGGTAAAATAAATTCTGAGCATAAACACAAAAAGCATTTTACAATACTGCCAAGATTTTATCAATAATAAAAATAACACTGAATTCATCTATCATGTGATAAAACTTTAATGTTACTACAAAGTAATACATTGGCATAGAACAGGAATTGAGCGTGGTTTTAAAACAATGAGTCTGGGGTGAGATTTTCTGGTTTAAGATATTGGCTCTACTATTTACTATATAAGGCTTTTTTGGGTAAGTTATATAACCACTCTGTACCTCAGTTTAGTCATCTGTAAATGGAATGATAATGGTACTACCTCATGGAGCTGTGATAAAGGTTGACTGGGTTCATATTTCTATTTGGAACAGTACCTGGCATATATAAACATTATAGATGAGTTCAAGACATACTCAATCTAATAATGTATTATTATATCATGTGTTGAATGACATACATTTTCAATTCTGTGCTTTCTATTATCTCTCTGGATATTAGATTGTTCCAGAGAATAACTAATGCTAGTCAATTTCTCACCTAGAGGAAAAATAAAAGATACACTTACCAAATCTGTTACTAACCCAGAACTGAAATCATAGCTAACACTTTGGAGAACACGTTGACATTCAAAAAGCCCTGCTAGAAAAAAAAATATATGAGCTGATTATAGCCAGATAAAACGGAATAAAAAAGGGGCACCTGCGTGGCTCAGTTGGTTAAGCGTCTGCCTTCGGCTCAGGTCTTAATCCCAGGGTGCTGGGATTGAGCCCCGCACCAGGCTCCCTGCTCCGCAGGAAGCCTGCTTCTCCCTCTCCCATTCCCCCTGCTTGTGTTCCCTCTCTCACTGTCTCTCTCTCTCTCTGTCAAATAAATAAATAAAATCTTAAAAAAAAAACTGAATAAAAAAATATATATAGTTCTATGTTTAGATTTTTTTAATTAAATGCCAAATCTAGAACAGAGGAATTTAGTTTACCAAGAAAGAGAACTTGACAGAACTATTTGCCACCACACATAGTTCATTCTAAATTTACCTGGTAATTGACGTGACCATCTGTGTTAGTTAATTGGCTTTATCCAAAGGAAAGACAAACTTCTCACATCTTTATGATAGGAGGCAGCTTTGTAACTTGGAGAAAGGCAGCCACTTAAATGAAGCTACAGAAATGGGGAGAGATCAGGATGCTATCTCTCTTGATAATTATATTTCAAAGAGATGCTTATAGGTCCTTGAAAGAGATATGCTTGGATCATAAGCTAGTAAGAGGTCTATTTTTCTTCTAAAAAGATTTACATACATTTCAAGGAGACAGAGGAAGAACTTACAAGTTTTCTAAAGTTCTCTAAGAAAATGGGTGAGGCGGAGTCTCTTATTTTCAACATGGAGAATTAAGTCTCTTATTTTTAATTTATATTTGCCCTTGCAGAAGAGGGAAATTGGAAATGAAGAGAAAAAGCAAAGAGAGAGTTTCTGCCATATATCAACAATTTAAGATGCAGAAAATACAAGTGGCTAAAGAGAGAAATCAAGGATATCTGTTTTTTAACTACTTATAAAAAAAATGAGTGATATCCCAGGCAGATGGTTTTCATTAAGAAAGGAAATATATATCATAGTGTAATTTAAAATTATTCAAAACATTTACCATTTATATCTAATATAAGTTCAGCCCAATAAAATTATGCTTATAAATGTGGGGGGGGGGAAGAAAACTTTCCTCATTTGTGTCCATGCACCATTATTTATTTTCCCAGAAAGATAACTGACAAGCTAAAAAGAATTGCGTTGGAAAGACTTGTACAACATTACCACAAACCCACTTATGGGAATGTGCTCTGAGAAAAGAATGCATAGAGTAAGAACAAAGTAGGAGAAACATTTCTTTTACCTTCCTGTGTTAGAGGTTCACAAGACATATTTCCTTATTAAAGTTTCTATGAAGCTTTTAAGAAGTCCTTTTAAATCTGGTAGAAATTACATAGGTTACCCAAATGAAAGCAAATGGCCTATATTTTCAGAGCTGGCTATACCAAGGGAGTCAGCCGCTATCACTTGCCTGTTGCCGTTATAGATAAACCAAAATTTTTACAAAATATTTGAGTCACACTTCCTCTACTTGAGGATTTCCTAGAATTGCTTTACCTTGTTCTCACATTGAAAAATGCTGTAGAGAAGGTTCAAACCAATCTTAAGTGAGGTTTTTTTAATTTTACTTAGTTTTGATGGTTTATGTGCCATAGAAATCTTTCTTTAATTTTAAGTCCAGGAAATTTATGTGAAAATGTCACAGTATTAATAAGTCTGAGTCCATTTTAATTAGAATACGATGTCCACCTTCAATTTGTTGAGTCAAGTTTTCTTAATTACAGGATTTTTTTCTTGATTTATATTTTTAAGTCTACTTTCTGTTTTAATTGTTCTTTTCTTTTTTATGTGTACCCTGGGTACATGTATAATAGATTTATTTTTGGCAAGTTTTCACATATCTTTCTTCTTAATTATTTAAATGCTTTTTTTTCTATTACATAATTCAATATATTGAAATTTGTCCTTCATTTAATTAGATTTGTTTTCAATGGTGTGGATGCTTCAACTGTTGCATCACACATATGGTTTTATCTTTGTTCCCACTTATTTTGTTGTGTTATTATTTCTTCTCTGAGTTCCTGTATTTCTGTCTTAACATCTTCATGCACGGAGAATTTTTTCTTTAATCAAGCTACTTGATTCCATAGAAAAATACTTCACCAAAGTTTTTATCTTCTCCATGTTAAAATATTTTTTGGCTTTGTTTTTAGCTTTTAATTTTTTTATGACTTTTTGCCTTTTATGTTCCTTCTATAATGCTGCATTGTGAACGTGAGAAGTCCTTTCTGGCCTCAGTTATTTACAGAATTTGATGTGGGAAGAGACCGGATGAGTACTTTGGGCTAACATGAAGAGTGTGGTAAACTGCTTTGTTGCAAAAATGGAATATATGTAGGTTTTTTTTCCTTCAACTCTCCCTTGCCACTCCATGAGGACAAAGGATTAGGAAGGCTTTTTCAGCCCACGCACTTGAGCCTGATGTCTAACACAAGAGTTAATTTTCCACTGGATGGCACCAACCACTTTGGAAATGTGCTGCTCTGACAGATTTGCTCATCATCTAAAATGGTCAGTGATCTCTTAGCCTTCTCTCTCAGAATGGTCCCCTATTCAATACACATGGTATACTTTATTAAAATATTTTAAAGTTTGGGATTATCTGTGCTAATATCATTTAATATAAAATTTCTACTTCCATTTGTCATTTTCTTTGTTAGAAGTGGACAGAGATTTTGTTTCTTCTCCAGCTTTAAAGTGAAATGTCTTAATCATGTATTTTTTAAGAGTGGATCTTTTAACATTTTATCTATAATTGCTCATTAATTCAGTTTCTATCACTCTAGAGCGAATCTGGGTAATTTATATTCCCCAAATTTTATCCATTTCATTTAGCCTTTAAATTTTATTGGCGTAGATTTTTACAATTAATGTTGTTTATTTGAACTTTTTTTTCTCTATACAAGCATTTATAGCATAAATTTCACTCTAATATCTGTTTTTGCTGCATCCCATAAGTTTTGGAATATTGTGTTTTCTTTTTCTTTTGTTTTGAGACATACTTTTTTTTGAGACATATTTTGATTTGCCATTTGATTTCTTATTTGTCCCATTGCTTGTGCAGTAATGTGTTGTTCAATATTTACATATTACATATTTCATACTTACAAAAAAACTGTTACACCAATTATTTTAATTCATTTAATATCCTACATCTATAATAGGTCCCTTTATTATTTCTGATATTTTTTTAATATCTTGACTCACTTTGAATAAGTTAATTACATTCCTTTTAAAGTCTACTGTCTGCTTTCTACAATCTTTAGATTAATTTCTTGCCAAATTGGGTTTGGTAACTTATGTTAGTAAAGCACATTTTCCTCAAAATTTTGGTGATATTTTTGTTTGATAATTTGTTTTTGCCTAGCTGTGGATGTACATTCTGACATAAGAGCTGGCCTTAGGAGACTGTGGGAGCAAAATGCTGGTAGACTATGCCAGAAATTTCTGTCTGATTATGTCTGGCTTCAATGATGCCTGCACTTACCCTTGCCACTTTGCTCCAAGGGCAAATGTAGCTGATGCCCAGGGGAGGAGAGGACTCTGTCCAGCTATTCCACATGCATTCACCCAAATAATCCCTTCTCTGGGGGCCTCCCCAACTGTTTGAATGTGTTACTCTGAGCTTGAAGCATCCTTTGGTACCATTTCACATCTGTGCTCAATCCTCTTCTGTAAGCCTCTTTTCTCTTTTTTCTGTATTTAATGGGTTCCTCAAATGACATGACTAATTGATAAAAGATATTCTAGTTTTCCATAACCACTTTAGATTTATTATTTTGTAATATATATGGCCATTTAAAGGTGATTTGGGTTGGAGAGAGTTTTTGTATTTTGTCAGCTGTCTCATCCAATGTCCTTGTTCAACACTTCTGTGATTACTGATTTGAAACCTGTTTTTTTCTGTGGCCTGGGTTAAACATTTCTAAGAAGGTAATGTAGTATCTTGTAGACTTATCTTTTCTAGAAATTTGGAGGTTTGTTTTAGTGGTATTTTTTGTGAGGGAATTTGTCACTTGCAGAATGTTTTTTCCATGTGTTATGTAAAAGATGAGACGGCTTATAAAAGCCATAATGGTAGAAGAGTGGCCTGATTATACCTTATGCATAAGTCAGATTTGAAGAATATATAGTAGATATTATCTAATATCTAATAGTCCTAATTGAAAGGGGCCTTTTTAAACTTTTGATTTAGGTTATTGGGGGCTTTTACATATTTGGTAATGCCCATGTTTTTCTTCTCTGTGGTAGTCATCACCACAGAATGAAAATATCAAGGTGCAGACATAGTACAGATGGTTCTATGAAAAATGTGGATATTTGCACTCCAACTTAAATGGCTATTATTGTTATGTTTGTGTTGAGGAGGAAAAATTTTCCTCTACCATTCAAGATTCTTTTGGCTGGGCTAAGAATTAAATTGACAAGAGACAGATTAATGGGAGAAAATTAAATTTAATTATGTATGTATGGGGAATGCACATAAACATGAGAGATTCCAAAGACAGTAAGGCAAAGTGAGGTATATAGGTCTTTCTAAACTAAGAACAAGGGCGTAGAGGTTTGGGACTTCAAAGGGAAGGAAAACAATTCACAGGAAGATGAAAAAGAGTCACTGTTTAGTAATTAAATGTTTGCTGGGCCATTCTGAAAACAATGGAACACACAGAGGAATTTTAACAGATTTTGCTAAATTCCTCTCTATCACACCTAGTTCATATTATACTGTGGTTATTTATGGTAATAGCTCACTTCTTGGAACAGGTCCTCTATCTGAATTCTTTTAGGCAGTTAGGGAGAAGGTGAAAGGTTTTTCCTGAGCCTTCTGTTTCTTAAAAATAATCAGCCTATAATAATCCACATGCCAAACAGATACATTTGGAAGGGGGGCAAATATTGCTCCCCTATATTTTCTTGCCTTAAAAAATGGGGGATATGCCAAAGATAACTTGGAAAATCATATTAAAACTTGGAGCTATCTGAATATAATCAAACTATGCAGTTATAAGTAGAAAATGCTTAAACCATCAATCTACAAATGTGACTCTAGCTGTAATATGTATTTTACTATTTGATTCTGGGGAAAGCTAGAAAATTATGAAGTTTACATAGGTTTATAGAAATTATCCCATGTAAAATTTCAGGGAAGAGTCTGATAATTTTAACATTTCATCCTTACATTAATATTTTATGACTTATTTTAGCAGGCCTTCCAGGATTTACAATAGTACTAAACTACAGTAATAGATAACTGTATTTACCAAAGGGTCCTATGAAACTGGAATTAAATTAACAATTTATCACAAATCCCAGTCATGTCCTGAAAAGTGTCTTTGTTCCTGTCTCCTTCCAGATTGCTTATTTATCCTCAAAAACAAATAGTTTGAGTTAGGTTTGCTTTGCCTTGAGGCACTCACTGTCTGGACTTGTTCTTTTTTATTCAGTAATTCCTAAGGGTAAGTGATTTACCTCCTAATCCATATCCTGAAAATAGATAGTTGTAAATTAGTCTTCAAAAAGTGGAATAAAAATTCTTAGAAGGACATGCCATATAGCCTCTCTTTGCCTTCCAGACCTTCTTGTCATTCTTCTTTGACCTGCTCTCTGCTTGAGAAGGCTGACATGTACAGACATCGTTACTATCTCATACCCTCTGGCTTCAGCCAATGGTAGCCCTGATAGTATACCTTAGGGAGTATGGATCTGTGGAGTGGCCCAAAGCCAGCTACCCTACAAGGCAGTCTCTGGTTAGCAGAGAGATTAGGGAGGATATCTGAATACAGAGGTGAACGTGGTGGAAGGCAGATTATTTTTTTCTGGGTGTGATTTAAAAAAAAATTAAAAAGGGGGCATCTGGGTGGCTCAGTCAGTGAAGCACCTAACTTTGGCTCAAGTCTGATCTCAGAGTCCTGGGATGGAGCTCCATGGGTTCCATGCTCAGCGGGGAGTCTGCTTGTCCCTTTCCCTTTCCCTCTGTCCTTCCCTCCTCTTGTGTGCTCTCTCTCTTAAATAAATAAAATCTTAAAAAAAATTTTTAATTAAAAAATATTAAAAAATATTGCATAGAGGAGTGTCATTTTCCAATTATATTTTAAAAGAATCACTCTGGGTCCTATGAAGAGAATCAGATATAAGAAAATAAGAATGGGAGTTTGGAAACCATTTTAGGAGTCTGTGCTTTGAAATAGTGAGAG
The DNA here is from genome assembly GCF_054177405.1 of Leptonychotes weddellii. NCBI lineage: Eukaryota > Metazoa > Chordata > Mammalia > Carnivora > Phocidae > Leptonychotes > Leptonychotes weddellii. The sequence goes on from NC_138380.1 coordinate 23,791,112, forward strand.
ATAATTAGCTTGATGGAGTGGTAAGAAGTACTGGATCCAGGATGGGATATATTCTGAAGATAGAGACAACAGGACTTGCTTCCAGATTGATTATGGGCTTTTATAAGAAGAATTAAGGGTATCTTCAAGGTGGTTTAGCTTGAGTGATTAATTACATGAAGGTGGTGGTGTTCACTGAGTTAGGGGAAATACTAAAGTATTAAAGAGGAGCAATTTGAGGGTTTATAAAATCAAGAGTTCTCTTTTAGGCTTGATATGGTTTGAAAGTTGGAGATATCGTCTAGACATCTGAGTGGAGATATCTAGTATGCAGCTGAAAATATAAGTCTGGAATTCATAGGAAATATAAATTTTGGAAATATGTCTAGAGCTAAAGACATAAATGGGAAATCATGAACATATAACTGCTTTGAGAGTGGGAAAGGAGTGATTCACCAATAGAATGTCAAGGTGTTATAGGATAATGGATGGACAAGAAGTTAAAATCTGAATTCTTGGGGCACCTGGGCGGCTCAGTCGGTTAAGCGGCTGCCTTCTCCTGCTTCTCCCTCTCCCTCTGCTGCTCTCCCTGCTTCTGCTCTCTCACTCATGTTCTCTCTCTCAAATTAATAAATAAAGCCTTTAAAAAATAAATTAATTAATTAAATAAAATCTGAATTCTTAGATTTGTCACCATAGACTGGCTTCATCTTAAATTTGGTTCCTTTTTGGTCATGGAATGGATGCCCAGAGTCATCCATGGACTGGATGCCAGGTCTACAGATTTCCTCACTTGGTACCAGTAAAAAGGGAGGTTATGTGTCATGTTATCTCTACAGATAGACAGAAAAGAAATCTCCCCCGGTAGTCTCCAGCAAATATCTCTTCATCTCTCCTTGGACTGCATTGGGTTACATGCTCCTTCCTGAATTTGTAACTGTGGCAAAGAGGATAGGAGTTTTTTGACGCGGGAATAGACAACTTGATATAAAGAAAATCAGGCATAAATGGAAAAAAAAGAGGTATTTCTAAGATAAGGAAAAATTAGGGATGAGCTTGATCGATATTATTAGCATTTGGAAGTCTAATATGGATAGAATTAGCAGATTACTTGGCGTATACAAAAAATCTTAATGGTCAGGTAAAAACACAAAACAAAATAGAATGTATTTCTTTTTTATCTTTTTAAAAAAATTCTAATACACTTACAAGACTGTTAAACATGCCTCTAGACCTTGGACCTGTTTACACCATCTTAATATGAAAATAAGTAGGAATGGCAGAGTATTTGTTTTTCTCCATCTGTTCTATTCCTTTGGATGTGCCAGACTCTGACACTGCACTCTGGGTTGAATATGCCCTAATTAAACTGAAGTTTTTCAAATGTGATTATATGGTAATCATTCTATTCTGCTCTAATCATAGGAAAGATGTCTTGGACTAATTTTTTACTATTTAGAACTAGATAAAAGTAGGGCCAACACAAATGATATTTTATCCTCTAATTAATACAGTAGGCTACAACCCTATCATTCTAACAATGCATAATCTTTGATGGGCAAGTTGTGGGAAGAAAAGATACACTGTCATTTAGCCACAGAAAGTCTCACTGTTATTGTATACAGGTGAAAAACGAATAAAATACCTTCAGTGTTCATCAAGGGAACTCTGTGATGTTGACTTTTCCATTCCTGAAAAAAATGTATGAATGTAATGAATAAATGCAGATTCTATTTAATAGAAGATCTTACAAAGTTAGGAAATGTCTTTTTGTGTCAAAAATGCATTTTGAACCTAAAGCAAATGGTTCTCAATTATTCCAAATAACCATCATGAATTTAAAAAACATGCAATCTCCTAATCAATTTTCCATTACTTAAAATCTTTCATTATAAAGGTTTTAAAAGTGTACCTATTTTGGGTCACTCAAAAAAGAAGGGAAAAAAAGAGAAAAATATCAGGCTAATAAATAGCTACCTGCTATTTACAAAACAAGCCATCAGTGCATTTTTTTATTCTAAGGTTACACAGAAATAAGGTTTTATATGTGAGTGTTACTGCAGGATTTTCCAGGACATATCCTCATGGTATAAAATATATGGCACGTATAAAAGAGGCACTCTAAACTCTAGACCTAAACCCCTATTTTTATAGTGTTAAGAAGTTGAAAGATCTTCTAATTTATCCTTCATGTCTGTTAATTTCCAGCAGGTCTTTTCCTCTTATTTTTCGGCATCTCTCTTCTGTGTGCGGCCTCAATTATACTGGTATCAATCTGAACATATACCAAGGTCCTTGCTTCCTTACTGTGAGCTCAGTAACTTTACTTTAGTAAAGTTTTTTTTTTTTAATATGTGAATGGAAGATAGCACAAGCATCAGAGAGTACACATCTTCTAGCTTTTTGGTGGTTCCTCTTTAATTTCTCTCTTCCCCACCTCTACAGAGAAACCTGAAGAACCAACCATATTCTTAGGAAACATGGTTCTTCCCATACATAGGCACCTCCAAGTCTCGGTTTTATTCTGTAAGCCAACTTGTCAGAGAATCTTTTTCTGAATTAATACTCATGTTAATTTTGGTGAATGCAGGTTTGTTTGGTTTTTTTTTTCATCTCAACATATATCATTGGTATAACTCAACAGAAGGCTATCTCTGTTGAGTCAGCCTATCTTAACCCTTTTACACACTATAAGTCACTAGGTGCCAGACGGCATGGTTCAAACAGGAGAATGACCCTTTCCTCTTCATATGAAAATCTTGGCCCTTCTTGCTTAGCCCATGCCTTGCTTTGCACATTTGGATTCCCTGTTATGCTACCTTCCTAATATGCACTAGTGATTACAGATCTCATCATTTAAATTTATAATTCAACATAAACTTGCTATAAATTTGTGTTTGAGTTATCTTGTTTCAAATATATAACAATATAAAAATTTGATGCTTCATTGAAATAGGAGTTTATAAATTGATCTAGATGTTCAACAGGATTGGACAAAAATGCCCTTAGATTACAGGGAAATGAACTCTAACCAATGTAGCCTAGCTAAGAAATCTGCTAGGAAATCTCAGAAAACAGTAGAAGATGATATTGTCAAACTATAGGGATGCAATATGCCAACAACAACTTGCAGGAAAATTGTATATCACAATAGAAATGGGTTAATGATGCAGCAATTATTGCCAAGAAAATAAATTTGAAGTGCTTGGTGACTAGGAAATTCAATTCAAAGTTTCAGATTAAAAAGTAAATAGTAAAGAGCAATGTGAAAATGCTAACGAGAAGAAGTGTATCAGGGAGAAACTTAGCATGTCTGACTCCATATTGCTTCTGTTTATTTTGCTGCTGTGACCTATAGCTTAGAAACTTCTGCTTAGCCCTGCACATAGGCATGTTACAGTTAAGATTTGTAAAAATTGATTTTTACCCCAAATCTACCTCTTCAAGGAGATAAGGAAATACATATAGAACTGACTACGCTATGTTTAAGAAATGGCATGACCAGATTTCTGTATGTAAAGATCAACTGACCAAGGACAAAGAAGTTATACAAGCCTCCTGGGATGTCTACAGAGGTCAGTCACCTTTTGACTCCAACCTCCCCTTCTACTTCCCCCTTTTGCTAACATAAAAGAAGCCTGAATTTTATACCAGGGGAGATGGTTGTTTGGGACAAGAGTCCACCATCTCCTCAGTTTGTTGGCTTTCCAAATAAAGTTACTTTCCTTACCCCAACATCTTGCCTCTCAACTTATTGGCCTACTGTGCGGTGAACAGGAGCTTGGTCTCCATTACAGAATTACCAGAAATATGCAGATTAATTCCTTTTATCTTTGCTCAAGTACTTATAAACAGCACCATATCTTTATATTTATGCTTTTATTAATAAAAATACTCATCCACTTTTAGTACTCATTATTTATTAGTGAGAATCTCATTTTAATTTTTTAAAAATTGAGCATTTCACGTTGTAGTACGAAAAACTGTCATGACTACAGTTATTTTGAAATAGAGCCAGAGGGGCCACTGCAGAGAAAGCGCTTTACCTGTCTTTCTTTGAACTGGGCCATAAACTTTGGATTAGGCAAAATGGCAACTGTTCTTAACAATTGCAAAATGGCAACTATTCTTAACAATTGTTCTTAACAATTGCAACTGTTCTTAACAATCCCAATGGTCTGAAATTTCTGAAGATAGAATTAGTAGTCAATCAATGTATAACCTAAAATAACTTAACTCGTTAACACCCACAGGAAACTTTTTTCCCCCTCTTCAACTCATGTAATTGGCTCCCTTTCTTTTCCTCATAAAAATCCTTGCTTTTACCCTACAAGCTGGACACTATTTGAGTTTCTATGATTCTGTGCTCCCTGAATTGAAATTCTTTAATCCCAAATGAAATACCTACTTGCCTCTCATTGTGGTTCTTATTTTCAAGTTAACGGTAGTTTTTTATCAAAAATTTCTTCATTGCACTTCAAAAATTGTACTTGTAATAGATAATACATTAATTGTTAGTCTTGGATTTTTTTTTTTTAGTCTTGGAATTTTTTTATGCTGCTTCAATAGACGTAGAAAAACAGTAATGGATTGTTTTAACATATGTCTTCACAGCCTTATCTAGTCGATCCATTCTTTTTTCTCTCATTGTACTTCACTTGTACTGGATATTCATATTCAATTTTCTTCGTTTATAGAATGAATTTACACAAACTAATTGCTAATGTGAGGGAAAGCAGTATAGGCTCTGGAGTCATATGTATCCCCAGCTCTGCCACTAATTGGGAGATAGTGAACAAGAAACAAGATTGGAAGTTACTTGCATGTACATGAAGTATTTAGGTCCCAGAGAAACTGAGAACAATCACAACCAAAAAAGCAGTTATAGATATCTTCATCAGAATAGAATATGGACATTCATAGGCTAACTAGAGAAAGAGAAAAACTTTAAAAAATTCAGTTGCGGGGCGCCTGGGTGGCTCAGTCGTTAAGCATCTGCCTTCGGCTCAGGTCGTAATCCCAGGGTCCTGGGATCGAGCCCCGCATCGGGCTCCCTGCTCCGCCGGAAGCCTGCTTCCCCCTCTGCCACTCCCCCTGCTTGTGTTCCCTCTCTCGCTGTGTCTCTCTCTTCAAATAAATAAATAAAATCTTTAAAAAAAAAAAAATTCAGTTGCTATAGAAAAAGAGCTAAACTAAACATGTGGTAACAAAATGAAAATGCTCTTTAGAAAGATGAGTAGGAAAGACTAAAGAGTATAAAGAGTGCTCTTTTGCTTAGCAACAAAGTAGTCTTCAGTGATCTTGGCAAAGGCAATTTCAGTGTAATGAAGGTGGGGGTGGAGCCAAGATGGAGTGGTGGAAGCCAGAGGTGAGGAAAGAGAAACATTTTTTCTTGAGCATTTGTTCACTCAACAAATATTTAGCCCCTACAATGTGCCAGATACTGTGCAGGCTCTAAGCATATAATAGTAAACAGTTCTCCCTGCCCTTAATAAGCTTAGGCTGTGGAAGAGTATGTTTAAATGCCAATGGGGAAGAATAAGGAGAAGTTGAAAATATGTTGAGAGAAGATATAACTAATGATAGGAGGTGAAATGAAAGTGGCCAGAATCCGGAGCCAAGGTGGAGGACTTCACTTAGGGACAAAGTACAGTATTTCTGAGTTGGGTGAGGCTAGGGTAAGAACAAGAAGGGGATCTAAGCCTTACTAAGCATTGTTTCTTTAAATGGACAGTTCAGCTCCTGAGCTCAGCCTCTTGTCACCGCTGGTTTACGCATGGTATGTGAATACAGCGGTGTGAGGGAAAAGAGAAGGTGGGCTAACAGAATGCTTCCTGCTAAAAAAAAAAAAAAAGTTATTTTAAACATAGTTATTTCCACCTGCAAATATGTATCTACAGCGGATATTTTAGTCCAAATTAGCCTTGGAAATATTTAGGTAATTATTTATTACACCCTGTCTTTGCATTGAGGTGGGTTTCACTTTCATCAAATGATCGGAAATATAAATCAGAAATTAGCAAAAGATTCACATTTAATAATACGTCTTAATTATATCCCCAAGCTATAGCCCTACAGACCAATGAAGAAGTTAATCCAACCTATCTAAAAACAGCATTACTCATTGATGAAATTATTTCTTTGTAAAATATGCATTTGGGTGATTGCTTCTGAGGTAGAAAACTGGGGGTTATAAGAAGTGCCCTGCCCACAGGAGCTTCTAATCTCAAATCCCGCCCGGGGTTTGGAAAAGACTTTTTATTGGTTACAGGATTTATGAATCGCCCAGCGAACCGCCCCTGCATCCGCCTCCCGCGCCTTCAGGCTGGACCGCGGGAGACTGAGCGGAGGCAGGGCTGAGGGGAGCAGCGAAAATTCCTGGTGGATACTGTACCACGGCCTCATCCTCCCCCTGGCCCGCACCATCTACCTATAATGCGAAACTTCCAGGATACCTTAGGCCTACGAACCAGCATGCATGCAGTTCGTCCTCCGCGGGCCTGGGAGCAGTAAGTTTAGCCCTAGAGACCGTGTACGCATGCGTGAGAACTGGGCCGCCGCGTGCGTGTGACGTCACGTGCGCGCCCTTCTAAACTTCCTTGTTTTTCTCTAGAGTGTGGGTGAGTGAATTTATAAGTCGGTGTGGGAGTTCGTTGCGTGGGTGTGAAGTGGTTTGGCTTGTGAACGGGTATGATAAAAAGACTGATTTAGTTTAGATCAAAATTCGGTGTAGTTATTGCAGAAAGACTCTTCATATTTGTCTTTAGCGTGAGCCTGCTGTGTTCAGTATCTTGCTTGGCGTTTTGTGAGCCTCTGCCTGGAGTTAGTTCAAGTCCCCGCCCTCACGGAGCTCAACTGGCTTGGGGAAGGCTGATGCTCACACATTAAAATTTAAGTTTTGACACTAGTGCATGTCCCACTCAAGACGTTTGAGAAATGAGATTGAGACTACAAAGCACAAGTTAGTATCAGTTCAGTAGTCCTCGAGATTGTATAGGGGCTGGAGGAAGGAGACAGCAGATATATTTTGGAGTAATAACCTTTTGGTGCCCAATTTGAGTACACACTGTTAACAACTGCTAAGGGATTAAAAAAGAAAACCAAATTTTTCAATCACCCTCCCCTTCCCCAGTAGCTTGTACATTTTAAAGCACAGTTTTGATAAAGGACATTGTCAGTGTAGTTTTCACAGATCCTAAAACTGGCTTTTAGAGGTACTCCTTTAAGTAGAAAACTAAATAGAAAAGGCTTGAGTTTCAATGTCTTAGGGGAATGCATGTATTGATCCTTGTTATAAAATTACAGAATAATCCACTCTACCCCCAAGAGTGATTACTAACCAACTTAAAGGAAAGAAAAAGCAAAAGTCAGTCAAAGAAGCTTAAAATTACGGACTACACTTTGGGTAAAACACTGGTCTTTGTGTTTTCAGCAGCAAGCTGTCAACTGCTCTAGTTGAATTTGCTTTGGACAACATTTTGAAGCAGATCTGATATGCCACTTGAATTAGTAAAAGAAGTCAATGGAGTGCCTGAAGTTGAGCTGCTAAGTGAATTAAACAAAATAGATTTCAGTTCTCTACAGCCAGGTTGTGATTATAGCAAGAAGTACATCCAGGTAAGAATTTTCATAACTCAGAATGCTTTTTTCTTCTAAAAGGAATGCTCATTTTTATGTTGAGCTTATTTGTAAGGGTTGTTTTAGGAATAGTTTTACGTGTGTCATAATGTTTTTGACTATTTGAGGCTATTATTCTTAATTATTTAGCGTTCATTTAGCAAACATTTATTGAATTCTTTTGTGATACACTGGAGTAAGTTTTGAGGGTACAAAGATGAGTGAATATGATCCTTGAACTAAAGGGGACTGAATTCTTTTGGGTTTGGACAGTTTACCTAATCTCTAATTATTATTAATAAGTTGGTATTAGAATTGTGGTATGTGAACATTTAGGAGAGAACCTTTGGTTCTGACAAGTTAGGTCAGGAAAATGGAGCTGGAACTTAAAGGATGACTGAGATTATACCTTTCATTTTGGGTATAAGCAGTCCTCATGTGCATGTTGAAGAATTTACCCTAAGAACTGTGGGAGACCCATAATAGATTTTAAGCAGGACAAAGACATTATTCACTTTGAGTTCAAATTACTCTGCCTCTTGGGTGAAGAATATATCAGAAAGGGCAAGATTAGAGGAAGGATAATTAATTAGTTAAGACATAGTTACAGTAATCTAGTTTAGAGTTGATGTTGGTCTGAACCAGGGGCAGAGGAGATGATGGGAAGGAGACAGACAAAATAGTAATAAAATAATAACAAAAGTTAACATTGAGCTCTTTCTAGGAACTAGGTAGTATTTTAAGTGCTTTACATATATCAACTCATTTAATCATCACAAAACTCTATGGATTGGGTCCTATTATTCTTTGGCTGTAAATGAGGAGACTGCATTTCCAAAAGGTTAAGTGATTGGCGTGAGATGCAGTTGATAAGTGTAGAGCTGGTGTTAGAATCTAGACATTCTGCTTTGGAACTGACAAGATAAAGAAGCAGAATCAACAGGTCTTGGAGAACGGTTAGATGAAAGAGGTAAAGAGGAGTTCAGGAAATTTCCCTGGTTTTAAGTCCTGTCAACCCTGGGAAGATAATAGGCATGCATTTAAGAAGAAAGGTAATGAGTTCAGTTTTGGATATCTTTCAGAGGTTATTAGAGGTATCCAGGTAGTAATGCCCTATAGGCAGGTAGATTTGGGGTTCTGGAGCTCAAAGGATTCCTACTCAGGGAGATTTGGGCCAAAGAATAGAATGAGATGTGTTGAAGGATGTCAGTGTTAGGAAGATAGCATGAATAAGAGATAATCCACAGGCATGGGAGAAAAACCAGGAGAGAGTGATGTCTTGTATATTTAGTAAGGTAAGTTTCAAGGAGTAGTATCAGTAACTCTTAACATAAATTGCTCTCTGGTACGCACTCTCCTAAGTGGTTTACGTATGTTCTCTATTTTAATTCTTGAAAGAACCCTGTGAATAGATGTTATTATTCCCATTTTATAGTTGGGAAAACAGATACAGGTTAAGTAATTCATCCAAGGTTAGATCCAAGATTAGCTAATAAGTGGCTGAACAGTGATTTGAATTTTCATTGTCTTTGCTGTGTTGCTGCTAAATGCTCAGGCTAAGGTCTGAAAAGATTCTGTTTGATTTAATGATCAAGAAAATATTGGTCACTTGGGAAGACTAATGTTGCTGGGTCGGCTTTTTAGTGGTTTGAGGATTGAATGTTGGGTGAGAAAGTGAAAGCAGGAAACGTCTTTCAAGGAGTATGTTGTGTGGGGCGCCTGGGTGGCTCAGTCAACCGGTTAAGCGGCTGCCTTTGGCTCAGATCATGATCCCAGAGTCCTGGGATCCAGCCCAACATCGGGCTTCCCCTCCCACTGCTCGGCAGGGAGTCTGCTTCTCCCTCTCCCTCTGCCTGCTGCCCTGCCTACTTGTGCTCTTTCTCTGTCAAATAAGTACATAAAATCTTTTTAAAAAAAGAAAAGGAGTATGTTTTGGTATTTTGATATTTTGATTATGGAAGTCATAGTCCTGAAATAGGAGTGGAAAGTTTTTTAATTTTAGCTGAGTCAGTTTTGCATTTGGTTAACAGTGATTGGCTTTTATACTACCTACAATCAACTTCACAACTGCTGCACTAAAGTGAAATAAAACAAATTCAATTTTTAAAAATTTATCTGCATTTCCTTTCCTCTTCTATTCTGCCCTCACCCTGTCCCCTTTCCTCCGAAGTACACTCATACTCAAACTCATAGGCCATATTCACAAACTTATTCCTAGAGCAGTTTAACATTCTGAAAAGGAGTGGAAGCCCTGGAGACAGGCTGGCTGGATTCAAGCACAGATCCACCATTTACTAGCTATGTAATTGGGAAAGTAATTTTATCTGCCTGTGCCTTATCTTTTCCATTTGTAAGCTAGGAATTATAATAGAACCTACTTCATAGAAATGCAATGAGGATTAAATGTAAAGTGCTTACTTAATGAATTCTAAGTATTCGGTAAGTGCTGGTTACTGTGGTCAAGATAATGATATCATTAACATGCCTTTGGACAAGGAATTTACCTAGTCTCATAGTTCTCAGTGAACATAATGTACCATAATCTCATTGAGCAGAGACAGAATTATTTTGCAATTAGTGAAGCTCAGGCTTCAAAGACTTTACTTGAACAAGCCCAAGACCATGTTAGGGGTCTTAGAAATGAATTTACATTTTCATATTTGTAAAATTTACACAAGGGGGATGTTCTAACCTAAAATGGTTAAGATTGCTGTCTCTTTCCATTTTGACTTATCCTTCCATCACATTTCCTGTCTTATCCAGTGGCATTAGAATGGCTGAGAACATTTTTGGAATATGTAGCTAAGGGGAAGTTGACTTGTGGAATAGGTTTAATGAGATGTATTTGTGTGCTTTGCAGTTACTTGCATTTATAGCCAGGATATGCCAGCTCTCCTGGTGTAGAAATGTTTTCCAGGAACATTCCCACACACTGGTTAGTATAGAAGAAAAGTATGGAGTCAGAAGTTGTACCAGGACAATGGAATATTATGCAGCCATCAAAAGGAATGAAATCTTGCCATTTGCAATGACGTGGATGGAACTGGAGGGTGTTAGGCTGAGCGAAATAAGTCAATCACAGAAAGACATGTATCATATGACCTCACTGATAAGAGGAATTCTTAATCTCAGGAAACAA
>NC_138380.1:23802346-23905134 GCF_054177405.1 Leptonychotes weddellii
GACTCTGAGAAACAAACAGGGTTCTAGAGGGGAGGGGGGTGGGAAGATGGGTTAGCCTGATGTTGGGTATTAAAGAGGGCACGTACTGAATGGAGCACTGGGTGTCATATGCAAACAATGAATCATGGAACACTTCATCAAAAACTAATGATGTAATGTATGGTGATTAACATAACATAAAAAAAAAAAAGTCGTACCAGGGTATGAATATGTACTGTCACACCTAGCATGTGGTGTATATAGTTAGTGAATGAAAATAGGTACTGAAACTATGGAATCTGAAGCTACTTCAAGGACAATTGTTAGAAATCTCACAACTAATATAGGAGAGAAACTTAATAGAGATTTTTTCAAGCTTGTCAACAGTCCTAAAAATTTACACAACATTACTAATAACGAGTGATGAAGTAAATACAATTGTTGTAAACTATCAATAACAAAAATAATTGTGATTTCTAATTTTAAATATTCCATTTCATATTAAAGAATACGTTTTGTTGTGAAGGAATGAAGAGGAAGGGATGCATTTAAAAAGGATGTTTAAGATTAAAGAGTTAATAACATGGGGGACATTTAATAACACAGATCCACCATTTACTAGCTATGTAATTGGGAAAGTAATTTTATCTACCTATGCCTTATCTTTTCCATTTGTAAGCTAGGAATTGTAATAGCTAAATATGTTATTGTTACTGATCTGTAATTTCTGCAGGATTTCAGTTTTTTTGAAGTTTATTAAGACTTAATTAGGTCACCATGTGGTTTGCCTTCCTGAACATTCCATGCGTAGTTGACAAGAATGTGTTTTCAGCACATTCTGGCCTGGTGGTCTATGAATGTTAATGGTATAAACTTGTGTGAGTGTGTTTTCAGGTCTGTATTTGTACTGATTTATTTCTCCTTGTTCTATCAGTTACTAAGAGAGAGGTGTTAATACCAGGTATGATTGTAGATTTGTCTATTTCTTCCTTTAGTTATGTCAGTATTCATCTATTTTGAAGCTTTTTTATTAAGTGCATATATATTTAGGATTGTTATTTCTTTTTGATGAATGGATCTTTTTGTCATTATCAGATGTCTCTCTATCTCTGGTAACTCTTTGAGCATCTGTTTTATGTGGTAATATAGTTCTGCCAACATTCTTAGATTAACTGTTTGGATGGTGTATCTTTTATTTTTAATTTATTTATGTTTTTATATTTTAAGTATCCCTTAGATGGCATGTCATTGGGTCATGCTTTTTAATCCAGTCTGTCAATCTCACCATTTAATTGGAGTGCTTAATTTATATGTAATTTTATAATGGTGTTTAAGTAATACCATCTTGCTCTTTCATTTCCATTTGTCCTTTCTCTGATCCTCTTTCCTTCTTTCCTGAGTTCTGTGGGTTCATTAAATATTTTTTCCCCATTCTGTTCTATTTTCTCTGTTGGTTTGAACAACACCTGCCTTATTATTGTCTTTAATGGTTACTTTAGTACTAACAATATACGTTCTTATTAAAATCTGCTTAGAGTTAATATTGTACCACTTTTCATGTGACACTTCTTATTTCTCATGTCCTGCTTCATTCTTCTCACTTGACAAATAGAAGAATTTTACAGCAGTAAAATTCCATTTCCTACTCCCCTGTTCCTTGAGCTGTTACATCTGTTTGTATGTGTATTATAAACTTCACCTTACAATGTTAGCTCTTGCTTTTAAATGGGGAGTTGTCTTTTAAGGAAATTAAGAGAAGGCGAAAACATAGTCTTTTATACCAACTGACATATTTACTATTTCTGATGTGCTTTATTTTTACCAGTAGACCCAAGTTTCCCTTCATCTTGAAAAACATCCATTAGCATTTCTTGTAGTACAGCTGGAGATGAATTTGCTTAGTATTCATTCATTTGAGAATGCCTTTATTTCATCTTTGGTTTTTTTTTCTTTTTTTCAGGTTTTTATTTAAATTCTAGTTAGTTACCATACAGTATAATATTAGTTTCAGGACTAGAATTTAGTGATTCATCATTTACATACAATACCAAGTGCTCATCACAAGTGCCCTCCTTAATACCCATCACCCATTTGTTTTTGAAGATAATTTTTACTGGATATAGAATCGGAGTTGACATTTTTTTTTCCTTTTCAGTACTTTTTAACATACTATGTTGCTTTCTGGCTTCCATTGTTTCTTACATAATGTGCCCTGTTTTACTTTTGGCTCTTTTCTTATTTATCTTTTGTTTTTAGCAGTTGGACTCTCATGTGCCTGGGTGTGGCTTTTCTTGGAATTTCTCCTGCTTATGTATAACTGAGCTTCTTGGATCCATAAGTCAATGTTTTTCATCAAATTAAGAAAATGATTGGCTATGTTTCTTGGAATTTTTATTTTCTACCACCTGATTACTTTTTTCTCCTTTCAGGATATCAGTTACATGTATGTTAAGCTGTTTGATATTGTCCCATAGGTCTCTGAGGTATTGTTCCATTTTCTTCAGTATTGTTTTGGTTTTTGCCTGAGTGAAATTTTCAAATTAATTTCTATTGATCCGTCTTCAAGTTCATTGAATGTTTTTTTCTGCCATATCCAATATTCTGTTATGCATAGTTAGTGAATTTTTCATTTTAGTTCTTGTGCCTGAGTTAGGGACTAGGGAAAGAATGTAACAGGAATGAGGTAGGGGCTTTATTAGTAAAATGGGTCTGATAGTGAAAGAAAGAGAATAATGCTACATTTCAGTTTTGCTTTTCTAATCAATATTCTCTGTATAGACATTTGTTTCTTACGTATTTTATTCTTATGTTTATTTTCCATTTCCCTGGTATTTTCTTTTGTATGAAATACAGTTTTATGGATTACAGTTGGTTTTCTACTTCATTGCATTTAAAGTCTTATCAAATACTTAGTATTGTCAAACTTTTTTGCATTTGGCTGACTAATGTGATGTTTCTTATGTATTTTATTAATAAAGTGCTGTGATTCAATTTTCTTTCTAACAAATTATCAATACAAGTTACTACTGAGTTGTATCTAGTTGTAGCATTTTTTTTTAAAGAAAGATGAGATGAATGTTTCTTTTTTTTTTTTTTAATTTATTTATTTGAGAGAGAGAGAATGAGAGAGAGCACATGAGAGGGGGGAGGGTCAGAGGGAGAAGCAGACCCCCCGCCGAGCAGGGAGCCCGATGCGGGGCTCGATCCAGGGACTCCAGGATCATGGCCTGAGCCGAAGGCAGTCGCCCAACCAACTGAGCCACCCAGGCGCCCCTGTAGCATTTTTATTTTGTGTGCTTGATATAGAGGCATTTAAATGATACGGTTGTTTGCTAAGTTCTTTTCTTCTGATTATGCAGTCTACTAACTACCTATATTTTTAAATTTGTTCCTACTTGTTGTATTAGTGAAATATTTTTCAGTTTTAGCTCTTTTATTATAATAATTCCTTTTAGCTGTAAGTGAACATGTTAGTATTCAGTGGGGTTAAAACTAGGAAATACCTTTTACTTATTTCTCATGATTATCACATTTTCATGAACAATGCTCATTTATTTTAAAAAGTTAGGTCAAAGTATATTTCTGTTCTTTCATATATCTGAATGAGTCTCTTATTTTTCAACTGTCAGTTTGAATATTTACCCTTTTTTTAACCTGCAGATACCTCTTATATATGTTTCTTGAATTTTGTTAAATGCATTTTACTGCTTAAATTCATTGTTTTTAGTGTACAGTTCTGCAAGTTTTGACAGATATATAAGAACATATAATCACAAACATAATTAAGCTGTATAAGAATCTATCACTCCCCCAAATTTCATAGTCAGCTGCTACTCCAATTCTAACCCCTGGCAACCAATTTTTACCAATTTTCTGACAGTATATGTTTTGCCTTTTAAGAATGCCATGTAAGTGGAGTCCTGTACTATGTAGCCTTTTTAGTTTGGCTTCTTTCACGTAGCATGGTGCATTTGAGATTCTTCCAGGTTGTTATGTTGGTCAGTACTGTTCCTTTTTTATTGGTGACTAGAATTCCATCACAGTCCATTTCTTCATTCCTCAGTGTAGCAGTATTTGGATTCTTTCCAGTTTTTTATAATGATGAGTAAAGCAGCTATAAACATTCATGTACAAATTTTTCTGTAAACATAGGTATTTATTTTATTTGGGTAAATGTCAAGTGGTCAAGTAGCTCTCAAGCAACAGTGTATAATCCACATTCTATGTTGGTGTGCTACATACAGTTCAGTAGATTTGGTTGATCGGGAGGAGCCAAATAGATTAGGTTCATACTGTGCACAAAAGCATTTGTATCCCATCTGAGAGGCACTGACCTTAGGAACTCCACTCTTATATTGGGGGTGATACATTTTTAATATCTAATATTAATTCACTTTTATCCTGAAAGCTAACATGAGATTTCTGGAGTATAGGCCAACTATAATTTTTACTCTCAGCAATGACTGCGTCAGTTTTCTATCCCCCATCTTCCTCATGCAAGGCAATATGGTGAGGATCACAAGTCTTTCTGTGTGTGTAAAGGGGATTTCTTGCACTGTAGAAAAGGAACCTTGAAATTATGAATCTGGGAGTTTATATAGGACAGCTCTCCAGCTTTACCCTCCCCTCCTGACAGAAAAACCTCATCTCCTGAATGTAAATACATCATTTAGAATGTAAAGAACTGTCTCTAGGGTTCATCCCTTATTGAAATGTAAACAGAACTCTGGGGACATAAATCCCCCTGGAAGTCTCTCACTATTCAGTCAACCTTGAACTTCCAAAGCTTATTGTTTAGTTCAACTTCCATTTTTTCTTTGCTCACTTCAGCTAAAGACAGGAACAAATTATAGACTATCTTTCTAATGGGATAACTCTTATTGTGAGTAAAACTGCCTACTTAATTTATAACTGAGGGCCACATAATAACTGAAAGTGTTTCCTTAAAAACTCGAATATTTCTTACAACCATCCCTAGGAGCAAATCACACTGGTTTTTTTTTTTTTTTTGGTTGATTTCTGCTTTTCACACCGGAAGCACAAATACTGAGGGCATACATGCTACCCTTGGAAACAAAGAGTTTACAGTTGTTGGGGACCCTCCAGAAAGGATGGAGGTCACTCAGGCGGCACAGGTTGACTGGCTCCCCTGTGTGCTCTGCCAGCTGGGAAGCCTCACGGCCCCTAGTTCACGGTACTTCAGTTTAGTCCTTGTTTGCAGAGAGACCACTTGAGAGCAGTCAGTTAAATCTGGCCTACCTGTCCAGTTCATTTGCCGTGTAAGAGTTGTAGAAAAGTTTGAAAGTATCTTACATGGAAGGTACAGGAGCTGGGCCATGCCCTACTGGCTCATGGTTGGGGCCATCAGGTGAGGGATGCAGTTAGTTAACTTTCAGAGTTCCCTGTAGTTTGTGAGAGCAGCTCCAGAGTGCCTTTTCCTTTGGGGTAAGGGAAAGGCTTCTGGAATAGTTATGAAAGACAAAGATTAAAAAGATTAACTTGGGTCTTGTGGGTGCGGTCTTCTAGTGATTCTGCCCTGTCCCTAGCTGTAGGTCTGGCCCTCACACCTGTATACCTCTTTCTCCTTATCCCTAGAAGGGTAGAGAGTGTTTTTTTCTGCAGTGCATTTTCATCAAAGCTCTAATGAGATTCATAGGTTTGTCGTCTTTCTCCCAGCAGTTTAAGGACTTTGTTTTGAAAGCAAGATGGGGAAGACTCAGGCAGGCTTTCCTACAGTAACTGTTAGCACCCTTGCCCTGACTCCTGGCCTGACTTTGTCATCAGGTTTTTGGAGACGAGCTTGTAAGTGGGTGTGAATTCCCCTTGTGTTTGCAGCTCCCACAAGCTCCATGTCTTCTCACTAGCCCACACTTGGCCTTCAGCAACTCATTAAAAATGTTAGATGAATTTTCTGACAAATGTCAGGCAGCATTTGCCATTTACTTCAGGTAAGCAAGTGCTTACCACCCATCTCTCCTTGGGGATCTTCTCTTTCTTAAGATTTCTGATTAGTTGGTTGCTTTGTGACCTCAACTCACTGTTGTCCCTCTCTTATTGGAAGTACTTCTCTTTTCTTAGATTTCTGGTTAGTCAGTTGTCTTCTGACTTCAGTTCTCTGGTGGGTCAAAAAAAAGGCTGAAATTTCTACATTGTCCAACTTTTTGTTGTTCTTTACAGCTTTCTACCTTCTAAATGGAACTATTTTACTTTTGACCGAATCATGCATAGCTGATAACCTTACTTTAATTTTTTTTGATTCCTGTCTTATAAGTAAAATTGGTGTATGAACATAGGTTTTGTTGTTGGCTATATCAAAGTCTGGAATATTAGTGTGGGAGATAATGTATTAGAGATCCATTTTTAAATTTTATTAAATACATTTTATTTCTGTGTGGAAATTTTCAAAGAGACCTATAATGTATTTATTCATAGGATCATTAAATTTTAGAGCCAGAAGAAAGCATAGAAACTACCTAGATTAAATACTTCATTTTATCTGAGAGATGCTGATTAAATAGCTTTTTTAAGGTGACAGAGCTGGTTAGTTACAGAAGAATGAGGACTAAACTTTGTGTGTGCTTTAGTTCATTGCTTTGTCCACACTGCCCTTATTTATGAGATTACCAGTTTGCATTTTTTAATTTATTGTTTATTTCTTTCAAGGAGCAAACTCTTCATTTTTCTTCAGTAGAAACAACCTTATAGGGGTTAACATGAAACTGAAGTTGAGCCAGCTCATCTTTATCTGTAAAATGAGGAATTGGATAATATTTAATAATAAGATTGTTTAAAAAATTAAGTTATGACCCTAAATAATTAGGCCTTCTGAAATTTCTTTAGTAAAATCACTTTCATTTCTTAAATATGGTGACTTGAACATAGTACTTTGAATTTTTTTGAAAAAATAAAAGCTTATTGCTTTTAAAATAGATTTTCTAATTTTGACTTATCTCTTGGTGTTATAATAAGCTCTTTTGGGTTTTCTGTATAACCATTTTTCTCTCATTTTAGGGAAAACTGTCACTTATTTCTTCTTTAACTTATGGTGGAAACAGAACAGCTGTTTTGAAGATTGCCCTACAAGGTATACAATTTAATAAGACCGTTTCTGCTTAACCTTTTCTTATAATCTACAAAGGGATAACTTAATATATATATGTACACACATAAGCACAAAAATGATTTCTAATGGGTAATACATACACAGTAGTGTAAAGAACTATAGAATGAAATTTTTTTTCACTAAATTTTTCTGTACCGTCTATCCTCTCTCCCCTCACCCATTTCTTCTATTTTACTTCAGATTCCTTTAATCTCATATCTAAACTGTTACAATAGCTAACTGGTCCCCCTACTTCTGGTTTCACTAGTGTGACCTAAACAGCTTAGCAAACTTAACTTATAAAACACTCCTTTCAGCATGTTATTTTTTACCTAGGTGTAGTTATATGAGATTATGCCTTCTTCCTAGTAACCCTGAAATAATCCTGGTAGGCTAGGAAGAGCTATGGAGTATTTGAGGACCAAAATAGATCTCATCTGAAGCCTAAAATTGGATTGAAGAATGGCCTGCAGCAGTGAATGGGAAACAGACTTTGAACTACAACATTCTGTAACTACTGAAAACCAGTTATATATTAGACACTGTTCTAGGTATGGGAGATATAGCAGTGACCAAAATAAAGCCCTTGCCTCCATGAAGTTTATATTTTAGGGGGGTAAATAAATTCAATAAATAATTACAAAAGTAATATTAGGTAGAAATGTGGTCTGAAGAAAAAAATAGCATGATAAGGTAGTGGGCCTGATGAATCATCCTTTTGATACGTTGTTAGGTTTAATTTACAGATATTTGATTAAGGATTTTTACATCTAAGTTTATGAAGGATATTGTTCCATGTCTTTCTTTTCTTGTGATGATTTTGAGTGATTTTGGTATCAGTGTAATGCTGTTCTCCTGAAAAGAGCTGTTAAGTGCTTCCTTCTCTTCTATATTCTGGAAGAGTTTATCTATAATTGCTTTTATTTCTTCCTTAAATGTTTGTAGAATTCATCAGTGAAGCCAACTGTACCTGAAAATTTCTTTATGGGGAAGTTCCAAACCCTAAGTTCAGTGTAATTTATTTGTTAATAGGGCTTTTCTTTTTTATCTTTTTTTCCTTGAGTAAGCTTCAGTAGTTTATGTTTCTAAAGGAATTTATCTGTTTCATCTTAGTTGTCAAGTATATTGGCATAAAGTTATTCATAATATATATTTGATATACTTTTAATGTTGTGACTACTCTTTCATTTTTTTTCCCCGATCATTCTGGCTAGATATTTATTTTATTGATCTTTAAAATCAGCTTTTCTTTTCATTGATTCTTCTCTGTTTTTAGGTTTTCTGTAACATTTTACTTTCAGTTAATCTGTTAATTCCATTCAGTGTACTGTTAACTTCTAATACTATATTTTTCAATTCTGAAAGTTCATTTTGAGACTTTTTTTTTATATCTTCCATTTCTCCTCATCATGTTCATGGCTGGTAATTTTTTTACTGGATACCAAACATTTAGAATTTTATATTAGCAAATGTTGGATTTATTTGTTATCTATCTTTTAACTATTATGTGTCTTTATTTTGAGATACATTTAATTTTCTTGGAATCAGTTTGATTAGCTTTGTTGGGGTGGGTATAGAACAGCCTTTATTTTCAGCCTAATTTGGCCATATCACTAAGGAAATACCCTTCTGACAATTCTACTCTATGCCTTGTGTGTGTGGATTCCATTCTGTCTGGTTGAAACAAGAAAATTCCTAGCCCTGCGTGAGTCTCAGAATTGTTCTGCCTGTTCCTTTCAAGTGGTTCTTCCTCTTCATGAGGTACTTGCCTTCCATATACTTGGAGATAAATATTCATCCAAAGACCCGAAGGCACCCATCTTCAGATCGCCAGAGCACTCTCTGTTTGTGCTGCTGTCCTGCCTTCAGCACTCTGCCCTGCACATTCTAGCCACCTTGGTATCCTCATATCTGAACTCTTCTGAATTCAGGAAAGGCTGCTGAGCTTTGTTTGGATTTTAGCTCCATTTTCTGCTGCGTGGAAACTCTCCAGGAAGTAAGATAGGGATATTGCCTTATTTTCCTTCTCAGATCACTTTCCTGCACTCCCTGTTGTCTGATACCTGAAAACTGTTGTTTCATATATTTTTTCTTAGTTTTCTAGTCATTTTAAGACTGGAGAATAAACCCAGTCTCTATTAGTCCATCATGGCCAGACACAGACATCTGATAGGTCATTTAAGATATTAACAGTGTGTTATGTTATGGTTAGAAACCACTGTGCTTTTGTATTTGAGAAACATTAGTGTTTCAGTTTATGTAAACACTTGGTTTGAGGAGTTGAAGAGGTCAGTGTCAGCTATGTGGTAGTTGTTTCACTGTGAGCGCCACCAGACCTGACAGAGTAGCAGATTCAAGAGTTCTAGGTTACACAAAAAAGACTATCATTTTGGGAAAGATCTTTCATATACTCTATAGATGCATAAAAATCTGATATGATGGCAGTTTCTTAGAGTAGTTGAATATTTGAAAGCTGATATGAATGAGTCTTTCCTCAGATGGTATAATTCAGTCTTAGCATTTGGCCCTGCTGCATTGATTATAGAAGGTGATCTCTGGAGAATGAACATTGTGGAAATTCTTTTTTTTCCCCCAATTAAATTTCATTTTTAAAATTATAGTTTGGTCTTTACCCACACTCTGCTCTTTTACTCTTTCATTTGTGCATGCTGGAGGAGAAAATACACTTACCTATATTAAAACTTAATGTGCTCAGGGGCGCCTGGGTGCCTCAGTCCATTAAGCGTATGCCTTCAGTTCCGGTCATGATCCCTGGAGTCCTGGGATCAAGCCCCAGGTCGGGTTCCTTGCTCACCGGAGAGCCTGTTTCTCCCTCTCTCTCTGGCTGCCGCTCCCCCTGCTTGCGCTCTCTCTCTCTCTGTCAAATAAATAAATTAAAACAAAACAAAATAAAAACCTTAATGTGCTGACACTGTAGATTACTAGAAGCTCAGAAAAAGTAAACTACTTTGGGAGTGATACGTTATATAGTATAAAAATTGAATAATTACCATATTCAGTTTCTTTTTATTATAAACATGGAAGATAAATAGAATGCAGTTATTTTATGCTGTTAATGTGATATTTATAGAAATTTATAAAATGTATTCTAGTTGAAGCTTGTTACAATTTTGGTTTTAGTACCTAATAGTATTCTGTGCATGATCTTTGCAATACTTAAGGTATTAAACTAAAAGTGAATTATAAAAATTTTAATTATCCTTCATAATTATATTTTGAAATAACTATAGTTTTTAGAATGTAGTTGTCATCAATTTTCTTGTGTGTGTAAAACTGTTGTATCTAATTAGTATTTTTCTGTATGTGTGTTTTTCTCTATAGAACAAGAAAATTCAAATTCAGAGATCAACACCATCAATGTATTATTTTTTGGAAAATTAGCAAAGGACTGTGCAAAAGTTTTCTATGAAGGGGTAAATTATTTTCTTGTTACTTTTTGTTTTAGGAGTAGATTTTAAATTATTGATGTTACATTCATCCTGTAGATCTTTTTTTTTTTTTTTTTTTACATTATATATTTGCAGGTATGTAAAAAGGATACTTAAGCAACAGCTTTAAAATTGCAACATTCCAAAGAGGTTGTAAAACTTATCACTGACATAAAAAGGGATAATATTTCCTTTCACTTCATTTTAATATTTAGTATTTAACAGAATATCTTAAAGATATGTACATTTTCCCCTCAATTAAAAAATAATTCTTTTTTTTTTTTTAAAGATTTTATTTTTATTTATTTGAGAGAGAGAGAATGAGAGAGAGCAAGCACACGAGAGGGGGGAGGGTCAGAGGGAGAAGCAGACTCCCTGCCGAGCAGGGAGCCCGATGCGGGACTCGATCCAGGGACTCCAGGATCATGACCTGAGCCGAAGGCAGTCGCTTAACCAACTGAGCCACCCAGGCGCCCCTAAAAAATAGTTCTTAACAACTAAAAAATAATATAAGCTATAACTGTATTTTTGTATTTTCTGATCATTGTTTCAAAATACATGCCTGTTAAATCCAAAATGCTACCAAACTGAACCAACAGCATATTAAAAGGAGTGGACACTATGACCAAGTGGGATTTATCCCAGGAGTACAGTTTGGTTCAGCTTAAAAAAATTAGTCCTTGTAACATATCACATTAATAGAAAAAGGGAAAAAACAGATGGTCATCTTAACTGATACACAAAAGGCATTTGATAAAATCCTATACTCTTTTGTAATCAAAACACTCGGGAAACTAGGAATAGAAGGGAACTTCCTCAGCATACTGTAGGGCAATTATGAGAAACTCACAGGTAACGTCAAACTGAGTGGTGAAAGACTCAAAGTTCCTCACTAAGATTAGGAACAAGACAAGGATGCTCCCTTTACCACTGCTCTTCAACATTCCACTGAAAGTTCTAGCCAGAGCTAGTTAAATAAGAAAATGAAATAAGACACCTAACTGTAAAGGAAGAAGTAAGACTGTCTGCTCAGATGACATGATTCTGTATTTGAAAATCCCAAAGAATCCAAAAGAAATCTGCTGGGCTTGATAAATGAATTCAGCAACATTGCAGGGTACAGAATGGACACATAAAAATCTGTTGTTACTATACACCCACAATAAGTGATCTGGAAAGGAAACTATGAAAACAATTCTATATGTGTTAGCATCTGAAGGACTAATATACCGATTAATAGATATAACCAATGAGGTGAAAGATTTCTACACTGAAAGTTAAAAAACATTGCTAAAAGAAATTAAATAAGAGCTAAATAAGGGGAAAGACATCCATGTTCTTGGGTAGGACAATATTGTTAAGCTATCAATACCAACAAAAGTGATGTGTAGATTTAGTGCAATCCCTCTCAAAATTCTAACAATCTTTAGAAATGGAAAGGTTGACTCTCAAATTCATAGACCGTTTCAAGGGGCCCTGAACAATCTAGGAAAAGAGTAACAGAGTCAGAGGACTCACACTTTATGATTTCAAAATTTACCACAAAGATACTGTAATCAACAGTGTGAAACTGTTATAAGGATAGACATGTATACCAACAAAACAGAATTAAGGGTCAAGAAATAAACCCATTTATCTATGGGCAATTGATTTTTGACAAAGGTCCTACATCCACTCAGTGTAAAATGATACAGCCACTGTGGAAAACAGTTGGGCATTTCTTCATAGAATCATGGTATGACCCAGCAACCCCACTACTAGGTATACAGACAAAATAATTGAAAAGAACTCGAACAGATATTTGTATAGCAATGTTCAGTGCAGCATTACAGTAGTTCCCCCCCTTTATCTGTGGGGACAGGTTCCAGGACCCCCACTGGAAGCCTGAAACCATGGATAGTACTGAACCCTATATGCACTGTTTTTCCTATATATACACACCTATACGAAGTTTAATTTATAAGTTAGGCACAGTAGGAGATTAAGAACAATCCCTAATAAAACAGAATATTTATAGCAATATGCTGTAATAAAATTAATGTGAATGTGCTTTCTCTCTCAAAATATCTTATTGTACAGTGCTCACTCTTCTTGTGATGATGTGAGATGATAAAATGTGTACATGATGAGATGCAGTGAGGTGAATGGCATAGGCATTATGATGTAGCGTTAGGCTACTGCTGACCTTCTGACAGTATGTCAGAAGGAGGGTCATCTGCTTCTAGACCACGGTTGACAGTAGGCATCTGAAACCATGGAAAGCAAACTCGTGAATGAGGGGGACTACCTCATTAATAATAGCCAAAAGGTGGCAATAACCCAAGTGTCCATTAGATGAATGGATAAAGAATGTGATGTAGTCATATAATGGAATATTATTCAGCCATAAGAAGGAATGAAGTTCTGATACATGCTGTATCATGGATGAACCTTGGAAAGGTTATGCTAAGTGAAAGAAGCCAAACACAAAAGGACAACTATTGTATGATTCCACCTATATGAATATGCGGAATAGGCAAACTCACAGAGACAGAAAGTAGATGAGAGGTTACCAAGAGCCGGGGTTGGTGGGGGGAATGGGGAGTTTTTGCTTAATGGTTAAAGAATTTCCACTTGGGATGAAGAAAATGTTTTGACAATAGGTAGTGGTGATGGTTGCACACATTGCGATTGTAATTAATGCCACTGAGTTATACGATTAAAAATGGTTAAAATGGCAAGTTTTATATTTTGCCTCAGTTAAAAAAAATACATGTCTGCAGTGCAATATTTAGGCAATACGGATCTATAATAGAAAATGAGAGTCCTTCAAGGTTCTTATACAGCATACTTTCTGTTAGAGAAAGGTAGACAGTGAAAAGATAAACATGATTTTTCAAGTGGCAGACAATGCTGTGGAGAAAATAAAGCAGTGGGAGAGAGAGATGTGAGGATATATTTTAATTTGATGAAGACTCTGATAAGGTGACATTTGAGCAGAAACTTGAAAGAAGTGAAGTGGTCCTTAGATATTTGGAGTAAGAGTATTCTTGACCAGGAATTTACAAGTACAAAGGCTCAGAAGTATGAGTGCATGTTCCAGACACAGCAGGGGGTCAGTGTCTAAATCCCAGCAGATGTGACTGGGGCAAAATGCTTAACTCTATTCAGCCTTTTTTTATTTTAATCTTGAAAGATTAAAAAATTCTTTAGGGGCGCCTGGGTGGCTCAGTCATTAAGCGTCTGCCTTCGGCTCAGGTGATGAACCCAGGGTTCTGGGATCGAGCCCCACATCGGGCTCCCTGCTCGGCGGGAAGTCTGCTTCTCCCTCTCCCACTCCCCCTGCTGTGTTCCCTCTCTCGCTGTCTCTCTCTCTCTGTCAAATAAATAAATAAAATATAAAAAAAAAATTCTTTAAAAATTTTTTATGTTTAAAAAATTAATCTTTAGATTAAAATCAATAAAAATTTGAAAATCTTTTAAGAATCAAGATAGGAGTAATAATACCTCTCTTTCTGGATTGTTGTTAGGATTAGAGATAAATGTACCTACTGCTGGAACTACGTGGGAACTCAGTGTGTGGCCACTGTTGTTATTATTGTTATGACTTTTTATCTTAGTGTAATTGGATGCAGCCCCAATGAGGAAAAGCAGGGTAGAGAAAGGGCAGCTGGGTCTGAGCCCAGGAGTGTGGCTTCCAGTTAATTACTGGATTTTGAGTAACCATTGATAATCTCCAGATGTAAATTTAATCAAATATAAAGTAAGAATGTTGGATTAGCTGAGAATTCTGAATAATTCTGGCATACTATGGTTTCATAAACTGATCTTTTATAAATAATTCAGTGGACTTCAGAAATGATGCTATTTTTGTAAAACCTGTCTTTGGAGTCTAGAATAAAGATTTATTTCACAGAAACTGTCAGAACATCTACCTTTTTTTTTTTTCTTCTAACAAGTATTTTGGGAATAGATTGCCAAACTCAAGTTTTGTGTTTTTTGCCAAAGCTTCTGTAAAGAGGTGGTAAATCAGTTAATGTTTTCCTAATTTATAATTTGAATAAAGGAAAGGAGAATCAGTGGAATGATTTTTCCCTTCTGTGAAAAGTTTGTTATTAAATTCCTGGTGTATCTTAAAATCTTACTTTAGAATTTAAGGAAATAAGGTATTTTCTATGTGATTCACGTCCTAAAACTCCTATGACATTTCATCAGACTTTCTCTTAGAATGATAAGTAGAGTAATTTTAGGTACAATTTTAAAAATTGGAGATACATAGTTCTAATCTAGTTGGTATGGCACAGCAAAGTTCCAGAAGCAAATATACTGAAAAAGAGGTGTGATCTGACAGTCTGCTTCAGGCCACTCAGGTAGGGTAGGAATCAGTAGCTCTATAGCTATTTTGATGGGGCACTTTTGTGGGTGCCTCCAGTAAAGGGATGTTGTCATTACTATTATTCCTATTATTCTTATTCTTGCCCTTGAAGGCATGACTTTATTTCGGCTTAGGTAAAATAATTAATATTCATAATGACAGTTCTGAATTATTAAGAATTCAGTGCTCAAGAAGATCTGAAGTCATGCCATTTTTTAAGGGCCATATTCTTCAGAAATGAGGTGGAGAGGGAGGAAAAGGGAGAGAATATGGATGAAAGCGAGAACATTAGGTGTTTAACGGGAAGATTCACTCATTTAGAAAAACAACATATCATTTTTCCTTTGAACTAGAAAGTGGTATGTTACAATACTTTGTTGAGATAGGGGAAAATGAAAAATACATCAGTTCAGTGACTAATTTGCGTGTGATACTAAGCTATAACAGATATTTTCTCTGACTCCCCATCCTTCCAAAAAAAAAAAAGTAAACAAAACCAAACAAATGCTGTTAACAGCTTCCTTATTCTTCAGGCTGCTAGGTATGCACAGGGAAGTTTTGCCCTAATACATTGAATTAGTAATACTTAGTTTTCATGAATTACAGAATATATGAAATAAATATGAAATGTAGTTTTATGTTCTTATCTCAGATGAACTCTTTCCATTCTGTAAAGAGGTCCACTTTTTTTTTTTTTTTAAAGATTTTATTTATTTATTTGACAGAGACACAGCGAGAGAGGGAACACAAGCAGGGAGAGTGGGAGAAGGAGAAGCAGGCTTCCCGCCGAGCAGGGAGCCCGATCCGGGACTCGATTCCAGGACCCAGGATCATGATCTGAGCCCAAGGCAGACGCTTAACCTCCTGAGCCACCCAGGTGCCCCAAGAGGTCCACTTTTAACAGTTTTAAAGATTTTGCAGACCAGGGCCAGGAAATTATAGTTCGCTACCTTTCGACTTGCTAAGATCATTAAAGTTGCCTTTCCTTTCTTCTCTCCTGATATTTTTTAATAAGTCAGACATTAAACTATCTGCTTCAAATTCCAGCCAGAGAAAAAAGACAGTTTAACACATGGTAAGGAGGGAGGCTCTAGCATCTTTTTTTTTAAGAGTCAACTAGCTGTAAAAATTAAACCCACTTAATTTTTGTGAAAGGACCATCAGTTTGTAGATGAAGATGAGTATTCTAGGGTGCAGGGATCTTCAGTGAACCCCCAGTAGTATACAGATCATCAGAGGAGATCATCAGAAGAGATTTTTTTTTTAAGATTTTATTTATTTATTTATTTTTTAAAGATTTTATTTATTTGAGAGAGAGAGAGAGAGAGAAACAGCATAAGAGGGGAGAGGGAGAAGCAGGCTCCCTGCTGAGCCAGAAGCCTGATGTGGGACTCGATCCCAGGATTCCGGTTTCATGACCTGAGCTGAAGGCAGTCGCTTAACCATCTGAGTCACCCAGGCACCCAAAATTTTATTTATTTATTTGAGAGAGAGAGAGAGGGAGAGTACAGAGGGGAGTGAAAGAGAAAAGCAGACTCCTTTGCTGAGCTTAGCCGAGTGAACCACCCAGGTGCCCCAGAAGAGGTTCTTGAACCAATTCAATGTGTATGTAAACGTGTGTATGTTTTTTTTTTCCCTCTCTGAGAAGGCCATTTTTAACTCTTCTCTCATTCTCAGAAAGATCCATGAACCCACAATCATTAAGAACTGCTTTTTAAGGACAGAATTTCATATGATTCTATTATGGTGTATAGTTGAGTTAGTATTGAAGTTCCAAGAGTAATTAGTTATGTGCCCACATTATACAGAAATAATAATGATTTGATATTAGAAATTAGTGTCTTATAAAAATCCTGTATTATTTTTAGTGAGAAGTCCTATAACAAACCTTAGCTTTACAGTGGCTATCTTCATAAAACTACAAATGACCATCACTGCGGAGGGTTACTAAAGGCTCAAATGATAAACATGTATAGAAGCACTTTGTAATCTATAAGATTCCATACAAATGTAATATCCTAAGTATTGTTATAGAACTTGTAGTAAGTGGAGATACTACTCTAACTCCACAACTGTATTCTTTTCCTGCTTCAGGAAGATAGTGTGGACTTGGATTAGCTCTTGTAAATAATTTGGTTTAGAAGATTTTGTTCTTTTTGCTTGGTCTTTTTGGCTGGTCTTGAATGTTTTAAAAAACATTCAAGCTGTGTGGAAGGGTATAACCAGAAAAGCAGAAGCTGCCCCTTTTCTTCTGAAGCCACTCACATTGCCAACTGTGATAAAATTAGATAAAATCACTGCTTCTTTATCTTGCACCTTTCCAGCTTTTATGTGTGTGTGTGTATATCTGTATATTTATGCATGTATGTATATATCTATATATGCATGTAGATAAGCTTATATATGCACATTTTTCATCAAATGACAGTACTTATTCATGTTTTATAAATTGCTTTATTTTACAGCATATCTTGGACATCTTTAGAGAAGGGTTTTAAAAATAAATACATGGTATTGAATATTAGGGATCTGTTTATATTTTAAATACATTTTTATCTTTTTCCTTTAAGATTCTTATATTAAATTATTATTTGGAAACAAAATAAAAGGGTTATAATACAGTGAATTAGAAAAACACGTGCAATGCATGTACAAAACATGTACAATGTATGAGATAGTCGTATTTTACCTAACTGACATATGAAAGGTGTTTCTGCAATTGAAATATATTTTATTTTATTTATTTATTTATTTATTTATTTGACAGCGAGAGAGGGAACACAAGCAGGGGGAGTGGGAGAGGGAGAAGCAGGCCTCCCGCCAAGCAGGGAGCCCGATGCGGGGCTCGATCCCAGGACCCTGAGATCATGATCTGAGCCAAAGGCAGTCACCCAACCAACTGAGCCACCCAGGCACCCCTGAAATATATTTTAAATAAGTATTCATTAAAACAGAATAGAACTACACTAGCTAATTAGTACTTGTCAGATAACAGAGAATGTTAATAATGGTAAGTCAAAGTTTTTCCTTTTTAAAATATAATGTTAGAAGACTGAGGTCACAATTTAAAATCTTTCTGGGTTTAAAATCCATGAATGCTGATCATTGGGGAGGTCTAAATAGGCTATTTATTTTAGAGTTTATAGTAGTAAGGTTAAAAATTATTGAAAGTCAGAGGTAAAACTTTTTATATAGAAGAATGGATTTTCTAATTCAATTCTTAAACCTTTCTCTGTCACTGGCTTATTCCGTTAAGGTTAGCTCCACATTTGATTACCAAAAAAAAAAAAAAATCCTAAACATTAAAATGAATTTTAACAAAATTTTAATTCTTGCTTTGCTAGACTAATGATACATTTTACAGGAATATATAGCCTGTAATTGAACCTTTTTCCGTATGAGACACTTTTTTCAGTTTTAGCTTTCCTTTAAAGTAAGATTTAACATTTAATAAATGGACATAAAATATGGGGAAAGACTCTTTCAAAGTATTTTGAAAGTTTAAAAAATATTTTATCACAAAACCATCAGAATTACAGACATTTGTCAATACATTGTTTTCCTTCCTTGTGAGATTAATTCTGAAAGATGTTGTAGAGTAGTGCCTGTCTTAGAAATTAGGAGATCTTGATTCTTGTCTTGATCTACAACTAATTAGCTGAATGTGACCTTAGACTGTTCATTTACCCTCTCTCGCCCTTATTTTCTTATCTGAAAAATGAAGGTGTTTGATTATGTGATCTCTAAAGTCCTGTTTTCAGTTCTGAAATGCTAAGATTCTTTGAAATAAGTTTTGTAGTACTTGTATAGTTAAGATTTAATGAAGGTATTTTATATATATATATATATACACATATATATATGTATATTATATATGTATGTATAATATTCACATATTCATTTAATTGTCCAGATACTTGTTGAATGTTTTGGTTTTCTGTGCTGGATGTCCTGAATAAGAGGGTAATGGACCTTGCCATCATGGGACAGTGCTCAGTGGAGCAGAGGGAATTAAACAACTATTACATAATTAATTACTTTAGCCAGATGTGATATGACTGAGATTGAGTAGTAGAATCAGAAAAGTAGCAGAAAGAATGAAGATGGGTACTGGGAGAGTGGATTGATTAGTAAAAGAGAACAACATATACAAAGGCCCTGATTGAGGAGCCTGGAATGCTAAAAATTACAAAAGGCACTATTCCAGGGTGTGTCACATAGCAGGTAGCTGGTGAGGTGGTGGGCATCAGATCATATAGTGACTTGTAAACCATTTAAAGATTTTGGATTTTATGCTAATATTATCTGTATTACTTCCAATTAAATTCCATGACCAAACTGATGTTAACACTCATAAAATACATTCTTTATATTAGAGAAACATTTTCTCTCAGTCACTTTGTTACCAGTGACATCAGATTCCTGGCTTCTCCCTGCAGTCTTTCACTCTTAATTGGTGTTTTAAAATATGATAACAGGATTTGCAAGGTCAGTATAGTAAAAATTACTTAATGCCTGTTAAAGTCAGATAAGTGTTTTTCTTTTTGGATTATCAGTTTTTTCATATTTTCTGTGTCCTTTTCCTGCTTACTAAAAGTGCAACAACTTGAGAATTTTGGTTACAATCTCAATTAAAAATTAGCAAGTTAATACACTAGTCTTGTAGTTTACATTTTTTTAGTCACATATTGATTTGTTTCCTGTTCCACCACTGATTATATTCTACATTATAAGATATTAGTATGTAAAAATGACATTTGTTAATATGCAAATAAGTTGTCTGCTTTTTTTTTTCCTTTTTGTTATTGATTTTTAAGAACACTTCTTTATGTTAAATAGACCTGTGCTGTTTTCGTTGATTTTTCTCTGAAACTGGTTTGTGGTAGAAATATTCCTGTTGGCTAAACCAAAAAGGAAATTGTTTAATGACAAAGTCTCACTCCTTTTAAGACACTGTGACAGAAAAATGACACAAAAGGAGAATGACCCACTTGCTGATATCTGGTATCCTGAGTTAGTTCAAAGATTTCAGGTATACCAAATGTGTTTTTATTTTTAGAACATTCCTGCACAGATATTGATAAAGCCTTATCACTTTTAGTAATATGGTATTCTCTCAGGCCGGTTTCCTAATACTTCTTTTCAGCAGATTGAAATAAATACCTACTCTGTATATCAGAATGCATTCTTAGCACTCAACTGTGTAATTCCTATTCTTGTTTGAATGGCTTCAGTATGCTCTTTTCAGAAGCTTAGAACTTAGAACAATGCATATTAAATCTCATTTTCAACTCAGTCTAATGAGTGTTTATATAAACTAATACTGCCTATTATATGTTTATCTTTCTTATCCTCTGTGCATTTGAATTAATTTAAAAGCTATTACAATTTGTAAATTCATGGTAATTGGATTCTAAGAGCCATTTTTTTCTCTCTTCTGTTTAGGTTTGTACTTTAATTTTACCAGTATTAATTTATTCAACGTATACTTGTAACTATGAACAGAAGCCCCTTACTGTCTCTTTTATGGGATATAAAGGTAGATAAGACATTCTTAGTCCCAGGGATCTTATAGACTTCTAAGAGCATTAAAAACATTAAGAAGCACTTGTAAATAACACACAAATGAAAAATATTAAAATACTGCATAGGAGAGTTAAGAGGAAGGAAGAATTATTTTTCTCAGAGAGAGACAATCTAAGATAGATCTCATAAGAAAAGCAGTTACAGTCCAGGTTTTAAAAGATAGATAGGATCAGATATATGCAAAAGAGAAAAATGCTCTTACTAGTGGGGGCTCAGAATAAGCAAAGAATATATGTGGAAAAGCACTACGAATATAAGAGGATCTGATTTTTATAGTATTGAATAGACGAATATGGAAATAAAACAGGCCAGGTTGATTGGGATGGGATCACTGAGGGCCTTTCATGCAATTTATATAGGTATATTCAAATGTAAGTTCATATTTAGAAATATAATAAATTAAACATTCGTTTTTGTAAATATTTTTGGTTATTTCTATGTTGTCAAATTTGTGCTAGAGGAAAAGTTTTATTATAACGTTTTACTGAATTGTATTGCTAATATTAAAATAGAATTAGACTTTTGAAAAAATTTTTCTTATGAATGCTGATGTCCTTCTTTTAGTAATTTTTTTCTATTTAAAATGTTTTCTCCATCATAATATAAATACTTATGTTTAGATTATAAAGAAAAATAGAAAAATGTTCATCTGCGCAACACTTGCATTTTGTGTATTCTTTCCATATAATATTTAAGACATTTTTAAGTAAAATAGAAAATAAGATGAGATAGGTTATTTTTTTTGTGCTTTTAAGAGAATATAGAACTGATAAACTTCCCTACTTCCGTTTATCTTCCCCTGTTAGTTTGATTAAACAACTTTAAATCTTTGACTAAAATCTCGTTTTTCATTTAAATCAGAATTTTTGGTCAGTTGAAAGCATTATTTTTCAGTTTTAAGAGTAATTTATTCCAGAAGCAGTCTTACTATTTATTTTATTCCCCTTTAAAACTGCCTAGGGATGCCTGGGTGGCTCAGTTGGTTAAGTGTCTCCCTTCAGCTCAGGTCATGATTCCAAGGTCCTGGGGTCGAGTCCCACGTTGGGCTCCTTGCTCAGCGGGGAGTCTGCTTCTCCCTCTGTCTGCTGCTCCCCAGCTTGTGTGCGCACACGCTCTTTCTCTGTCAAATAAATAAATAAAGTCTTAAAAAAAAAAAAAAAAAGACATGAGACGTGACCCCTGCCTACAAGGTATTCACAGCCTTGTTTAATGGATCTAAATGCAGATTGACACCAGACCCTTTCTCGCATGTGCAAAGCAAAAATCAGTAACGCGGGAGGCTTCTGTTTCGTAGAAATTAGGATTATTGAAGGAAGCTGCCTAAAGCCCAGGAATTTTTATGTATCTTAAGATTTTGGTATTAAAATTAGAAGAGTAGGGGGATGCCTGCGTGGCTCAGTCAGTTAAGTGTCTACCTTTGGCTCAGGTCATGATCCCAGGGTCCTGGGATCGAGTCCCACATTGGGCTCCTTGCTCAGCAAGGAGCCTGCTTCTCCCTCTGCCTGCCTCTGACTCTCTCTCTCTGATAAATAAAATCTTAAAAAAAAAAAATAAAAAAAATTAGAAGAATAGGATAATTATATATATATAGTATATATTATTACATATTATATATGTATAGTGCAGCAAGACAAAATTTGCTGAATGTGTATGTTCCGGTACTTGGAAATTAAGAAAAGGAGATTCAACTAAAGAATGAGAGAAGCAAGAATAAATGGGGACTGGCTTCTTATTACTATTATAAACCTAAGTAGATAGAAAATATTTTTTTCTTATTAGTATGTCAATGGAAATTTCTTATTTATGTCTCATACCCTGGATTTATATGCACAAGTATTAGCTTTGTGACCATATGGAGTTTCTCAACTCTGACATTTAGTTTCATTTAAATTTCTCTTTTTTTTTTTTTAAAAGATTTTATTTATTTATTTGAGAGAGAGCACATGAGAGGGGGGAGGGTCAGAGGGAGAAGCAGACTCCCTGCTGAGCAGGGAGCCCGATGCGGGACTCGATCCAGGGACTCCAGGATCATGACCTGAGCCGAAGGCAGTCGCTTAACCAACTGAGCCACCCAGGCGCCCTTAAATTTCATTCTTAATACTCTTGGGTCATCTGGTATCTCATTGTTTATTTCTGCAAACTTATTCATATAAATTGAGATAAACATTGATTTTTGAGCTCCCACTAAGTAAATAAAAATTTTTGAGTGATTTAGTTAGTGATTTCCTGGTCAATGAAGTGAGACATTATACTTGTCTAGGGCTACATTGTTGATGTCCTTTTCGTGGAAGTAGCAGTCTCAATCTTATATTCAGGAAGCATTAAATAAATTTAGGCTAACCAGTTTTCCATTTTATGGAAATTACTCCTGTTTTTAAATAATAATATAAGAATTTATATGACATTCAGAATTACAGATATTTTGATGATTTAATACCATTTTTTCCTATGTAGGATACCATTGCAGTAGCTGGATTTACTGTCTTGTCAGCATCTTCATCTACAAGCAGAGATGGTAAACATTGCTTATTTTTGAAAGCATTTGAGGACTTCAGATCAACTGTTTATGTAAGTGTGTAACTTTTAGTCCAATCATTTGTGGTTTTAATGAGCTAAGGTAGGGATGGAAAAGGGGCAGTATATCTATAAATCTGCAGATAAACTATTGAGTCTGACTGGATTATTTTAATTAAATATTTTAAGTTTAAAGCCAAAATTCTTTTCTTGGCTTTATGTTTAGAATGACTCCAGGTAGAAAAGAAAGATCCCTTAAAAATAATTATTAATAGAATTTTTAAAACTTTATGGGTACTCTAGACCTGATCTCATTCTTTGCTCTTACACCACCAGCCCCTTTTGATGGTCTGCTTGATTTCACTTTAAATTGATCAAGTGCCCTTTTTTAGGTAAAACTGATTTCATTCTATTTTATTTTTTACAGAGATGATCATTCTCTGCCTCCCACTTTACCCCTCCTCCCACAGCCCTGTGTGTGTGTGCGTGTGCACACATGTGCACACATGGAGACCACCAGTTTGGTCAAGGCTGTCAGAGAAGTAGAGTTGGGCCAAGTCCTGTGGTTGTAGGCCACCGTCTGCCTGTTTTTCTGTAGTATCCACAAGGGCATTATATGGGCTAGGGGTAGTCCTGTGATATTGTGAAACTAATGGATTATGCTGAAACTTAGACAGTTTTGCACATGTTAGTCTTAATATGTAAGCCATAATTTTGTGCCATTCTAGTGAATTTGAATATTACACAGTTAAGTGTGTAGCTTTGGTGCAGTTAAAGGTCTGTAATCACATTGGAGGGAGGTTGTATACAAGTAAATCCTCTTTTTTTGTTTTCAGGTTTATGTTAAATCTGTAAGGGATTTTTCTGCAGAATCAATGTCTTTGGTAAGATGATATTCAATTTAACTTAAAATACTCACCCCCCCACACACATAAAGATACACACATATATGTACATACATATATATGTATGCATCCCATATATATATATATGAGATCCACTTATAGTCTAATTTTAAAATAGTAATACAATGGGAAAACAAAATCTCTACCTTTAATAATGTTAAATTTATTGTAAATGTATTAAATGTAAATATATATTTACCAAGTAATTAATACCTGGTTGTTCTTTTATTTGGAATATCCGCACATATATACTGGTCTATTTACATGGAAAGTCAAATTATAATCAAGAAGTTAGTTGTTTGTTGTTCATGAATTAACAAGTACATTACATGGATGACCATAATGGTTAGTGTCATTGAGTTGTGCTGGCCTGCTGCATTCATCTGTACATTAGGGAGATAACTTTAGTCTTGGATCTAGTTATTTGTCAGCTGAGCATATATCTTTCTTTTCTGTCCCATATGCTGACCGTTATTTTTCTTCCATCATTTATGAGCTACAACTTTTTTTCTATCGAGGTTTGATAAGATTTCTAAGCACTGCCTTTCTTATATTTGAACTAAAGTATCAGCTTCCTTGAAAAAGCCAATTAACTCATTTTGATTTGATTTTTAAAGTTTTAACTCATAGTGTGGTAGGTAGTAACCTTATTTCCAGTTGTGGGTGGGATGGATGGGTGATGGGGCCAGATGTGTGAACCCTTTTAAGGATTGTTTGACTAATATGCAGACATGTCTGTGTAAATCACTTTCCCCTTTATTTCCAAACTTATGTACAATTATTTCAGATAATTTTTCTTTTCTATTTTTACCATTTTTAATGTATATACCATTTACAATCAAAACCTGGCTTTTTAGGCCTAAGTAAAATCTTTCTAGTAATATAGGGAGAAAAAAAAGAAATATATACCACAAATTTTAAAGGGATATTACTTAAAGTTAAAAATCCAGAACCAAAATCTCTTAAATTGCATTTCTTAGAATTGTGTACAAATTACATAATTTATCATCAGAATTCTTTCTAAGAAAACCTGGTTGGTTTGTATAGTATTCTTTATAAGCTCTGCATTTCCTTTTTTTTTCAGGCTATATCCTCTTTTTAGAAACTTAAAAGGAAAAAAATGCAATTAGATTGGTTGTTAATTTAAAAATTTAATCATGAAATTATTCTAAAATGTAAATACTTAGTATTGATGTATTCACTGTCTTCTCTTTCTTAGGTTCCAGCAACACATTATATATATACACCCCTGAATCAACTTAAGGGTGGTACAATTGTCAATGTCTATGGTGTTGTGAAGTTCTTTAAGCCTCCATATCTAAGCAAAGGAACTGGTAGGTATTAAAATTGGTGAAGATTTTAATGGGCTGAAACTGCTTTATTGGTTTCAGAAACATAGCTCCTTCAATACTATTAAGTCTTAGAAGCTCAGTTCTGATTTATTTATTTTTAAAAAGATATATTTATTAGAGAGAGAGAGAGAGAGCGTGCACGCACGTGCATGGTTGCATGTGAGTTGGGGGAGGGGTTGTAGAGAGAGAGGGAGAGAGAGAAAATCCTCAAGCAGATTCCCCGCTGAGCACAGAGCCCAATGTGGGGCTCTTTCCCAGGACCCTGGGATCATGATCTGAGCCGAAATTTGGAGTCAGCCGTGTAAGTGACGAGCCACCCAGGTGCCCCTCAGTTCTGATTTATAATTGCCAAACAACATGGATGCATATTTTTTGGCCATTTTCATCTATAAAATAAGTGTCATCTTTAGATTCCAAAGCCTAAATTAAGAAAAGGATGCTAAACTGCAACATGACAGCATATGAAAATATGAAATAGGCTAGAAAAGGTAAATATATAGACAAATATAGAATATTTTAATACTATAATGGTGGTATACAAATCACTTTTAATTCTGGTATAGAACTTAAAAAAGATGAAAGTATAAAAAATAACTACCTGTGAACATGTTAATGAATACACAGTATAAAAAGATACAAATTATAACATTAATAGCAAAGTGTATGTGAGGAGGAGTAGAAGTATAGTTTTTATATATAATATTTATCAGCTTAAAATAGGTTATTATAACTTTAAGATGTTTTATGTAAACTCCATGGTAACCACAAAGAAAATACCTACAGAAGATACACAAAAGGAAATGAGAAAGGAATCAGAGTATGTCACTACATAAAAAAAAATCAGGGAAGGACAAAGGAGGACAAAAATGCTAAAAGACAGAAAACAATTAGCACAATGGCAGTAGTAAGTCCTTTCCTATCAATAATTACTTCAAATGTGAAAAAATTAAGCACCTCAGTCAAAAGGCATAGTACTTTGGTTGTTTTTAAAGATAAATTAAGATATAACCTACTAATTCTGTATAATAATAAAAGCTTTTAGATACTGACATAGAAAAGAATAAAAAAAATGAATTTCAGTTTTCAGAGAGTTAATATAGTAAACAGACCATATACCTTTACCTTGGTTTAATTCAGTTCAACTAAATTTAAGTTATTAATCTATTTAATCTAACCTGAAACAGCATTTGTAAAAGCACCATTATGTATGTATCATCAAGAAAAGCTCTGCCAATTAAGTTATGATTCACTGTCAATTTTAAGATGTAGCCATATTTTTTTTTTTAAAGAGTTTATTTTTTTGACAGAGATAGCGAGAGAGGGAACACAAGCAGGGGGAGTGGGAGAGGGAGAAGCAGGTTTCCCGCAGAGCAGGAATCCCGATCCGGGGCTCGATCCCAGGACTCTGGGATCATGACCTGAGCTGAAGGCAGACGCTTAACGACTGAGCCACCCAGGCGCTCTAGATGTAGCCATATTTTAGAGATGTTAAAAACGCAAAACAGTGTTGTTGATGAAATTCTGTCTTTATCTACTGCATGCCTACTGCATGTAGTTTACCTACTACAACAAAGATGTCCTCATTGAGTTTATATTTTAAAAAATACTTTTATTAAATTATACATATATAAATTTTATTATTGTGGAGTGAACTCGAAGTATACTCTTTAGTGGGAGGTGAGGGGAACATCTTATTTTCATGTTGTCAGAGGATTTTGTTAATGCAGAATGTGAAGACTTACTCTATGAAAGTGACTGTGTGAAGACTGAAATCCAGAGAAATTTGAAATAGGTGGTAACTAAGTCTGAAGGCTGCAGAGGGATGTTTTATTGAAAACTGGTGATTTCTGTTTTAGCAGAAAGGGAATGTTAAACAGTAAGGTTGAAGCAGAGAAGTTATTAAGTGTTTATTTCTCAAATATTTTCATTTGACTTTGTCCTACAGTCTACATTCTCCATGCTATCATACTGTTCAACATACATTTGCATACTTTCATCTTGGTGCTTTGTTTGCATCATCAGGTTTATTGTCTCCTGAATCTTAATATTCTGTAAATTTGCTATAAAGGTGTGATCACTATGATCCTCTTCCAGTTTTGAGTGTTATCTGGTGGCTCTCATTGGCCTGCTGAATTTAGGAATAAGCTACATTACTGCCAATTATGTCTATCTGACTTGGTAGAAGATAGAATTTAAAAACTTTCTGCACTTGATATGTCACTAATTCTTGTCACCGAAAGTTTTTACTAATCAGCAAGTGTATTCAAAAATAACAAATGATAGTAGTATAGAATAAAATGATAGCTGTTTTTAAAACATTGATGACTCAATTTTAATTTTAAGTTGTCTTAGCATAATCATGTTTTCTTCTGACAATGTTATTAAATCATGTGTCTATAATGAAAGCCTTGGAGAACTATAATTTTTATTACATATTCAGATGTATTTTATATCTCTATCAGATATGTGTAGTTGGATCCAGTCCCTTAATAAAACAAATCATGAGTAGTAATAAACCATCTGTTATTACAACGATAATATGTTTCTCTATTTCTTCTGAGATACTAAATTAAAATGAAGGTCATCAATTTTATCACAAATTCATTGAAACTCTAAAGTATATTTTAAAATATAGTGAGATGTCTTTACTGCTAGCAAGACGGTAAAGTTTTAAAATTATCTATTACATAACTTGAGTTACACTTTTTATTTCTACTGATAGAACTCATCCTTCAACATGCTGTAGGAGAATCAGACAAATAGCTCTTTTTGTGTTGAGGAAGGGATCAACTTCATTAGTATTACTACTGAGATGTACCAGAATAAATGTACAGGAACAATCCACAGCTATGCCTTTTTTGTATTACATAAAGCAGTATTATTTTGCAAATATGGGACCAAATCTTAATTACATCCAGCTGTACATAAGTAGTTATATGGAGGAAAATTACCTTTATGCAGCTCAAATTTAGGTAAATGGAAAGAAGTCTATTCTGCTCTATATCATTAGCTAGAATTTTTTCACTGAAATTTATTTTATAAATTTTTAATTCAGTGCCACTGAGGCTATTTGGTACACTCTAGCATTTGTACTTGACTAAAATTTTTCTTGAAGACTTTCCTCTTCATACTAGTAGTGATTACATATGACCTGTAGCATGCTGCTGTCTTATTTCTGGTAGCAAATGCTTGTTTCCCAGGTTTTATATTCAGTCTTGGGAGAGTTGTAGCTTTTTATTGTAGAAGTCTATCACTCCTGTTGTTAAAAGGACAATATAGATAGTTACATTCTTATTCAATTGTGATAAGATTCATCATGAAAACCGAGAATTTCTCAAAGATTATAGAAACAATATTTAGTAAAAGATCATTGTATCATCAAAATTGATTTTGATAATGATTCATCAGGGGTACATAATATGTCCTCTTTTATGTAGGAAGACAAGGTCATTGCTGCCTTAGGATTTTGAGATTTTATAGCAATTATCTTTGAAAGCCTCACATTTACTTTTGCTTCAGAGAGCTGGCTAGACAGAGTTAGGTACGTAAGTTTTTTGCCTTACACAGGTAACATTGAATTTTTTTTAGTTAATGCCTATTAAGTTAAATTTTAGCTTTGTCTCAGATTTTAAGAAATAGCCTACCATTTCTTTAAGCTTGAGACACATTTACTCTGTTCTTATTGTCTGTTCTTGCTAAGTAAGATAAATGTAAGCAGGCCATAAAACGCTTCCAGACTTAATAGTATGTGGCTCGTGCTTGCTTGTTATTAGTATCATAATGCCTGCTTGCTCTATGAGCAAATGGGAGGAGTAGAGGGAACCCTGTTTGTGCTTACTTTTCTAATATTTGAGTCCAGAGGAAGGGAGAGGATAGCCAAAATATTTTTGTCATTTTTTGACTGTCCATCTCTATCTCTCCCCCTCCACTTTCTTTTTCTTTCCTCAAACTCTGGGACCCTACAGGTCTCAGTCTTTTTGTGCCACATAATGTGGCATATCGCCTGTGGCTCCCTAGCTAACCTCAGGAATGTGTTATGTTCCAAAATTACTTGGTTTTCATACCTGCCTTCCATTAAAATTCTCCATTTTTGGAAAGCAGTTTGATTAAATTTGAACAATTTTGGATGTTACAATGTTTCAAGAAGCAGATCTATCTCTTGCTGTTCATTATTTATAAAAGGATGCCTGTTTTAGCCACAAACTGAGCATTATAATCAAATTTCTTAGAGCAGTATCCAAAACATTGGACTTTTGAGAGACCCTATGTATTTTGTTTTCTTTTAGTTCTTGGGATAGGGCCCTAGGAGTTTTTCTTTTCCTTGTCTGTAGAACATTCCAGCTAACTCTAGAACGCTATTTTTGGTTGTGTAAAAATATTTTCACTTAGGAGAATGATTTGATATATATACATTAATGTCATGTAGCATTGTTTGATTATTTTGTTTTGTATGAGTAATATTGGTTGCATATTAAATGATTATATAGTGTCTTTTAATTTTTTAAAGTGTAACAAACTCCATATTCCACATTAAAAAGAATTTATTAATTACTGAATAATTCATAACTCATTGGTGTTCTATAAGATCCAGGACACTTCTGAATCATCGAAGAGATATTAAAGCATCTAGTATGATGTAAAATTACATGTATATTGAATTATATTTTTTATATTTTAAAATTGATAATGCATCTTTGGAAGTCTTTTGGTTTGGGTTTTGGTTTGGGGTTTTTTTAGATTTTATTTAAATTCAAGTTAGTTAACATATAGTATGTATTATTAGTTTCAGGGGTAGAATTTAATGATTCATCAGTTGCATAGAACATCCAGTGCTTATTACATCAAGTATCTTCCTTAATGCCCATCATCAAATTACCCCATCTTCTCACACTCCTCCTTCCAGCAACCCTCAGTTTGTTCTCTATAGTTAAGAGTCTTTTGTGGTTTGCCTGCTTCTCTTATTTTTTTTTCCCCTTCCTTCCTCTATGTTCACCTGTTTTGTTTCTTAAATTCCACATATGATTGAACTCTTATGGTATTTGTCTTTCTCTGATTGACTTATTTTGCTTAGCATAATATACTCTAGCTCCATCCATATTATTGCAAATGGCAAGATTTCATTCTTTTTGATGGCTGAGCAGTATTCTATTGTGTGTGTGTGTGTATGTGTGTGTGTGTGTACATATACATACTGCTGCTTTCTTCATCAGTTGATGGACATTTGGGCTCTTTCCATAATTTAGTTATTGCTGATGCTGCTATAAACATCAGAGTGCATGTATCCCTTCAAATCACTATTTTTGTATCCTTTGGTTAAATATCTAGTAGTGCAGTTGCTA
Source organism: Leptonychotes weddellii (assembly GCF_054177405.1). NCBI lineage: Eukaryota > Metazoa > Chordata > Mammalia > Carnivora > Phocidae > Leptonychotes > Leptonychotes weddellii. Next base: position 23,832,927 of record NC_138380.1, read on the forward strand.
GGTTGTAGGGTAGCTCTATTTTCAGCTTTTTGAGGAACTTCCATACTGTTTTCCAGAGTGGCTGCACCAGTTTGCATTCCCACCAACAGTGTAAACGTGTTCCCCTTTCTCCGCATCCCCGCCAACATCTGTCGTTTCCTGACTTGTTAATTTTAGTCACCCTGACTCGTGGGAGGTGGTATCTCATTGAGGTTTTGATTTGGATTTCCCTGATGATGAGTGATGTTAGGCATTTTTTCATGTGTCTGTTAGCCATCTGTATGTTTTCTTTGGAGAAATGTCTGTTCAGGTCTTCTGTCCATTTCTTGACTGGATTTTTGTTTTTTTGGTTTGGAGTTTGATAAGTTCTTTATAGATTTTGGATACTAGCCCTTTATCAGGTAGGTCATTTGCAAATATCTTCTCCCATTCCATAGGTTGCCTTTTAGTTTTATTGATTGTTTCCTTTGCTGTACAGAAGGTTTTATCTTGATGAAGTGTCCCAGTAGTTCAGTTTTGTTTTTGTTTTTGTTTGCTTTAAAATAAATAAATAAATAAATATAGTTTTGTTTTTTCATTCACTTATTTGCTCATTTATTCAACAAACATTTATTAAGTACTTTTTATATGCCAGGTATTATACTAGAGTGGGAAATGCAAAGATATCTAAGTCACTGTTTCTACCCTCAAGGAATATTTAAGACAGATAATAATTATAATACAATGATTATAATAGTTCATGATTTAATTTAGTCTTTCCTCAATTTTTTAGTCTTTCCTCAATTTATAAGACTCCACTTTTATTTCTCCACTTATTGTTGGCTATGTAAGATAGACTCTTCATTGTAAAACATACCATCCTTTTGAGTTTATTAAAGTTGAACAATGGATTTACCTATTCTAAAAGATGGAGGTTGTGGATTGGGCAGGCATGGAGTTTTCCATTTCCCAAGAGCTAAAAAATTAAGTCTTGTTGAGTGAGGTAAGACTCTTCGCAAGTGCTTGGCTATCTTTCAGGAATGGGAAGGCATCTAGGGGGCATGGTTAGTTATTACTTATCTCTTTAAGGCCTTGGAGAGGTGAGCTAAGCCTCTCTTCATTACTATTTCCTGCCGTTTTGTCCATGCCAGTAAGAAGTTGGTTTCCACTTGGAAAATGAAGGTGGAGAAAGATCTTTCTTCCCCTATCACTGAACTTTTGTATTGCTTGCTTGCTTATATTCAGGAATGACTGTGATGAAGCTTGAGGTCTCCATCTGGCTTTCAGTTCATATCCTAGGACTGACTCTGTCCTTTATGACCTTTTCCTCTAAGAAATTATTAGCCTGCTAATTTAGAAAATCACCCTTATGTTTCATTAGTTTATAATTTGAATTGCTTTAATGGATCATAAAAATCAGTACCGTTTCCTCATTCTTTCTTAAAACTTAGGTTACATGCTTTTATTCATTCAATTAAATGATTTGTTTGCCAGCCTTGTATAGCATTGTACTGGACTTAGTTGTTGTCCATAGTGTTAAAGTGATAGACTCTCAGAGAGTTTATCATGAGGGAGATGAGGGAGACCTAAATTTAATCAACTGGCTAAGGCACTGTTGTATGCTCTAGCTTAAGAAATAAGCAGAGTGTTTGGGAGTGAGAATGGAGAGATTAATGCCAACAGGGGAAAGTCTTCTAAGAGAAACTGCATTTAAGCTGAACTTTTGAGGATAAATTGGGTGTTGATAGATGAGGAAGAAGAGGCCAACATTCCAGACTTTGGAATTGCAGCAACACTTGTCAGACTTTTATAATGAAAATGTGAACTTTTCAATTTGAAAAGCTAACTGCTGAAGAAGTTGACTTAAATATAATTTTAAGTAATGGAATGTCTGCAGGATATTGATGCATAACTTTATGCTCTTGTAGCAGTCTTTTTCAAGGATCATTATTAAAGACTTATGATACTTTGTGGTGTACACTTTGTTTATATTCTAGACCATAATTTAAAAAGGATTTTTTGTATTTATGGTTTCTATATATGGTAAAACTGATTTTTTTAACATATTATGTAATCAGTAACCTTATTTATATGATAGAACTATAATATAGTTGGCAGTTGGTCTTTGAAAGATGTACTCAGAATTATTACAGGTAAAATGTTTTAAGCAGCTATCAATGGAATGCTTTGCTACATTACTTCTCAGGTCAAAGGGATTCTAGTAATATTTAGGTTCACAAAAATTACTTTCAAATTACAAATTGTGTTGATTTCCATCTGCATTTTTAAGTTCTTCTATTTCAGTTTACTACTTTTCCTCCACTTTATACATCATGATTGAGGAAATCAAAATATATTCTCTTTTTCAGTTTGGTTGTCTTTTTCAGCAATTTCTGGAAGCTTCTCATGTATTAATGATATTAATCTCTTTTTTGTCATAACTGTTAAGATGCTTTTCCCAGCACTTTAGTTTTAGTGCCGATGGTCTTTGAAATACAAATGTTTAACCTACAATTTGGAGTCATAATTTTGTTTAGAAAGGCTTTTACCCATTCAATACAAGATCTGAAAAGTAGTGGTCTATATTTTCTTAAAATTCTTTTATATTTTTAAAAACAGATATTGCATATATTGCTGGAATTTTGTTTTGTATGTAGTGCAAAATGATCTTTTTGTTGGCAGCTCACTTGTTTCAAAATAATTTATTAAATAATGTGATGTATAAGTCACGTATAATATATATACCTGTATATAAAGATCTATGGAGCAACACTTAACAGAGAGCCTGAGATGAATTTTCTTCTCCCAATATGTGACCCTGTGGTAGTTCTCCTTAATTAAGAGGAGGACTGTTCAGATGTCCAATTTTTAATCATTAGAGTACTTGCTACAATCTCCACATGAACTTTTTAGAGATATAATAATGCAGTCCTATTGTTAAGCTCAGTTTTTTAGTTCTTCATTTATCATTTCAGTATTTTTTAAGACTTACAGGAATATGTTGCATGCATCTGCAATATTCATACTAATTTGCTTTCTGTCTCTATCCCCTTCTGGATACTTCATATAGAGACTCATACAGCATGTGGCCTTTACTTCTGGCTTCTTTCACTTAACATAATGATTTTGAGGTTCATTCATGTTGTAGCATGTATTCATTTTTATTGCTGAATATCAATATACTTTTATAGTTATTTAACAAATTATTCTAATTGTCTTTCTTATTTTTAATACAAACTCTGTGAAGATAGAGATCATTGCTAAGTATTACTATAAATCCTTATACCTAGGAATACCATTTACTGTGGTTGCTCAGTACGTGGAGTAAAATGTAAAACTCCAGAATAACATTTATGAACTCAGAGAATATCAGCCTACATGCCTATCTATTCTGTGGGTTTTTTTTTTTTTTAAAGATCTATTTATTTATTTATTTGAGAGAGAGAGAGAATGTGAGCGCAAGTGCGGGGAGGGGCAGAGGGAGAGATCTTTAAGCAGACTCCCCTCTGAGCGCGGAGCTGGATGTGGGGCTCGATCTCAGAACCCATGAGATCATGACCGGAGCCAAAATCACGAGTCAGACATTTAAGACTCAGCCATGCAGGCACCCCTCTATCTGTGCTTAATCTGTATGTGTGTGTATATATATATATATATGTATATATATGTATGTGTGTGTGTGTTAATATGTATATCTCTAGCATAATTATGCTTTCTTCTCTTTTCCTTCCTTTCATTACCTTTTTAAATAAAATTAAAACATGAGGGGAATCTATATAATTTCACACCAGCATAATAAAGCGAGTGCTACTATATGTAGTAAAGTTTCCTTGTAAAATTAGTAAGATTGTAGTATATAATATTGCCTTGATTCAGTGATTTGCTTTCATAACTTTTACTTGGGTGTTTCAGTAATAAACTTTTATACAAATGGAAACTTACTGAAATACTGATTGGTTTATAAATAGTGCTATAGTAGATAACAAGGAGGTGAAACAACTTTCATGGAGGAATTTTTTTTATGGATTGTATAATTTATACATGCATGCTTCTTTGATTAGATGAATTACCAGCTTTCCCTTATAAAACTCCAAGGCAATTTACACTTAATCATGCTGATGAAATTAGGTGAATTACTCAAGATTGCAGAATATAGGACTTAATTTATCATTTGTTATTTTTTCCAGATTTATATCAGGTTACATGAAGTTAAGAGTTAAAGTAAATACTATGTCAGCAGTTTACATATGAAGTCTTACTCTAAAGTATAAAGTCAAGACTTTACAAGCTTAAATATCTATTTTAATATCTTAAAATATATTTTAAGTAATTTGTATTTATTTTTATATTACATTAGCACCTAAATGTACTATTTTGGTAGATAAGGTGAGAATACTGATTTATGAAAGCTCTTTCTACTCTTCATGCCTTTCCTGCTGGTGTTAGCTATCAAGAAAATGGACTATTATCTTTTAGTTTTGTAACTTCATTATTAAAATATGAAGTTATAAGTTGTAATTTCACAAGTTGTTTTTCCTCCATTTGGGAATGAGTTAAAATGAGGCATTGGGAAAGAAAGTATCTTTATTATTTTATGTAGCCATTTTTGATGGATTATTTATTTGGTAAGACACTTCACTTCCTTGAAGCAGTAAAATAAAACATTTAGCAGTTTGCCTCGTTAGTACTTGTTAAAATAGGTAGCTTGGTTTCTGGTCATGAATCATGCTAATTGAAAGAACCTGAAAGCTATTTAATATTTCATTTAGATTGTTATTTGTTTTTGTTATTGAGAGCAAATTATTGGACAGATTTTTTTTTTTAATATTTTATTTATTTATTTGAGAGAGAGGGAGCCTGCATCTGTGAGCGGGAGGGGAGGCAGTGCAGAGGGAGAGTATCCCAAGCATACTTCCTGCTGAGCACAGATCCTGACCTAGGGCTCAATCTCAAGACCCCAAGATCACGATCTGAGCCAAAATCAAGAGTTGGACGCAACCAGGTGCCCCTGGACAGGTTTTTTTTTTTTTTTTCTCTTAAATGCCCTTGTTTTCTTGAATGTGAATTTTTGTTTTCTTCTTTCTTTGTTAATAAAATCTTATTATATTAAAGGATTTGAACTCATGGTGAGTCTCTTTGGCTTAAACTTGCTAAAAGTCGTGGATGATTCTTTCAAAAGAGAAAATATAAGCCAAGAGAAAAAGAGTAAGGAACAGGGACTTAGCATATGATAGCTCAGATAAATGGTGTACAAATATGCTCCATGTAAGGAGATGCCATTTGCATCCACATAGAGTCACTTACATGAAAACATGCAAGTGTGGCGATTTCAGGCTTGTCAGTCAAGTCCTGATGCAGCTGGGGAATGCTCTCTTCTACACAAATCTGGACAGCACATGGAGCCGTCATATTTACCCACTCAGAATTCCAAGCAGGCACTTACTTGGCACACACATACCTCTTATGATGCTCTTCGGGCATCCCCTGAGGTTGCTTTTGTCTCTCGGCAGTCCATTCCCACTCCATCTCTGAACCTGACACAGACTTTAACCACCCTAACTCTGAATGTGACATAGATACTCCTGGAGTGGGGAAGGGGAAGGGCCTGGAGAAGGGAAGGAATGTGTGCCTTGCAAGTGGCGTATGTGTCCCTCTTTCTGCTGGTTTTTAAGAAAAGGCCAGAACAAAGAAGATACATGTGTGTGTGCAGCCAAGACTGCTACTCTCTCGGGCTCAGTAAACTTCCTCTGGAAAGCTCTTCAGGTTGTGCAGTATTTCTTTTTGAAAAAGGAGAGGCTTTTTCTAATTTGCGGGAAAGCACGGCAAAAGCTAGCAGTGGCCCTATAAAGACCCTGTAGATAGTGAACCTATTCTCAGTGTCCCCTGGTGTCCTTTGCAGTCCACCAAGTCATTTTTTGGAAACAAAAACAAGATACAGGAATATAGATGATTAAGATTCCATAATGCATCGTAGACTTATATAGAACGGTACAATAGAGCCATATGATAATTGCAAAAAAAAAAAATGTGTCATTCTGTTAAAAATAAGTAAAATTGATCTTTGATAGTTTGTAAGACTGCGAAGAGAAAAAAAAAATGTCGTACTCCTCCCAAATAGAGTACTCCTCCCAAATAGAGCTACTGAAAAAGGAAACTCAAAATAAATTTGGTTCCAGTGGATCCTGCTGATGTATTAAGAAATGAGAATGTAATATTATTTACTCTTTGAAGATGCTTACCAAGGTTTTGATTTTATTTTAAGTTTTTTTAATGTTCTCTAAATTATTTCCCCTTCCTCACAGAATCAGATTTCTTTTCCTCCCTCCTTCCTTCACCCCCCCTTCCTCCCTTTCCCCTCCCATTCCTTTTTCCCTATCCTTCCACTCCTGCTCTCTTCTGCTCCACCTCTTTCTCTCCCATCCACTTTCCATTTTCCTCCTTCCTTCCTTCCAGTTTTGCTCTATATCTGGTGATTGTTTACTGTCTTTATATTTAAAAATGTAGGTGTGGTTTATTTTAGGTTATAGACTCTCATCTTGTTTGCTTGTATATAAGTACTTTGTTTTTCCATACTTTTTGGATTACTACAGCTTTGTAGTACATCTTGAAGTCTGAGATTGTGATACCTCCAACTTTGTGCTTTTTCAAGATTGTTTTTCCTATTTGATCTCCTTCTTGAATGGGAAATCTGAGAGACAAATAGAATTTTCATAGGGCACGTTGATTGACAGTGTCACTGTATGGTGGGTGAAAAGAGACCAGTCCATCTGGCTGTAGGCCCCCTATTGTGATAATGCAGAGGGATTTATTCTGGGTGGTAACCCCACACTGGAAGCCTTAGCACTTCCTGGTTAATCAGTGAAATGTCCTTGGAAATAGCATGTGGTCCTGGAAGTGGTTGGTTTAAATACTCTGCCTCCCAACCTGAAATCATTTTCCTGGGCAGTAGAGGTCAGGATGGATGGTTATTGAAACAGTTGTTTATGTGTAAACTTTTAATTAAGCTTGATTTTGACTCTACTTTTCACTGCCACCCTTAATCCCAGTGACTCCCATCTTCATTGTAGCTACTTTATACTATCTTCTGGATTGTCTCCCCTGTTCATTTTATCCCTAACCCTTTGTTTTCCCATCTTCCCAAAACATATTGCTATCTTCTCCCCTGCTCCTTCACTCCCCTCTCCTCTCTTCCTTCACTCTTCTGGGTTTATGCTTTTCTATCTTGATGTTGTAATTACTAGGGTACTGGGTAGGACTGGAAGTCAACACATTTTCTCAGTGTGCAACTTTCTGAAACATGCATATCAAAAGGCAGTATCTGTTACAGTTTTTACTACCACCAGTATTTGAAATTTTCATTTTTATAGCATCCCAACTATTACATTTTTTTTGCCAGCTAAAGTGTATATGTTTCTGGTTCTAATGTGTAATTGTCTATAAGAAACTAGCAAATCCTCATTTTTTCTTTTGAGTTTGTTGTTAATATAATTTTCTAGGGATTGTTTGTTCCTTTGAATTTCATTGGCACTGTGAAGTCCTGGGTTTTATAAGCAGTTTTCATAGAATCTTTATGTAGTATATTGACTCTTCATCACATTTGCTTCAACCATCTTCTAGTCTTTGTTTTCACCCTAATTTTAATTATGTTCATTTTATAAATTATATTTTATTTGAATATGTTTATCTGTTTTGTGATTTCTAAACTTTGAAGTAATAAAAAAGTTACCACCCCTCCAGACAGTTTATATTAATTAGGAATTTTATTTTTGTTTTACTAAACTTTATAAAATTAATTTTTGTGGAACACTCTTGCAGAATAATTTGACAGTGCATTTTGAGAGCCAAGAAACTGTCTCTGTGTTTTGATCCTGTTCTCAGAAGGCTTAATTAAAAGAAGGATAAGAGTTTGGTGTTTTGAATTCAACCATATTCTTATTTTGTCAAATGCTTTGAAACACTAAAAGGTAAAATATGTTTGTGTTTTCCAGATTATTGCTCAGTTGTAACAATTGTGGACCAGACAAATGTAAAGTTAACCTGCTTGCTCTTCAGTGGAAATTATGAAGCCCTTCCAATAATTTATAAAAATGGAGATATTGTTCGCTTTCATAGGCTGAAGGTATAATTCCGATTGTCCAGAACTCATATTTGTTCGAAGAGAACTCTGTATTTTCACTAATACTCATTAGCCCTAATTATGTGGTTGCTGTGGCAGAACATGGCATCGAGCATTTCAAGAAACAAGAAGAAATGTAAATAATACCAGACTTCAAATAATTAATATTAGGAAACCTCTTCATTTGGACAAACTGCCTGTGCTCCTTCCACAAGAAGTGTATTAGATACCATGATTAAGACGAGTTGCTGGTTGCATTCTGTCTTCTCATTTCTGAATGTAGATTGATGCTTTAAAGGTTTCCATGTAGAGCTGGGTTTAAAAAAAAAAGAAGCCCTAGGCCAACAGGGCTTTTTCTTTTTTTTTTTTTTACTTTTTGATAAAGTAATTCTATAATGATTGAGAGGTTATATTATTTTCCCCTGTTTGTTGTGTTAATTCAAGTACAGTGAAAGCATTGAGATATTAAATATAAAATCAAAGTAAGTTGATTTCATTTATGAAAAATGTATTAAAACATGAACAGATATTTTGGTACTTTTCAAATTATGCTATCAAACAATTAAATGTAAGGAAACCTTTAATATGAAGGTAAAGCTATTAAATAGTATGTAATTTAAAAAAATAAGTACTTTAATATTTTCAGTCCCTTAGGTTTTAAGCATATCAATTGACCCTTCATCTTTTCCTCTTGTTAGATGGGTTTCCATGAAGCTCTTTCATTATCTTCTTCTTCTAATGCTTCAGTTTATCTTTGTCCCTCATGGTCAGTGCGATGCTCATAAGTGAGCACAATATTCTGGGTATGTTCTGTTCTTAGTTTTGGTGGAAATTACCTTTCTTGATCTCTAATGCCTTTCCCTGAGAATAGAAGAGTAGTAGAGAATATTTGTGTGAAGTTAAAAAGGAAATAGAAATATTATCATCGTAGCAAGTTTATCCCAACTTCAAAAAATAACTTATTTCTCACACACTATTGTTTCAGACAGTGCAGTCTTCCCTCCTAATGTTTTTAGTTGTTATTCTTGCTGTTTAACTGAAGTAGGATATATATCTCTCAGTTCTATTTGTTTTAAAGAGAATAGACTGTAAGTTTTGTTTTTTAATGTATGGCTTATGCTTGTGTGATTCAACCATATTACTGTGTATAGTTTCACTTTGCTCATTTTCATTGGTAAGTGTGTGAATGCATCAGAATTTATATATTCTGTGGGATATCCTGTTTGAGAATATTATTCTGCTATAAACAGTCTAAGACATATCTTTTAGTGAATATATATATTAATATTTTTATTATTAATGAAAAATTTACTGGATAGGCTAAATAGATTAGCTATATCATTTTTACTTGAACGTAGATCAATAGAAATTATCTAATGTGAAGAACAAGGATAAGCAAAAGATTGACAGAGCCTTGGGGACCTGTGAAATAATATCAAATGGTGAAACGTGTCATTTGAAATGCACAAGAAAACTGTGTGAATGGGAAACAAAAATACTTATAGAAATACATAGAAATGACCAGAATTTTTCCAAATTTGATGGAAAACATTGACTTACAGATTTTAGAAACTCAGTGCACTCCATTCATGGCACCACAAAGAATAGCATGCCTAAACAAATCACTGTGAAACCATTGAAAAAGATTTGAAAAAAGAACTTGAAATGAGCTGGCAGAGAAATAACACATTCCATATAGGAAACGTAATACCAGCCATCTTTGATTTCTTATCAGAAATAATGGCATTTGAGGAACAAAGCAATGATAAATTTAAAGTGGTGATAGAAAATGGATTCACCTGGAATTTTGTATCCAGAGAAAATATTTTTCAAAAATGAGAGAATCCACAGCCAGCATATCTTTGCTATAAGTAAATGCTAAAGGATGGTGTTCAGGACAAAAAAGAATGCTACCAACCAGAAACTTGATGGTTAGGAAATGACCAAAAACAACAACAAAAAAGGAGATGGTGATAAATGGTGAAAGATACTGTTTTGTATTTCTTCTCATAATTTCACTAAAAGATAAATGGCTCTTTAAAAGAAAAACAGTAACATTTAGGAAGGTGGAGTGTATAAAATATGTAGAAAAATATGAACGATAGCACAGGGATGGTTAGGATGGTTAAGTGGAATTAACCACCAAAAGGTTAGTACGTACCTTCAGAGGTTATTACACTTTCAGTAGAAAGTGTAAAATGGGATATGGGCAAGTGGGGAATATGATATAGAAAGTAGGGATTATGTAGTAGAACTATATTGATTCCTAATAGACTTTGAGATAAGGATTCTTTCATAGCTCAGAGGAGGTAAACAGAATACTAATAAGTTCAAAATATGAGAGGAAAGGAACGGTAGAAAAACAATTTTTAAAAAACAAGGGGGGATACAGAAGGAAAACAAATAAGATAGTAGACTTAAATATAACCATATCAATAATTTTACGTAAATGTACTAAACACTCCTTTTGTAAGGAAAAATAGACTGAATAAAAAAGCAAGAACAAATATCACTCCCTACAAGAAATGAAGACACAAATAAGTTGTAAGTAAAACTGTAGAAAAGATATACCAAGCAAACAAGGAGCATAAGGAAAATGAAAACACTATATTAATATCAGATGGAGTATTACAGGGGATTGAAAGGGGGGCATTTCATAAGTACAGAAAGATTGCTTAATGAAGAAGATGTAACCATGGTAATGCACATGCATATACTAGCCGAGCCTCAGGAATTTGAAAGCCAGAGTCTTTGTGGCTTATCTTGGCTCTCAGACTGATGAAATCTTAGCCTCACTGCATTTTATTCACTTTGAAGTCTTGTACTTTAAGTGTTCTAGTTTTCCTTGTAATGGTCATAAGTAATTGTCACTATGTTTTTCCTTTTGTAAATTATACATAGTAAGAAAAGTAATAACTGTAAAAGTGCAAGCCTTATAGGATCAGGGAGTCGACCACCTAGACCTTTAAAAAATAGAAATAAATACTACATAGTGTTTTACAGTTTACATGGTACTTGTGGATCTTGGTACAGCCCAGTTGATTTTATAATTTTGTATGCTAATTAAGTAAAATATATTAAATAATTATATCCTCTGAACTATGCTGGCAAGACTTTCTAATCTTTCAAGTTTCTTGAGTTTTGGGGTTCTGCGTCAGCTGTTTTGTTTTCTGCTTTGCCCAACTTTCTTAGATCCAAGTATATAAAAAGGAGACTCAGGGTATCACCAGCTCTGGCTTTTCATCTTTGACATTTGAGGGAACTTTGGGAGCTCCTATCATACCTCGTACCTCAAGCAAGTATTTTAACTTCACTGCCGAGGACCACAAAATGGTAGAAGCTCTTCGTGTTTGGGCATCTACTCATATTTCACCTTCTTCGACATTAGTAAAATTGTGTGATGTTCAACCACTGCAGTATTTTGACCTGACTTGTCAGCTCTTGGGCAAAGCAGAAGTGGATGGAGCATCATTTCTTCTAAAGGTAGGTATTTTAAATACTTGAAATTGTAAATTAGCACCACCTACATATCTAAAAAGAGCTTATATTTCATTCTGGTGGGATAAATATGCATACTGTGTATTATAATAAGAACTTTAAATCTAACTTACCATGTTTGATGAACTTAGATATTCATGCAACTCTACTCTTGAACTTCTTTATACTTCCAGAGAAAAATAGTATTATCAATAGTTTAGATATAGTTTATGCTTTATTTCTTATTTTAGTATTAATAAAATAAAAAGTTGTTTTCTATGTTATATTTTAGTTACATTTCTACATATGCATATTTCTGCTTCCTTGTCAGGGTAGCCTTCCTTCTCATTTACTTTCTTGGCTCATTCATGTTGGGTTCTCTTCCCATGTCATTTCACTGCCTGTTTCATTGGGTAGATCACAGATGGTTTTGAAATGTTCATTTTTGTTCTGTTTTCTTTCTAAATCAGCATGATTTTTTAAAAGTAAGACCCATCTAATCTTTGTTTATACTTACCCCAATTTACTCATGAATAGCTAGAGAAAAAGACAGTTGTCTGATACTAATCCTCATCTGCCCATCCTACGCACAATACATTTAAAAAAACACTGCTTCAGCTCTGCTCCTATGGTTATTTCTTTATCTTCTGACTCTTTGAAACAATAGGATAAGAAACAGAGTACAGAGGCACAAGTATTGGGTGTAGCTTTATTATCATTTATACCTTGCCCTTATTAAGGAATGAGGAAGATAGAAATCCCTGCATAAAAGATGAAGTGTTTAAAGTTGAAAGTAGCACATTTACATACACATGACATACTCGAAAAAAGTAATTGCATGCTGTAAAAAAATTTAAGTCAAGTATGACAGCTAAAGTTAAAGCAAAGTAAAATCATCCAAAATTAGAAGGAATCCTAGGTCAACTGGTCATACTTTTTGCCCAAAGTGACATCCTTAACAGATGAGCATTTGTTAATCACCAAATACTTCCAATGACAAGTAATCGTTGCAGAGTATGAGTGTAGATCTTTTGACTGCTGTGTTAGAAAATTCTTAAATTCTGAGATAAAATCTGCCACCTTTTAGCTGACGTGGCTGAATCTACATTCACTCTAAAGCAACAAAACATACGCATGCATTCCATTTTTACAGATAGCTTTTTCAGATAAGTGAAAGCTTTGATTTAGATGTTATTTTAAAATACAGCATTCAGAAGTGAATTTATTTTTGTAAATTTTCTAAATTCATTTTATAAATGCGGAAAAATGCATTTAAAAGAATATTTTATTTCTTACAGTAACAAAAATTGGAAACACTCATTACTAACAGAATTGTGTGAAGTATTGATATATTATGGAATACTCTGTTACAATAAAATGACATTGTAGACATGGTTACTAAGATAGATATTCATAATATTCTATTTGGCAATTAATGCAGTTTTATTTATATACTAAAATATATGCATAGTAAAAGTACATTAAAAAGAATATATAGCAATATTTTACTTATCTCTGGGAAGTCAAATTTTGAGTGATTTTTTTTCTGAAATTGATTTTCCTATCACATACCAGAAATAACTTTTTAAATTATGTTTTAAACACAAAAGGAGCCAGACATTACTCCAAGTGAGGTCTGAAAAGCATGAATGTAGCATAATTATTTTCTTTCTCAGCTTGGATTTGATACTAGGGTTGTTCCCTATATTAGTAACTATGATACTAATTTATTTTAATTATTCTTGTAGACATGCTACACCAAAAACATATTAAAACAATAATATACTGTAATCCACAGTTTATTTTTAGAAATCAGAAATGGTTTAATTTTAAGGAAAATTATAATCCTCTTTGTGAATGTTAAATATATCTGTGAAAATGTTTAGCAAAATAGAATTAGAAGTATGTCTCCTTAACTTGATAAACAATTTCTCCTATAAATTAATCAAAATAATTAGTGGTAAAATTCTGAAGTCAATAATGCCAGGAACAAGACAAAAATACCCACTATTTTCTCTGTTACATTGTTCAGGAAATCTCAAGAATTCACTAAGATAAGAAAAAAAGTGAGAGATATAACTCTTTTAAAAGAAAGAGAAAAAGAAGGTCAGTAGTCAAGTTATAAAAACCCAAACAATGGACTGAAAAGCTACTTGGATTAATAAAATTATTTAGTGAGATAACTTGTTTAAACATTAGTGAAATATAGCTTTGCTACATATTAGTAATAAATAGAACACATAATTGAACAAAAGTTCTTCCAACGTCACAAAGACTGTAAAACGAGACAGTTTGGGCAAGAAATCCCTGACCTTCTGTGAGGAAACCTAGAAAGCGGGAGCATAAAAGAAAAGTAGGACTATTAAAAGGTTTTTGATTCTTTTTTAAAGTGTTTTAAAATAAAATGCCCTTTTAATTAAAACCATATTTTCTAAATTGACTATGATTCTGAAATTTATTAGAAACAGTAAATGATCAAGAATAAGACAAGAAGAACTTGACAAGAAAACTCAGACCTCCGTATCAGATATCAAAGCATATTATGAAATTACAGTAATTAAGGTTATAGTATGGAAAAGATTAGGAACCTCAGAATCAGTCTTACACTGTACATATAATATATTCATGATAAAAATAACATTGTCATTTCAAATTGATGAAGACAGATTGTTAAATGGTGATTGTTATCTATTTGGAAAAAGGAATCAGATCTATATATAATATACAAATTCCTAGCAGATTAAGTATTGATACAAAATTATAAAAGTTCCAGAATTTATTAAAAAAAAAACAAACCTGAGTTGTAAGTGATTAAAACTGAAGCATAAAAATAATGTAGCAACACTCTACTCTCTCAGCTCCTCCCCCAAAAGACTGGTAGATTCGTGTATAAAGCTATTTTAAAGTCACAAAAACAGTATACATGAAATGAAGGAACAAATTCCAAGTGGAGAAAAACCTTTGGGACATATAACTATTCCCAAAGTGTTTGTTCTGGTTCTTTGAATAATCTAGGCAACAGTGAGTGACCCAAACTCAGTGATTGTTTATTTGAAACCTGGCATAGTCACCAACATTATTAAATACTTCCTCTGTAAACTGACCCTGGCAGACAGCCTCTCTGTAGAAATGCAGTGTTTTCTGTTCATTGAGCCTGTTTCTCTTGTCCAGCCAAATTTCTTACATACAGAGGCATTCTTACCTCATGCCAGATGTCTTTTGTCATGCCATCTCTTAAAAGCCTAGCACAGCACAGGCTAGCTCACATGTTGAGGATGGTATGGTGCATACTTCCTCGTACTATGCCCGCCTATCTCAAGGTAGCTTACATAGCAATCCAATATATCTTTTCCTTTTCCAGCACCCATGATTTTCATTCATTTGTATTCACAGCCTCTAACATAAACAGAATGTTCCTATCTGTACTTTTAAAGGCCTTTTCCAAATTAGAACAAAGTGAACAAATGAGCAAAGTTTAGAATACATTCCTAAAAGTTAGGGATTTATACTTAAGAAAATTAGCAAATATAGTCATAAGGGTTTATATATAAGATGGTAAAAAAGATAAAGTAAATTCAACAATATGTTAGTACTTTCTTCTAGGTAGTGTGAATTTTTTTCTTCTTTACATTTTCTACATGTCCTATATCTATGTAGTCCTTTTATAATCAGAATATATGCCATGTTTAAAGCTTAGCAGATATTTGGGGGAATACGTTTAATTACTTTTAAGTTATATTACCAGCAGATAGAAATCTTTTAAAAGTCTCTACAGTTACACAGAAAGATCATTAAACTTCACTCTACCCTATTATGGCAGGTATGGGATGGCACCAGGACCCCATTCCCATCTTGGAGAGTATTAATACAAGACCTTGTACTTGAAGGAGATTTAAGTCATATCCATCGGCTGCAGAATCTGACAGTAGACATTTTAGTCTATGATAATCATGTTCAAGTGGCAAAATCTCTGAAGGTGATGTTGAGTAGCAAATGTTGTTCTTTTTTTTTGTTTTTATAAATGTGGGGTAAATCATATTTATAGATGATATTTGAGGTTGAGAAATTAACTCCAAATTTATTTTTTCTTTAATCTTTAATTTGTAAAATATATTGAAAATAAGTTATTAGAAGAAAACTCAATTATTAGAAGATGCGTTAAGTTATAGTGGTTTGAACAACTTTTTAAATAAAATTAAAGAACATTTCCTGAATATTTTAAAGCTGTACACAATTTTATTATAAAAATAGTAAGGAAAAATTTTATTGTATGAAGTCGTATAAAATATTTGTAAGCTTAAATGTTAAGCTTTATTAATTAATTTTTCAAAATCTAGCCTACAACTTTGTACTCATTAATTTAAGAAATTGTTAATCCACTTCTTAATATATATCATAAATTGTGTGTGTTTGTACTGTACAGTTTATCAGAATTTGCTCACTGCTTTTGAGTTTTTAGGTACAAGTCCAGATATGACACTTCTTGATTATTAATATTGGGAATATTTTATTTATTCTTTTAATTCTTTTATTTGCAGGTATCTTTTGTAGCAACAAGTGGCATCATTAATAATAAGAGTAACATTTGTTAAGCACATCATATGTATTTAGTACTATCCTGTGCAGTTAGTATTGTTGCCATTCCTATTTTACAAATGAGAAAACTGAGCAGTCACAGGTTAAGCCCAAGATTTCATGGCTACTTGGGTGAAGCCAGTATTTGAATCTAGTGTTTGTTTCCACAACCAGTCCTTTTAAGCAGTATAAAGAAATGATTTTCTTTATTGCAAATAGCTTCCATCCTACCTTTAGGGAGTTATACAGCCTACTTACAGAAAGTTATATGACCTACTTATAGGAAGAAAATAGTAAAAGTGAATTGCAGTTGTTTTAGATCTGAATTTTATGTCCAGTTTCCCTTTGTAAAGTAAATGTTCTTGGAGAAGGGAATAGTTCCTCACACACACAAATAAGCCTACCCAACTCAAATTGATAAATTAGATTAAAGTCAGGGTCCAGGAAGGTGATAACTGAACTTTCTTGTCCTTTATGTGTGTGTGTACATGGTTTCATACCTAATATACCAAGAGAAAATTGACTGTTGGAAGATACATTTTTGATGCTTTTCCCTGATTTTCTCTACATTGATTACTTTATTTCGAAAATAAATGTAATGATAAAGCCAATTCAGAGTCTTTTTTAAATACAGATAGATTTTTGGGGCACCTGGGTGGCTCAGTGGGTTAAGCATCTGCCTTCAGCTCAGGTCATGACCTCAGCGGGGTCCCTGCCTCTCCCTTTCCCTTTGCCTTCCCCCTTCTTGACTGCTCTCTTTCTCTCTCTGTCTCAAGTAAAATAAATAAAATCGTAAAAAAAATACAGATAGAGTTCTTATGAATGAAAAAGATTTATGTTTTATTTTAGATTCTACTTTAACAATTTAATTCCCTTCCCTTTATGCTGCTTTTATAGGTCTTTCTGTTCCCCCTTGCTTGTCCTGATTCCCTTGTCCAAGTCCTGAACAACACCTAGCACAGTACTTTCCTTTTACTAAGGATGAAGTAAATAATATCTACTAGTGAATGAGTGAATCAATGAGGGCTGTGAATTTGATTTTTTTCAGCTCCCTTTTTGTCTGCTTTATCTCACCCACTAGAGGGTGCTCTGAGCACACATGACTAAGAAAATATAGGGCACTTAATGTTTTTCTGAAGATATCATAACATTGTATTATTTATCTGCAATAGAAAATATTGCAGAAATGCAGAAAAAAATGCCGCAAATGCAGAAATGTCTATCTGCCCCAAATGCAGAAAAGATATTTCTCATAATAGAAAAATGAAAAGGATTTTCTCTGTATAAGTAATGTAACTGTAGGCTTTTATTTAATGTATATTGGCATCCCATTTTATTTGTTCTAAGACAACCTCTATACCATTTGATGTTAAGAAATCCCCAGAGTCCAGTGACATTAATACAAATGAATTCTTATCAGCACTTGAAGACAGCTGTTTGAAATTGCATTTTTATACTGAAATACGTGGAACAGATTTTTATTGTATAGGAACAGGAAAAAATATTTTTTTAATAAAGAGAATAATTAAGGCAATCTTAAAGTATAATTGGCTTTTATATACATTTTACAATTGAAATCATTCTTAACATTTTTCCTCAATTTTGCTTTTTAAGTGTTAACACAAGCACTCATGCATAAACCCACATATACATGGGTACACAGAGACATTTCAAACTTTTTGTCTAGAAATTAAAGCAGTGTATTTCCAATCATCAGTCTTATCCTGACACAATTTAAAAATAATTAAAAGTATATATAGTCATAATTATGTTTTGGCCTTCAGTGACCCAAGAGCTGTAGTTTGAGTGGTTATTTTCAGACATACACAGGTAATTAAAAACATTAAAGGGAATTTCTTGATAGCTTGTAAGGAAGATTAAAATTATTTCTAAAGGGATAATAATTTCTTAATAGCCATATTTGCTTTGCTTTATTTTTGATGTTTACTGAAATGGGTTTTTATCAGTTTTTGAAAGTATATTTTTTATAATTTTGGCTTTGACTCCCTCACTTGTATGTTTAGAATCTTATCCCATTACTGACAAGACTAAGGAATATGTGTCTATTATAGTAGAACATCTGGCACATTTCATAGTATATTTAGCAAGCTTAAAAAAAAAAACACAATGCTGCCTCCAGAAGGAATTTCTGGAAATAACATTTTGTCATCTTGATAAACTATATAAATAAATTCTTTCTTGGTCTTTATTGTTTTGTTATGAAAGACAATAGTAGAAAAGTTAGTATAATAAATACCCATGTGCCTATCATCTAAATTTAACATTTTTAAATGTTTTACCACACTAATTTCAGGTACTTTTAATTTTTAGAACATAAATCTCTACATACTGAATCTTCTTTGTACCTCTGCTCATTCTTATTTTTTGCTCCCTAGTATCTTCTATTTATCTTAGTATGTAGGTATGTACACCCATCTTTATTATGCTTTTATTTTATGTACTTATCTCTGAAAAATGTATGTGGTATATATATTATTCTGTAATTTGCTTTCTTTCTTTGAAATTATATTTTTAAGATATATCCATGTTCATATATGTATCTGCATTAACATCACAGGGTCTTAATTATTATAGCTTTATTTTTATTTTTTATAGCTTTATTTTTAAATGATATTCTGTAGATCAAGCAAGTCCTCCCCCCCTCCCCTCCCAGTTTAGTCTTCAAACTTGACTTGCTATTCACGTTCATATACATTTTCAGGTCAGCTTTTCAAATTCCATAAAAGACACTAGGGATTTTGTTTGAAATTACACTGAATTTAAAGATTAATTTGGGGGGATTACTATCTTTATAATGTTGAAGTTTTTCATTTATGAATATGATATCTTTCTCCATGTGTTTAGGCCTTTAAAAAATTTTTTTTGTATCTGTACAAGAGATACCGTATCTCTGTATCTAGAGGGAGGTGGTTTTTAAATTTTGTGTTTTTTTTAAGTAAACTCTTCCCTCAAAGTGGGGCTGGAACTCATGACCCAGAGATTAAGAGTCAGATGCTGTACTGGCTAAGCCAGCCACGCACCCCCATGTGTTTAGGTCTTCTTTAAGGGCTTTGTATATACATGAACTGTGCTAGTGTATTCCCTATATTTAAAAAGAATCACAGAATGATGAACATTCAGAAGGAGTGAGATAACAGTGAATAGAAATAGAGTCGGTTTTTTCTTCCAATATCTTACTTTGGAGACCATGAGGAAAATCAGTTTTGTCTTCTTTTCTTTTTTAGAAATTTCTGTGTTTTCCTTCTCTGACTCTTTTTACCCTGCACCCCTGCCGTGTTATAGATGTCAGTGGAAGAAGTCAGAGGAAAAAAGACCTAAATTCCTCCCTCCTCCTCACAAAAACGTTATTGGGAGGAAAAAGGTTATATAGCTTCTTCTTTTGAGTAGGTGTCAATTTCTTTGATAAACATTCTATATCTATCATTTTAAGTCTTCTACGTTAAAAGGATATCAAATACTCTATAATTAAAGCCGTTTTTAAGATTAAACAAGACATCTAAATTATAGAACATTTAGTTCAGAATTATAATTGGTTTAATCTTGTATTTGAACTCATGTGTTTCACATTATAGTGTACAGACACAGTGCTTATTACAAAAGTTTTCGTTCCATAAAACTTGTGGAATAGGAGAATATTTTAATATTACACTAAAAAAATTTCTAGTATTCTCATAATGAGAGTATTTTAGCAATCATTTAATTAAATCTTTTTTTAAAAGATTTTATTTATTTATTTGAGAGAGAGAGAGACAAAGATAGCGACAGAGAGCATGAGTGAGACGAGTGAGCACGAGCGAGACGAGTAAGCATGAATGGGGAGGAGAGGGAGAAGCAGGCTCCCCACCAAGTAGGGAGCCCAATGAGGGCCTCGATCCCAGGACCCTGGGATCATGACCTGAGCCGAAGGCAGATGCTTAACCTACTGAACCACCCAAGCACCCCAAATCTTACCTTAAAGTACCTAAAACAAGTTATCTTCAGAAACCTCAGACAGTTTTCCAAATCAAATGAGGGCTTAAGTTTGAGTTTGATTTAGGTAATGGGTTTCTTAACTACTTCCATTTTATCAATGCTAAGACTCAATCTTACTTTACGCTTTAATATCTCTGACATGGAAATATGTCTTCCATTTGGAAAAAAATATATAGATGGATACATATATATGTGCATAAAAACATGCACTTACATATTATATGTAGATGTATGTACATGGGTATATGTAAACATACATATATACATGCATACACACATCCATGTACATTTATATGTATACACATGTGTGCACACACAAAAACACATGTTTTGGTTTTGATATAGTGTTCTTTGGGCTGATGCCCAGTACACACCAGTAAAACATACCAGGATCCTTTCTGATTAGTCAGCACCCCTAATTGTTGGTCTTATGCCCTATATTGCCTAAGTATTTTATGTATCAGAAATTGTTTGATTTTTTTTCATTTTCTAAATAATAAATAATATATTTTTAGGTTGGAAGTTTTCTTAGAATTTATAGCCTCCATACCAAACTTCAGTCCGTGAATTCGGAGAACCAAGCAACATTGTTAGCTCTAGAGTTTCATCTCCATGGGGGTACCAGTTACGGCCGGGGAATCAGAGTCTTGCCAGAAAGTAACTCTGATGTGGACCAACTGAAAAAGTAAGCAAATTATATGCCTATTTAGAAATTGTAAATAAGGTATTAATTAAGCTGATTTCCAAGATACTATTGTTCTGGACTGGGGTGGATGGATCCGGTAAGCTCTTTGTAATTGATCCTCCTAACCTGTGCCAGCCATCCATTTGTTTAAATAGATGAAGCAAATGAAACAAATCAAGCGACTGTAGGTTCAAATAGCTAAATAGTAGCAGAGCTGGGGATGTGGTCTAAGGTTTCCAGTAGTTGTGTACTTACATCTACTCTGTGCTTGTGCTCTCCTTCCACCATTTGGCACATTTCCCAAGTACACCAACAAACAGTTGAACCTGGAGTTTAGCTAGTTTGGAAAACTTGATACATATCTAGAATTCCAAACATACTTAATCCTGAAAAAATATCTCTTTAAAGTGCCTATGACTGATAAAATAGGTAACAGAAGTGTTTTGGAGTATCATATTTTAAAAACTTTTAGATGTGCCCAGAAAGTGAATAGTAAGTCCTGCTACATAGGCAGTTCTCTTTTTTGTGAAGTATCTCCAGGGCTCACTGTGTACAGAAACTTTTTCGCCAGTAATCTAAAGAAAAATAAATCTTCTGCGTATCTTCAAAGAGCTCTAGAAAATAAACCCATTCAGTAAGTTGAAATGAAATAATATTTTTACATTTTAATATATTGAAATCAGCATGACTTTTAAAACCAATTAAATAAGCTATTTTAATAATCTTGTATCAGTTTTCTTTATTCCTCATATTGCCTTATATATAGAGAGCATAGTATTTCACTTTTGGACTGGAATGAGATTGTTCTGACAGAATGCCATCATTAAATTCCCAGTTTATTTTTGTTTGCAGCATTTCACTGTCCTACTGTTTTACTCATATCTTTCTAGAATCTGGTTTTTTTTTAATTTGGGGTACCTTAGAACCCCCAGACCACCTGAGGAGAGCCATTACACACACACATAATTTTTACACAATTTCAGTGATTTCTTGGTTTCTAAGGATAGAACTAAACTGATCATACTGACTTTGTTTTGTGCAATTAGATTTGAAATTATATTCTTTCAATTATAGGGTTTTAGAATCTGCCGATTTGACAGCCAATCAGTGTTTTGATGGTATATGTCATTCAGAGCACGAGGACAGCTTTCGGACTCTTTCAAGTAAGGACAGTTTTTAATGTTAACAGTTTAGTCT
Source organism: Leptonychotes weddellii (assembly GCF_054177405.1). Lineage (NCBI taxonomy): Eukaryota > Metazoa > Chordata > Mammalia > Carnivora > Phocidae > Leptonychotes > Leptonychotes weddellii. Next base: position 23,854,928 of record NC_138380.1, read on the forward strand.
TTGCTAACTGAAATGGCTTTATCAGTATTAGTTCTCTTTTTTAATATCTTCCCATCTCTGCCTCTCCTTTTTTGTTAAATCCATATTCATTGTAAGGAACAGGCTAAATCTATATCTGTGTCCTATGTAAAGGTAAACATTATTTCTCCCTGAATTGTATAATTGCATTTTCAAATTGGAATGGTAGGGATTACTTGATTTGTGATATATGTAGTATTTATGTATGTATGTTTACATTGTGTGTATATATGTATACGTGTGTATGTGCGTATATTCATTAAAATTCTGTATTTCCTAGGCAACCACTTTGCTTCTCAGTTTCTAAAATGAACAATGGTTGTTTTTGTTGCTTTATTTCAAAGAGCTAGATTATTTTTTGATCATACATATTTTAGAAATACACCTGGTTCCCAGTCTTTATCAAGTTCATCAAGTTCCTAGTTACAAGATCTTAAACACTTAGTTCTGTATTTATATTATTGCCTGCCTGAATAGGTGACTATTCAAATCTAAATTTAAATCTTACAGATTTTCTCCTTTACCATTTTGCTTTAATATCTAATGGTACTTTCTGGGGCCTAGAATCTATGTTATGTTTTTATCCCATATTTATTTTTTCAGTGTAACTCCTTCCCTTATGATATAAGCTATTTTAAGAGTATTTTCTCTTTCTATACCAGTAATGATAAGCATTAAAATTAACATGTATTGCTTGGTTTAGGTACTAAGTGCCTAATCCTAACAGCACTCCTTTGAGGTTGAAATTATTTTGTCCCTTTTACAGAAAGGAAACTGAGGCTTTGAGTGATAGGGGTCATGTAATTCGCCCAGGGTTACTTAGCTATTAACTAATAGCAAAGTCAGTCAGATTCAAGTACAGCTTATTTGATTTTTTTTTTTTTTTTTTTTTTACATATTTTAAGTTTATTTCTTTATTCTCTCTGCCTTAAAACTCTCCACATTTCCTAGCACCTTGGTGATGGCATTTTAGCCTGATCTGTGATTACTTAAACTACCATTAGCAGGTCAATTTACTTCAATTTTTGACAGTCATTTGTGGACAGCATAATTTGTAATTATACTTTTTGAAATCTCTTTTCTCCTTTTACAAAGATTTTTAAATTGTTTTTAAATTATAAAGTTAATACATGTCATAATATCAAGTTACACAGCTTCCCCATGCCCTTGTGCCCACTCCTGAGGTAATGTTAAGTTTAGTGTGGTTTCTTCAACACTTTCATGTTTATACAAATATACATACCTGTACATAGACAGACCTGACTTTCCCCTCTGTTTAAAATATTTATCAAAATGGAGCACTTGTGTGCCTCAGTTGGTTGAGCGTCCAACTCTTGATTTCAGCTCAGGCCTTGATCTCAGGGTTGTGAGTTCAAGCCTTGCGTTGGGCTCCATGCTGGGCATGGAGCCTACTTAAATTTAAAAAATGGGACCATACTATACGGTTGCTTTCTTTATCAGTGGATCATAGACCTTTTTATGGGCTAATCCATGTTACTCAAACTCATTCTTCTAATAGTGCACAGTATTTTATAATGTGACTCTAACATTATAAATCCAGCTATTTTCCATTTGATAGACATTCAGGTTGTTTCCAGTTGTTTGCTCTTAACAAATAATGCTTTAAAAACCATCCTTGAACAATTGTACATTCCTGCTTTTCTTTCTCTAAAATAAACTCCTAAAAGAGGGGTTGATAAATCAAAGCGTAAGCAGATCTTTTATTTTAATAGATGCTGTCAGATTATATGACAGAATGTCATAGGATTCATATGCAAATAGCAGTGTAGGAAAATGTCCTTTCCTCACACTCTCAGTGGTATTGGAGGTTACCACTATATGTAAATTTTGACAGTTTGGCAGATATAAGGTGATATCTTATTTAGTTTCCTTGAGTACTTGGAAACCTGAAAATACTATATATTTATCAACCCTTTTTACTTCCTCTTTTTTGAATTGTCTGTTCTTACCCTTTACCTGATTTTCTGCTGGATTTTTTAACCTTTCTTTTTTTTTTATCAGTTTGTGGGAGACCATGTATATATTTTACACTGATTTTCTTTTTATTTGACTGCTTTTATTGCCATTGTTTTCATTTAATGCAGAATGGCTGATATTAAGTAATCAGATTCATTGAAATTATACTTTGCCAGCTTAAGTTGTCCATTCAGGTTCTCTTGTCATGGATTCTTATGCCATTTATTAGTGATGTTGAGGAAGAAGGACAGTTTCATATGTTTGTATATGATGCCACATAAAATAAATTATAAAAACATACTGTACTACTATATGTAATAGAATGTAAGCTAAAGTAACTGCAAAATATGGATACTTTTTTAGTCTCAAATTCTTCATTTTAGAAAACACCATTAAAACTTATTACTATATTCACTACTTCTGCTTTCTTGTTAAAGTAAAATCCTATGTTAAGTGTTCATCAAGTCATCCTATTCAGTTTAGTAAGTTTATTATCTTATTTACTTCTCCCTTTGTTTCTTTCACAATGTGTTTTTTCCAAAATAATAAAAATTTTCAAACATACAGAAAAATTGAAACAGTTGTATAGTGAACACTAATATACCTACTACTTGGATTCTCTTTGCTCTGTCATATACTTTCTCTGCCTTTTACTCCATTAGTCCATCTTATATTTTGATATATTTCAAAGTAAGTTGCAGACATAAATACACCTCCTAAACACTTCAGAATGAATATCATTAACTAGAATTCAATATTTGTTGAGGATTTTTTAAATTTTTGGTGTAAAGTTATATGCAGTGAAATGGACAAGTTAAGTGTACCATTCCATGTGCTTTGGCTAATATATAAACCCGTGTAACTTAGATCCCTTTAAAAACCTAAAACATCATGCTTGTTGAAGGAGGTTCCCTCATGCTGCTTCCCAGCCAGTCCTGACCTCCACTCCAGCCCCATAAATTCTGATTTTTTTTGCACCATAGATAATTGTGCCTCTTCCAGAACTTCAAATAAATGGAATAATATATTATGTACTCTTTTACGTACTATAGGTTTGTGAAATTCATCCATATTGCATGTATTAGTAGTTCCTTTTTAATTCCTAGTAGTATGGTATGAGGTAGACATTTTTTTCAATATGAATTTCTAGTCATTGAAGCACCATTAGTTTCCTTTCTGTAAGATGACTTGGGTGTCTGTCAAAAACCAAGTGGGTATAAATGTGGATTTATTTCTGGGCTTTCCGGCCAGAAATACTTGGTAGTATGGTGTGAAGTAAGCATTTTGTTTCCTCATACTAATTTCCAGTTGTTGCAGTACCAGAGTTTTGCTCTCCCTTTGGATTGCTTTGCCGCCTTTATCAAAAATGAAATGCAGGTTTATTTCTAGGCTTTTTTTGTAATTCTGTTGATAGGTTTGTCAGTCTTTATGCCAGTATCATATTGCCTTGATTATTATAGCTTTATAGTAAGTCTTGAAGTCAGGTAGTATAAATCCTCCAGTTTTGTTCCTTTTTCAGGATCATATTTTATATTCTAGGTTCTTCACGTATTCACTTAAGTGATAGAATCTCTTGTCTTTTTCTGCAATAAAGCCTCCTCAATTTTGATTAGGATTGTATTGAATTTACAGATCAATTTGGGGAGAATTGATGTCTTAACAGTTTTGAGCCTTCCAGTCCGTGAGCATAGTAAATTTTACTCTTATTTGGATTTTCTTCAGTTCCAGTCAGCAATGTTTTATAGTTTTCAATGACACATGGGATTTTTAATGGATTTTAAAACTGTATAATTCTTCTTCCCTTCTTCCTGTAGGCTCTGGATCAGTATCACTATATGAGGTAGAAAGATGTCAGCAACTATCAGCTACAAGTAAGACCATGTTTCATTTTTGAAATGTGGGTATAATAGTGTGCATAATAAAGTCTATTGTTACCAACTGATTTGTTCCTATCTAATTTTGAGAGCAGATATCCATGAGAGCAAAAATATATCCCTATTTATATTTTATTTCCCTCCCTCATCCTAAGTGGCTTATATAAAATGGAACCCAGAAAGATACATGTTTTTACATTGACTATATAATTAAGTCACATATATGTAAGATTTATAAAACATATTCTATTTAACAGTGCAATGGGGCTTATTTTGAGAACATAAAATATCTTATACGACATAATTTTTATCTGTTCATGCTGTGCCCTTAGCTGTGTGCCCATAAAGGCGCTCCTTACAATATACCCCAAAACTTTGTTAGCAGTGATAGTAAATCTGTCAGATGCCCTCTTTCTGTTACTTCAGCTCAGATAAAAAAATTTAAGAACAAATATTTTTAAGCACAAGTCTATTAAATGAAATTCTGTAATATACTCTTAAAAAATAGGAGTTTCTCATTATTTGAGAAATAACATATAATTATGAAATGGGAGAAAGCTCAAAGAAAGAAGCTTGTGGTGGTGTTATTGGAATAGGAAGTGTCAGTGTGTACTCATGGTTTTATACACAGATACAGAAGTCGATGCAAATAGGTCTTTGTATATATGTATTCATTCAAATACATATTCATATAGGTGCATGTGTGTAAGTATAGGTATGAACACGTGTGCATATATACCCTATCTCTGTCCAGTTAAAGGGCTTTGAAATAATGGCACGTCCCAGTAGCAGTGAAGGCACCTGGTGCACAAATCTTGGCTTATAAATAATACTCCCCCTTAAAAGGAGTCAGGGCTGCTTATAGAAATAGCAGACTCCAGGATTGGAACAGGAGAATTATAAGATGAGTCTGGAACATCTTGTGCCAGAAAGTAAAGAAGTTCTCAGTTAATAATGGAGCATGTCAAATTTGATACAATATGAGCATTAAAATAAAAAAATACTAGCGATGGAATAAAACTGAATAAAGTAGTAATCCATTGGTCCATGTGGGTAGTAAATAAGAGAACAAATGAATGAATAAATAAGTGAGATTAAATGGAAAGCTCTTAGTTACAATAGAAAGATGACTAGTAAATGTAAAAGGAATGATGAAGTTAGGGAAGAAAATCATTTTGCAACCATGATAGTAATAATTGATTTAGTTGTAAATCATCAGTAGGTCCTAAACTATCAGGATCCTAAATGTTTACTGAGGAGTGGGATATTTATATTTCTCCATGTACTTTCTTATTATAAAGGGGAAAATAATAAATTTATAGTGGAGAGATCTGCTGAGTACCACCATAACCAACTGAGCAAAGTTACCATTCCCAGGAGTGAAAACACTGATAAAATATATACCTCTTAATACGATACAGAGAAGGACAATTGTATCACTTATTGTATAGCATACTGCCAAAAATGCATGATCTGTATCTGATCATGAGCAGAACCAGACACACCCAAATAAATGGCCTCTACTCCTCAAATATTATCAATGTCATGAAAGATAAAGAAAAGCTGAGGGGCCGTTCTACATTAAAGGAGTCCAAAGAGACAGGAAAAATAATTGCAATACATGGTTCAGGATTGGATTCTGGACCTGAAAATAAAATTCTGAATAAGAACATTATAAGGGGGGGACAGATGGAGAAATTTGAATAATGTCTGTTGATTCAGTGATAATTTTACATCAGTATTATAGGTTCTGAAGTTGGAAATTGCACTGTAATAGGACAATGAAATTTCTTGTGAAATACACACTGAGATATTTAGGGATAAAGGAGCATGATATCTGGAAATTATTTTCAAATGATTCATATATATGAATCTGTAAGGAGATACATATGGAGAGAGAGCTAAAGACATGATGATGATAAATGCGGCAAAATATTAACAAAGCTGACAATATAACTTTAAATAATTCAATTCTGTATCTGGTTTGGGGAGTTTATATTATGAATATTCTTATTCTTGTAGATTATTCTAATTAAAAATTCTTTTTAGTACTTACAGATCATCAATATTTGGAGAAAACCCCAATATGTGCTATTTTGAAACAAAACGCTCCTCAACAGTATCGTATTCGAGCAAAATTAAGGTCATATAAGCCGAGAATACTCTTTCAGTCTGTTAAACTTCATTGTCCTAAATGTCATGCACTGTAAGTATTTTCCATAATAAAATGGAAGTTTCTATTTCATAATGTTTATGAATATACATTTTCAGATATATCAGTTTAAGTCCTGGCAGTGAGTAAATTATGACTTTGTGTATTGTATTTTGAAACAGTGGTAACTTTTTTTTGTTTTATTATGTTAATCACCATACATTACATCATTAATTTTTGATGTAGTGTTCCATGATTCATTGTTTGCGTATAACACCCAGTGCTCCAGTGGTAACGTTTTTAAGAGAAAATACTAAAATCTTAGTAAATCGTTCTGATATTTCTTAGTAATGATAAGTAGGTGCTTTTTTGCAATCTGAAATTCAATTTAGTAGCTCTGATACATGCAAACAAATAATAAACTATAAAAATATTTGAGGAGGGACACCTGGGTGGCTCAGTCTGTTAAGTGTCTGCCTTCGGCTCAGGTCATGATCTCAGGGTCTTGGGATTGAGTCCTGTGTTGGGCTCTCTGCTCAGTGGGGGTGTCTGCTTCTCCCTCTCTCTCTCTCTGTGCGCTCTCTCTCTCTCTCAAGTAAATAAGTAAAATCTTAAAATATATATATATATTTGGGGAGACTTTCTCTTCACAAAAAAACTTGAAAATAAACCTTTAATAACTAAAATTTTTAAATAGAGAATTCTGCTTAGATGAAATTTTTTTTTTTTAAGATTTTATTTATTCATTTGAGAGAGAGAGAGAGAGAGAGAGGCAGAGAGAGCACACACAGGGGGAGAGGGAGAAGCAGACTCCCCGCTGAGCTGGGAGCCCGATGTGGGGCTCGATCCCAGGACCTGGAGATCACGACCTGAGCCGATTGCAGATGCCTAACCATCTGAACCACCCAGGTGCCCCTGGATGAAATTTCTAAGTAAGTGTTAGAGAAAGCCTTGTTGGCAATACTTCTGTCTTATAATATGTTAAATATAATTTAAATTTTTATTAATCATTGAGAATTCTCAGTGCATCAGACTTCCAAACATCAATTATTATATATATAAATAAATTTATAAGACATTAGAATGAATATGTATTATTAGCTCAAGACATTCTGAAATTATTTTTAATCTCTTTTCCTTTTTTTATACAATTTGTCTTTCCTCTAAATATATAATGTGTAAATAAAGTACATTTCCATTTTAAAGTACTTACTTGTGTGTGCACATCTGTGTGTACACTAATACTAATGTATGTATATTTTCCCCTCCAAAATCTAAGTATGGTACTGTTTGTAGAGATTTTTGATCATCAAACCTTAAATAAAATGGGGGACCATCTGCTACCCATTTGAGCTAAAATGGTAGTTGGAATTAAGATATAAAGACAGATATCAGGTACTTGCTGAAGTATTATTAAATTACAGTTTGTCAAATTCTCTAAAGTCATATAGCTTTGCCAAACAAAGCCATCCTCTCTGAGCATTTTTTTAAACAAATAAAATCTTCTCAGAAGGGTTAAGAGGTGTTACCTAAAGTTACACCAGCTGGTTGGGGACAGAACCAGGATAAGGACATAGACCTTTTGATTCCAGATCATGCCATTTCTATTGCATACATACTTTACCAGGTGACTTTTTAAAATTATTATTCTAAGTTAAAAGTAATCAAAGAGAATGTTGATTTGTAAAGTAGGTCCCCTATGAAAGGGGAATTACTTAGGTGGTAAGTGGATATTGAATGGGCAGCTGTCTTTTTTTCCCCACAGAGAAGTTTAACATTCTATACAAGAGGAGAATTAATTGGTGCTAGAAATAGTTATAAGATCCTTGGTATCACAAAACCAGATAAGGAAATTCCTGGCAGTTAATGTAATTATGGTATGGATCTACTTAGTCATGAAGTATCATCAAATACCTTTTTTGTTGAATAAGAGTCATTTAATCTGCAAAGTGAACTATCTCCATATTTTAAAATAAGTAGCTGGCTCATCAGCATATAAACAATTTTTTTAAATTGGATAATTTGTTAAATTTGATTTTCTAAGCTTATACCAATTGTTTTGTATTTCATTGTCAATGATTTTAGGCAAGAAGTTCCACATGAGGGTGATTTGGATGCAATTTTACAGGAGGGTGCAAGTAAAACCCCAGATATCAAACTACAAAATACATCATTATATGATTCGAAAATGTGGACCACTACAGATCAAGGAGAACGAAAAGTTGCTGTTCATTTTGTAAAAAATAATGGTATTCTTCCACTTTCAAATGACTGTCTGATTTTGATAGAAGGTAAAGTATTTTAATTACTGTTTTACTAGAATACAGCTTTTGCTTATGTCTTTCTCTGATTAATGATTGTTAAATATATTTTAGGGGCAACCTAGGACATATAAAGTCAAAATGTTATTTTAACTTCCGTAAAATGGAATATATTATATATAACGGGTAGATTTAAATATATACATATACACATACATAAATTAATCTGAATGACATTTTGAAGTTATACATTGAACTCAAGTGTTTGCATTTGTCCACCTTTTTGGATATAATCTTAATGAGATTCAAGCTCATTGTGGAGCTGAGTATTAATCAAGAGGATGCTTGTTAGGTACAGTTGCTGCTGTTTTGGCCTCTGGATGTCACTGTTGTTCCATAAAAGTAGAATGAAAGTCATCTATTGATATGTAAGTCAAGGAAGGGACCCTTGAAACAAGTGAAGATAACTCGACATATGTCTTCAAAGAATGAAACTGAGTCATATTTATTTTTGCATTTCCTTTCCACTTTTGTCTGATTTTATTCTGATGTTTATCACATATATATACCACATATTTTTTCCCATGCCAAATTTAAAGTTTCATTATTTTCCTTGAGACTTTTCTTCCTTGAGAACATTCCATAATAAAAGTAGAACATCATCTTTAATTTGCAGAGAAATCTTTAGTTTCATTTTATAAATGAACTGATCTATTACAGTGGATTATGATCATTTTTATTACTCACATTTTTCTGTTTATAAAAGTAATATGTAATTGTTTTAGTGTATGTGTGTGTATATATATATACACATATATATATGAATACACATGAATATTACCATTGGTATTATTTTCATGAACATCTTTTATTTTAACATATTTATGGTTTACCAGAAATGATTTTCATTTCTATGTATTTAATTACAATAATCCTATTCAGCTAGTACTATTATAAGCTGTTTTTTATACATGAGAAAACTGAATCATAGAGAAGTTTTAGGTCTTTCCCAGTACAGGTAGAAGTGGAACTGAATTGTTCCCTGTTTTTTTTTGACATAGTAACTCTACAGTGAACTTTATCTTCCCTCTGGATGAAGTGTAGTTAGGGGGGCACAAGGAATTAAGTAAATGCCCAATTACTTTCCAATAAAGCTGTCATAGTATTCATATGCTTTAGTAGCATATGAGATTATCTGTCCCCCCAACCTCATCATCATATACTAGCACTTAAGAAAATTTGTCCACCTTGGTGAGTGAAATGTGGTATCTTATTCCATTAGCAATATTTTAATCTCTACCAGGAAATAGATATAAAAACAAAACACACAGACACATGCACACTCAAAAAATGGAGTAAGACTGTTTGTGTGCTCTAAAAACAAAATAAAGCCCTGGACCTATCAGGTTCTGTAAGAACTGTCCTTGTAGGGCCAGCTAAGAGGATATCAAGTATAACATAGGGTTCTCCTATGTTACACAGCCTCCCACAATTCTGTGATGAAGTCAATCAAGTTAAACTTAAGGGTTCAAAAGAAGCTTGAAGAAGTACCTTTAGCTCCTGATCCTATCTTTAATTACCACTCATCCCACAAACTTTCAATCTCATCTACGATTTCTCAATTCTCATTCCACCCTCCAGCCATATCAAACTGGTGGCAGAAATATCTACCCTAAACCCAGGATATTTCTCTGTGCCTCTTTGCCATTCCATTGCTGTTCTGAGAATTTTTGCTCTAGTACATGTTGAGAAGTAACTCAGTAATTCCTGTTACTCAGCGATTCATGTGAAATACTTAATGAGCATCTACACATACGAAGCAGTCTTCTGATTCACCAGGCAGATTTGAGTGGTTCTTATTGCATAGCGTATGAACTTTCAGTAGATCACTTTTCTTCTTGTATTATATTTGCATTATATCTGTCTGTTTATAGATTTGTTTGCTTATTAGAATGTAACTGCCCTAAAGCGCAGGATACATGTTTATTTTAATCTATATATCTTCAGCACCTAGGGTAGGACAACAGGCATGCAGCTGGTTCTCAGTAAATATATATTAAGTAAATAAGTATATCCAGAGTAATAACACTTTTTAATGAAAGTCAATGAAAATATATCTGAAAGCACTTTAAAATTTAAAAGTGTTCCATCAAAATGCAAGCTATTTTTATTTTATCGTATTTCTGAGTATTATAACCATAATAAGAGCTAGAATCTAACTGCAGTATGACATGGCAGAACTGTGGTTTCCACAAAGTTGTGCAAAGAGGAATGGGACCCGGGCAAGTTGCTGTCCTTACCAAGATTTATCTCCTTTTTCTGAATAAATACTCCTTGGATTGTTTCAAGACTTTGGTTAATTTCTAGAGTTCCGAAAACAAATTTGACAGTTTTGGCCAATGTTCTTTTTCCTTTTATGGAGCAGTGTATTTTTGGAAGTCCTTACTCTGCTGTGCTGGAAGTGCTCCCCCTCACAATTGAGTTTAACATTACAAATTTTAGGAAGTACACGAAAGTATTTTTATAAGTCGTATTCTCTTTCCTTGGAGAGGAAGAATTATCAATCTAGGTGAAAAATACACCAGAAAAGGTACCAGTAGGTTTGAGTGATTAGAATACTGCCTTCTGGTAGTAGTGCACCACTGGGCATCCTCTTTCTTCTCAGCCCACATGACGGCTTTTAATGGCCACTTTGTCACAGAATTGGAAGTATTGAGGATTTTTCAGGAAAAACGAACAAACACTATACATGAATTATTATTATCTGAACTGTTTGCATCTGTACTTATTTATTTCACAGAGAGAGATAGTGAGGGCAGGAACACAAGCAGGGGGAGTGGGAGAGGGAGAAGCAGGCTTCCCACGGAGCAGGGAGCCTGATGCAGGGCTCAATCCCATGACCCTGGGATTGTGACCTGAGCTGAAGGGAGACGCTTAACGACTGAGCCACCCAGGCGCCCCCTTGCATCTGTATTTAAATATAAAGTTGACCTGAAAGTTTAAAAGATTTATTTCGAACTCAAGACTACATTTACCTAGACATTATTAGTGTGTATAGCAAATTTAATAATGAGAATCCTGTTATACTTTGGCTCTCAATTTTATTTTCTTTTGAATACTTAACCAAAGTGTTCTGGCATAAAAGAGCAATTTGTATAAAAATTTAGGAAAATGGTTAAAATTTCACAAGCCTTGTATTTTGCTCAAGTCTCAGCATTTTTGTGCAGTGGTTTCTTAAATCAGGGCAGGATACTAAGTTTACAAATTATGTATTTTACAATAAATGTATTAATCATCTAAATTCATGCCTTCATTGTCTTTTTCTTTCATTCCCCTTAGTCTTTTACTATACGTCATGTGTTACTTAATAGACACTCGATCTTGCCTTCATTATATTTGTACTACTTGAAGGATTTATTTATTCTTTGTTAATAGGAGGTACACTTGGTGAAATCTACAAACTTGCAAACAAGTTTCATAGTGTAATTCCTGTGAGATCTGGCCATGAAGACTTGGAAGTCCTTGATCTTTCAGCACCATTCCTTATACAAGGAAAAATACATCACTATGGGTATGCTTTCAAATCTGGGAATTTTGGGAATTAAAAACTGCATAGCAATAATTTTTATTATTTTATCCTAGTAGTAGCTATATAGTCAATGGATACCAATTTATATGTACTAGATTTTTGTGGTATATATTTATTCTTTTGGTAGCATATGTATCAACTACCTACAATGTGCTAAGTATAAGGCTAACCCAGGGGCTAATATTCGTTTGTTTTCTTTCATAAAGATTTAGATAATAGTACAGAGAAAGGTTCAGAGCTGTATCCTCATAAAAGTTAAGTGATTGAATTCCAAAGTTTCTGTGCCAGGAAGTTACAGAGTAGTTGGCACTGAGGAATTGGAAGATAATCAGAATATATTAGAAACAGGCATGCATTTCAAGAAATTTGTAGTCTCTCTTGTACTTTTTTAACTTTATGGTTTCTTTTATTTTACAAATTTTTAAAATAGTAATATGATTATATTTATCAAAATGCTTGTGAAATCTTAAAGATTTTGCTTACTTAGGTTTTAGTTACTTTATTCAGATTTCTGGACCTGATTCTTTTTAAACAGAATTTAAACTAATGCTTCAGTTTCTTTAACAGTTATACATCTCTTACGGTTTTTTATTTCTTGAATCTATTTTATTAATGGATTTTTTTTTAGAAAAGTTTTCATCTCTTATGTAAATTTAAATTTATTGACATAAAAGTGTTTATAGTACTTTTGATGATTTTTAAATCTCCACCTTGTTCATGAATCCACTTAATATTATTTGCACCTTTTTTTTTTACCTTTTTTGCCAAAGCAACTAGATTTGTTCTGATACTCGCTATTGTTATATTATTGTTCATATCTTTATTTTTTGCATTTATTTTTTTTAGGTTTCCTTGGCTTTTCTTTTTTTATCTTTATTTTCTGCATTTACTTTTTTTAGGTTTCTTTGGTTTTTCTTTTTCAAACCTTTTTAATTGAATGCTTATCTCACTTATTAATTTTTCGTATATTTTTTAATATTTACATTTAAGCCCATAATATTTCCCCGAGAAAATGGCCATAGCTTTAACCCAGGATTTGATAGGTAGTGGTGTTTGTTCTTTTTTTTTTTAATCTCTTCTAAATGTTTCCTAATTCTCATTATGATTTCTTCTTAGGCCCATGAATTATTTAACTGTGTTTTGAAGTTTTCTCACAGACGCATTTTAGGTTCTATACTTTTTTTGTATTTTATTTTATTTTTTTAAAGATTTTATTTATTTATTTGACAGAGAGAGACACAGCGAGAGAGGGAATACAAGCAGGGGGAATAGGAGAGGGAGAAGCAGGTTTCCCCCGGAGCAGGGAGCCCGATGCGGGGCTCGATCCCAGGACCCTGGGATCATGACCTGAGCTGAAGGCAGACGCTTAACGACTGAGCCACCCAGGCGCCCCTTTTTTGTATTTTAATTAGATTACTTTTTAACCAAATAGCTTGATATATATCATAATGATTCTTTGAGATTCATTTAGCTTTGCTTTATCCCAAAATGTTTGTTCAGATTTTGTATATATTGCCTATATTTTAAAAAGAACATGTATTCTTTAATAGCTGTGTTTAATGTTTAATAGTGTTTAGTTATGTCCGTTAGACAAGCTTGTTAATCATATTCAAAACTTCTTTTTCCTTTGTAATTTTGTCTGTTTAATCACTTAGAGAGTGTGCTTAATGTCCTCTGTGGTGGTATGTTTGTGATCTTTTATTCTGTCAGTATTTGCTTTGTATATTTTGAGGCTCTTGATGGTTTGCTTTCATGTTTCTTTGTTGTTACATTTTAGGAAGTCTCATAAATAAATAATTAGGACTAGATTTTAGTTTTTTAATAGATGAGTTTAAAATATGTTAATTACTGATATATTTAGGTTTTATTTCTATGTTTTATGTTCTGCACTCACACGTCTACTCTTTCCCCTTTTTTTGTTATTATTTAGCTTATTTTTTTCCTCTAGTCTTCTATTGGATTCATTTATAAAAATGTTCTTAATTTTCCCCTTTTCCCACTTTTACTGATTTGGAAGTAATGAATTCTGTACTTAATTTTTACTTGTTACCCTTATATTTTAATTTGTATACTTAATTTTTAGCTTGCATACTTGCTTTATCAATGTCTAGAGTTAATATCACAGCCTGTTTTTAAGGAAATAATATGTCTTCATTCTATTGCCTTTTTCTGTTAAAGAAGAAGTATCTATGTATTTGAAGGGTGGAAGAGGAGAATATTTAATATAGGGACCCTCTGTTTTTCGCCAGATTAGAAATGAAAAGGAGTCTGCATGAACCTTTGGACATTGATTTTTATATTTTTATTCAAGTATATTTTCTTATCAACATCTAATCTTATGATGATATAAAAAATAATTACTTGTACTTAAAGTATGTTTGTATATAAATCAAAATACCTATACTAAATAACGTGCATTTTTAGTATATTTTATAGTTTCAGATTGACTTATATTACAAAAGATAAGTATAATATTAGGCATTATAAATTGTGAACCTCTAAATATGTGTTCACTGAATATATTATTCAAAGTCTTGCTAGTACCGACTTCCTTATTGAGAATAGTTTTCTCCTATTGGTTATATTTACTTAAGACCTTAGCTGTTATCACAGAGCCATCAAATGAAAGAGTCCTCAGAGATGTCTCTTTCAACTTTCTCGTTTTGCCAACAAAATCAGCCAAATTAATTAACAATGTGAATCTGGACCCTCTCTCTTGTTCTCAACTTAGTTGTTTATTCTGAACCATACTATCTTTTTGATTGCTTCTGTTGTAAAAAGCTTATTTTTTTTACAATTCTGCTTGTAATATGTGCATTACAATATGAAAGGTGCAACACTGTTGTTTAATAATTAACTTCAAACTGCATGTTTGAACAGTGAAGATAAGTTATAATTAAATGTTATAATAATTATTTTTAAATGCCTATGGTTTTTTTCTGTCATTAATTTCAGATGTAAACAGTGTTCTACTTTGAGACCAATAAAAACTCTAAATTCCCTGGTTGATAAAACACCATGGATTCCTTCTTCTGTGGCAGAAGGTTAGCAAATTTCTGTGTCCTGCAACTATAACTGTGTTCGTATAAGGTCACCTCACTGATTCTATTTCAGTTGTTGATATTGTAAAACCAGAGCAAAGACTGAGCTAAAGTTTAAACTTTACTTAAAACAGTTCACGGTGATTATAATAAAAGTATAAAGTGAAGTTTAAAATGTTTGAAAACTTGCTTCCAGGATCTGCCAGTATCTTTAATCATTACAATTTAATGTTCAATAATTTGTTTTAGTAGTGATTATTAATCATAAATACAGATTCTGAAAAATCCCTCCAGTTCACAGTATTTTTGTATTAAAAACAGTTTTAGAGATGGCTTTTACAGCTCTTTACCCACTACACATCTTTAGCTGGAATAATAAGAAACTTTTTATATCATATTCTTTAACTGTGATCATCCAGCACTGGCTTAAAACTCTGTCATTGACAGGGGACTCATTACATTGCAAGGCAACATACCCCTTAATTTTTAAGTAGTTCTTAGTGAAGCAAAACTACGGACCACATTCTGTCCACTAGAATTAGAATACATGCCTTCTGTAAGATTAACAGGCTTTGCACATTTGAAGGTATCTGTCAAACCTTCACTGAGTCTTTATTTTTCCAACTAGGCACCCTCACTTCATTTGGTATTTTCCCACATTCCCTACTATTTTGTTTTCCTCCTTAGTAAACATTTCATTTTACCAATGTTCTCAAAGTTTGGCATTAAAAGCTGCAAATAGGGCTGCAAATGTTGGACAGTTCAGAATATAAAGAAAACCTTTATTTCTCTAAAATTGGACACTTTGCTTCTACTAGCCTGAAAATTTTATTGTATCGATATTTATTTTTGTACTTGGTTTTGTTTTTTTTTTTCTTTGCAATCTAACTGTATGATACTGCTATCTCATATTTTGTTTGTGGTCCAGTGAAATTCCAGGTTCCTTTCATTTGAGCTCCCTGCTTTCCAGCGTGGTCTCCCCATCCCATTCTTAATGGAATTCTTTGTGTGTGTGGTCCCTCAGGGTAGATTTTACATTCACCCTTCTTGGTATTAGCTCAGTTTTAACCTATGGAGACCTTTAGAATCCTACAAATCAAGTCCTCTGTATTAACAATTTTTGTCATGTCTGTATGCCCTAATTCATTTCTCTGTACTCTGATTTATTCTTCTTACTTGTCCCTTAATTAATCCTTTTAAATATGGATTCCACAAATGAAAGACAGTATTTCATTTTATAAACATATTAAATGTCTCCCATTTCCAAACACAAAGTACCATTTTAACCTATGAATTTTCATATCATTTAATATCTCTTTAATTTCTTCTTCCTCATCTTCTGACATTTTTGTCCATTCAACTAGATGATATCTTAAAAAATAAGTGATCCTTATATTTATAATACAAAGGGGAGAGATGTTACAAAATCATAAATTTTTTTAGAACATTCTGGTATTTTAATTTTGTCTTTTATGAGGCTAACATGCAATGAATTGTAGTACATGAATGAGTTTTTATGTTTTCTATCAAGTTATCAACTCATTTTAAAGATACATTATATTAATATTTCATCAATGCTCATGAGTCATTGCCGCTATTTAGGTATAGTGTAATGTTCTAAAATGAATCTGCTAAATGAGTTTAATATATATTGTTATTGGAGAACAAAAGGCATATATATAAGTTGTTTATCTTAAATTATTTTAATAAACAAAACTAACAATATCATACAACAATTTTTACTTTACTTTGATTTTATGGAATAGAAGATTCATATGGTTTGATCTTTTTTCCCTTCACTAGTACTGGGTATTGTACCCCTTCAACATGTGTTTGTAATGACATTTACTCTTGATGATGGAACAGGAGTATTGGAAGCTTATCTCATGGATTCTGTAAGTAACAGAGGTAGTGTAGATATTTCTAAGTAAAATATTTTTTTAATTTTAATGTATTTATTCATTCCTACTTTATTACTGAGAGGATTTAAGACAACTTAAAAAAATAAAATGCAAGCACATAAATTAAGGTGTCTGTATATTTATCCTGTTTTGATTTGACTCTAAATTTAATATCCATGTAATGATAAATTGAAGAATAGGAATTTGAGGAGAGACTCTTCAGTTTTGCTCCAGGAGCCAAAGGCAGAGGTGTGAGCACACCTTCTGTCTAGCAGCATTTCACTAGGTTTTTGAAGTCTCCACATTTCCATATTAAAGGGAACTAAATTACTTTGGAAGGTCGGTGGCTATATTGTGTGAAGCTAGGGAGCTATCCATAAACCTCCCTCATTTCTAACAACAGTTCCAAGCTTGGGGGTTCTCAGTACCACCCTTAAGTTTTGATAATCCACTAGAAAGACTCCCAGTAACTTCCTATAAGTTATAAATGCTATTACGGTTTATTACACCTAAAGGATACAAATCAAAATCATCCAAGGGAAGAGCTGCATAGGGCAGAGTCCAGGAAGTTCCAAACATGGAGCATCCAGTTGTCCTCTTCCCATGGAGTAGCAGACAGTGTTACCAGCCTGATAATGATGTGTCACAGTACACATGTATTGTGTATTGAGAGCCAGGGAAGCCTCACTGAGCCTTAGTGTCTAGAGTTTTCACTGGGGCTCTGTCATGTAGTCATGGTTGACAGCCCATATGGCTGATCTCAGTTTTCAGCCCCTCTGAAGATCAAGCTAATATCACATTCCCCAACCTCCGCACCCTGTATCTCTAGTGTGACAAACAAGGACATTCCTAACAGGCATATTCGAAGGGCTTAAAGATTATTTCCAGAAGCCAAGGGCAGATGCCAGATTTCTGTTAGTGGTAAGGTCGAATTTTTTTACTGCACACATTGGGAAACAATCTGGGATAAGGTTGAGAGAATTTTTCCTCCCACCTAAACAATTCATTTGTCCATTTATCGAATAAATATTTAATGAGCACCTGCTGTGTGCTAGGTACTGTTGTATATGATGGGGTTATAGCAGTGAACAAAGCAAACAAAATCCCTTCTTTCAAGAAAGTATAGTATAAACTGATAGAGGAAAGAAAAATAAATATACAACATATGTTATACTCTTTTAAACTTAACACTAGATTTTTTCCTATACACAAAGAGAATGATAGACCTCACTCTTCTAAATACCATTATTCTTACTATCATTAAGTCAGAGCAGTTAATGGGATTTTTTATATGTATATCTCAATACTGTTTTTAGATTAAAGTAGTAAATCATATTTTAAGAGTTCAGACTAGAACTCTGAATTCTACAATCTTGATAGAATAAAATAGTCTAGATTATTTTAATTAGATAATATTGAAATACTTTTCATATTAATTATGACTTTAAAAAAAAGATCAACTTCCGGGGCACCTGGGTGGCTCAGTCGGTTGAGTATCTGCCTTCAGCTCAAGTCATGATCTCAGGGTCCTGGGATCGAGCCTGTTGTTGGGCTCCCTGCTCAGTGGGGAGTCTGCTTCACCCCCTCCCCCTTCTTCCCCCCTCCCCCTGGTAGTGCTCTCTCTTTCTCAAATAAATAAAATCTTTAAAAAAAAAAAAAAAGATTAATTTCCTTTTTTCTTCTATAATTTTTTTTAAGGACAAATTCTTCCAGATCCCAGCATCAGAAATCCTAATCAATGATGGCCTTCAGCAGAGTATGGATATGATCTTGGATATGTTTTGTCCTTCAGGAATAAAAATTGGTAGGCAATAATATTTTTTAACAATCTCATCATTCTTTTTCTTGAAACAGTATTTAACATGTATCTAATCTGTAGACTTAGAGGTATGAAAATTTTGAAGTCTGAATCTAAATAAATTATTGTCTGATCTGCCTTTTGATGAAGACAATGGCAGGGAGAAAATAGTTAAGAATCATAGTTCCTGAAATGAAAAGATATTTAAATTTTTTGAAATGTAATAAAGGGGAGGCAGTTTTGATCACAAGGACATTTGATACTGTTTTTATGCATACAAACATTTGAAATTTTGACAAACATTTTCTATAACAGGCTTCATTTAGCCAGTTTAATTCATTCATGAATTTCTGTTCATATTATTAATATCATAATATTAACTAGTTTCAGGTTTTATGCATTTTTATTTTACTAATTGTTTTTTATCAGCTGTAGTTGTCTGGATAACATTTGATTCATCAACCAGATGTTCAGGTCAAATTGTATCAATTACATCTACTGCCACTGACTTCCTTTTGTGGCCATTATTTCTGCTTACATTGAAATTTGAAGACCTCAATCATAGTAAGACAGTTTGATTCTTCTAACAATTTTTCATCAGTAACAAATTTTGCCAGCTGCAGGTTTAGCTGCTGTCAGTTTAATTTTTTTAGGTTATTTTTAATCGGCCTTTATTTTCCCCTGGTCAGTCTTTGAATTTTGTAACAATTCCAAAAAGATAGCTTTTATACATCTGTAACAAGGTTTAACTTACATACTTTTATTTGATGGCAGCTTTGATTTTGGTTTTAATTCTTTTGGATAGATTTCTTGAAATAAACGTCTCATTAAAAAGCACGGGTTTGGTAGGCTTTTGATACATGCTGCCAGATTGCTTTTCAAGAATATTTTACCTATTTATAGTTCTACCAGCAGTGGAGGAGAGTGCCTGTCTTGCTTGACTCTTGCCAATATTGACTATATTAAGTGACTTTTAAACTTGAACTTGAAGAAGCATTAAGAAACTTTTCTAGAAATATTAAATAGATTTATTGCTGTCATGACCGAAGCTTGGAAATAGCACCTACAGCTGCCAACATTGTCTGGACTCAGTGCCTGGTACCTGATGGGAGTTTCAGCTAGTCAGGTGTATAAGAGCCTGAGCTGATGTGAACCTCAGGTTCGGTTTCTTTGCAGTCAACCAAGAAAAAAAAGAAAAACAAACAAACAAAAAAACCTGGGGAGGTCAGCAGCAGGAAGAAAAGGAAGAAAAGTTGGGAATGAGATGGCTGCTGCCTTTGTTGTCAAACATTTGGAAAACCCTACATTTAATTATTGTTTTCTGTTGGAAAAAAAATCAAATTAGGATTGTTACAAAACAGTAACAAGAAACCAGTGTGTATTTGGAAGAGTAGATAATATTAAATTTGGTAAGTGTATTTACTTTTCAAGCTAAATTAAATTTTAATTTTTCTAGCTAAGCATTATGCTTAGATACATATTTCAGAGGTATTTGTTTAGTTTTAATGGTTAAGTAACATTTTTTTCTCATTTGTAGATGCATATCCGTGGTTGGAATGCTTCATCAAGTCGTATAATGTCACAAGTGGAACAGAGCAGCAAATTTGCTATCAGATTTTTGACACCACAGTTGCAGAAGATGTAATCTAATATTGTCATTCAGCTTAGCATATGTAAAATACTGTAATTTTAGAAAACATTATTTTCTGTGAGATTGTTATAAAACATGTAAAAGGTTTAACTATATAGTTTACCTTTCATTTTAACCACAGTGTAAATTTTTTTCACAAATAACATTGTGTTATCTTAATGCCTTCTTGTGAATAAGTTAAAAATGTTCCTTTTGCTCAAAATTTCCGGTATGGTGGCGGCTAGGGGCATAAAGGAGAAAGGGGAATAAAGAAGGACTGTCTTCATTTACCCCTTGCAGCCCTTTCGGAGAACCTGTTCTGTACCCTACACTAAAAATCACTTTCCTTGTTGTTTTTTCCATGTGTCAGCCACTAATTTGTCTGCCCGCCACCATCTGTGCTTGGCTTCTTTTCCTACCCTGGTTTTTATATCAGCATTGTTAATGATTTTAGCATGGGTATGGGGTTAGAAAACGTCCTTACGTTAACTCACTCAGCTTTTACTGAGTGCAAAGTATGTAACGGCTAGCGGTTTGGTTTTGCACAAAGGGATCTGCTTAAACAAGTAGTCTTGTGGAGAAGTGCTCTTCTGAGTGAGCTACAGCATACTTAACAGGAGTGGTTTACTTTAGGTGTATGTGGCAGAGTTGCTGTCTTCCGGTGCTATAGACCAATTTAGGATAAATCCATTTTCTAAGACCTGAATTGTGTGCTTTTGATTGCTTGTTTCTCTACATGATATTAGAAGTTATTGCATTGCACCTTGATCTGATAAAGCAGTCAGGTTTATTACAATGTTACTGACTTACATTACCCTTTTTTAATAGTCTTACGTAATATATATTTCAGACTGAACATGGAATGAGATATTAACTCAAAGAGTAGTCCGCTTTTTATCTGACAGTGTTTGTGAAATTTAAAATCATGAATATTCAGTTTTATACAAATACTTGTATATATTTGTATATATGTATAGACGTATGTATATTATTTGGTAAAGACTAAGACATACACATATGCCTAGTTCAGTATTAGTGAAGAATAAATTAATGTACATATTTCACCTGTTTTCTTTATTTGCCCTTTGTTGAGTTGAGGTGTGATTGGAGGCAAAGAATCAAAGCAGGAATGCCAATATAGCAGATACTTAAGACTGTCTATACAACAGGAACTGTGCAAAGCATTTAACATATATCTGAGTTTCGCAACAACCATTTTCCTGATAAAACTGAGGCTTGGTGAGCTTACTTCACGAAGTTCACACGGTTACTAAGTGCTAGTCAGTACGTGTGTTCTGGTAATCTGTGTTCAGAGGCTGCACTGCCAACCATGCCAGGATTCTGGGGCAACAAGCTAGCATGGGGTTTTCTGCAAATGAGTCCTCCCTTACGTATTTGAAGTAACATTGGAAACAGATTATGAGAGGAGTCAGTGTTATGTTTTCTTACACTCTCAAAAGGCTTTTAACATTTTATTGGCAAAAAAGGTTCAAATACTCGATTTCCTCTGCTCATAATAATTCCAAATTCTAGTTCCTGAGTACATTAGCCCATCCCCAGACCTAACTACCCATCTCCCATCACTGAATTACCATCTTGTCGGAGATGGTAGAAAAAGAGGCTGATGCTGCTGTTTTGGGTGTAAACTCTTAGTTCAAAACATCTTCAGGGAAAAGTTTTAGGAACCCTGTGAATGAACTGATTGATTTCAGTATCAATGGTATGCTGGGGATACGAAGGCCAGAGAGCCATTTTCTCTTCAGGAGGCACCGAGTCTAGAAGAGGAGGGGTCAGAAGGTACGTCAGGTCACAGTGCTGTCTCCAAGTTGATAAAATAAAACTCCTCACATGAATCTTTACTGGGATAGGTCATTGCTCTTTTCTCTTTTTTTTAAATAAACCCTCACATTGTCCTCATTTGTTTTTTAGCTTTTCAGCTTTGAACAAGAAGAGTTCTATTAATACCTAGTGTTTATCCAGTAATGATGTGTGCATCTTACCTTTATCAGGACCCGGGAAAGCTAGGAGAATTCTGTATCTGGAGCAACAAGTAGACAGGCATTCACTGTGCCCCGATTTGAGCCACGTCCCCTTTACTGTCCATGTGAATAATGGTAGCCTTCCTGTCAGATATAAAATTACATAAATTTAAGCATGTAGTTTGTGTATAGCCTTTTGCTCAAATTCCATTCTCTGCAGCATCCATTAGATACTACTGGATTGTCTCTTTAGCCCCTGCCCTGTTCAGTATGAGGAAGAGAAGGCATAGCTTAGAAAATCTGAGGCAGTCGATTACACAATAATGAAAAGTGCACTGCTCACATGCTCTTTCTGTCCCTGCACTCCATTATACTGCTTTATTTGAGGGAACTATACCGGCCGAGATGCAGTGCATAATTCCCCCTCCTCCCCCCTTTCTTTTTTTTTATACCAGGCCGTGTTGCACATTGGGAGTTGTTTCTGAATGAATATAGAGAGGCTGGTGTGAATGGAATAGAAGAAGCTGAATACACCTCTGTCTACCTGAGAAAGCAGTCTCCACACAATGGGGCACTGGCTACGCAGTTTCTGAGTCCATATAGTTCCTGGGCTGTAGCTACTTGCAGGTCACAGAGATGGGCCAGAATCTTTAACCAGCTGTGCTCGTCTGTTTCCAAAGTCAAAGCATGAGTTTGTCACTATTTGTGACTCTCAATCCAGCCAATTCTCTTCTACACTTTCTGGAAACTTTCCTTGGTATCTGGGGAAATAGCTGGATTCTTCTGATTATTTTCAGTGTTTTGAATTTTGACCATGTATTTCACCAAGTTTTGTTTTTATCCAGAATTCTTTTAAATAAAAGTAATACGTATTTGTAAGAACTGAAACAGCATGAAGTATATGAAGTTGAACTAATTCTTACTCTAACTAGTACCCCAGAGGAAACCACTTTTAACAGTTTGGTGTATAATTTTCCAGACTGTTTTCCCTAAGAATGGGTAAATATGTGTATGTATACTTTTTAAAAATAACATCATGCTATAAATATATTTCTGCAACTTTTGTCACTTTATAAAGTAGACCTTGTTCTTTATAACAATACATATAGAAGGAGAAACTTGTTTGTAATTACTCAGCGTAAGTAACTTTTTAGGGAATTCTCTGATTATTTCACTTTCTATTTTTATCTTGATTTTTGGTCTATTTAAGTGTTCTATTTCTTACTGTAAACAGTTTTGGAATTTTTTATAGGAATGTATGCATGTTACCTCTTTTGTTGACTTTATCGCCTTATAGTTATTCATAATAATATTTTATTATTATTGCTTTAGTCTGTGATTTGTCTGGTGTTATTTTCCCTTTAAATAAATCTGAAGCCCCTGGGACCTGGTTTCATTGTTTCTACTGGAGGTTCTTAGGTGATGAGAATTTTGAAGACCTGTCCAACTTTTAGTACAGATTAGGACTCTGCCACGACACAGTTGTCTTGAGATATTCTTTAATGCTTCAAAGGACTCATTGTAGAAAAAGAAGAATTTATGTTAATGTAAGAAAGGAGAATGCCTCCTGTAAGGCTTTTCATTACAAAAAAGGCTTTATGATGGCCATGATGAGTCACCCTAAAGTTCTAAAACATCATTAGAGGGGAAATAAAGATATGTCTTCCCGTGTTTGCCCTGCAGGATCTCTGGATGGCGTCAAAGCCTCCTTCCCACTCCAGGAAAAAGACCTAGTCAGCTGGTAAAATCTGGGCCTAGTAATCTTTCTTCTCTTCCCTCTGGTACTTGGAAATAGTATCAGAACTCACTAAACAGGAAGTCTGCAGTGTGCTCAGGTATGTGAGATCACATCTTCATTTGGCAGCCAGGGAATGAATCAGTAGCACCGTGTATTATTTTTCTCTGCAGTATTGTGATTTAAGAAATTTGAGATCACTTAGGGTTTCGAAGTGATGGTCATCTTACATGGAGATAAATGTCCTTCCATTCAGGACTGCATATGATGGATTGAGAACAGTGTTAGGTATCAATTACAGTGATAAGGATAATGCATTAATGTATATGGGAGCTCTCCCTCAGATGTGCCAGCTGGTGAAACATGGATAGTTCAGAGACTGTCTATTTTTTCCCCTTGAAATCTAGGCCATAAAGGCACATTGGTATAGCATGCACATGTGTGTGCACGTGTGCGTGCACATGCTTGGTTTTATTCTATGCTTTGAGTTCACTTTGCAGGGTACTATATTAGAATTTACCTGACAACCTAGTCCACAACTACCAAAGAAAGACATTTTTAAGACGTTTTCAACTTGTGTGAAAAGTTTCTTTCATTTCATCTGTTGACAATAGTCTGAAGATTTGGAGCATGTGTTCATTGAAAGCCTTCTTATCATCTATTAATATATTCCATCAAATATTGTTACAGTTTCTAAACAAGTACATTTTTTTTTCAAGATTTTTTATTTATTTATTTGACAGAGAGAGAGACAGCGAGAGCAGGAACACAAGCAGGGGGAGTGGGAGAGGGAGAAGCAGGCTTCCTCTGAGCAGGGAGCCCGATATGGGACTCGATCCCAGGACCCTGGGATCATGATCCGAGCCGAAGGCAGACGCTTAACGACTGAGCCACCCAGGTGCCCTAAACAAGTACATTTTTATATACAACCCTGAATCTCTGGTATATACCTTTTTTTTTTTTTTCCTATTCCTTCAGAATGATTTTTCCCTTCTTTGAAATATGAACTTGCAGATAAGTGTCAGTTTGTTTTTACATATTACTCTATTCCTCAGCAGATTTTTGTCCTCCATTGGAGGGCAGAGTCCTTCTAGAATTTAAAATCTTGTACCAAATTAGCTACTTTTTAAATGACTTTTTGTCTCAAGCTTCTGTAACAGTAATTAGGAAAGAGAACACATTTTAAAATCAAAAGTATTAACTTGTGAGTCACATGAAAACATAGCTTGCAGTGGGTAGGCATAGTTGTGGTTTTATTTGGTTAGATAGGAAATCCTGTGTGTTTATTCCCATTAGATTAGGTTTAGGAGCAATAAACTTGTACTTAAATTTTGGAATCATTGACAAATATTTCTGCACAATGATCAAAGCTTGAATGGAGTTTAAGAAAAAGAATACAGAGTACAAAATAGGTATGTATTTAAAAGTCAGCTCATACATTTACATTCATTTATTATTCATACAGTATCTGTATCCACAAAGAATTTCAGATGGTTTAAAATAAAAGACAGACATAGGACCCAATCTTTTGAAATAGGGCAAGAAGACAAGAGCCAAATAGGGGAGTTACTTTTAAAACAATTCATTGTTCCTAACCTAAGGGATACTATAGGCTTTGAACAAAACTTAACTATACATGAAAAATGCAACAGGTTACACTGCTCTTATTAACAAAGTTCTTATATCTTTAGTAGATACAAACCTTTTATTTATCTCGACAAAGAGTAGCAAGGTGGATTTTTATATTAGGCACACAAAACAGAATATTTTATGTAACTAATAGTACTTTTTAAAAATGCAGAAATTTGATCCAAAATGGTAGGATGTAAACTCTGAAGATGGAAGAAATAGAGCAGGGGAATTTTCCATGGACTGTCCACCTTTTGGCTCTTATTTGAAGTACTTTCTTGTTTTTTTTTAATTGTTAATGATGAATGTAAAATGTTTCCAATATCTCCACATACTCAAGAATTATTAGAAGCATTAATTACTACAGGAAAAATTTGTATTTTTCTGGTATTAAAAATCAACTCCCTCCTGATATAAATATCACTGAGAAAATTAGCTCTTTTTACCTTTTCCTACTCTAGTTACTGGTAATGAAATAATTGTCTTGTTTTCAGTGTTTCAAGTCAGGAAGAATATGGGTTTTAATGAATCACAGTCATTTGGATGATATGTACTCCTGTATTTTGCCTTCAGTGCTCCATGGAAGATGTTGCTTAAGTTATAAATAAAACAAGCTTCACACTGGTACCCGGCTAGGAACTTGCTGGGAGTGTATTTTACCTATACCAAATTTACTAAGCTCTAAATGCCAAAACATTAGATCTAGTCATCCTTGATCCCTCTCTTCATTCATGGCCCATATCCAGTCCATTTGAAAAAATCATCATGGTACGCTCATTAAAATATATCCAGAATTTGACTACTTCTTAACCACTGGTCATGCTACCATCTTCTTTTGCCTGAACTACGGCGATAGCTCCCCAGTTGGTCTTCCTGTTCCTACAGTTTCCCCACACAGTATATCCTCTATACAGTATCTAGGCTGATCCGTTAAAACATAAGGCAGATAATGTCATTTTCCAGTGTTTTCTAATGTCACACAGAGTTGAGATTACCTGGCCTTCAGCACTCAATGTGGTCCATTTCCTTACCACCTCTTCGACATTTTATACTACTACTTTTCTTCTCTCTCTCTTGTCCAAACACTGGTCTCCTTGTCTTTTCAACATACCATGCAAGCTCTCCCTTCACAGACTTTGTACTTTTCTGTTGTTTCTTCAGTCTGGACATTGTTGAGCTCTATCCAGGTTCCATGGTTCGCTCTCTCACATCCTTTGTAGCAATGTGACCCTATCAGAAAGCCTACCCCTGACTGACTTTTCTCCCTTGCACTTACCCATGTGACATATATTTATTTGCTCATACTGTTTCCTTTCCCCAGCAGCATATGAACTCCTTGGGGAAGGAGTTGGATTTATTCCCTGCTGTTTACCCAATGCCTACACATTCCTTTTTTATAATAGATGCTCAGGAAATATTTCTCGAATGAATAAAATGATCATCTCCTATTTGAGAGCCCAGACTCAAAATCTGAGAATACTAAAATGTATTAGCATGTAAAGTGATTTTAGAGCAGTGGTTATCATGGACCCAGAAATTTGCATTTAAAAATAAAATGTAGGTAGTTTTTTTTTTTTTTGAGATTTTATTTATTTATTTGACAGAGACACAGTGAGAGAGGGAACACAAGCAGGGGGAGTGGGAGAGGGAGAAGCAGGTTTCCTGTTGAGCAGGGAGCCCGATGTGGGGCTCGATCCCAGGACCCTGGGATCATGACCTGAGCTGAAGGCAGACGCTTAACGACTGAGCCATCCAGGCGCCGCTAGGTAGTTTTGATGGAGACTGAACAAAGATTTTATGGGGCTGAGGTTTATTAATTTGCATTTATAACAATCTCCCCAGGTGATTCCTTGGCAGGTAAAAGATTTAGTACCATTCTAGAAGTTAGAGGATGGGGTCTGTATCTGCTTGCTTCAGATATATTAACTGCCTTATCCTGAAAGTGTTTTGAGTTGAAGCACCTCGATGTAGCATCTGGACCAGTCGGTGGGTCTTAACCGTGGCTTCATATTCTAATCATCTCGGGAAGGAGCTCTCAAAGCATCAGATCCTGGGATGTCACCCTCAGCTCTTGCTCCAGACTGCACGGATTAAATCTCTGGCCGCACTCTCACTAGCTTTTTGACCTCCAGCAAGTTGGTTATCCTCTCTGGAAAACTGAGTAGTAATAGTGCCCACCTCAGAAGACCATGGAGGGGTCCATGGTAGATGAAATGAAATTATATATGAAAAACACTTAACATAGGAAACCCTCATAAAGGATTTGATATTATTACTAAGTTTTGGTGACAAAAACTAATCCTCTTTACTGCTACTCTCTTACAAAGAAGATTTGGGATTTATTTTATTCTACTTTGCTGATTCCTTAATGTCCAAGCAAACCCAGCTACAGTGGTGACAGAGGGAAACAGCTACATACTTGGGTCATTTCACATCCGATCTAGTGAAGCTGCTACAGAAATGGGAACGGAATGGAGTGAATAGCATTGAACCAACTGACCAAAGAATCCTCTGCTGATATGGTCATTTTGGATAGTTTTATTACTTCAAATCCCATTTTCTCAATATCTCAGTCTTACTGTGAGAAGGAAGAGAAAGAAAAATTCAAGATAAACATCCATCATTATGTGCCAGTAAGGCTGATACTTACTTTAAAATAGGGGATAGCTTCTCACGCAGAGGAATTTGAAATTAGCACAGTGTGCAAGCACTAAAAAAGAATGGAAATATTTTTGTTTTGATTAAAAAACACAACTCTGAAGCAATGGTAGAAAAGGAAGAAAATGTCATCTGTAAATTTCATGTCATGTGGAAATTCTTTGGCAGTATAGTCAGTTTATAAGAGTCTCTTCAGTTTCTTTGAGTCTCTTAAAACTAAAATACAAATAAAGCTATGGATTTCCTAGTGCTCTTATTACTCAAAAGAGGTTATATTTAATGTTATTTTTATATTTTATATCTATACTTTTATATTTTATATTTAAGGTTATATTAAGTCACTAGCCATCACTTATTTTTCACAAAGTCCTCAGGAAAGTTTTTTTTTAATATTTGGTAGCATCTAATTTTGGAATAGGCTTATATGACTCCATGTACCTGTCTCTTCTTATAATAGAGATTTAAACAAAGAATAATGATGTAATACACTATTAGTGTTGAGTCCCTATGGTTTTAGTTAAATCTAAATGCAAATCAAGATGCATTTTTTATGCCAGGATATTTGGTGAGATACTTTAATGCTTATTTTATGGTTCCACAGACCATAACTGACACCTGTTTGAAAGCACTGAATTTCCAATATTGAATGTGCAAAATTACTTTCTACTCTAAGATCACAAAAAGCATGTGACACATAATTTGTGTCTCAGAATATAAGATTTTGTTCTTATAAAGAGGACACATGTTCAGGACTTAAAATTTACTGAAACCTGGCTTGCATGTATATTCCTCAGTCTTTATGGCACAACATTTGGTTATCGTAAGGCAGCGATAAGACAAATCTTTCAGACAGGACTACACCCGCAGGATCATGGCAGAGGAGGTTAAACCATGTGGTATAATTCAGTTACTTCCCTTATAAGGGAATCCAACTCTGCAAACATTCATTACCTGATTTGTACCTCTTGGTCTGATTCATATAACTAGTGCTAACTAAATTCATCTAATCCTAAACAAAAGCAAGGAATCAGCGCAGATTTCTCATGGGTAATTGTACAATTTTTAAAGCTTTTTGAAATGTTGAAAATAGTTTAAAAACCTCACTTTCTACCTGTTGCTTTTCTAAAGTCCTCCAATAGTTCAGAAATGCAGATTGTAAACCAGCCAACCAGATGATTTTTAAAATCATTTCTTTCCTCTTCCAAAATGAGACTATCTCTTTGGCATCTGAAAGATCTTTCTTGGAGAACTTTTAAGTTGTCCACAGTCATTTCAGTGTTTTAAGAAAGAAGAAAACCAATTACTTAGCTCCTTCTTCATCTGAATGGAGGGTTTTTTAACTATTGATTTCAGTCTTAGTAGGTCAAACACTAGTGTTCTGGCAAACCAAAATGTAACCATTAATACTGTTTACATTCCCGGCAGTTCATTTAGGAAGTAGGTGATATTTTAAATGGAAAATTACAGACTTAAATAATAATGTACATTTGAATGACCCTTCTCAATTTATAATGTACTTCTGTAGTGTCCAGATTCTCTTAGGTACCTCTTCCAACCTTGGAACAATAATTAATTTGATTTTTTCCATTTGTAGAAAGAATTCACAACTATGATTCTGTGTATGTAGTATGAATTAAATAGATAAATTAAATAGATAAATTCTATATTACAATGTTTATTTAGAATCTACCTCTCTAGAGGATCATGAGAAAGCCTTCAAAAGGCCTTTCATCCAAAGACAATAGATAAAAAATATTGTGCTCTTTTGTTCCCATCTATGTATTAGAAATTCTTTTTCTGAAGATTTAAAAAAAAAACACTTTAATATATTGTTAGGAGTTAAACTTTTTCTGTAAGGTTTCGTGGCACAGATTTAAAGCTTTTTAAAAACTGTCCTCTTGCTGTCAGTTTTTCCTTTTTTACAAACTATGAAAAATTGAGAATGCCCAAAAAAATGTTTAAAAAAAATAGAAGCAACTACAATGTCCCCGGAATACTAATTAGATAAATTACTGATCACCTAAGGGGGGAAAAAGAAAGGAATATAATGCAACTTTCAAAGATCATGTTTTAGAAGAATCTTAGAACATTCTTATATTTATTGTTACATGAAAAAAGTATATTAACAGTTTGGCCCCATTTCAGTATGTAAATCAAATGCATTTATTCAGTGAGCAAATTTCACTGAGCATTTACTTTGTTAAGAGCACGTGACGAGATGAGAACTGGGAATGCTGCAGTAAACAAGGGAGTCCCTTTCCTCAAAATCACAGGCATGCTAAAAATTACAGGCAGAACCCATCAGAATGCTGACAGTTTGGGATTTTGGTGTCTGTTTCCTTTTTTTAAACTTATCTGTATTTTTCAGGATCCTAGGAGGATCATGTTATCAGCTGATATTTGGACTAAAGCATAAACATGTTGTAACTTTATGCATAGTTGAGAAGAGACCCTAGCAGAATAAAAGTGGTTTTCTGAAGCAGCTTGAGAAAAGCAGTCTCAGTGTATCATAGTGTTTGTGGTAGTCTTCACAGCATGATGCTACTCTCTAAGATAAAGAGAGAACGAATAAAAAGAGCACTCTGGCTTTTGGTATTTCCACTTTTCACCTAAGAGAGGCATTATGTTAAAATGAATCCAATGTCTCCAGGGAGGATTGATAGGAAAATGGAAGAACTCCAGTACATTACTAATGCTTAGGCTATTTAGAACTTGTGTAAAATCACTAATTTAATATCTGTTCAATAAAGTAGAATACTATGTATGGTCTATCATTTTTAATTAAGCTGCAAATCCCATTTAAAGATGTTATTAAGGGGCGCCTGGGTGGCTCAGTCGTTAAGCGGCTGCCTTCGGCTCAGGTCACGATCCCAGGGTCCTGGGATGGAGCCCCGCATTGGGCTCCCTGCTCAGCAGGAAGCCTGCTTCTCCCTCTCCCGCTCCCCCTGCTTGTGTTCCCTCTCTCGCTGTATCTCTCTGTCAAATAAATAAATAAAATCTTTAAAAAAAAATAAAGATGTTATTAAATAGTTGAAATATCAATTCATAATTATCATTAGAAAAATTCTTTATTCCACTGGGCTTTTAGATGTACTGCATAATTCAAGGAAACCATTGCTGATTTTAAGTTAACATTATGTAAAATAAGTCTTACACATTTTCATAAGGTTAACATTAAGCAGAATTTATTATTTCTTATGTCGTTGGTGATGAGGGTAGTTTTTGTTAGGGCTTTGTGGATGAATAGAAGTTCAAGTTAATATTAAAAGATTTGACAGGAATTTTTGCTGCCTTTTTTAGTTGTGAATTGGGCCATGATTTTAATGATTATAAATTTTGCTACACCCTTAAATAGATACCAAAATCATGCTACAGAGAAAATAACACTTACACTTGAAATAACCAAAGAAATTCAAATCTCTGCTTGCAATAGGCCATTTAAACCTTACTCATAAAATTATGATAATTGATACATGTCATTGCCTTCACTTCAGCAGTTTTGGATTTGATAGGCAGAAAATCTATCCATTAGATAGATCTTTTCTGCAATACTCAAATTTTTCTGTTTCACTGACTCTGAGCAGATATATGTGGTTTGTGCACTTTGGATTTGTTTATTCCTCCATATGAAATTTATTTGAAATTGCTTTCCACAAGGAAAAGGGGATGAATTTGGGGCTTGTGATGCCAAATGAAAACTTACTGCACATGTAACAGAGATGTGCTTTAGGCTGCAAGCTTTAAAATACTTTGTATCAGATGCATAATATTCAAGCCATGAGTATGATGGAGAATGTCAGAATACTAACCAGTTTTTCTATATAGCCGCTATCCATATCTCTTTAGTGAGCAACTCCTCTTGAGCCCAAATAAATCTGAGTAAAGGTACGTAAGTAAAGTTCTATGAGATTAGTCTTGCATTAAACCCAAACCAAATTGTCCTTGTTCTTGCCCGTTCATATCCTAATAGTCTAAAACAACAACAACAAAAGCAAGAAAACTGTTTCTATTGGAAAGCCAGTATTCCTCTAAAATTTGAAAACCAGGCATGAATTTAGATGAGTTTAGGAAGCTTTGATTCCAACTTTTAGTCTCAAAAGTTTTGTTACTTAGTGAATTTTACTGAATAGTTTACATGGTTCATTTAGGAGAGTCTTTTGTCTCTTCACTTAACATATATGCATGAATATCTGCTGTAACAATAATAATTCATAATCCACTGTGGCTATCATGAACAAATTGAACAACTCTATGTGAGATTCTGAGTAGAATGGGAATCTCTGCTAGGCCAGGAATGTTCTTATAACTGAGAAAAGTCAACTGGACTCAAATATCTTATTGGTTCTGACATTAACTTACTGTGTTATCTACCACAGATGATTCTATTTCCTGGGTCTGCATTTTTTTCCAGGTTGAGGTATAAATATATCTGTCATCTTTTGAAGCACTATTAACTACCTGTCTTCTGCAGTGAACTTCTGTAAGAATTAAAGAAGATGCTTTTGTAAAGCTTATCAGGGTATTTATTTGTTATAAAATTAGTGCAAACCATTTTCATTAAGGTCAGCAGAAAACTTTTCTCAAGGTTTTAGCAATCTTCATTTTCTGATCTCACATGCAAATATATTTGGCCTTTAAATTTCCCCCACAAAATAAAATAACAAAGATTATTTGCAACTTTGTCCTAAATACCAGATTTTGCTCTTCTGTAGTAGTAGAACAAAATAGCAAAATAAATATTTATGGATGTGTTCCCTCATATAAGAAAAAATGTGTTAAGGTTGATTTGTTAATATTGATTTTATTTCAAATAAGCAGAGGCAGAGAATGGTCTAATTTAGTTTGATGGTCGTCCATTCACTCTTCAGTCATCCTTTTTTAAAGTCAAGACATATAACACTGTAAATTTAAGGTGTACAATGTGTTGATTTGATACACTTATATATTACAAAATGATTACTTCCATAGCATTAGTTAACACCTTCATCACATCAAATAATTACTCTTTATGTATTTCTCCCCACACATAACAATTGATGAGACCTCTCTCCACTGTCTTAATGTATTTATTTGAAACTGTGGTTCTCTCCAGTATGTCATTCTCTTCTTTCATGACCTTTTCTTAGAAATGAGAGATTCTCTGATTAAAATGAATCAGATTGGGACTTCCAAGGAAGATGATGGACAGGAAGATCTTAATCTCACCTTGTCCCATGGATACAACTAGATAACACCCATATTAGTGTAAGGAATCCAGAAAACAACCAGAAGACTGGAAGAACAAACTGTGCACAGCTAAATGTAGAGAAGAGGCCACATCAAAATGGGTAGGAAAGGCGGAGACATGGTCAGGAGCCAAATGGACCCATGGGCTGTCAATAGGAGAGAGGGATGCCACAGACATGGAGAGGGGAGGGGAGAGGATAAGATTCTCAAGCCAGACACCCCAGGCACAGGGAAGACAAATCCCCGTAACATATGGCTTTGAAAAGCACAGGGGCCCAACAATCAGTGGGGCTTAACACGTGTAGTTTTAAAAATGAGCAGGCTCTGCTCTGGGAGAGCCTGGAGAATGAGAGGAAACTGAGTCCCCACCCTTAAATAGCACAACGAACAACCCCCTCAGAAATACAGCATAGAAGTTTGAGAAACATCTGGGCTATATGGGAGAGAGATTTATTTACTGATCTCAGAGCATGTGCTGGAGGGGCAGAGAACTTTAGGAGACTTGAGGAACAAAGGGGCTGGTGGGCACCATTTCCCTCCCCTACCCACCAGGCTAGACACATGGACACCCGTGGGAAGCAGCTCAGTGCCACCACTCTCCCCCTAGCTTGCTAATAGTGTGCCCTGTCCCCATGTTCTCCTGTGGAGATGCCTCCTCCAACCCAGTACCTGGTGGGAGTTTTCCTCTCACACAGCAAACCGACAAAGACCTTGCTGGCACCATGTTCCCTGCCCCCATTCTCTCCTGGAGACTCACCCCTCCAACCCTGTGGCAGGAGTTTTCTAAAGTGGCTCCAGGTCCCCTCCCACAACAGACCTGCACAAACCTTGCTAATACCATGTGCCCTGCCCCAGTGTTCTCCAACAGTCCTGCCCCTCCCCCCTCCCCAATACACTGTTGGCTGGAGCCCATCCAAAGCAGTGTCACAAGTCTGGCAGCTGCAAGCAGCTCCACCAGGGGCCAGCACAACTCCAAAGTGACTCCTGCCTTGTGGAGAGGGAAAGATAACCACACACACCAGTCCAACTGTGGCCATAGCAGTGAGCTTGGGGCAGACATATGGTCTGACTGCAGGCCCCGCCCACCAATGAAAGTTTCTCAAGGGACAACACAGGAAAAGTGCCCTGCAGTTCAGTACTACTGCATTTCTGGCAAGTGCCTGATCTGACACAACTCAAGACCGAGGTGGCCCCAGATTGGCCCATTAACAACACAAGGACCAAACTCAGCCCACAATAGGCAAAGAGAGCCATTGCAGATGACAGGACTGAAGGCAAATACAGCTCAGCCACAATAGCAGGGCACGTACAACATAATAGGAGACACCCCTGAACCACCAGGTTCTAATTATCAGGAGACATTGCACTGCAGGGCACTATAGGGCCTATTCTTCATAAGGCCACTAGTTTCAAGATCAGGAGACATAGCTGACTTTCCTAACACAGAAACAAAGAGAGTTAGATAAAATGAAGAGACAGAGGAATATGTACCAAATGAAAGAATAAGAATCACAGCAAAAGAGTTAAATAAAACAGATAAACAATATGCCTGATAGAGAATTTAAAATAAGTCATGAAGATATTCACTGGACTTGACAAAAGTGTGGAGGACCTCAGTGAGACCCTCAACAAAGAGAAAACAAAAAAGAACCAGAGATGAAGAACTCAATAAGTGAAATTAAAAATACACTAGATGGGATAGACTAGAGGAAGCAGACGAATGAATGAGCGACCTGGAAGAGAGAGTGATGGAGAGCAACCAGGCTGAAGAGGAGAGAGGAAAAAAATGAAAATAGATTTAGGGAGCTCAGTGACACCATTAAGCTTAATATTCCCATTGTACGACCCAGCA
Organism: Leptonychotes weddellii; assembly: GCF_054177405.1. Classification (NCBI taxonomy): domain Eukaryota; kingdom Metazoa; phylum Chordata; class Mammalia; order Carnivora; family Phocidae; genus Leptonychotes; species Leptonychotes weddellii. The sequence goes on from NC_138380.1 coordinate 23,890,248, forward strand.
ATTGCACTACTAGGTATTTACCCTAAAGATACAGACATAGTAAAAGAAGGCACATATTCACCCCAATGTTCATAGCAGCAATGTCCATGATAGCCAAACTGTGAAAGGAGCCGAGATGCCCTTCAACAGATGAATGGATAAAGATGTGGTTCATATCTACAATGGGATATTACTCAGCCATCAGAAAGCATAAATACCCACCATTTACATCAACATGGATGGAACTGGAGGGGGATTATGCTAAGTTAAATAAGTTAAGCAGAGAAAAACAATTATATGGTTTCACTCATATGTGGAACATAAGGAATAGCATGGAGGACCACAGGGGAAGGGAGGGTAAACTGAATGGGAAGGAGACAAACCATGAGATTCTGGACTCTGGGAACCAAACTGAGGCTTATGGAAGGGAGAGGGATGGGGTAACCAGGTGATGGGTATTAAGGAGGGAATATGTGGTGATGAGCACTGGGTGTTGTAGGCAACTAATGAATCATTGAACACTACATCAAAAACTAATGATGTACTATATGTTGGTTGATTGAACATAATAAAAAAATAAATAAAAATTGAATTTAAGATAAAAAATATTCCCATTGCAGGGATCTCAGAAGAAGAGAGAAAAGGGGGCAGAAAATTTATTTAAAGACGCAATAGCTGAAAACTATTCAAATATGGAGAAGGAAACAAATCCAGATCCAGGAGACACAGAGAGCACCGAACAAAATCAACACATAGAAATTAAAATGGCAAAAAGTAATGATAAAGAGAAAATTTTAAAAGCAGCAAGAGAAAAAAAATAGTTACATAAAAGGGAAATCCCATAAGGGCATCATCTGATTTTACAGCAAACTGAAGGCCAGAAGGGAGCAACATGATATGTTCACAGTGCTGAAAGGAAAAAACCTACAACCAAGAATACTCTATCCAGCAGGGCTGTCATTCAGAATATAAGGAGAGAGAAAGAGTTTCCCAAATAAAAAAAAGTTAAAGGAATTCATCACCACTAAACCAACCTCACAGTAAATGTTTAAAGGGGATTCTTTCCATAAGCAGGAGTAAGAAAAGTAGGAAGCACAAAAGCAGTAAAATTAAGTCTATCTATAAAAAGGAATCAAGGAAGGGGCACGCCTGGGTGACTCAGTCTGTTAAGCATCCAGCTCTTGATTTCAGCTCAGGTAGTGATCCCAGGGTGGTGGGATGGAGCCCTGTGTCGGGCTCCTCACTCGGTGGTGAGTCTGCTGGAGATTTTCTCTCCCTCTCCCTCTGCCCCTCCCCCCACCCTAAAATAAATAAATCTTTAAAAAATAATGAATCAAGGAATTCACAAAACAAAAGGATGTAAAGGATGACACCATATACTTAAGATATGGAGGGGAGAGGAGTAAAGAAGGGATTCCAACAGAGACCAAAAAAAAGCTGACTCTTAATTGTAGAGAACAAACTGGTGGTTACCAGAGGGGAGGTGGATAGGGGATGGGTGAAATAGGTGAAGCGTATTAAGAGTACAGTTATCATGATGAGTACTGAGTAATGTGTAGAATTGTTGAATCACTGTATTTATACCTGAAACTAATATAATACTGTATATGTTAACTATACTGGAATTAGAATAATAAATTTTAAAAATGAATCAGATTAAAATTCAGTGTGAGAAACTGCATTGTATAATCTTTTCCAATACTTATTTAGGGTTTAGGTATGAAATTTCTCAGGTCTTTATCCTTGAAGTGGGATTTTGAAACAGGGAAACTTTAGTAAGGAAACCAGTTGAGCACATGTGCAATATTTTTGTCTTATTTTCTCATATTTATTATAAAGTAGAGAAAGATGTATGCATTTGGTACAAGGGAGAGGTCTCCACTTTTCTTATTATCTCACAAATACAAAAAAAATGTCCCTAATACTTTATAGGCAACAGAGATTAAAATCTATGAACATCTTCAAATGCCAAAATGATTTTGCAGTGTAATATATTTTTTCTTATTTTCCCTTTTATTTAGGTGTGTGTGTGTGAGGTGGGTGTGAGGTTGGGGTTAGGGTTATAGAGAAGTAGAGAGAGAATTGTAAATATCAGAGGTTTTTTTTTTTTAATGATTAGTTTTTACTGTTAAAAAGCAACAAAAGCAAAAATAAACTATTGGGACCACATCAAACTAAACAGCTTCTGCACAGCAAAGGAAACCAACAACAAAATGAAAAGGCAACCTACTGAATGGGAGAAAATGTTTGCAAATCATATATCTGATAAGGGACGAATATCTAAAATATATAAAGAACTCATACAACCCAATATCAAAAAAAAAAAAAAAAAAGGACGGAAGATCCACACAGACATTTTTCCAAAGAAGACATACAGATGGCCAACAGGTACGTGTAAATATGCTCTACATCATTAATCATCAGGGAAATGCAAATCAAAGCCACCTCTCACCTGTTAGAATGGCTATTATCAAAAAGACTAGAAATAACAATTGTTAGCAAGGATCAGGAGAAAAGGGAACCCATGTGCACTGTTGGTGGAAATGTAAATTGGTATAGCCATGATGGAAAACAGTTTGGAGGTTCTTCAGAAAGTTAAAAACAGAACTACCATATGATCCAGCAATTCCACTTCTAGGTATTTATCTAAAGAAAACAAAAACACTTAACTGAAAAGATACCAAGATATCAGCACCCCCATGGTCATTGCCACATTATTTATAATAGCCAAAATATGGCAACAATGTAAGCGTCCATGGATAGATGAATGTATTATATGTAAAATGAAATATTAGATATATAGATAATGGAATATTAGATATATATAATGGAATATTAAATGAATATAAATGAATATATATATAATATTATTCAGTCATAAAAAAGAATGAAATCTTGCCATTTGCAACAACATGGATGGACTTTTAGGGCATTATGCTAAATGAAAGAAGGCAGAGAAAGGTAAAACTCTATGATCTCTCATATAATTGGAGTCTAAAATATAAAAACAACCAAGCTGATAGGTACAGAAAAGAGGTTAGTCATTGACAGAGGTTGGAGTAGGGAGGAGGTGTGGGGGAGAAGCAATAAAGAGTTTTGATAAGAGTATAAAGGTGAAAGCCACTGCTAAGTGTCTTGTTTTTTTCACTGTTTCTGTTTATGGGGAACACAATTGGTTGGTGGACCCAGTACCTATCTACTAGCCCCTTCTTTCCAGAGACATTTCAGCCAGTGATGGCCATATAATACATTTCTGAGTCAGAGATATAAGGAGCAGTTTACTGTTTTTTAGGGGTTTGCTTTCCTGATAAAAAGAGAGAAGCTGAGCTGGCATTCCACTGTAACTTTTACGCCTTTCGTTCCTCCTTTTTCCTGTATGGAATGGAGGCATTACTTTACAATCATGAGGTAGTAAGTATGAATACAGAAACCTCCACCCTGAAGATTGTGGAGTACAACATCAGAAAAGAGCCTGAGTCCCTGATAGCATCTTCAGGACACTGAACTAACTTCCCACCTCTGGATTTATTGTTCTGTATGAAAAATGAATTCCTGTTTGCTTAAACTTCTATTTTTGTTCTTTGTTATTTGCAGCTGCATCCATTCCTAATCAATTTACAATTGTAGGCTTTTCAGTTATCTGCTATTAATTGAGTACCAAAGTGCCAGACATTGTGCTAAATATTTCATATATATTAATTAATTTCAGCCACATGACGGCTATGAGGAAAGTGAGGCTTCACTGCAGACAACATACTGGCGTATGAGTGGGTGGATCTCTGCATGACTGGTGATTTATCAGATGAGGAAACTGGAGCTCGAAAATGTTAAGCGACTTTGCATAGCTAGTAAGTGGCAATCCTAGAATCAAACAATGTCAGTCATATTACCAAATGTCATGGCTCTCTAATTTCCATAACTTAAAAGAAGCTCATTTTTACTTAATTTTATTTATGGCAATGCTGAAATTCTTTTCAAATTCATTTGTCTTTATCTGAATTTTGCCCACTTTTCTACCAGGGCATTCTTTTTCTTAGTAATTGGGCTGCACCTCTTCCATTCTTTCCTATTTGCCATTTGTCATTTTCAGTTTGCTTAAGGGTTTTATTTTATTTATTTTGTCATGCAAAATAATTTTATTATGAAGTTAAATTTATTAATAATCTCTTTTATACTCCCTGGTTATTATGTAGAAATTTCTTAGACTTCTATGAAAAATATATTTATCCCATAATTTTACTTAAGTACTTTTATAGTCTAATTCTTTGCTTTTATATCCTTGATCTACCTAGACTATATTTTGGTGTAAGACGTGAGTGAGGTAAGACTACAATTTTCCCAGTTTACTAGAATGCCACCTCTATCGTGTGCAAAAACCAAACCAAAACAAAAATAAAATCCCATGTATTTTGTCTATAACCAAAGTTTCTGTTCCTTTCTATTGATCTCATGGTAAAGAGTATCTCTTTCATGACTGTAGTCAACATCATAAACATCATACCTAATAGAGAGTTATAGGAAATCTTTTTGTTTTATTTAGGAAAAATAGAAGAATGTGAAATTATTCTGTAGCTTTTTAGGATTCTGGAGATTATGGCTGATGTAATAAACTGTGAAACAGATCCAGTAGCATAAACATAGAGAAAGAAAACAAAAATTTAAATATATGAAAAAATTATCTGATATTAGAAAATCCAAGCATTAATCGGAAAATTATTAGAACTAATCAAAACAACTCAGTAAATCAGCAGAACAAAATTTAATTATTCCCAAATCATTAGTTCTCTTAAATATCGTTGAGGCTGGATAATGTTTTGAGATTAAGATTTATGTTTCTTCTTTATCTACCCTCCCCCTCCCAACATCCACAATTTAAGTAAATCCAAGGTCTGCATTTCATTTCTTCAGGGGAGCATTGACTGACCAGGAAGCAAAAATGGCTCGTCATATGTTCTGACATTTTTTGTCAAGACTTTTGAATAATACTTAGGAAACCTTAAAGGGTTTATGGGGAAGATAAAGGAGGTGGAGCCAGAGTGCCTTGGGATGTATATTCTCAAGATATTGGGAGACTATCCATAGAAAGTTGTAATCTGTCTCCTTTCTCCTTTTTAATGCATTCTGCATTGCTGGTTAGGATGATGGTCTTAAAGATAAATATGTGCATTGCGGGTTAGGATGATGTCTTAAAGATAAATATGTTACACCTGCTCCTGAGGGCAGAGGGGAAACAGGCCAGCAGTTCATGGTGCGATCATGAGGCTAACGCATGCCAGGAGGGCCAGGTGCTCTGAGTTCTTTGCTTCCTTTTAAACTTAGTTCTGCCAAGTTTTCATGCACTAGTTTTGAAGACCTTAGAGAGGCTCTTAAAATAAGGCTGTGTGATTTTTCTACGTAATGAATTCTGATCTGTTCCTAAAACAGTTCTTAATATGACTACTTAAATGTACAAGTCTTGTAAGATCACCAAGAAATCCCCAAAAAATGGGAATAGATTTTTTAAAACGTGTTAGACTACCTACAATATTTACTTTACTTTAATAATTACAAATTTGGGCACCTGGGTGGCTCAGTCAGTTAAGCGTCTGCCTTTGGCTCAGGTCATGATCCCAGGGTCCTGGGATCGAGTCCCGCATCGGGCTCCCTGCTCTGTGGGGAGCCTGCTTCTCCCTCTCCTCCCCACTTGTGCTCTCTCTCTCACTATCTCTGTCTCTCTCTCTCAAATAAATAAAATCTAAAAAAAAAAAATTACAAATTTAAAAATAAAAACTTGTACTTCTTATAGCTAATATTTCAATCAAGTGCACATGTTTGCTAAAAATATGGATAAGAAAGAATGAGGCCTTCTTGTCTTCATCTCTCATCAGTAAGCCTGAGTGGGTCTATGAGTCCATTTATTTTTTTCTTTTCCCAACCTCAAGTTTGGAATTTGGGCTAACTTGAAAGCTATTAAAAGCTCTTACAGAGTTTTACTCCAATTCTGGCTTGTCTGCAGTGTTTCTATTAGCAATTTTAGGCAAACACAAAATATGTATCTGACAGGCCTTGTCAGTTCATTTATTGAATCATGTATAGTAATACATCTTTTAGCATCTACTATGTAAGCAGGCATTGTGTGATTGACTCTACAAAGGAAGGAAATGATGATATATAATCTCATAATCCATTTAGGCAAATAATGTAGCTTCTTTTTTTTTTTTAAGATTTTATTTATTTATTTATTTGAGAGAGAGAGAGAGAGAAACAGCATGAGAGGGTATAGGGTCAGAGGGAGAAGCAGGCTCCCCGCTGAGCCGGGAGCCCGATGTGGGACTCGATCCCAGGACTCCGGGATCATGACCTGAGCCAAAGGCAGTCGCTTAACCAACTGAGCCACCCAGGCGCCCAATAACATAGCTTCTTAAGAAAAGATGGCCATAATAGTGGTTCCAGGCTCCTCCAAGCTGGGCCTTACCAATTGTTTAAGGTTTAGGACTCACTGATCCTTTCACTGATTCATATGGTTTACCCCTGAAGATTCTTTGTATTTAATTATCTGTAAACCAATCATCTGTTTAACATGTAAGAACTATATTCAAATTTAAGAATCAGGCAAATCTCAAGAAAACTGTCCTGTTTCTTGCAATTTTAATCTTTTATTGATTAAGATAATTCACTTGACCATAAATCTAAAAGTACGTTTGAACTCTTTGAATCTATAGATCATCTTCTTGTTTTTGATTTAGATGTATTCCATCTATCACATACAAAACTTGTCATCTTATAGTTTTCTTTCTTATATACGTCTTGTTACAGAATTTAGTGTGAGCAAAGTACAATGACCTTAAGCAACATTTTAGTCAGAATGCCTTAAAAATGTTATCACCTCTTTTTAGTGTGTGTCTACATGGGTTTTTATTGGTCTATTTTAAAAAGAACTCTTCTTAAGAAAAAAAAAGAGAGGGGGCATCTGGGTGGCTCACTTAATTAAGCATCTGCCTTCGGCTCAGGTCAGGATCCCAGGGTCCTGAGATTGAGTCCCGCATTGGGCTCCTTGCTCAGCGGGGAGCCTGTTTCTCCTTCTCCCTCTGCCTGCCGCTCCCCCTGCTTGTGCTCTCTCTCTCTGACAAATAAATAAAATCCTTAAAAAAGAAAAAAAAAAAGACAGTGTTACCCTCCATTAGCAGCGTGCAATTGTTTAGGGACCAAACAAAAAAAGAGAAACCATTCTCAGTATTTAAAATAAGGAATTTAGGGGCGCCTGGGTGGCTCAGTCGTTAAGCGTCTGCCTTCGGCTCAGGTCATGATCCCAAGTCCTGGGATCGAGCCCCGCATTGGGCTCCCTGCTCAGCGGTAAGCCTGCTTCTCCCTCTCCCAGTCCCCCTGCTTGTGTTCCCTCTCTCGCTCTCTCTCTGTCAAATAAATAAATAAAAATCTTTAAAATAAATAAATAAATAAATAAAATAAAATAAGGAATTTAGTATAGGAAGTAGATTGCGTGCTTGATGGAAGGAGCGGAGAAGCTATCCAGAGGCAATGAGGCTATCCAAAGATTGGTAAAATCAAAGCTCACACCATTTTCAGGTTGAAGGACAAAGGAGCCAGAGATATGATGGTAACCCATGGTTGTGGGTTACTACATGAAGGCTAAAGCTAGTGGGCTTTTCTGGCAGGAACTGGAACCTCGAAAGTGAAGGTAGTTACTGCAAAGGCAGAAAAAGGAGCTCCTTGGCTTTTCCCTTCCTCCTGCAGATGGTCCTGGAGCCTGGGAAAAGCAGACTGCAGGGGTCAGCCTCCCTGGATACAAAGCAGAACTGAGGTCAAGGTCAAACATGACCAGAGCAGGCACAAAGGGCATGCAATTCAAGTTGTTTCCAAAAGTAGGGATGGATTTTTTTTTTTTAAGATTTTATTTATCTATTTGACAGAGAGAGAGACAGCGAGAGAGGGAACACAGGTGGGGGGAGTGGGAGAGGGAGAAGCAGGCCTCCTGCGGAGCAGGGAGCCCTATGCGGGGCTCGATCCCAGGGCCCTGGGATCATGACCTAAGCCGAAGGCAGACGCTTAATGACTGAGCCACCCAGGCTCCCCAGTAGGGATGGATTTGCGCCGAACAACCCATGCTGCTTCTCCCATGAGTCTCTTACCCTCACTGTTCTCATCCTGTGGGACAGCAAAATGGAGGCAGGCAGCAATAATGTCAGAGCCCCTTGGAGCTTAATAAGTCAATGACAGTTGTCTCATTGATCTAATATTGCATCCTGTCAAACAGACCAAGCCACATAGAAAGTGATTTATTTTCCATAGCTTAGTTTTGGAAAAAATATACATTGCCACTTTACCTTGCACCTTAGCAATAGCCACAGGGAATATTTTTGGACTATGGTAATACAAAAGAATTCCCTAATTAAGAAATTATTTATTGATTCTCTTAGTGGTTCTTTTACTCACAGTTTTACTTATGTGTGACACGTGGAGCAATCGAGCTAAAATGAAAATACAGCATCTCCCTACTTCACTAGAATTTAAGCTCTCTAAAAATGGGGAATTTCTCTATTTTGTTCACTGTTGCATTGTCAGAGTCAGGAAGAGTGACCAGCATGTAAGATGTGCTCAGCAAATAAAAATTTGTTTAATGAATGAAGAAAAGAGAAGCTTTATTTAAAAACCAACCAGCCAACTGACCAAACAGATGTTCTGGTTCTGGTAATGCTGGAGTAGGTTGTATTTGATTGACATTCCCCCCGCCCCACCTTATGTAACAATTATAAAATCTTTTTTTTCCCCAGTTTTTTGAGATGTAATTGACATACAACATCATAGAAGTTTAAGGTATACAAAACAATGATTTGATATATGTGTATATTGTGAAATGATTATCACAATAAGTTTTACTTAATAGCTATCACCTCACATAGTTACAAATTACAAAATCTTAAAGAAAAATGATGAAGCCACTGGAGAATGACCAAAGCAGAATTTGACCCTTGCCATAAGGGGACTGCATTTGTCCTTTTCCACTGCTTTGCACAGTATAGGGGAGCAAGAGACAGCTCTCAGGCCGAGAGCTGCAGTATTCTTGGTTTGAGTGTCAAGAGACAGGATGTAGGGCTGCCTATGTGTCTGAGAATTTCCCCCCAGTAAGGAAAGAGTTACAAAGGAGGGAGCACCACATTATAAATATAAACTTTCCTAAAATCCTTGGTAACTGTGTAAGCGTAAGGGAGAATCCACGGAGATCCATGAAAAGCAATAGCTTGGAAGTTTAAAAGGCTCGATAGAGATGTTAGCTGCTGCCCACCACAGGGAAGACAGACATTTGGAGCGAGATTCATGTGGCAAATTAAAGGGCTTGATGAATACCGTGGGTGTTATATTCAAATACCATACTTGTAGACTAAAAACTATCACAGGATTTGCCGAATGGATTTTCCCTGAGATATAAACAATCTAAAATTAGGCCTGCTTTGACAATATGTAAAAGCTAGCATTCACAAGTTCAGGGTGAGCAACCAATAATGTAACTGCTAGGGGAAAAAGTAGCACTCAGAGACTAATATAGAACCCAGTTTCTTACCAATGTATCATCCACTATGTTTAGAATATAACAAACATCACTAAATATGCAAAATAAAATTATGATGCTAGATCAAGAGGAAAAGCAGTCAACAGAAACAGACCAACAGACCCAGATATGGATAAGATGCTGGAATTATTTTAACAATTTTAATTTATTTAAATTTAATTTAATTTTAACCAATTTTAAAGCACCTTTAAAACTGCTTTTATAAATATGTTCAAGGGCTGAAAGAAAAAGATGGTCATACTGAGTGAACATGTGGAGAATCCCAGCAGAAAAATGCTGAACATAAAATAGAATGTAATATAAATTTTAGAGCTGAAAACTAAAATATCTGAAATGAAAATGTCACATGATGGATTTGAAAGTAGATTGAAGATGGTGGAAGAGCAGTAAAAATTATCCAGTTTAAAAAACAAGAGAAAAAAGGGCTAAAGGCAAGGAACAGACATTCAAAGATATGTGGAATAATATCAAGTTGTCTAATGTATGTATTCATGAAATCTGCGGCTGAAAAAAAGAGAAAATGTGAAAAAATATATATTAAAAACATGTCTGAAATTTTCCAAATTTGGTGAAAAACTTATACTTCACATTTCAAAATCTTAGAGAATTCCTAGTAGAATTAATACATTGAAAACCATAAGTGTACACATCATAATCGAACTGCTAATAACAAAAAATAAAGAGAAAATGTGGAAAGCAGTTAGAAGTTGTGTGTGTGTGTGTGTGTATGTGTGTATGTGTGTGTTGGAATATTATTATGTACAGGGAAACAATGATCCAAAGATGATTGAAATCTCACCAAAAATAGTGGAGGTTAGAAGACAGTGGAACAAAATCTTTAAAGTGCTGAAAGGAAATTCCCTCAACTCAGAATTCTATCTTCAGAATAAATATCTCTCAAAAGTAAAGGCAAAGACTTTTCAAATAAATAAAAGCTGGTAACTTCCTACCAGCAGACTTGCACTACACGAAATGCTAAAGGATTTTCTTCAGTTTGAAGAAAAATAATCACTAGCAAACTCAGATCTTCAGGAAGGATTGAAGAACAGCAGGAAAGATAAAAATGTCCATATATGTGAAAGAATATCTTTTTCTTGCCCCTTTAACTTTAAGACCACTGCTTTTTGATACAGATATTATAAGTTTGTATTGTGGGGTTTATAATGTGTGTGGGTTTGAAATACACGTCAACAATAACAGAGAGAATGAGGATAAATAGAGTCATGCTGTTAGGCTCTACTATTTTAATTCAAGTGGAAAAATGTTAACTCTAAGTAGACTGATAACTTATTAAATATGCAGATGGTAACTACATGTAAGTTACTGAAAAAAAAATTCAACACAGAGGTGGAGCTAAAAGCCTAAAAGATTTGAAACAGAATAATGATTAATAGTTAACCCAAAGGAGGGCAAGAAAGAGATTTGTGCATTTCACTGTATGTAAAATTTTACTTTAATCAAACATTAGAAAAATACAAAATAAAATGAACAAAAATAGATCTAGTGGATCAGAATTAGGGAGTGGGATTCAGGAACTTCTAGAACACCCACTTCCCCCAAATATGATGATCACTTTTGTTTGAAACTACTAATGCCGATTGACTTCCCCAACCTTCTTGTGACTATGACAAGAGGACAAGGCCTCTCTCGGGCTATTCTCTCCATTGAGACACATCTCTCAATTGTAAGACCAGCAGGAACCTCAGACTTGTCAGCTGGAAGAAGCTGGATATGGCCCGATGGTCTGCAAGAACTATGTTATCAAAATGACAGCAGTTACGACAGCCTTGGAGAGCTTAACAGCTTGATATTTTCTCTTTTATTCTTACATACCGCTTGCTAACTTTTATCTTCCCTCAATTTGTCTGCCTTTTATAGGCATTTGATGGAGAGAGAATTATCATAATCTGACACTTCCATTTTTACAGGAAAAGGAGACTTGCAAGGGAATATCAGTGTTCTCTCACACATTTGTGGCCTGAGCAGGTTTGGCATTGAGGCATTAAGGAGACAAGATTGTGGCACTTGCTATATTTGTATAAAACCAAAGCTGTGTGAAAAGATGGAGAATCTGTCAGAAATGCTAGACAGTCCAATGGGACCTGCAGTACATCCATCATCAGGCAAGTCATGAGAGATTTGGTATAAGCCTATTTCTTGTGCTCTAGATGTCACCTTCCATCACGTTAAGGCAAAAATGTAAAAGAAATCTCTTCAGGAAATAAACTGATTTAAAGTCCTGAGAGTAATTTATAGTGGTAATGTGCATGTGCTGAACATGAAGATTACACATGCAAATCTCAATATGGATTAAAAAAGAGTAGAATTCTTGGATTATACATGTTTATTTAATGTAGTATAAAGTAACGGCAATTTTAATAATCATTTTGGAAATACTGATTTTTTTTTTCCAGTAGCCTTCCAGGATGGCAGGTAAGCTTCCATATTTCCAGGTACACAGTCTCATAGGAATCCTCTAGTTTCTTAATTTAATATCCTGATTTAGAGTTATGTCTATTTAATTTAATGTCTCTATTTATGACTCTTTGAGTTGGGATTTTTTTTTTCATTCACTTAATCTTTATTCATGTCTTTAGCTCATGTATTTCAGACTGTGCTAGGGCTTGGGGATATTATCCCTATCCTTACCTCTCTCAATCTAATGAGAGGTGCCACAGTTAGAGTTAGCAGATACTGCATGAAGTGCTGTGATAAGGAAGTACAAACACATAGGAAAGGGAATGTAATTCAGACTTGGGAGGTCAGGGAAAGCTTCCTGAGAGATGTGATCTCGAAGGTGAAATTTAAAGAATGATTAGGATTTGGGAAGCAACAGAGGAAGGAGATAAAGCACAGAAGAATGTTCCAGGAAGAGAAACCAGCACATGCAAAAGCCTAGCGTGGCAAATTCAGTAAACCCAAACAATTCAGTCCACCTGAAACATGGAGTGAGGTAGAGCAAGAAGGTAACTAATTAGGGAGAGAGGAGTGAAGAAAGTAGGTTCGAGATCATGAAAAATATAGAAGTGATATTTAGGAATTTGTAGTTTGTTCCTGAAGCAACTACAAGTCATGACAGTTTTAAAGAGGGGACTGACATGGTCAGATGTGTATTGTAGAAAGATCACTCTGGCTTCAGTGTAGAGATTGGGCTGGATGGTAAGTTTGAAAGGACTAGGGCCAGGAAGACCTATGTGGAAACTGTTAGCTAACTGTTAGTTAACCTGTGTGCAAGGTAATGGTGACTTGAAATGGGGTGGTGAAGTGGGATAGAGAGAGAAGTGCAGATTCCTGAACTATTAAGCAATAGAATTGTAGGACTTGCAATATAAAAAAAAAAGGGTCATTGGAATCTAAAGTGTCATAAAAGATGTGAATATCAAAAGGAATTCATAAAAGTGGTTTCAAGAGAACTGAGGTCACTATGAAGTAAAACTTAATGTTTAATGAAAGTAACAGATTGAGAGAGCTAGGAGAGTAAGACTTTGTGCACAGAGTGGGACTTTCAAGTCAAGTCAAGATTTCAGAGGTGGAATGTCAGGTGATGATAAAGCCCAGGATGTGGCATTGGGAGCTTGTGATGGAAATTAAGTGGAGGTGAAGGTCATGGAAGGCAGAGAGCCAAGGAGGCAGGTGGTGTAGCATACTAGAAGAGATCTCCACATTTCTTTTCAATGTTAAAATGAAAACTGAGGCTGAAATGAAAACCATGAGTCAGACACTAAAGGCTTCAGTGAATGAGAGGGAGTTACCCGGAAGTCTGTAGATGACAGAAGTAAGGAGGCATAGAGGTTAGTATAGACTGAATGACATGATAGTAAGTGAGCCTGTCTATATAACTCAGAACAGGCAGAAAAAAATTTCCTTTGGTGACATTCTTCTCTAGCTTGCCAAGTCTCCCAGATGGAAGCTGATGAGTGCAATGTTGCTTTTTCTGCCTAGTTACATCTTTGACATCTCTACCTCATTTAGCCTCTGCTGATTCACCATTATAGGATCCTGTTGAATCCCAGTCCTCCTGGAGTCTTACTCCAATGGTTTCCCCTATTCTAACATGTATAGTTCCTTGGAAATGTGTGCAAGCATGTGTGCCGCTCTGTGTGTGTGTGTGTGTGTGTGTGTGTTGGGGGGGTCCTAGACTGGAGGATAATGGTCATTCTGCCTGAACAGTTTTTATGTTCCAATTTTGGCTCAATGATTCTTTGTGAAGATAAGAAGATGAATCCATGATGAGAGATCTGCTAAGTATCCAAATGTAGTCAGGAGTATATAGACAAGTGTTTAAGTACAATGTAGTCAGGATGGACATAGACAAGCATGAAGACTGAAAACATGAGAAGTTAGAGAATCACAAAGATCAGCATTGAGAGGAGAGATGTTTAGTCTCTACCCTGTTTTAGATAGACTGCTATCCTTGAGTTTTTGGATTCTTAGGACTGGAGCCAGAATGAAATCAGAGGTCTGCAGGAGTATATCTTTCTGTTAACAGGGGCATGGGAGAAACAAAAGTGAGATGGAGGAGCCAAATAGTTTTGATAGAAACAATTAGCATGAGGGCCTCTCATTCCAAAAGTAAATGCTATAAAATGGGAAAGGCGGGGCGTTTTACATGTCTCCAAACAATGAGATCATTGAAAGCAAAAATTGTGCCTCACTATCTTTACTTTGCTGTTAGGGGTCCCTACAACGTTATTATAAGATTTTGAGGTATGAATTTATTTATAATTTTCTGCTTGGGATTCATTGGACAATTCATCTGCTATATAATCCTTTTATTGGGTTTCTTTTTCAATTTCTTAAAGTTCTATTTTTTTTATTAAAACCAGAAGTGCTTTATTTTTTTAAATTTTATTTTATTTTATTATGTTATGTTAGTCACCATACAATACATCATTAGTTTTTGATGTAGTGATCCACTATTCATTGTTTTTGTATAACACCCAGTGCTCCATGCAATACATGCCCTCCTTAATACCCATCACCAGGCTAACCCATCCTCCACCCCACCCCCTCTAAAACCCTCGGTTTATTTCTTGGAGTCCATAGTCTCTCATGGTTCATCTCCCCCTCCAATTCCCCCCCATTCATTTTTCCCTTCCTTCTCCTAATGTCCTTCATGCTATTCCTTATGTTCCACAAATAAATGAAACCATATGATAATTGACTTTCTCTGCCTGACTTATTTCACTTAGCATAATCTCCTCCAGTCCCATCCATGTTGATGTAAAAGTTGGGTATTCATCCTTTCTGATGGCTGAGTAATATTCCATTGTATATATGGACCACATCTTCTTTATCCATTCATCTGTTGAAGGGCATCTCGGCTCTTTCCACAGTTTGGCT
>NC_138380.1:23905634-23924433 GCF_054177405.1 Leptonychotes weddellii
CCTTTCTCCACAGCCTCTCCAACATTTGTTGTTTCTTGCCTTGTCAATTTTTGCCATTCCACCTGGTGTAAGGTGGTATCCCAATGTGGTTTGATTTGAATTTCCCTGATGGCTAATGATGATGAACATTTTTTCATGTTTCTGTTAGCCATCCGTTTGTCTTCTTTGGCGAAGTGTCTGTTCATGTCTTCTGCCCATTTTTTGACTTGATTATTTGTTTTTTGGGTGTTGAGTTTGAGAAGTTCTTTATAGATCTTGGATACCAGCCCTTTATCTGTAGTGTCATTTGCAAATATCTTCTCCCATTCTGTGGGTTGCCTCTTTGTTTTGTTGACTGTTTCCTTTGCTGTGCAGAAGGTTTTTATCTTGATGAAGTCCCAAAAGTTCATTTTTGCTTTTGTTTCACTAGCCTTTGTAGTTTGAAGAGACTCTTCTTTCCATTGCATGTTTTTTCCTGCTTTGTCAAAGATTATTTGACCATAGAGTTGAGGGTCCATATCTGGGCTCTCTATTCTGTTCCATTGGTCTATATGTCTGTTTTTGTGCCAGTACCATGCTGTCTTGGTGATCACTGCTTTTTAATATAGCTTGAAATCAGGCAAAACCAGAAGTTCTTTAAACAAAAATTTCCACTCAGACTTTCTTCAGACAACAAAAGTGATAATTTGGACTAGAGGCTCAGGTGAAAGCTTGCTAATGGTTATAAATCCTCAGCAAAGACATTAAGTTCTTTGTTATCATCTTCTAAAGAGAGCGTTTAGTTCTCATTCATCTTTACTTTGAGAGTTTAGTATACTGAGGTCCATGCTGTATCCAGGCTATAGGCTGTACTTCCCGCTTCCTTCTACCCAGTCCTGCCACAGACTTGTCAGAAACCGTTGATAAAGCTAATTTTGTCACTTACCTCCTCATGTTCTTGCTTTCACTTCAGATTTTGACCCTATTCCTCAATTTTGTGCCAGGTCAGGTAGGCATTGAAAAAGATTTTTTGATGTTATATCTACCATTTTTGTTGTTTCAGTAGGAGGACCATTCAAGGTATAGAACTTGAAAGCGTTTGAGTTTCAGCGTGAAGCAGGAGGAAGCCAAATTCTGAGAGAGACAAGAAGTGAGGACTTCCTCAGAGTAGACAGTAAAAGTTCCCAGGAGTAATGACAGCCCGGAGTGTTAGTGAGGCTACTGGAGTCACACAGGATGAGGCAGGAATCTAGTCTGATGAGCATGGAGGTACTCAAGATCTAAGACAATAGTGGTAAAGAGAAGGTTGGCTTGTGTTAAGGAAACATATGTACCTCCCAGGAAGAGTGCAATTTATATCATAATGGAAAAAAAAAATTGCTTCCCATCAGCAATTTCCTGGGAGATCTGCTCTGGAACATAGAAATTGAATGTATGTTATATGGTCAAATAAAGTATTCTTCTTTTATTAAAAATCAGGAGAAAATGCCAAACATAATTAATATGAAAGCAAATGAGGGGTGCCTGGGTGGCTCAGTCGTTAGGCATCTGCCTTCAGCTCGGGTCATGATCCCGGGGTCCTGGGATCGAGCCCCGCATCGGGCTCCCTGCTCAGCGGGAAGCCTGCTTCTCCCTCTCCCATTCCCCCTGCTTGTGTTCCCTCTCTCGCTGTCTCTCTCTCTGTCAAATAAATAAATAAAATCTTTAAAAAAAAAAAGAAAGCAAATGATAAATCTTCCCTATGATTTCAATGTTTATTCTTTTTTATTCCTTGAAAGAAAATAGAACTATAAAAGCAAAAGGAACTAGAGTGGAAATTAAACATTTCATGGGAGGTAAGGTAAAGTGATAGCACTATGTCATCTTGGGGGGAAAAGGAGAGGGATAAAATGAGTGCTTGAGGTCGGGAAGGAGAAAACAGGGAATGTGGGCAATAAGACTTGAAGATAGAAAGGGAAAGTGGCATGATGAGCAAAAAGAAAACAAGAGGATAAATGCAGATATTATAAAAGGGAAGGAAGACTAGGAGAAACACACAATGAAGGTGCTTGGAAAACTAAGAGACTATCTGAAGAAAACAAATAAAACCAAAACAAATAGACCCCAGAAATATATAAGATGAGGAACAGAAAATTTTAAAACGAAAGTTCAGAGGAAAGAAGAGGGCTGGAAATCCCTAGAAAGGAAAGGAAATGCAATCAGTAAGTGTGTATGTCCATGTCTTTTGGATTAATTGTGAGAATGTTTAGGCACCACTCCAAAAAACATGAACACCAGCCTTTGGGGGAATTGACAGATTATCCCTATCGATGGATAATCTTCCCGAGTAGTATAGAAGAAAATGGATAGAAGAACGGTAACCATCCTGTGGGCAGTGAAACAAACTTCATAAATAATACTTGCTTAGAACTTTTTAGGATTTGACTTCCTTTATAATTCTTTAGAATGACTTTTTAAAAATTCTTTTTTTTTTTTAAGATTTTTTTTATTTATTTATTTGAGACAGAGAGAATGAGAGAGAGCACATGAGAGGGGGGAGGGTCAGAGGCAGAAGCAGGCTCCCTGCCGAGCAGGGAGCCCGATGCGGGACTCGATCCAGGGACTCCAGGATCATGACCTGAGCCGAAGGCAGTTGCTTAACCAACTGAGCCACCCAGGAGCCCTAAAAATTCTTTAAATAACATGTAACTTGAGTAAATATCTAAAGAAAAAAAAAGTACTTTTCCTATTCTGTAAACTCCACAAACAGGTATTGAAGACCCACCATGTTTAGATTCCTATACAGGCAGGCTCCATGAGATTTTAATCAAATTTGTGACACATAATTACAAGGCAGACAAGAACATTAGATCCATTTATTTGAAGGCAAATAAAACATTTACAATCTGATTCTTGCATTAATACAATGTACTTAAAAGTACTTTGAGATATCCTCTAGGTTTGCAAATATGCCAAAAAAAAAAAAAAACAACAACAAACCCTTACAGGATTTCCCACATACATTTGTTAGTTTTGAAAGACTTAAATGTTATTAAAAATGTATGAAGAGAGTCTTCTCAAAAGGGCCTTAAATTTAAGACGGCAACATTACCCTGTATCTAATTCCCTCTATGCAGATTGCCATTAAAATGAACAGTGGATTATTTAACCAAATATATACATTAAACAAGAAAAGAAACCCTTCACTGGTGCAGTTAAATACAGAATAGTGAGGGCCACTCTCCAGAAACAGAGATTTTTCTCCATGTAGAACAAGGAGAAGAATGAAGGGCGAATGTACACTGCCATTTCTTTTTTTTTTTTTAAAGATTTTATTTATTTATTTGACAGAGAGAGAGACAGCGAGAGAGGGAACACAAGCAGGGGGAGTGGGAGAGGGAGAAGCAGGCTTCCCGCTGAGGAGGGAGCCCGACGCAGGGCTCGATCCCAGGACCCTGGGATCATGACCTGAGCTGAAGGCAGACGCTTAACCACTGAGCCACCCAGGCGCCCCTACACTGCCATTTCTTAGTAAAGTGTACCTGGGAGTAAGTGGAGAACATCTCAAAGAAACCCTTGATGCTCACCATCTGGGGAGGCTGTGACATTATTTGGTCTTAAAATCGCAATGAGTATGCTGCATCCTCCATAGCTAATGTGTCCTGGTTCATTGGGCACACGAAATAGTGCCTGCCAGTTGATTTCTGGTTGCCAATCAAAACAAAACAAGAAACACAGTATCTTCAAAGGAGAAGTATGCACCTCTTTATTTCCTTCAGTCTGTTGGATCGCTCAGCTAATCAAGTAAATTTCTTCCTTTCCTCTTCCTTTGCACCCAAAAGATTCAGACAGGGATCTGTACCAAGGTCTGATAGACCTCATTTCAAGTGTAGACCTTCCTTTAAAGGATGGAGTCAATGGAAACAAACCAAAAAGAAGTCATTATTAGACTTAGTAAAAATACATTCCAGTTAACAAGTACAAACATTTTCTTTGTAAAAAGAAAGCAACAGGAAATTTTAGAACATTTTTTCCCATTTCTTTCAATAAGCATATGTAATTGTTTAAATTAGAAATAATATGCCGAATGCTTCCAAGGTAGCAAGCAAACTATCCATTCAAAATCTCAAATACTGGGCGCCTGGGTGGCTCAGTTGGTTAAGCGACTGCCTTCGGCTCAGGTCATGATCCCGGAGTCCCTGGATCGAGTCCCGCATCGGGCTCCCTGCTCGGCAGGGAGTCTGCTTCTCCCTCTGACCCTCCCCCCTCTCATGTGCTCTCTCTCATTCTCTCTCTCACAAATAAATAAATAAAATCTTTAAAAAAAAAAATCTCAAATACTTCTCCATCAACTCCCTCCCTCCTTAGGCTTAAACACGTGGCATTTCGGATCAAAGGGTGTCAGTTCAAGTCTTGACTCTAAATTCTATCAGCTGAGTGTTCTCCAAAATGTTGTTTAGTACCTTCATCTGTAAAAATGAGGAAAAATATTCTAAGGTGTTTTGTGCTTAGAGTGGTTAATATGAAAATTAAACGGAGTGAAACAGGGGCGCCTGGGTGGCTCAGTCGGTTAAGCGACTGCCTTCGGCTCAGGTCATGATCCTGGAGTCCCGGGATCGAGTCCCGCATCGGGCTCCCAGCTCGGCAGGGAGTCTGCTTCTCCCTCTGACCCTCCTCCCTCTCATGTTCTCTGTCTCTCATTCTCTCTCTCTCAAATAAATAAAATCTTTTAAAAAAAAATAATAAATAAATAAATAAATAAAAAATAAATGGAGTGAAACATATTAAAAAATGCCTATCCCATGGAGGATTCTAAACACATTTTAGTTCCTCTTTCTTCATCTCACCTTCTCCTTTCTCTCTTCCTTCTTTCCATCACCCCTTTCGAATGAATGGTTCATGTTTCTTCTCCACTTATAATGAGATTTCTCTAATAGACGTTTTACATTTCTCATTCTGCATTTTGTTATGCCCATTCCACTCTCTACTTGGTGTCTTACTGTCTATCTCACTGAAGCCCAAACATTTAAGTTAATCTCTTCCCAGATCCTTACTAGATCCACTTATCTTCTTTCTAGTTATCCTCGACTGATTTCTTGTAGTCTCTCATAGAAAAAGCTAGTATTTCTCCTTCTTGCAGTCTTGGCATTTTGGGTGCTATCCTGGATCCTCAACTCCAGTTCCACAGTGGATTCACTGACCAGTAGTGTACTCAGGAAATGGCAAAGGATTATGGGAAAAAGCATAGCTATTAGTCAATTAATTAGTCCAAAATCTACAGTGTGATGGTTAAACACATGGAGTCTGGAACCAGACCTTGGTTGAAAACAGTTCCACTACTTCCTGGCAACGTGAGCTTGGTCAAGATATTTCATTCCCTCGGCCTCGGTCTGCTTAGATTTCCTTGAATTCCTGACGTTTGAAGGGGATAATGAATATAATGCAGTTAGCACAATGCACCGTACATAATAGTAGCTAACATTTGGGGAATACTCTGTAAGTGTTAATTCAGATTAATTTGAGGATCTTCCAAACGAGTGATGAGAACTAAATAAAGCGCAGATGAGTGACAATACTGAAAATTACTTTAATTACTTTTGTGTTTATGTTTTAATCTCATACTTTTTCAAAACAACTGCTTCGTAACAGAAGTTGAACTTTCTTGATGAAGATTCAGAAACTGTAATATATTTTCAAATATTTATGAACAGAGAGAAAGAATTTGATCTCAGAATGGTTACTTAAATATACTCATTTTAATTCTGAAGACATGCCTGCAAACTCTATTTACTGGAATGAATATTATAACAACACATTGTGATGGAGGTGCCACGTGAAGTTTTGAGTATAAGAGTGTTTTCTTCTGGCATTTTGAGTATTTATATTTTATATTTCACCTATTACCAACAAGTGAAAAATTATCTGGTATTAATTAAAACTCTCTTGACTTTCAGCATGTCTTTAGGTAAGATAGATTTTTCTGTGCTTTGTGTCATTTTCATTACAAGGCTAAAGCATTAAATTTTAATACTTGGCATTCATACATCTGTCAAAATTCATTTTAACTCAGGCATAAACATGTCATTTGCATGTTGATTAACTGCCACGATTTCCTCCGTAACAATTTCAGATTGGAAATGCACATAAATCACAACTGAACAGATCCCTATTAATTCCAAAACCTCATATGAAATAATTGTTGTTTTTCTGGAGAAAATCTGTAGTCAATGTGCAAATTATACATTTTGTTTATACATGCAATCTATAGTTGATGTTTTAATTATACATTTGTTTATACATGAAACTTGGATTTCCAAATGAAAGATGATAAATACGGAAAAGATTTAGCCAAACTAAAGTACAAACTTTTTATAATCAAATTAACTGGTTTGGCTGCAAGAGGCAGTTAATGAA
This sequence comes from Leptonychotes weddellii, assembly GCF_054177405.1. NCBI lineage: Eukaryota > Metazoa > Chordata > Mammalia > Carnivora > Phocidae > Leptonychotes > Leptonychotes weddellii. Next base: position 23,911,986 of record NC_138380.1, read on the forward strand.
ACCACCCTGGCAATCTCCCGCAGTGGTATTATGTTCTAGAGTCAGGCGAGGGAGCTCTTCCCATGGTATTCTGGTCTAATGTTCAGGAGAAACAGGTGTGAGAAGTCAGCCCAGTCAGAGGAAACACCCCACAAGTTTGGGCAACATCATGGCGGTGCCGTGTTTGGAGACCTTGAGAAACATAATTAGACCTATCACAGCTGGGGGCGGGAGGTCGTTTTTCGATTCTGTTGAGGTTTTCAGAGATTCTAAATTGTCCTGGAGGAATACGGAAGTTACAGTATCTACTCAGAGCTAAAAATGGAGGGCTTTCAAATCAGGAGGTTCATTCAAGTTCCCTCCCAGCGTCCAGTGTGCTGGAGCCAAGCTATATATGAGGGTGAGTGCCTTCTCTTATAGACAATGGACTGTGACTTTGGATCCTGGATCTCTCTCTTCACATATACTTTAAGAGTTCTGAAATACAAAGAAATTCATGGTCTTTGGAGGGTTGAAGTTTTGAATTGCCATTGCACTCTTTAAAGAATGGTTTTAGCTATATATTTTGGGAGCTTAACAGAATCCTCCTGCATTCTTTTTATTTTGCTTTAATTTGCACTATGATTGTCATGAGCCTCATTTCTTTACTTAAAACATTATGATAGCATGGAAACACTTATTATTGTTCACAATGAGAGGGAACATTGCATACTCCCCATCCTTAAGAAGAGTGACTATACTAGGGCGCCTGGGTGGCTCAGTTGGTTGAGCGACTGCCTTCGGCTCAGGTCATGATCCTGGAGTCCCAGGATCGAGTCCCACATCGGGCTCCCTGCTCGGCAGGGAGTCTGCTTCTCCCTCTGACCCTCCTCCCTCTCGTGCTCTCTGTATCTCATTCTCTCTGTCTCAAATAAATAAATAAAATCTTTAAAAAAAAAAAAAAAAAGAAGAGTGACTATACTGATAACATCTAGGCCTATTTTTAAAGCAGAGTTGATGCTGCATTTGATAGGGTAAATTAAATAGTTCACATTAAATTTGTTCTCAGAAATAAATAAAAATGTAATCTGTAAACATAAGTTATTATGTTGAAATGATGACATCTTTCATTAGGTTTCTAACATTCAGAAATTAGTCAAAGGGGTTATATATGTTTTCAAGGAAAAGAAAAATGGAACCTAAATGGCATTTTATTGGCAAATTGATATCTAGCTGTTCTTCAACTACAGTCTTTGGCTAGGGAAGCAATTGGGGCCATCGAGGAAAAAGCAGGAGAGTGAAGACATCTGATCCTGGGTCTACCACTAAGTAGCTGTGTCAATGCAATGTCTGTTTTCTACTCTGAGTCTCAGGCTACAGAGGTTTCAACTGTGCAGAATGAGGCATAGCAGGTGGAAAAGTCATGTGAGGAGTTAAAATTATTCATACTTATATGGTATTAGAGGAAATATATTTGCATATATTATATATATGTGCAAATAATTTTTACATATGTATGTATATATGTATACATATATGTATATATAATATATATTTTACATGTATATGTGTATATATATATATAGCTATAAAGAAATAATAACTATATGGTAGATATAGATAGATAGCTATAGGTACACACAAACATGGCCAGATAAGGCAATATGGTGAAATAAGAAGTAAAGCGTACAAAAGGAAGGAGAAAAATAGTTTGTGGGTAATAATTTTCTTCTGTTTTTTTCATGGCAAAGTTGTTTCCAAGTTTCTTGAGTTAAAAGGAAAAGAAACGTAAAATATTTCTATCCTGTGGAAATAAGTTTTGTTTTGCTTCCAAATTGAGTGAATTACTTTGACTTACGTATTTAAGTCAAAAAGTTTTTCGGAAATTAATATATAAACTTTCTTAAGCAACCCCATTCTTCACTGTACCCTCAGCTCCTGGAACAAGTGGCTGGGGTTATCCTAGATGCTCAAGAAGTATTTGATGAATGAATAAATAAATAGAAAAATATTGGATATGACCCCACCTTAATAGTCTGTACACCATTAAGGCTGTATATCGAAACATTTAAATTATTAAAAAGTTATGGCTGGGTGATAGACATTGGGGAGGGTATGTGCTATGGTGAGTGCTGTGAATTGTGTAAGACTGTTGAATCACAGACCTGTACCTCTGAAACAAATAATACATTATATGTTAAAAAGAAGAAGAAGAAGGAGGAGGAGGAGAAGGAGAAGGAGAAGAAGATAGCAGGAAGGGAAAAATGAAGGGGGGGAATCGGAGGGGGAGACAAACCATGAGGGACTATGGACTCTGAGAAACAAACTGAGGGTTCTAGAGGGGAGGGGAGTAGGGGGATGGGTTAGCCTGGTGATGGGTATTAAGGAGGGCACGTATTGCATGGAGCACTGGGTGTTATACACAAACATTGAATCATGGAACACTACGTCATAAACTACTGATGTAATGTATGGTGATTAACATAATAAAAAAAAGAAAAGAAAAGTTATGTTAATACTGACTGTATTAGTTAAGTTTATCTAGAGAAACAGAGAGGTTTAGTGATGAATTGGTTCACACTAAAATTATAGAGGTTGGGAAGTTCAAATTTTGCAGGGTGGGCTAACAAACTGGAGACCCAGAGAAGAGCCGATGTTGCAGTTGAAGTCTGAAGGCAGTCGGCTAGCAGAATTCCTTCCTGCTTAGGGAAGGTCAGTCTTTTGTTCTATTTAGTCCTTTCACTGATTGGACGAGGCCCACCCACAGGATGGAGGTGCTTTACTGAAAGTCCACCAATTTCAATGTAAATCTCATCCAAAAAACCATCACAGAAAGAGTTAGTTCTTAGAATATATCCCCCAAATCACCAAACTACATCTTTTCAAACTAAGTAATGAAATAATTCAGCTCAAAGGCATTTCAGAAGTTTAAATTTTTAAGTATTTATTATGTGTCTATTACATGCATGGCCCTTTGCTTGGTCCTGCCTTGCACAGGTGAATAAAATAAACTTCCTGTATTCATAGAACTTACAGTTTGATGGTAAGATAAACGTATTAGTAATACCACGTTATGATTTTCATGTGCAATATGGAAAAAAACCCCAAATTATCTCTCCTTAGGATCACAGTTACACATTTATGGTGCTTCTCATTCTCTTCATAATGCTCACCCTGTAACTATGCCATCAGACTTCCCGCCTTTTCTAAAAGTTGCATCCACAAAGGCCACACTTGTGTTGATCAGGACCTCAACTCTATTGCTTGTTAATTCAGAAGAGCTACTGTCATGCTCAGAGCCTCCATGTCTTCATTTCTAAAGTGAGTGTAATAATTTCCACGTTGTCACAATAAGATGGTAATGTGATTGACCTACAGATAAAAGGGTTTAGTGGCAAATGGTTAGGAAATTTACAAGGATAGCAGAAACAGCCCCAGTTACATAAAGCAGGGGTTAACACAGGTTTCAGAGGTGCAGGTATGGCTTCTCATATTCTCCCAGGACTCCAGTGGAACTGTGCAGCTTCCCATGACACTGCCTGAATGGAGTAAGCATCCCACCAGGTGGGAGAAGCTTCCTTTGCCGTTTTCAAGGAGTTTTTAAAGACCCTGTTCTTGGTATCAACCAGGTTGTTACGGAGACTCTGGCTTCATGCCTGCCTCCTCGCTAGGTGCAAATAACTAGTGCAAAACAAAATTAGCACCTTCCCAAGTGTTTATATGGAGGTGGGATGAAGTGAGGTTCTATTACCCACGATCAGGCTTCAGCAGGCCTGGGCTTCAAGCTCTGTTACAGCCCTTCCTGCAATCAATGAGCCCCCAAAGATTCAATGTGGAAATGTTTAAAGCACCTAGCATATAACAGGCAATCAATTAAAAACTGGAATTCTGTGACATATATAATATTGTCCATAATTCTGTAGGTGTACTGCTGAATTATTAAATTAAATTGAAAAGATAATATTCTAAGAGCTGCGTGCTATTACTAAAGTCAACCATAACTGCAAGTTATTATATTATTATTAATATACTATTCTGTATGTTATCATTCAGTGTACTGTGCTTAGACTATATTCAGATTTTTCACATTCCCAACCTCTGTGCATTTATTATATTGTAAATTCTCTAAAAGAGGAGCACTATTCATCTTTGAGTGTAACCAGATATTTTATTCATTATTTTGCTCAGGAACAAGAGTGTCTATGCTTAAAGGGGATTGTTCAAACATTTAATTGGTCTTTGTCAGAACGAGCTTTTCCTTGATTCTCTTTGTGTTAAGAATAGCAAATTATACTACTTTATGTTACAAGTGAAAAACATGCAAAACTTGTGATGTCTACTGATTTAATATTTTTTTAATATATGATGCTATATTTGTGTTTTCCACAATGTAGATGTAAGCCACTTTATATTCAACTCCAATTAGTCTTACCATATAAGAAACTGTTAGCAAGGACAGGTGTCTGTTGGTAAAATTCAGAAGTGATTCAATAGAGTATGAAAGCAAACCTGAATCTGCCACTCAAATAGCATGACACCTGCCCCCCCCAGCAGATACACACACACACACACACACACACACACACACACACACACACACACACACACACACACACACACACACACACCTGAACACTCCATTGACTTTATAGATCACCCAGGACAGAAGCAAGCCCTTTATCATGTCAGTGAGGTTCTTCATGATTTGGCTCCTCTGTCTCTCTTCAGCCCTGTTGCCAGCCACAGCACCTTGACACTCTGTGCTTTAGCCACAGGGACCTCCTTTCGAAAGTCTCAACTGATCAGTCTCTTTCTGCCACCATGCCTTAGGACATGGATATTTACTCTGCCTGGAGTATCCTTCCCTCCCCATGTTGAGTAGCTAACCTCTAAGAATCTTTTAGAACTTCTTTATAGAAGCCATCTTAGACCTTCTGAATTGGGTAAAATATCCAGTCACAGATTCTAAGCATCACATAGCTCTCCTTTGTCGAATTTGTTTCTAGTGAAATTTCACACGTACTTGTGTGAACACTTAATTGCTATGACTGCCTCCCCATCCCCATTAAGCTGTGGTCTCTGTGAGGGAGAGTCCTTGTCAGTTTCTGTACACCATTACATTCCCCCGGTGCCCAGCACTGTGCCATGGAATAGTAGAAGCTTGGTGAAGAGAGAGTGGAAAACGAGTATGAGTAGTGCATGAAAACATATAATGTTGGCCAAGTTTCAAGGCTCATCTATTTGTGCAATGGAATATCAAAAGACATAAGAGATGGTTTAATTTATTTGTTTGGAATTTTGAAATCAAAAGATTTCAATGAATGAAGTGCTCTTTATTTCTGCCCTTGCTTTTGATTCCTTAGGGCACCTGCTAATTTGTCAAATGCCTTTGATGAAACTGTTTGCATTTGGTTCAATTTTTATTTGTTTTCTTGTCATCCTCAGGGAGCAGAATGCCTGTCTGACTCACCCTGACAGATCAGCTATGGCAGGTCTGCTGTTATAGAAAATTCTCCACCCAAAGGCTCTCCTGCAGGGAAGGCTCCTGAGCAAATGCTGTCATTAGCAACCAAGCATTGCTGAAGACATGCAGTGCGAAAATATGTCAGGTATTATTTCAGTGTATAGGTTTTAGTAGAAAACTATGAAGAATTTTCAGGATATTGAATATAAATTAGGCCAACAATGACCTTTAACCTAAATCTTGAGAGTTTCCCTTGTCATTTTTATTTTCTGATTTTTGTTGCCCATCTTTTGAAAATTCATACATTTGCCCTTGTATTTTTCAGGGAAAAGTGCTTTCATCAGAGAATGTTAGCTACACTATTGGATTTCCCTTCACTTTTTACATAGTCTATTTCATACTTCTTGGTTTAAATTCATCAAAAGAAACCTTCCCTAAAGCTAGAACCATAGATATATCAAACGTCCTTATATAAGATCTCTTTTTTTTTTTCTTTTTTTAATGTACATACAAGCACACTGCACTGTCTTGTGCATAACAGATAGCCTGTGAGCATTTGTTGAATTAATGTTTCTCCCCTCACAGACCATTCTGGGAGATAGTAATTCTTCATTTAATTTAGTCAAGATATAATGTTTATTTTTTAATTTTCAAAACTTTAGAGTACTAATCCTTGGTTCTGCATGGTACAGGAAAGTTGGATGAATGGACTGATTTGACAAAGAATGAATTTTCTTTAAAAAATAGCAGTAAAGCAAATTATTAATGGTATTTCCAAGATAATTGTCTTAAGGCTGTTTTCTTTCAGGTTGTTATAGTTCAGGAGGGATCTATGCTTTGTTGAATTAAGAATGATTCAGAAAGGAAGGAAGTGTTTGAGATTCATTTGTGAGACTAGTAGGAAAGGAGCCACAGAAGGATTATTTATCCTACTATATCTAAAGAAGTAGTTATAATAGGAATTTTCTTATCTGACTCAAGTAGAACCTATAGTTGGTTATATCATTGAAAAACAGTGAATGTGAGAAGTCATTAAAAAGTGATTCATGCATGTCTTAAATATTTTAATCTAAAACATAAATTTATTGTTTATTTAAATTTATTTCTGAATCTCCTTCATTGGTCTTCCTAACTACAGATTGCTTTTCTCTGTGCCCTCATCCTCATTGGAAACATGGCTGCCAATAGTTCCTGTCTAAAGTTCTATCTAAAGTGGAGGTACTCCCTCTACCTTCTTTCTCTTTCTTTCTTAGTTGGCAAAGTTCCAGGCTTGGGATTAATTGGCTCAACTTCAGTTAATTTGACTGAGCCAGTACTAGGACAATAAACTGCGTGGGCATACTTCCCAGAAGAGTGCGTGTGGCTGGTGGTAAGACAAAACAAATGGTTCTTATAAAAACTTCAATCTCTTCACTGATATTCAAGCAACTAAAATAAATCAGTTAAATAACAGTTACTTACTGACTGTGGGTGCCTGTCAAAGTACCCTCTGATTGTATATGCATTACCTTTTCCATCATTACAACAATTTTGCTAGTCCATGAAGTGAAGACCCATGACTTTTCCCACTCAGAACTCCTTCTCTCCTGGGAAATGCCCCTACAATTTTTCTGTGATTTCACAGACATTGAGCTTTTTTTTTTAAGAACACAAATTCTCATACATTATTCCTAGCAACACCGAACTACTTGTTCCGTACACTTCATCCTTTTTCTCTTCTCCCCATCTTTGCTGGAATCAATCCCTCTGCTTGCTCCATGGATTCTTCCTCCTCCCACTTTAATAACCAATTCCTACCCTCCTGCCCTTTTACCATCCACCTCCTTCAGGTAGCCTCTCTGAACCACTGACTGGTGGCCCTTTCTCTTCACTCTCAAAGAACTTGGTTTTTAGTTCAAGTTCTATTCTACCGCACTGCATGACACAGGGGAAATTACTCACCCATTTTGATCTCAGTTTCCTTAATTCTTTTTTTTTTTTTTTTTTTTTGAGAGAGAGAGGGGCAGAGAGAGAGGGAGCAGACTCCCCAGTGAGCATGGAACCAGACCCAGGGCTTGATCCTAGGACTCTGAGATCTTGACCTGAGCCTAAATCAAAAATTGGCCACTTAACCAACTGAGCCACTCAGGCGCCCCTCACTTTCCTTATTTCTAAAATGAAAGGCATTGTACTAGATTATTGATGTTTAATTTCTTTTTAGCAGCCAGATCTCTCATTTTATAAGTAAAATTCTTTCATGAAGTTCAATATCTTGAAATCGTGGAAACTACCCCACTCTACACTGCCTAAAAAGGGCCACCCTTGTGGACAGCTTGCCATCACCAGAGGGCACCTCCCTTAGAAGGTGGAACACTGCAAGGAGCCTCAGTCATATTACATATGTCCTCTCTCTAATACAAGAGTAGCTTGTAATAGAGCTTCTTTGTTTTCTGAGAGTCAAAATGAAAGTCTTCCCTCCTCCAAAAGGTAGGTGCTCAGGGAAGGATATTGAGTTCATGAAGGGGTGAACATAAAGCTAGTCCTAAAAAAGCACTTTGTGGGGGCACCTGGATGGCTCAGTTGGTTAAGCAGCCAACTCTTGATTTCAGCTCAGGTCATGATCTCAGGGTTGTGGGATCAACCCCCGCATGGGGCTCTGTGCTCAGTGTGGAGTCCCTTGTCCCTCTCCCTCTGCTCCACTGCCTGTCCCCCCTCTCTAAAAATCAATCAGTCAATCAATCAATCTTAAAAAAAAAAAAAAAAAAGCACTCTGTGGACCAGCTGGGGCCTTGGAAGTGGCTGCATATGGTAGCCTGAAAATGCAAACACTAAAGAACTAGTAATCTCAAGTACAAATTTAATTACCTTGGACCAAATCTTAACATTTTATTAATTTGACCATTCAATATGTTTATATTATCAGATCAATTTATTGTAATGATTATATCTAGTCATACCCTCTCCACATACTAAGTTAAAAAAGGAATATAAAGGAGATCTTCTAGGGGCACCTGGCTGGCTTGGTCTGTAGAGCATGAATGAGACTCTTGATCTCAGAGTTGTGAGTTTGAGCCCCATTTTGGGTATAGAGATTACTTAAAAATAAAAATCTTTAAAGGAGATCTTCTAAAAAAGGGAATACAAACAAAGCAGAAAGATTATACTGGAAAGGTTTATTGTTTCCCGTTTATTGACCAATCTTTAGGGTAGAGTTTTATGACTCTCACAAAGCAAACCTTGTTTTAGAACCATTTATATTTCAACTACTAATCAAGAAAATAATTGCTACAAGTGCCAAGACTCAAGGCTTAGATGTATCCCCTGAATTGATTTCTTTGCTGGAGCTAAAATTTAAAAGGTTGCTGAAAGCCAACTCAATGATGTATTCTCTTTTGAAATCCTTCTAACTATCTCAGCTTTTCACTTCTCATATAGAAATGCATGATCTTCCTTATTGGCTCTGCATTCTGGTCAAATTTACTAGTATTTTAAACAAAGACGATGCTTCTGTAGCATTAAAAGCTTGGCTTGACTTGCTTTTATACTTGAGTATTATTCAGTATCAACATTACACAGAAAACTGATTTAAAGAATGCTGCTTAGTCAGAGGTGGAGAAACAGTAGAATAGGGCAATTTGTTTTGGAGAGTCTTAGAAGGAATCTTACTGATGCAATATACAGCTTGGATCCAAACAATAGAAGAAGGAAGTAAAATATGTATCTTTATAATATTACATTTTCTTTGGATGAGTGTTGAAAAGTTCTGCTTCCTATGATTATTTAGAGGAGTAAAACCAAAGTCATATAATTGCTAGGGAAAATATATTATTTGAGAAGTTATGAGGGACTAAAGCCTGAGGTTCTCTGGCCTCCTGGGGTATCATTATTGGCTCAGTGCCAACTAAGTATCATTGCTTCTCAATGGATTTTCCTCCAAGGGTGGGTTGTATTTGATAAAACATTTACCGTGGTAAAGAGATGTGAAAGGTTAGAATGTTTGATTATATATGCATTAATTAATCCTTAATTTTATCCCTTTCTGCATTCAAGTTTCTTTCCAATTAAAAAAAAAACAGATTTAGCTATGCAATATAATGTAGTGGTTTAAACAGATTTTATGCCACCCAACAGCTGTGTATTTTTTTCTGGCATAAATAAAGGACCATTTTAATTATTGTTGTTTCATTTAAAATTTTAAATACTTTTAACATTGATGTTTTATTTTTAAGATAGATATAGTCACATTAGTGTTTTATCCCAAACAGTACTTTTTTTTCCCATTAATTCTAATTAGGCTCTCATATGTGGCAAATGGAAGGATAGAGTAGGTAGTCAAGAAAAATTACCAAACTAACATTTAGTAACTTAGGGACAGGGTTTGCCGTGACAAACTGTAAAAAAAAAAGACATATTTTGAATCTCAGAAAATAATAAACTGTTGGTTGCATGTTACAATTTCTTTTAGAAAAATGGTCCTTTTGAATTCTCTGAAGCCAAAAGGAAAAAAATATTATTTGAGAAGTGAATTGGATGCTGAGGAAAACTTCCTATGTTCAGTGATGTATCTTAAAAGTTGAAAAAAAAAAAAAAAGTTGAAATAGCCGTTTGTCTGATTTTTGTAATGTGTCTTAACTTCAGCACACCAAACACTAAACACAGTGTAATAGGTTGTACAGAAATGCCGAGATAGGTAATAACTTACATGTTCTGTTTTGTATATTAAAAAAAATCATTATTATATAGTATAAACCCTGTAGAATGCTGACACAGAAAAATCCATGTTCAAATCAGTTCTTTTTTATTAATTAATTTATTTATTTATTTATTTATTTGACAGAGAGAGACACAGCGAGAGAGGGAACACAAGCAGGGGGAGTGGGAGAGAGAGAAGCAGGTCTCCTGTGGAGCAGGGAGCCCGATGCAGGGCTCGATCCCAGGACCCTGGGATCATGACCTGAGCCGAAGGCAGACACTTAACGACTGAGCCACCCAGGCGCCCCTCACATCAGTTCTTGTCCAGATAAATGATCTCTGATGTAAACCAGACAATAATTACCCAACATATTTTCTGATCTATATTTCTATAGTAGAATCTACAGAAATAGATGAGTTGTGACTATTCCTATTTCAAAAACTATAGTTACAGGTGAGATGAGCTTTGAGAAAAGATTTCAATGACATTTGTTTTTGAAGTGAATGTCTTCTCAATTTTCTTTTTTTTTATTGATTGATTTATGTCAATCAATAGAGGGAGTGGGAGGGAGGAGTAGCAGAGGGAGAGACAGTCCTAAGCCGACTCCACGGTGAGTGCAGAGCCCGCTAGGGGCTCAGTCTCAGGTCCCTGAGATCACGACCTGAGATGAAACTAAGATTTGGATGCTTAACGGACTGTGTCACCCAAGTGCCCCTTTCTCCATTTTCTTATAAAATAAATCTGTTACTTCAGACTTTCATTTACCAAGCATGATCTCCTTCACGGCTTCTGTGTTCTTGATGTCATTTAAATTTTGCTAATAGCAACCAATAGTTGAATACTAAAAGGAACAAAGATGAATATTGTACAATTTATGAAGTTTTTTCGTGTTTGCCTCATCATCATAATGACTTGAATGGGCAGAGCTGAGAACAGGTGTGAATATCATTGTTTTACAGATAAGAAAATGGTTTCCAAGAAGATAAATGATTTACATTGTCCCAGGCTCCAGCAGGGTGGCTGGGAGCTCTCTATAGTCTTATTCATGGCCACAGCAAGCCCTGACTTAAGGAGCCAGAGTATGCCCGCCATCCTAATAGAAAGGCACTATTGTTCAGGTTATGAATAAGGAGGTATCCTCTGAGACAGGCAATGGAAGCCCCTCCTCCAGGATTTTCCTTAGCAACTCCCCAAGCTGGATACCTTAGTTCTTCTGCAGCTTCCACCCTGAAAATGATGCCCTCCTCAGGGCAAGCCTGTGTAAGTTACAGTGGGTTTCTGGGAGGGCTGCAAAAGGGATTTGTCCCTATTGAGTTTGGATTCCTTTCTGGGTAAAGGTGAAAATTAGTGACATGTTATTGTGATCTAGACTAAAAGGATATAAAAATAGCTTACTTCTGTAAACCCAAACTTCAAACTAATGAGGTAAGAGGGGAGGCAATATCTCTGGTTTTATTTTAGCAACTACTTTTTTCTTGTTCCATAATTAACTCAGATTACCCCCTCCTGAATTTTTTTTAAAGAAACAAAGTACAAAATACTACAGTTAGAGTAGAAGCTCTCTCTCATTCCATTCCCATCCCTCTATCCCCAGAGGTAACTAATATCCTGAAGTTGATGTGTATTTTTTCCTTCTATATATTTTCTACTTTTAGGGTATATCATGTATGGTTTACCATAGTGTTTTGTGTTCTTTTTGAGAGTTACATAAATGGCAGCATAGTATAGTTGACGTCGATCGAATCTTGCTTTTTTCCCCCTGACATTTATATTTCTGAGATTCAGCCTTGTTGATATGTGTAAATCTAGTTTGTGCTTTTGATAAATATACTACAATTAATTTTTCCATTCCTATATTGATTGACATTTGGAATGTTTCCATTCTTTTTATTCTTAAAAACAAGTGTAAAGATGTCCTTATGCCCACATGCAAGAGCTCCTCTAGGGCTTATTCTTATGCGTAGTATTTCATGTTCACAAGGTATAAACATCATCAACTTTTTAAGGTATTGACAAATTACTCTCTCTTCCGAGAGCAGGTTATGTCAGCTCTCATTTTTTCCTATCCTCTCAAACAGTTGGATATTGACATTCTCTTTTATAGTCTAGTAGAGGTAAAATGGCATTCCATTGTTATTATAATTTGCAGTTCTCTATTAGATTGACCATATTTCCACATTTTTTTCTTTCTTTCTTTGTCTGGTATTCTCTTTATTTATTTATTTATTTATTTTTATTGTTATGTTAATCCCCATACATTACATCATTAGTTTTAGATGTAGTGTTCCATGATTCATTGTTTGTGCATAACACCCAGTGCTCCATGCAGAACGTGCCCTCCTCAATACCCATCA
>NC_138380.1:23924933-23937683 GCF_054177405.1 Leptonychotes weddellii
GTTGTAATGTAATTTGGGGGTGGAGTCTTTTGGGTTTTCCACATAAAGTATCATGTCATCTGCGAAAAGAGAGAGTTTGACTTCTTCTTTGCCAATTTGAATATCTTTTATTTCTTTTTGTTGTCTGATTGCTGTTACTAGGACTTCTAGTACTATGCAAAGAAAGTCAATTATCATATGGTTTCACTTATTTGTGGAACATAAGGAATAGCATGGAGGACATTAGGAGAAGGAAGGGCAAAATGAAGGGGGGGGGAATCGGAGGGAGGGATGAACCATGAGAGACTATGGACTCTGAGAAACAAACTGAGGGTTTTAGAGGAGGGGGGGGTGGGGCGATTGGTTAGCCCAGTGATGGGTATTAAGGAGGGCACGTACTACATGGAGCACTGGGTGTTATACAAAAACAATGAATCGTGGATCACTACATCAAAAACTAATGATGTATGTAACTAATATAACATAATAAAATTAAATTAAAAAAAAGAAATAGAAGTTTATGATATTCAAATGTGAAATTTAAATAATTTCCTTAACTAGTGATTATACTGAGAATGCCATTCTTTTCTAAAGCTTGTCAGTGAAGTACACACAGAAATGGATTTTTCTTTACTTCCCTTCTAGAGATACTTGTTGGCATTCAGCCTGGAAGGATTATATATAAAACAGCAGCACCCAATAACTGATTAAAGAACAGTTTGAATAATTCATTATTTTCTATAATCCTTTTCCACATATGTCATCATTGATTCATTTACTCACTATCCATTTATTCATCAAACATTTATTGAGCTTTCCTACTGTATTGGGTATGATAATAGGTGGGGATGGGAGTAGAAGGAGTGGGAGAAAAGGGGGGAAAGTTTCCAGAAATGAGTAACATCTGCATTACTGCTTTTAAAGTAACGTTCTACAGTGTAATGAGCACTATACTAGAGGTTAAAACAAGGTATTATGGAAGGTCAGGAATGGGTCCTGGAATGAGTCTGCTCACAGTTGTACTTACTTAGGACAAAAGATGGACAAATTCAAGTGAAAACTGTGCTCACTCTAATTCTTTTTCTATCATATTCTTATTATTAGTCTTCATAAATTTTACACAGCCTAGATCCCTGGTGAAAAGATACAAATACAAAAATCTTTTAATTCTTGCTTTCTTGTTTTCTCAATCTTTTGTGGGATAGGAAGCCCATAAGAATCATTGGCAAGATAATTTGGCAGATAGGACAGCCCTAGAAATTTTCATTTGGAACACAGAATTCTAAATTATTATTTAGAATACAATGCCTGAGATAACCATCTCTGCTTTGGAATTATTAGTCCTTATTAGCCATAAGGAATTAGGTAAATCAAATTTTAAAGTTTTACTTAAATGATTGGTTCATTTAACAGTGTAATAATAGTACATTAAATTGAGTCCCTTTCTTCTGAAAATCTCAAAAATGTACCTATTACTTAATTTGACCTTAGAGGGGCACCTGGGTAGCTCAGTCGGTTAAGCATTTGCCTTTGGCTCAAGTCCTGATCCCAGGGTCCTGGGATCGAGTCCTGTGTCAGGCTCTCTGCTCAGTGGGGAACCTGCTTCTCCCTCTCCCTCTGCTGCTCCCCCTGTTTGTGCTCTCTCTCTCTCTCTGTCAAATAAATAAATAAAATCTTAAAAAAAAAATAATTTGATCTTAGAGAACCTAGGAAGAAAAGCTGAGAAGGGAGATATGTTAGACCCTATTATAGATCCCTTAGACCCTGTTATAGAAAGGGAAGCATAAAGAATGGACTTTCTCAAAATTGAATTAATCTTTCAAGCACAGAATCAGAGTGAGCACTTACCCTGAGTTCCCAAGGACTGCCAAGGTATCTGGTTATATCAACAAAGCATCCTTCAACAGCAAAAAGGAAGCAAGTATGTCTGGAAAAGCAAAATAGATCTGGGTTTATGATTCCTAGGCTGAGTAGGTGGGGGTCTATCTACCTTGCCTTTTACCCTTACCCTGCAGGGACCTTGATAGAATGTTTCCACCTTTACTAGCTCTTTGCTAGATTTAACAGTGTCACATTGGAAGCACACGGATCTGTGTCTGGGGTGTGGACTATGTGCAGAAAGGGATGGGCAGGCTGCTCTGCAGTGAGATTTGTCTCTGGCATTGCACTTCTGCTCCCACCCTCTGGGGATCCTCTGGTCCTTTTACTTCCCAAGAATTGACCTGCCAAAGTCCAATAATTAACACAACCTTGTTGCCAAGACTAACTCTTAAGTATCCTCATTAGAATGGTATTCTTTGTGCCAGAGGAGATGATCTCATCTAAAATTTCAAGGTAGACTGGAGAATGGGGTTGCTGCAACCTCAAATATGGGGTCTATTTGAAAAGTAGGTATACATACTTTCCATAAAACTTCTATAAAACACAGGATATAATTACAGTGCAAGGCTTGTTCCTGAGACAGAATACTTTTGGTTTGTGAATTTATGATAGTTTTTAATGTTAGTTGTCAGCACACTTGAATGGTTATAGCATTAACAAGGCCAAGGTCACTGATTTGATCCAGGACTGGAATGAGTCATTTTCATTAGGTCTGTGACTGCTCAGGTTTGCCATTTTTTACTTCCTGCTCATCACTCCATCTCCGAGGGCCTTTTCTCCTATCTTCATTGTCTTCTTGGTTCATATCTCTCATGTATGGGAAAAGCATCTATTAATTCATTTACAGCAAGATGTGAGATTTAGAGATACATGTCTTTTATAGGAGGATTTATGAAGAAAAAGTACTTCCTTAATAGACTACCAAGGGTGGGATTTTGGTTAAGAGCAGAGAAATTTTGTCTTAAAATATTGTTTCTTGGTGTCATTCAAATCATAATTACCCAACCACAAATGGATGAGGAATGTGTTTTTAGTTTAGGTTTACTGTCATGTAAACTAATGTCATTAAGAACAAAGGAAAACTGGTGAAAATTTATTATTGTTCTTTGGAAACTCATCAGAACCTCTAGGTGAACAACAGAAATTCCAGGATTCCAGGTCACTTTAAGATTGATTAGAAACATTACAATAATACCAACAACTGCTTGGGCTTGGGATAAATACTAATTATTGAGACTAAATAGATTCCTTAAGATCTGTTGATTTTATCCCTCTTAGGACAAATGATGTTAATCTTGCTGATTGGTTTTTTTATACTAATGAGCATTGACATACTTATAACCAAATTACAATGTTTTAGACAAGTTGTAGTAATTTTTTTTTTTAACTGCGAAAGAAATATACTGTGCTACAGAGGTCATATGTCACAATTGGTAGGAAACTTTATGTCGAGGTCGGACTGTAAAAGTAAAGAAAGATTTATAAAATCAACACACGTTTGGGAATGCTATGTTAGCTTTTAAATAGTCTCAATTGTTTTTAAAATAAGGAAGAGAATGTTACCAAGCTTAAGCAAGAGGGCGGAAGGTGGAGAATGAGACTATAATGACAGCTGATGCCTTCAGTGTTTTTCCATGGCATTGGGAATCAAGTATAGATGAAATATGTTGGGTATCATTGAAGTAAATGGATGTTTGTGATATGTGGGTGTGTCAGATTAAATCTCAGTAGTTTTGATAAAGGGAAGAAGCCTTCTCTTTGTGGAAGAGCGGCTGTAAATGGCTTTATTTCATTTTAGAGATCCATGCGTGTTTGTAAGGGGTGAGGCAGATCTCTCCCACTCGCTGTTTTGGTTTGGAAACACTAATGGAAGTGTGTTACCACCCTAGTATCATGACTTGCATGCATTCTGAAAGGAAGACCTTTTGATAAAGGCCGTCTTATTCACAGCAGAGGCTCTGATAAACATGCTCTCCCCACTGGTGATCAAAGAAGTGCCTCTTTCCTGGAGAAGTTGCCCTGAAGTGCGGCAAGGGTAAGGATTATGGAAAATGCAAGAGGAAGCCAAAGGCATACAAGCTCAAGCCATTTAGAGTTTCAAAGGAAACTCTACCCTGTGCTCCTCCTGCTTTTTTCCTGCCTGATTGTTAGGCCTGTAACCACAGACTTATAATAGATTATCATTCATGGTCCAAATGAATGGGTTTTCTTAACAATAATGCCCTTGTTTTGTGAGTTACTTGTATACAAAGGACAGCACAGAAATAGACGTACTTAAACATCTTTTTGAGGTAAAATATAAGTTAGGCTAGAGTACAGTTGTCATGGCTTTGGTTAGACATTTCCCTATTTTATAAAAATCAGGATATTTCAGTCACTTCACTGTACTGAAGCATGTTGACTCAATTTCATATGAAAGAAATTTTGTTTGGAAGTACATGGGTCTTTTTCCCCCCATCATTGTTACCACTGATTTATATCAGAAAGTTTAGCAAAAGGTACCATTTATTTGATAAAAGTTGTACCTTCATAGCTTACTGTCATTCAAAATGGTTTCTTAGGGGGCACCTGGGTGGCTGTCAGTTAAAGCATCCAACTCTTGATTTCGGCTCAGATCATGATCTCGGGGTCGTGAGATGCAACCTTGCATTGGGCTCTGCGCTGGGCATGGAGACTGCTTGAGATTCTCTCTCTCCCTCTCCCTCTGCCCCTCCCCCCACCATCTCTCTCTTTCTCTCTCTCTCTAAAAAAATAAAAACACAATACTTAAAAAAAAAAGATTTCTTATTTGTCTGTCTGCAGTAAGCTTCTGAGAAATGGAGCAACAGCTAAGACAGTAGCTCAGGATCTTCCTGCCAGGATCCTTACTGTTTTTCGTAAAGCGTCCGTGTGTTCTTTGTTCCTATCATTTTGAGTGAACTCGAATTTAATGTAGTATGAAGTGAACATGGTGGCTCCGGTTTTCTCATGGCCTGATGTTTGTACCGAATGAGAACTTGAACAGTGGGAAGAATGCTTTGGCACCTCGGCTGCTGCTTTCCCACCTGAGTCCTCAGGTCTCGACTCTGTGCCTGTCCCCTGCCTTGACGCGATGCTGCAGGTCGCTGAGCTGCCAGAAGCCTCGCTGCCCTGCACATGGGCTGGGTAGGGGCTGAAGGCGCTGTGCTGTTGTTCCTCTGGGATACAGAGATGGGCAGAACATTGCTGTATGAAAGAAAGCTTTCAGAGTTGTTTATTTTGATTCTCTTTGCTTGTGCACTTTGATGCCAACCACCCTCAAAACACTCCATATCTCATTTTCCCAAATAGTTAAAAATTTCTGCTGTCAGCTTTCCTCTGATCTCGATTCTCAAAATTAATAGTCTTGTCCGTTAGAAGTGTTTACAGTTCTGCTTTTGTTGATGTTAATTATTTCTCCCATTGCAGTTTAATTAATAGGAGATTGTATCTTACTCATTCCATCTCTCTGGATGTTGCTTCAAAAAAAGAAACTACCCCGTACCAGTTTTACTCCCAAGAGCAAATTTCTTAGTGACGTTGAATTTTAGCAATCAGATATGGTCATTAAATGCAGAAGATCCAGCATTTATGACACAGTTTTATAATTGCATATCATTGCACCATTCATCTTGGTAGAATTTCCAATGAGCTGTAAGTAAACACATATATTTAAAAATTGTGACTGAAATCTTTTCATGTTACCCCAATGTTTAGCAATCTTAATTGCATGGTTAGAGTTTATGTCAGAGAAAGCGGAAATTAGCCCACCACCCATGATCCAGATGATTTTTATCAATTAATTTCTGAGGTTGATTCTTGACAAATGTTTAAAGCCTTCTATAAATAATTTGGGAAAGTACTGAGCGGGAGCTTTGTACCTTTCTTTCTCTTTCACATCATAAAATCAAGTGCAGAAGTGAATTTACAGAAACCTACCTGAAGTAATAACACTGCAGGAGGGAGGAGGTACCCAGGACTGGCCTTCCGGCGGTTGCTGTTGGCAACTATGTAGTAAGCGCTATCTGCATTTGGGGCAGTGTTTTCCTCGGAGGCCCCAGCTCTTGTGACCTTCCTGCTTCAGCTGGCTCCTAATTGAGGAGAACACGATCAGAGAGAAGTACGATTGGACAACAGGAAGCTGGGTACCTGCAATGTGTGTAGGAAACCTAGGAAGCTTCCCTCAATCTGTGATTCGTCAAGAGGACTACAGATCAGATACGTTCTTTCAAACGCTTTTGGTGCTCAGTCCGAAAGCTTTTGGGAACACGGCTGAAGAACTAAGCATCTTCAGATAAAGTACAATGTAGAATTCCTGAGCGAAAGTTGGAGCACATGTAAATCTTGCTTAAAATTTGCCCCGGCTTTTGTTACCATGTGCAATGAAATACACAGAACCTAGAAAACATTTTTTGCTTTTTGAAGCAGCAAACGTCTTCTAATTAAAAATGGATGTGCAGCACGGTTTATAACTATCTAAGGAGAGGCAGTCTAACACACCTGTCTTAATACATGTCCACCCGCCTTCACTGGCTATTCCCTCTCATGAAATGCTTTGTAACAGACTGGGAGGTAGGTATGCAAATGCTAGCTCTTGTGCAAATTGGTCCAGATTTTATTTTTTTAAAGATTTTATTTTATTTATATATTTGAAAGAGAGAGAGCACGAGCAGGGGGAGGGGCAGAGGGAGAAGCAGGATCCCCACTGATCAGGGAGCCCAGTGTGGGCTCAATCCCAGGACCCTGGGATCATGACCTGAGCCGAAGGCAGACGCTTCACCGACTGAACCACCCAGGCACCCTTGGTCCAGATTTTAAATCTCTGTGTTTAAAATTAAGGAGATTAATTGGGGGAGAAGATGCTATCTCTTGAGTGTCATGTGTTCTTTGTAAATAATGATCAAAAACTACCAATAAATGGATGTGCCAAGCCTCTAAGAGATTGCCTCTCATCAGACTCTCTAGTATTTTGTCTATTTTGTCAGTAGAAATGTTATTCATAATTTTAAGAGAGTGCACTGCATAAAGCTCTGTAGCTTTGTTATTTGTGGACTGACTCCGGATATGTGGGCGACAGGGACACGCGACAAAGATTTGCGTTAGTGAAGATGGCACAGAAAGTCTTGCTGAGGATTTGTGTACATTTGATAGTTTGAGGATTTTTTTGTTTTGTTTTACATTCTTATAGAGAAATGAATCAAAATATTTGAAAAATATATAAATGTGAAGTTTCAAAAATCCATAAAATAAAATACTGCAATTTCTAAATAATACTTTTGATGCAGACTTTTAGAAAATAGCCAGTCCTCAGATTTCCATGCAAAGTGTGGCAATTACTGACATTAAGAAAAGTAATAATCTGATCTTAAGACAGTTGCATAGTGTGGGCCTCAATTTTAGAATTATTTTGAATCTCTGGCATAGAGGCAAAATAAATTTCCATCAAGGTGAACAATTTGTTAATTTGAAAGATAATTTTAAAAAGGTGTATGGAGGGTGCCTGGGTGGCTCAGTCAGTTAAGCATCTGCCTTTGGCTCAGGTCATTGATCCTGGGGTCCTGGGATCGAGTCCTGCATTGGGCTCCCTGCTCAGCGGGGAGTCTGCTTCTCCCTCTCCCTCTGCCCCTCCTCCCCACTCGTGCTCTCTCTCTCTCAAATAAATAAATAAATAAAAATCTTTAAGAAAAAATAAAAAGGTGTATGGAGAGTTGACTTTTTATGACAGTCATATTGGATGAATATTTCTTATACTGGTATTTATGGGAAACTTTCTGAAGATTTTGTACAAGAATCGTGGTTATAAGCTCAACCATGTCGTCTTGATCTGCCCTGATCTAGATTATGAATCATACTTTTTCTTCAGTTTTGCTTTTCATACACTTAAGCCCTCATTATATCTCATTTTCAGACTGTCTCCACTGAGAGTTGTGAGAATAGTCAGGGCATGGATGCGGTGTCCTAATTTTCCATAGTGGAACCAGTAGACATGACTAATGTTTAGCGTGTAAAAAAGGGGAGAGTATTTGACATTGGAACTCTCATAGAATCCGTAAGGCAAGTTGCCATCATTCTGGGAAGAGTGACAGCTTGAATGTAGCAGATAAACTACTAATGTGTTGAGTGTCAAAGTTGTTATGACAAATGGTTTTCCTTTTTTCAACATGATCCCTTTGAGTTCTAACAAATTAGACAGGAACATTTTATATATATATGTTTCCTTGCCCCTTTGCCAAGGCATGACCTATAGCTGTGCTTCTTGAACATTCCCACTAGCAGACAGAGGAGAGTGAGTGCACATATCCGAGAGCCTAGGGTACACCCCAAAACATCCTTCCCACCTACAGAGTTTTCGTCTCCTGTTTCATCTTAAACCTCATGAACGTTTTACCTTCTATCCTCATTGTCTTTATTTAAATATATAATGACATTTATTAAAAATTAAATTATTTCAATTTCCTGTAAATAGTTGAGTAAATTTGATGCTCCCAGATGATTACTGTGTTTATCTTGTGCCTTTGAGAACTACCTTCCCCCTTTTGGTTGACTATGACCTCCTTAAGGGAAAGAATTGTTTCTTGTTGTATATCCCCAATATCTAGCAGAGTGCTTGGGCCAGAGTCCATAGCAATAAATGTATGCTTGTGTTGAATATGTGTTTGTGTACGCATTAGAGAGTGTGTAGGATGTTTGTAAATATTTTACAGGCTACTGAATGATAGTATGTTTTTATATTCTCTGTGTGAAAAAAAATATGTACGTTTTTGGTTCTTAACCTTTAGTTGTTCATTTATTTAGATGTCTGGACCATATGCATATAAGAGTTTGGATGCAGTGCTCTGTGTGGTCAGCATCAAAGGGTTTTCTGATCTGAAATTTTCCTATGGCTGGTACATCTAGACATTGTTTCTGGCTCCTTTTTGCATATTTTCATGGTTATTTTTTCTATCTCCCATCTTTTGACATTCCTTCAGTATCTCATATAACCTTAAATTTGATAAATGTACTTAATTCATGATAGCTGTACTTATTTTATGCCTACCTGATCCAGTAAGTTGCTTCTTTGGGCAACATAAATTCATAGTGGTGGATTGTCTCCTGCATATTGTGATTTTTAATTGTGAATCCATGTTCCCTCAAATTTTATCTGTGGATTTCTGAGGTCTGGTTTTAAAGTGCATTCTTCCAAAGAGGTTTTGTGTTTTCTTCTACCAGGTGCCTGGGACAATTTAAAATTGTAATTTGGTTTTTTTCTGAGCCACATGGATGGTGTGAATTCTGGCCTTAGGCCAGTGTAAATTTGAGCTCCTGGTTAGAATTTGCTCTTCTTTTTTTTTAATCTCCAGTTCACCTAGATCCAAATCATATAAGGTTGACAAGTTTCTCTACTATTTCCTTCTATTTTTCCTCTTTATACCCATGAAGATGTCACTATTCGGGGAGTTCCCAATTCATAAGGGGATCTTTGACCTAATCCCCACGTACACTGGCTCTAGCTTTGTTTCCTGCCTCTGTGTACTTGGGCACCTGCCCCATTACCTAGTTAAAACCAACTTGAAACTCTCATCAGGATTGGCAGATGTCCCTAGGGCAAGCATGCAACATGGAGGGGGAGGGGTCACTGACCTGTTTGGCATTTGTTTTTTCATTGATTTTGACCCCTGGAGAATTTCTCTTTCTTGTTTTCTACAAGTGTATGTATTTGAAAATAATATTAAAATACTTTACTTTGCATTTAGGAGAAATTGGAGATCTTTACTCATTTGTTGGAATTAATAAGCTCTTGAATGTTTGCTGTGTGTGAGGCATGCTATTGACCCGCACACTGGAAAACATGACTATCCTTTTCAGTAATGAAAATGGGATGCACTCAACTATCCTTACTCCTTATCTGGATCTTCTGGTGGCCGGCATTTTCGTGGTGACTGAAATTTTTGAGGTGTCTCTGCTCTTTTCTAAAATAAAGTGGTATTGGACTAGCTGATCCTTATGGATCCTTTCAGCTATAAAATTTTTTTGACTCCATGACCCTTGAACCACTGCATTTCTTTATTTTCCCCTCCTATTTTTATCTTATAATAATTCAGCTAAAGACACCAACCCAGTTACCCATGCCTCATTCCAGGAAATTTTTTTTTTTTTTTGTCCTGTTTTGCCCATCTGTATTTACTGCCTAGCATTCTGATCTTTTAGAGATCACCCAGAATAAATGTGTTCCATGTTCCTCCCACAGGTCGCTTCCCTCGGAGTCACTACCTTCACCTTATGTGCTCTGTGTATAGACCGCTTCCGGGCAGCCACCAACGTGCAGATGTACTATGAAATGATCGAGAACTGTTCTTCGACAACTGCCAAGCTTGCTGTTATATGGGTTGGTGCCCTACTGTTGGCGCTTCCGGAAGTTGTTCTCCGCCAGCTGAGCAAGGAGGATCTGGGATTTGGTGGCCGAGCTCCTGCGGAACGCTGCGTTATCAAGGTCTCCCCAGATTTACCGGACACCATCTACGTTTTAGCCCTTACCTATGACAGTGCAAGACTCTGGTGGTACTTTGGCTGTTACTTCTGTTTGCCCACACTTTTCACCATCACCTGCTCTTTGGTGACTGCAAGGAAAATCCGCAAGGCAGAGAAAGCCTGTACCCGGGGGAATAAACGACAGATTCAGCTAGAAAGCCAGATGAACTGTACAGTAGTGGCTCTGACCATTTTGTATGGATTTTGCATTATTCCTGAAAATATCTGCAACATTGTTACTGCCTACATGGCTACAGGGGTTTCTCAGCAGACAATGGACTTGCTTTATATCATCAGCCAGTTCCTTTTGTTCTTTAAGTCCTGTGTCACCCCTGTCCTCCTCTTCTGTCTTTGCAAACCCTTCAGTCGGGCCTTTATGGAGTGCTGTTGCTGTTGCTGTGATGAGTGCATTCAGAAGTCTTCAACAGTGACCAGCGATGACAATGACAACGAATATACCACAGAACTTGAACTCTCACCTTTTAGTACCATACGCCGGGAAATGTCCACGTTTGCTTCTGTGGGAACTCATTGCTGAAGGACAACCTTTTGTTTGGTTAGATTTATTTGATTTTCAGATCCTGTGAAAGTTTTTACTTCATATTTTTCCCTCCTGGGGGAAAAAAATGCAACAAAAGAGAGAAATATTAACTACTGTAGAACTGATTCTGCAAATTAATATTTGTGCTTTGAAAAAAAAAATGTTTATATTTAGTTATTTAAGAAATATGAGGAGGCCAGTAGTTTTAGGTCATTTTATCTGGTATGGTGCTAATATTTTATTTGAAAAAAGTTACTGCACCTTAATTAATTGCTAACTTTCTTTCTTTTAAAAAAAAATATATATAATCAGTGTATATTGATTATAGCCATGTGATTTTGTAGGTTATTTTATGTTTGAGTTGTGATTGGAAGTATATTGTATATGGTATCGTGAGATGTTAAGAAGCATTCACAAAGTAGCACCAAATAAATTATACTTTATTCTTTAATGTCATTGTCAATCTACTTTTAACCAAGATTCAATAAATCTTTTAATTGCCTTAAATACACAATTACTGGTTCTACGCACAATTTAAAATCAGCCTTATTGTTTTAAAATTCTATTTTCCTTTAAAGCAGGTAATCACCATGTTACAAAGCAGTTTTTCTAATAGTACTATTTTATGTGCATGATTCATATAAAACTATATTGTATGTTCAGACAAAATTGTATTTTTAATATTCAGATACAGATGTAAGATTACTTCCAAATATTTATAAAATATGAATAGACAGCAGAGTTACTATTATTTATTTCTGAAGCATCATGTAGAGCTACAAGCTTTCCCATTACGATATGAGCAGAATCAAGGACTAAAACACCATGTATTTATCTAATTTCCTCTGAACATTGACCTTTGAAGCACTCTGAATTCTAACTTTTCTCCTTTTAAAAAACAAACTTGGTTAAATCTGTGTGGCTTAATTTCTTTAAAGGAATGGAAGTACAGTAGTAGAATAATAAAATATATATCTTGATTACAACACTTGAATATTCAAATACTACCTTTAAATTGATATTCCATAAGCTTCCAACAAAAAAACTAACCCTCTCCTTTTGAATTATTTGATTCCCCTCAGGAGTTTAAGTTCCAGCAGTTGTGTAGGATGCCTGCCTCTAGGGATTTGGGAATGAAAACAAGGCATCATTGTCTTCTTACAGATCCCTGTAATAGATCTCTGGAAAACTTCTCGAGGATGCCTAAACTCGGTTTGGGCTGCTGAGCATATCAACAATTGTGATTCCACAGTGTCTCTCATGATATTTAGTCAACTTTATAAATCATAAAACATTGACTGAGCACATGATGTAGAAAACGCTCCGTGAAATTACCTGTAGTAAATAAAAGTAACAAGAGCTTAGTGTCGGACTTTATAAAACCAGGCAGGAGTGGGATAAGAAGGCAGGAATAAGATAAATGTGTAAACAACAATGGTATAATCTGGGACCTTTTAGGGAGGTGTAATGTCCCACGATGGATCAGAGAAGAGAGAGAGAGCCATCAGAATTGAGGAGAAAGGCTGTGTAAGATAACTGGATGGTTAGTCCATTGAGAAGGTTGATAAAAGGTAGTGTGAGGAGTGGACACTCCAGGAGGAGGGAGCCAATTGAACAAAGGAATAGAGGGAGGACTTACAGGGTATGACTGAGGAATAAATGAATAGTCTATTTTGGCTCCTGTACTATGTGGGCATAGGAGGAGGGGAAGATTGAAGGGGGGGAAATCGGAGGGGGAGATGAACCATGAGAGACTATGGACTCTGAGAAACAAACTGAGGGTTCTAGAGGGGAGGGGGTGGGGGGATGGGTTAGCCTGGTGATGGGTATTAAAGAGGGCA
>NC_138380.1:23937783-23953471 GCF_054177405.1 Leptonychotes weddellii
ATCTCTGTCGAAGTAGGAACTTTGATAATTCCAGTGAAGTTGTCCCAAGTGTAAAGTGGTTTGGAAGTTTTCTCCATAGCCTTGCTCATTGCTTTCTCATAAGAATTCCTGCAGTGTATTTTTTTTTTCATTGTTACCCTTTTATGCTCTACTTTTCTCTAATCGAGATTCTGTCCCATGTCTTCCCCTCCTCAAAGTTTCCTTAAAAAGAGAAACACACACCTAGATTAAGTCTGCTAACATTTTGATTGGCCAGATATCTCTACAGATAGCGTTTGAGTTCATGAACAAAATCAATTCTGTAGTTTCAGCAAAAGTCTTTTCAAAATATCTATACCTGTATCTACA
The DNA here is from genome assembly GCF_054177405.1 of Leptonychotes weddellii. NCBI lineage: Eukaryota > Metazoa > Chordata > Mammalia > Carnivora > Phocidae > Leptonychotes > Leptonychotes weddellii. Next base: position 23,938,132 of record NC_138380.1, read on the forward strand.
ACTGGATAGCATAATCAATTTAGCATTTCTTGGATGATTCACAATTCCGAAGGCTTCAAATCTATGACTTCAAAAATCAACTCATATTTAACTTGATGAACCTTTATTAAAATTCTTTGTGCCTGGTGCTAGGCGAGGTAGTTAGAACACATAATTTAACTTTTCTTAACCTTAAGATTCCTGCCATCAAGTAGTTTATTTGCTGAAAGGGGCATATTTATAAGCAAATAAAATTTAATATGATAATTGCAGTGTGCATGAAACATGCAGAGGTTGGTGAGAAGCTGAAGGTGAACAGACTTTAAGGGCCCAGCAGTTGGGAGGAGGTAAGAACGAAGGCTTCACAGAGGAGAAAGATCAAATGCTTATTGTTCCATATCAGATGTAAGTGATTTTAGATCTAAGTGATTTATGTTGAATGAATGATGAATTTGTGTTTATTCTAAGGAAATGCTGATACTTGTTTTTACAAATACATTCTTAATAACTTTTCCCTCATTATTTGCTTTTTTTCCTCATAAAAGTGGAATTAGAATAAAGGTCCACTTCTTTAATAATTATGGTAAGATTGATTTTAGCGTGTTATAAAAAGTATGCAAGTGATACTGAGTGCAGAGCATTCGTTAAGTAATGGCTGTTTCATTGTATCTCAACTCACTTATTCAACCAATAGTGAGTACTACTACATGTTAAACACTGTTGTGGGTGCATGTGCTATAGAAACTGGACCAAATAAATTTAAAAGTACAATATACAGTATGTTTGATAGTGAAAAGTAATATGGAGAAAAGGAGTAAGAGTATAAGCTGAGGTTATAAAGAAGACTTTACTGTAAAGGTAACATTGGAGTAAACAAACAAGTTACATAGCTATTTGGGGGAAGGGCAGAGGGTACAAAAGCTCTGAGGCAGGAACACGTTTGATAGGTTTCAGGAATGTAAAGTGGCCAATGTGACTGGAACAATTGGAGGGAGGAGAAGAGAAGTATCAGATGAGATCAGACAGCTAAAAGGATGCCAGATGATGTAGGGCCTGCGAAGCTATTGCAATGACTGCTGTTTATGCTGGGTAAGGCTCCATTCCATGATTTTGGAGAGAGTGACATGACTTTTTAAATAACATTTACTTACTTAATTTTAAAATTAATACAAAATTTTTATTAAAATATACAGTAAATTCACCACCTTTCGCGTATAGTCCTGAGCACATCGTTATGTAACCACCACTAAAAAGTACTGAACAGTTCTATCACTCTAGGAAGTTCCTCCATGTGTCTTTGTTGCCAACTCCTTATTTCACCCCCAGGCCACCTATTAATCTGTTTTCTGTCCTTACACTTTACCTTTTGCAGACTGTCCTATAAATGGAATTATACCATACATAGCCTTTGACTCTGGCTTTTTTAACTTAGCATAATATATGGGATATTCACCCATGTTGTTGTGTGTATCTGTAGTTTGTTTCTTTTTATTGCTAAGTAATATTCCATTGTATGGATGTATCACAGTGTATCCCTCTCTTTCCCGATTGAGGGACATCTGCATTGTTCCCAGTTTTTAGTGATTATGAATAAAGTCACTATTAACATTGATGTATACGTTTTTATGTGAACGTAAGTTTCTGTGTCTCTGGTAAACAGCTAGAAATTTTGGGTCACTTGGTAAGTCCATTTTTTAACTATGAGAAACAACCAACTGTTTGCCAAAGTTGCTATACCATTTTGCCCTCTCACCAACAATGTATGAGAGCTCCACTTTCTCCATATTGTCAACAGTACTTGCTAGCTTTTAATTTTTAAAAATTTTAGCCACTCTAATAGGTGCATAGTCGTATCCATGGGTTTTGCACTTCTCTAATCAATTTTATTTTTTAAAAAGATGAACCAACAGAAAAATCAAAAGACAACAACAGTGAACACACAAGTTCACTATTCACCTGGAATCACAAATTATTAACAGTTTCTGTCCTTGCTTTATTTTTTCTCTATTTTTTCCTTATTGTTTGAAAATAAGTTACAGATATTAGTGCTGCTTCACCCGTAAACACTTCGTGTATCTCCTAAGACCAAGAACATTCTCCTGCTGAACTCAGCATCATTATCACAGCCAAGAAATTAAACACTGAAACAGTCATATTTCCTAATATTCAGTACATTTTCAAATTTCCCAATTATCCCCAGTAATGTCCTTTATAGGAGTTTCCCTTATAGAATTTCCTTCCTAATCCCTCCCCTCTTTCTTGGTTCTTTTAAATTTGGAGCATTGCTATCATCTTAGATGGGGTTCCTGAAAGCAAAATCAGAGGAGGATTTAAGTGCCAGTGACTTATTTGTTCCTTCTTTCCTATTTTTGAGAAATACTGGTCTATAGTTTGTATGTTTTTCCTTATGATGTCCTTGTCTGGTTTTATTATCTGAGTAATACTGGCTTCAGAAAGTGATCTGGGAAATGTTCCATTCTTAATTTTATGAAAGAACTTTTGAGGAGTTGCTATTATTTCTCCTTAAATATTCAATGGAACTCATGAGCAAGGTCATCTTGGTTGAAGCTTTTAATTGTGGGAAGAATTTAAATTACTAATTCATTTTCATGATGTGTATGGCAATGATTATATTCAAATCCTTTACCTCTCTGAGTCTTATAGACTTTATTCATACAGGGATTTCTGTTTCAGACTCTGAATATTTCATACTCAAAAAGTTCCCTGATTCTGTGAAAAGTCTTGGGTCCATTATTTACCACACGAGACACCATCTCTTTTCCAAGTTAATTCTGAGCCATGGGATCAAAATCTGATTAAGTCTATGGTGGGCTAAGCACCCAGGTGCTTCTATTAGGGAGCTCACTTGGACAAAAATTGCCTTAGATGTTCTAAATAACTGTGATGACTCCTCCTTTGTTCATTTTAGCCTTGTACAATTCCTTAGAATTTCTAAGAACTTGTGACTGAATTATAAGTATATGAATATTCTCTCATGTTTGATAGTTCTAGGGACCCATAATATTGAGTAGATGAATTAATACATATCTGGAACAGTGTCTTTCATAGAGTAAGCACTCACTGAATATTAGCCACTATTATTATATCAATATTGTCAATACATATCAATATTATTATGTGCTACAGTTCCTAGCAGTACTATGAACTTCAAAAAAAACCACACACTTCATTTTTCCTCACCTCCATAGTTACTTAGCAATACTCACACTGTGTCAACCAGAATGTTCCATTTCAGGACTGCCGAGATTAAGAGCTGGCCTGACACTACAGAAGATGCCGTTACCATCAGATATTCAAAACACAGACTTACACTCCTGCAGACTAGTCCATATTCCTAAAGCTCGTATCAGTGAGCAAGCAGTTATATAAGCCTTATGTCTTTGGCATGCCACATGTCCTGTGTTCACAGGAGAGGCCCTACCCTCCCTCTATCCCGCACTCAAATACTATGTGTTAATTAGCAGCAGGTGTAGCAACTTCTCCCCTATAATCATACCTGGTCCTGAACTGGAAAATGTTTGTCAGGGAGCTTGGTTCCTCTAAAAAACATTTAAGATAGTCAGATAAGATATTCAGGAAATTTTCTTCTCCAAACTTTGCCCCTCATTTTAAAATAGTTGGGCTTTTCTAGTCTTCAAGGACTCTCCAAGGTAACAGTTTAAAGCCTCTTCCTGATCATTTGAATTCATCTCCAATTTTAAAGTATTCTTTAATTACGTTCTGTTGGTTCGGCTTTCTATGTTCTCTTTCTAGGAAGAGTGTTCCCAGCATATCTGATTATGGCTAAACTTTTTCATAAAGAGGGAGAAAAAAACATGTTAAAGTTTCTACAATTTCACAATCATGTTTTATGAGTATTCCCTTCCTCCTTTTTTCCCCCACAATTTAGATATTTTGGTTTATTTCTATGTCTGCTTTTATATCAGCCCTTAAAATTCAAGTTATTTTTCTGTATATTCTTGATAAAATATGCAACTATTATTCAAAAGATATAAAAAAGTATTTGAATGGCTTCTTTCTGAGAGTAGAAAAATACATGCTATATTTTCTTTGGCCTGGTCTTTTAGTGAATGGGCAATTGAAGAGTATTTACTGAATACCTGTTGTGCTTTGCTACTTATGTTGTCAGTTTTTTAATTTGAAATTACCCAACATAGGGCTTATGTAATAGACTGGAATTACATTACTTTAGAGCTCAAAATGATCTCAAACTTCTGATATTACCCAGCTCTTTCTTTATGTATACAGAATGGATTCTCTGAAAAGTTAACTGACACAGCAAGTCATGTAATTTGACCCTGGTTAAGTATCGATTTAGTATTGGAATTCTAAGATTAGGAGATCTCCTTCCAGGAATTATAAAAAAAAATTCTTTTCTACTTAAAACAATCTATGAAATACTATTTCATTTGTGTTAATTTGGATAACACAAAGTAGGTGTTTAGTACTTACTCAATGAAAGAATAAATAAATCTTTAAACTGAAAGAATACGCAGAAAACACAGTTTAGCAAAAACAGATGGAAAACCAGGGCTGTGAGTTAAGAAGCAGCAGCAAAAGAAAAAGGAAGAAAGTAAGGTTTTTCGTAAGATGGTTCAAACTGTAAAATTAGCAGTCCAGCATTAATCAAGTGATATTAGATACAGAGTTATGGCCATGTACACAGTATATGTTCTAGACAAATTATAACATCTGGGTACTACAATTGAATCTTCAAAATTCTCCACCCTAAAGTTATTGAGTCCAAGTATCTAAAAAGTCACTTTAATATTCTTCCCATTTCATTCCTTCCCTCATTCACTCCCTGCATCCAGTTAAACACTGCACTGCCCAACATTGTGCTAAATCCTAGAGACCTAACAGTATATGAATTAGATACAGTTCGGACCCTTTTGGAGTTTACACTATGGCAGCACCTTCAGGCATTAAACATTATTTCCTCAATCAAATATTTACTGAAAGCGTGAGTAATGCTTAGAAAGAAAAGCTCGGAAAGAAAAGTGCTCTGAGAGTATATCATAGGGGAAACTGACCTAGTGGTAATGTCCAAGAACATTTCCTTGAGGAAGCGCTAGAAAAGGACTGGAGGGTGATGAGCCCATGCAGAGGGCAGTTTTGCTCTATTGGTTCCGCTTACCAGCCGCTTGGCTTTCCGGAGTTTCGGAGTTTCGGTTCCTCGGTCGACTGCACTCCGGAAGTAGATGATCTTCCTTCTGACGAATCAGCGGAAGCTCAATAGTAGCCTAACGCTGCGTCAGAGTGCTCACGTCATTCGCCTTACTTCCTCTCCTCACGTAGGCATTTTATCATCTCACATCATCCTCGAAGAAGGGTGAGTATAGCACAATGAGATATTTTGCAAGTATGCGCGAGAGCACATTCACCTAACTTTTATTATAGTAAATTGTTATAACTGTTCTGTTTCATTATTGCTGTTAATGTCTTACTGTGCCTAACTTATAAATTAAACTTTATTATAGGTGTGTATGCCTAGGGAAAAACAGTATATATAGGGTTCAGTATGTAGTGTATATATATATATATGCTGTGATTTCAAGCATCCACTGGGAGTCTTGGAACATATCTCCTGTGGATAAGGGGAGACCGCTGTACTTTATTAAGGTTCTTTGTGGAGACAAAACAGAGCAAGTTCAAGAGCTAAGAATGGCTGGTTGGCATGCAAAGGAAGGTTGGCAAGCTAAGGAAGGTTGGCATGCAAAAAGCCAAGGCAAGCGTGAAGTAGCATGAGGACAGAATTTGTATGAAACAAATTGCTGTTCATCTACAATGGGTTTCCTTTTTTTTTTTTTTTAAAGATTTTATTTATTCATCTGAGAGAGAGAGACACATCAAGAGAGGGAACACAAGCAGGGGTAGCGGAGAGGGAGAAGTAGGCTTCCCGCTGAGCAGGAAACCCGATGCGGGGCTCCATCGCAGGACCCTGGGATCATGACCTGAGCCGAAGGCAGACGCTTAACACCTGAGCCACCCAGGTGCCCCAGCAATGGGTTTCTGTTATATGTAGCTAGAGTAACTTCGCTTCGTCAATGTTAGACTGCCCTTGAATGGTTCATAGGAGACCACCTATCATGGTTATTAGAAAACTGACTTCCTATGTATTTGAATGTAACAGCCTCACAATTCTCAGTCTTGATTTTTCATTTCATTTTGCTGAGTTGTGTTTCCACACTTGTACCCCAAATATTGCAATCTGAAACAGGATAATAATTCATTGACTGAAGAGATTGTATTGGTATAAGTAGAAGACAATTATTATTTACTATCACAGTTATGAGATCTTTGGTTCCTAGAATTTTGGTGCTAAATCAGTTTTCCATTGCATTCTATACATTTGTAGAGGCTTAGAAGTCTTGTGGCTCAAATGTTCAGAACTTAAAGATTGATTAAAAAAAATAGTATACTTTAATCAATCTCAAAGTGAGCGTCCTCTTGAACTAATAATACTTTAATCAGTCACATAGCTATTAAATGACATTTCCATTTCCTGCTAGTCCAATTGTTGTCAATTCTACAAACTAAATTAAACATATTTTTCTTGAATTTTTAAGAAATATAAATAACTCATATGTAATACATTCTGTGAAATCCATAGAAACCTTCTGCACTGAATGCCTTGCTGTATGACAGACATGTGATTTTATATACCCTGAATTTAAGCATAACCATACACATTTAAAATTTTTCTATTTAATCATAATTTATTTTCCTGAATTTTAAGAAAAATGGTTTCTTGTAATATTTCTTGTATTTGTTTTGATAATGTATTTAGAAATCTAGGCCAACTAGGATTTCTTTTCCGTAATCAAATAAACTATTTTGAACTTGATAAAATTTGGAAGTTTGTCTCAGACGGAATTTGGAAGTTTAAGGGAATAGTGTCTCTGAGAGAGAGAGAGGGAGAAGGAGATGGAGAGAGAAAACATTTGAAATGTCTAGAAGGGCTTGTGATTTCAAAGTAGTTTATATAAATGACATAATCATATTTTTCTTCTATCTACTTCTTCCTCTAATGACTTTTATTCCTGAATATTTTATTGTTCTAATTCTGTTTACCAATTAAGTGGGCTCTGATTATTAGTGCTTCCAAGGCATGGTACAGTTACCTAAGTCATGAAGCATTTTGGTAATGGAGAAATTATGTTGGGATGTGCTTTACTCATTCTAAAAACACATTCCATGTTTCTGTATAAAAGCAAGTTTTAAACATGTAGATATTTAAAATATCTTACAGCTTGTTTCTGTCACATTGGCATTTCAAGTTTAAAGCCTAAAAATTTTAAGAACAGTTTCTAAAGATGAATATGTTCTTTTGTGAAATAGTGTGAGGACATGAGGGACACCACGAATCACATTTGAGTCTCTGAAAGTCATGAAGGTCACGTTTTCTTTTATTTTGAAAATATGCTTTTGTACCATATAGTTAGGCTAATGTGGGCAAGTTCTTTAAGTTGTAATCTTGCCTTTATTACTCCTGGAATGAAGACTTTTTTATTTGTTTGTTGTCTCTATATTTGATTAGCCTTAGTGACTTGGTGTTAGGGCAGCCTTCTATCCTGATTTACTCTGATTTGAATTCCAAATTGATTGAACAAACCCCACATTAATAGGTTGGCATTATTCTATGGACATAATACAGTGATTGTTGGAGAAGTGTGGCTTCAAAGTCCACCCAGGGTGTCAGATAGTAAATGGGCCTTTTGTTGCCTTTGGGGGTTGGATTATTTTTCTTTGTCTTGCTGATTTTGAGATTGTTGGACAGAAATCTAACTTTTTCTTTTCTTCGTTTTGGCAAGAGATTAAAAAATCTCAATAATGTTTCTTTAGAAGCCTTCCTTGACCTCCGTAGAACTTTGTTTCTGAATTAACTTTTATCTCCTAAAAAACTTGGGGCAGGACAAGCCAGGCATTTACATGATATTTGCAACAATTAGAAAGTTCACTGGTTGGGACTGATCTTTGGTCACCAAGTTTAAAAAGATTGGATGCTGTAATGCCAACTGATTGTGTGATTGTTTAAACCTCACTCATAAAGGATTTTAGCTGAAGAGTCTTTGTCTAGGGTAGGCTTGTGAGCCCCAGCTGCATCTGTCTCTGGAATGAATGCCTTTGTGTAAATGGTCAGCTCTGCTCTGATATTTGATCAGCCCCTGTTTGTATCTCAAACTATTTCTACATCAGCAAAGCGTGCATATAATGCTGGTCTTTGTAATCTGGTTGAGAAAATGCATGGGTGATCAGAGGTTCCCCCTATATGGTCACCTTTGGATGATTAAGTCTAGTGGAAAGAAGTGTTACTGAATAATTATAAGTGTTAAGTGAATGACTGATCCATGCCAAGCTGAATGAGGACTGGGACTTTGTTTTCGGTTCTGCAATGCCTTGTCACCAAGGTGAGCTATCTGACTTGGCTGCTTTGATTGATCAAATTAACTTTATAAGTTTACAAGATTTTCATTTCCTGCAGACCCAAACACTATGTCATCAGGCTTTAGCCACTGAAAAAGGAGAGAAAATATTTTTTATTGTTAGAGCCGTTGAAAGAGTAAAGAAACCCATGCAAAGCCAGCTATACCCACACCCACACCCATGCCCCCCCCCCCACACACACACTGCTGTATAAAATGATATGGGAGTAAAAAGTCAGACTGGTGATACTGTTTCCTGATCTAGCAGCAGGAAATGCACTCAGTGTCTTTCTGTTTTAAATCATAACCTCAGAAAGTCACAATCAATTCTTATATCCTAAGAAGCTAGGAGCAATGTTTCTCAACAGAAATACAGTTGGCACTTGAGACAAGACAGTTTTTTGTTGTTCTTTCTCAGGTGTGATTTTCCCAATGCTGCAGCAAGTTGACTATACCTGACCCTTCAGGACCTAGATACCACAATCTCTTAATAGTTTTGACAAGAGAAAGCTCCTCTCTTTTCATCCTCACCTCCCATATTTACATATGTCTCTGGGAAACTGTGGAGTGGTGTCTGACTGAGAACCATGGTTAGGTAGTATGATTAGTGAACTGTTATGAAAAATACAGAGGCATAGCCACTATCCATAGTTTACCATGTTTTATAAAAATTAGAATATGAAAAGTAACATTCAGCCCTAAAACAATAGAATATATGTAGACAATCCCTGCCTTTTAAAGTATTCCAAAAAGGTTTACATTTTTATAAATTAGTTATTTATAACTTTATAGACACTTTTCCATAGAAACCATTAGGCTGCATTTCCAAGGTTTATTTAATGAATTGTAGAGTTTTTTAATAGAAAGGCCAAAGGCTTTGCCATGAGGTAAGAAACTCTATAGAGTTGAATTTGCCTAAGTTCGAATTCTTTTTTTTTTTTTTTGGCCTTGAACTCTTTCAGTATTACTTAGGACAATTTGATTAGGATGACAAGCTCACTGGCCTAGATGTGATAAGAATATCAATTAATTTGTTTATTTGGGGCCATATAAACATATTCTCATATCCTCTATCTATGGTGCTATGTCTTAAGATCAAAGAACCTGAGGATTTGCATTAGTAACCACATAGTTACTTGGTGATTAAAGGGAAATGACAGGTCCAGAAGGCTAGCTCCTCTAGGCCATGAAGATGCCCGGGCAAATGCCTTTCATGACTGAAATGACCATGTCCCTCACAATTTTGATTCCCTCTTCTTTGGAAAGTGGTAGATAAGCTGAAAGAATTTACTTCTGTATACTTCTGTGTTAACTTCACTGATTAAATTGAATTCTGTTTCTAGCCAAATTTACTGTTCCCACATGTCTAGGAAATGATCTTTTGCTTCCTATTTGGGGCTGACATTAATTTTACCTTTAGAGGGAAATAGTCTTCCTCATATCTCAGAGTTCTTCCTGATGACTCAGGAAGAAATGGGTCATCTCATATACTGTAGATACTCATTATATAGATAAAATAGCATGGATGGCAGCAAATATTTATAGAGCATTTACTTTATGCCAGAAATGGAAATAAGCATAAAAAGTTAAGAGAATAGGTCTTTGTTAATACACATTTAAAGAATTCTTGAAATACCTCAGTGAACAAGAATTACATAATAAATTTATTTATTTATTTATTTTAAGATTTTATTTATTTATTTGAGAGAGAGAATGAGATAGAGAGAGCATGAGAGGGGGGAGGGTCAGAGGGAGAAGCAGACTCCCTGCTGAGCAGGGAGCCCGATGCGGGACTCGATCCCGGGACTCCAGGATCATGACCTGAGCCGAAGGCAGTCGCTTAACCAACTGAGCCACCCAGGCGCCCTACATAATAAATTTAAACAGGTTGCTGTAATATTTTTTCATGCGTTTATGATCTTATATTGTTCTAAGTAATAAAAACATTGTCCTCCCATAAACACTTGGTAATACTTGTGTCTCAGCCTCATTTTTCTTCCACTGAATCATTCTTTCCTCCATTAGGCATTGAGCAAGCAGTCTCCAAGCATGAAACATCATTCACCTCATTTCAGACAGACCCTGTGACAGATTACAGCCTCCTCAGACATTAAAAATACATTGATCAAGAGAAGTTGTAAGACATGGAAGAAAAATTAATCCATGCCCCTCTTAGAAAGAAAAGAAGAAACCACTTTTCTGAATGACCTTTGGCTGAACAGACCATCAAGTCTTGAAAGTACCTGCCAGTTTTGCATGCCTTCTGAGGTAAGTGTACTAAAGAACGTATTCTAGACTTCTCATCCACATTTATTCTTTATTGCGAGACAGTCACAAATCGTGTGGATTGCTTCTCCCAGCTCCAAAGGTAGGCTCATTGATTCTTACCCCATCTTTCTCTCCAGAATAATTTGTTTGGTTACTTAATTTTGCCTCAGTCAACCAGCTCATGGCATTTCCCTTGCCACTGTGACATGTTCAGCAGTGGGTCTAAATTTGTCCAATCCATGTGTCCTAATTCAGTGCATTAGTATTCTGTGTCTATTGTAGCAGATTACCATAAGTTTAACAACTTAAACAATATGAATTTATTCTGTTAGAGGTCTGAAGGCCTGAAATTTGATTCCTGTCTCACTGGGTTAAGACCAAGGTGGTGGTTATTTTATTATTTTCACCTGAAGAATCCTAACATTTTATATATATATATATATATATATATATTCCAAATGGTTCATTTTGGTATGTTATACATGATTTCTGAAACCTGTAGGGAATAAATTAGTTCAGCTATCTAGCAACAAACTAAGGATTGTCACAAAGGTAAACCTAAATAGTACAGTACTGATATAACAGAAGTATATCACCAAAAATTGACCTAGCATAAACTTTCCCAGGAAGGACACCCCAGAATTGAGTAAGGCAACCTGGACCCAATCAGATCTTACCTTTGGGCGATACACCTGCTGGATAAATAAATGGCATTCAGGTCACTTGAGCTTAAAGTATTGCCCAAGCTTGTTATCCATCCTACTCTTAAAAGTTTTGCTAACATCAGGACCCAGAAAAATTCTAAACCAATGAGGCTATTCTGTCTTATTGCAGAACAGGGCATGTTTATCATGTTATGCAACCTCAGAGATGGAAGGAGATTCTTTTCACTTCTAGCATGAGAAAACACAAAAAACCTCAGGGAGAAGACATCACTAACATTCAAAGGAGAAAGGAATGGATACCAAACAAAAGATACTGATATAGATGTATTCTAAGAATGGCCATTATATTTCATTTCATACAGCCATTTTTCATAAATTCAGTTTAATTAAAGCAATCAAATAAGTTGAGGATATGGATATAATATATGAAGAATATAGTGCCAGAGACTGAACCGTATTAGTATACTTCCTTCTGATATTTCAGGTAATTAAGGAACTAGGTTCTGTTATAATTTGCAAAGTGGGTGTCATAAAATTAGGCCAACATTGTTTAGAAAAAGAAAAATAAAGAATGATACTTTCAAGCTAAATTCTTCCTCCTCTTGTTTTATATTCCCTAGGGAAAAACTTTTAAACTGTAAAAAGTGATAATTAACAAGGCAGTGTAAGGAAATAATGAGAGGAAAACATAGTTAGGAGTAAAAGGGATTATTATTAACATCAGAGATTACTGGTCTTCAACTGTTTTTAATTACGCTAGAGAATCGAACTATAATCATATTTTGAAAAGAGAAGTAGTGCAGGTATTTTTTAAATCTTCATAATAAAAGTGTAAAATTACCTCCAACGTATTTCAGAAGACATATTTGTAAAATATTGCAAAACAAAACAAAAAGACCTCCTTAGTGTCCGTAGTTTTTGTTTCCCCGTGCAGATTGTTTCTTCTCTAACACCCGCCTCCCCCAGTGATTTTCCATGGACCATAATTTTAAGCTTAACTTGAAACTATTTTTACTACTTACAATATAGTACAATATTGTTTTTTTCTTTCCAAGCTAACTGAGGAAGATGAAAAAAAAGTTATCCAAAGTTCTACTGACAGGATTCTTTACCGTATAATTCAAACGAAGTTTTTAAGGATTCAAGTCACATAATGCTTAGAGATAAACTGGGCATTAACACTTAATATTTTAACATTCATGTTTTTCCCTCTTAGAATAAGTTAAGGATATGGTGGTTTAAAATGAATATTGTGAAAGTAATGATTGCAAAGGCAGACATTTAAGCCTTAAATTCGCTGTCTGGGAAGATACAATTTTTATATTCTGTTAGAAGACTATGTCTGCTTTCAATTACATGTCTGAGAAAATAAACCCATTTAAAACCCATTTGTCAGTTAAATTTGTCCCATGGGCGGTCTGTTTGTCATCCCTGTTCCAAAGGCCATCAGTCTATAACCTCATTGCCAGTAAGTAAGTTCACTTCACTCACAGTTGTATACTCCACGGGTGCTGCAGTTTCTACATTATTTTCCCACTCGTGCTGCCGTTCACTGCTGGTCATTTGAGCATGAATTTAGTTATAGATGGGAGGTGTGAGGGAGAAGGTGGCATTGGGAGGGGTTTTCTCAAGTAATGAAGGACTTTCCCTGTTGTCCTTATTCCTTAGACCTTAGACTATCAGGCTAAACTACCCTCAGAGATGCAGGCTGAACGGGTGCCTGCACATGGTTCTTCGAAGGAGGAAAACAGAATTCTCTCCCCACCCCCCAGATCTCCTCAAATGCTTATTCCACAAGATATTCAGTAAAAGAGATGTGGTTGTAAAGTCCAGGTTTTTCTTTTGTGACACTTGTTTCCTTTTTTTTGTTGTACTTCTCTGTGCAAAGCTCTTCTGGGGAACTTCTGCTTTCGGAATAAGATCTCTGCTAGATCTTTATTCAGGGGTTCACACCAAAGGCTCCCATTGTACTCTGGTTAGATTTTTGCAAGTTGCAATTTTTGGCTTCTGGGCAATTTTCCTCCAGCAGCCAGGCATTCTCCAATGACACTGCGATACCTAGAAGGCTAAAAAAAGTCAGATATTTTTCAGAAGAACTTTATCTCATGCTGTAATGCTCCACAACATCTACCTTAGTATTGGGCACAGAATTAATGCTTCTTGATTGATTTGTAACAGGAGTGATGTTACGTAAGGCAGAAACATAGGACTATGTCACTAGGATGCTTTGAAAATTTCTCAAGATATCTACCAGTAAATATCTTCTATCGGCATTAGGATACTTAAAACATCATTAGTGACTCTTTTGGACTTTCTCCTGAAGATAAAATGTAATTATTACTAATAGTGTTACTCTATTAGTTACCATTATTGTAAACTATAAAATAATTGTGAAATAATCTGTAAAATTAAAAATGGATACGAAAGTAACCTATTTTGTATTTTGGACCATGGCTGCTTAAAGCATGAGAAGGACCATGGGACTGTAGGAAGTGGGCAAAGCTCACAAGGACACAGTAAGAGGCTATCTGATGGAAAATTTTGTCAAGGAACATTTGTCTTCTATATAAACTATTTTTTTAAGATTTTATTTATTTGAGAGAGAAAGAAATAGAGAGCACAGAGGGAGAGTGAGAGGGAGAAGCAGACTCGCTCCTGAGTAGAGAGCTGAATGCGGGGCTTGCCCAGGACCCTGAGATCACGACCTGAGCTGAAGGCAGACGCTTAACCGACTGAGCCACCCCAGTGTCCCAACATTTGCCTTCTTCTAAAATTTGGCCAAGATTTTTGGTTCAGCCTAGTTTCCAATGGATCTTGACTCTCTAGAAAATTCACCAGTGTTCAGATTTTATCTCCAGTAATTTCCACAACTGTCTGCAACCTGTGAAATAATTGAGGATGAAAGACTAATAAAATATTTAACATTCTCTAGTTTGCAGAGTATAATTGAAACCATGGAGGTATATAGCCTCTCCCACTGATGTCACCTTCAGTAAACTCCAGATATAAAGGAAGAGAAGGGTGACGTGTCCTTCTGACTGTAAATGGTTTTCTTGAGGGTTTTTAACCTAATAGAGTATCTAAAAATCATTTTGAAAAATTTGAGTAGGAGATGCATTGCAACCACAAAACACTTGCTACATTCCAATGGGTGTCAAGTGCCTTTCGTGGTTTAATAATAATTATAAACATTATCAGCAAATCTGTCACATCTCATTATTAATTATGGATTGTTATTTGTTTCTTCAGTTCTAAAAGTACTCATTAGAGATTCCTTAATTACCCTAGAGACTTAGTGACCATTTTCTGCTGTCCTCCTTCAATCTTCTCCCCATAAGAACACTCAACTCTTCACCTTGGATTAATTCAAACTTAAGATATATGAAATGGATACTTGACTAAAATTCCCAGGTTTTATAATACTGTGCAAATATGCCCTCAGTTAAAGAATTCAATAACTTTATGAATGTGTATTTTTTTTTAAAGCAAACATCTGAGCATTTCAGTGTTGTACAACTGAGCATGGCTGGAGCTGAATGTATGTGTAAGAAACAGATCCCATTTCAATTAATAATGGAGTTCTGCTCTATACCTGGAGGTTTATTCATGCAGATGGAGGTCACAAGTGAAATCACTGCTGCAACATCTTACCAGAGCTTGCCAGTATCATTAAATTAACTTTACAAATGCATACTAACCTGGAATAAGAAAGGTATCAAACAGGTGTCTTAAGACTATGTCAGGAGAGCATGTTATTGCACAGAACATGTCCAACTTGATGACATGACTCCTGGCAAAGACTCTACCAATGATGAAATAAACTTTAGGGTCCCAGGACCACAGAGTATATACACAAATTAAATCAATTATTCTAGAATGCAATTTATGTTTCTTTAGTGACAAATATGAACTTATCAATTATATAAATCTGTTAAGTAAAATGAATTGCAATTATTATTAAATAATACCTGCTAATCAATC
>NC_138380.1:23953571-23992766 GCF_054177405.1 Leptonychotes weddellii
GCACTACTGTGTCATATATATATATATTTTCCCCCCATACACATGCTATTTGAAGCAGGAAACAAAAATAGCCTTGGGTCTTATCATAATTCATCTCTTTAAATAACTTTGTGCTTGAATTCATTTGCCATAGCTGGCTTCCTTGTTTGCTTCTTTGCCCCAGTAATTCAAAATACATTGCATTAAAAGGGGAAAAAAAAAAAAGAGAGAGAAAGGGAGGCAAACCAAGAAACAGACTCTTAACTATAGAGAACAAACTGATGGTTATGAGGAGAGGTGGGTGGGGGATGGGAGAAACAGATGATGGGGATTAAGGAGTGCACTCGCTGTGATGAGCACCCGGCGTTGTGTGGAAGTGTTGAATCACTATATTGCACATCTGAAACTAATAGTGCACCATATGTTAACTGGAATTTGAATAAAAACTTAAAATATATATATATTGCATTAAAAGAAATTAACATGAGATTGAAATGAAAAAGAGTAAAACTATTTTGTTTACCTTCTAGGAGATTCAGATATATGCATTTTTTTTCTTTCTCTTCCTTTCCTCTTCTTTCCAACAGTCTCCTGTATATGCGGCTATTTCAGAGATGTTTTATTTTGAACTAATAAACACAGACCTAAATTGGTATGGGCTAGTGTCTTCCTGAGGGAGAGATGTTAGATCATGTCAGTCATGATTTCATTTTCTGAAAGCAATTTTACAGATCCATTCTGTTCTGCACTGGCTACTATCATCTCTTTCTTCCTTTTATCTCACCAAGATTTTTATCTCTTGGTATTTGTTTGAAGCAAAAAATAGATGTTTCCATAAAAGATGTCCATTTAAAATATAATACTGGGCAAAAATGGGCTTATGAATATCCTACAAAGATAGAATATTTCTTTCTTTTTTTGCATCTAGCCCTCCAGAACTAGTATTGTAAGAAATTATTTTTTTAAAAAAGGATATTAAGCCTAGAGCATAAATAGGGTATGTATTTTATTTCATGATTGTGTAGAGTATCAGATGAGTTGTCAGATGGCATGGTGATTTAATTAATATATTCCCAAAATAAGCTATAATAGTAGCTGGTAATATGGAATTATATGGATGTGACTTAAATGGAAGTAACACCTAAAGCAAACTGTTATCTGTGGGCCAAAACCAGCCCATTGTTAATTTTTGTGAATAGGCACATTCATTTATTGTGTTCTGTGGGAACTTTTCTGCTACCATGACAAAATTGAGAAATTGTAGCAGAGATCAGAGAGTCCACAAAACTGAAAATATTTACTACCTTGCTCATTTATCTTTCTGACCCAGATCTATAGCAAAAGTATTTAGAAAGAAGTCCTATGAAATGAATAAAAGGCTGAAAATAAAACACAGTCCTATTTTATATCTAAATTAAAGGATGTGGAAGAAATCTTAGGGTCTTAGGCTAAATCGGCATTCCTTTAAAGGACTTGCAATTCAAAGTCAGCCTAGCAAGTAGAGGTGAGTGGGTATATGGAATGTAGTCAATAGGGTAGTTGTTTCATAATTAACTTTATTTGGCACACAATTTTCAATATATAGCTGCACTGAGGGTTGTATTTTAATAAAAAATACTAAAAGGCAGTCTTGTAAACTTCAGTGATAGAGTTGCAAATGAGTCTTCTAACATAAAGCTACCTGCCAACATAATTGTCTGCCAGCTTGATACCAAAGAGTTAAGGTGTTTCATTGGTTTATTCTGAGTCTTTGGGGAGGTTGGAGCTTGTATTAATCTGGATAGGCTAGGGTATTCTTCAGTAATAAACAACCCCCAATTGTCAGTGGCCTAAAAACAAAGGTTTAAATCTTGTTCAAACAGAGTGCACTGTACCTCGGGTAACCTTCCAGGCACCTGTCCTCCACATGACAGCTCAGCTTTGCATCTCAGTATCAACATATGCTTCCATGATTGCAGGAGCCATGAAGAGAATTCTGAAAAGTCTCCAATGGCAATTAAATGCTCCTGCCCAGAGGTGACACATATCACCTCCACCTGCATTCTATTAAAAAAAAGTCATATAGCCATTCCTAACCTCAAAGAGATAAGGAACTATGATTATGTCATGAATCCAGAATGATGATACTAGGAAGTTTTGAGGGACGGCGGGACAGCACAGGGCAGTTGGACAATAGGTTGGCTCAATAATAGTTTTTCATATTCCACCTCAACTTCTCTTACCACCCAGGAGTGTCTTCAGAAGGTCATATATTTAGCTTTTCATGAGTAGGAGAGAATCAGTGGGGAAAATGTTAGTGTTCAAAGTGTATGAAGGTAGGCAAGTGTATAGACTGATAGTACTGTTGCAAAGATCAACTAGATTTCCGAATTATTGATTATTACATGTTTCTTTCTCTGTTCGACTTGTCCATTTCTCTTAACTACCAGTGTTTGGTGGAAAATTAAGGCCCTTTTCTGACTGGGTTTTCGGTATAACAGCTTATTTATTTATTTATTTATTTGTTTGTTTGTTAAGATTTTATTCATTTTTTGACAGAGAGAGACAGTGAGAGAGGGAACACAAGCGGGGGAGTGGGAGAGGGAGAAGCAGGCTTCCTGCTGAAGGCAGGAGGGAAGGAGGATGCGGGGATCCATCCCAAGACCCTGGGACCTGAGCTGAAGGCAGACGCTTAACAACTGAGCCACCCAGGCACCCCTATAACAGCTAATTTAAAATAATACTATTATCTCTGCACCTGTAAGCTCAGCTTTGATAAAAAGCAAAACAAAACAAAACCGAACTAGTTGCTCCTCACCCTGGATTCTACATGAAGAACAACATAATCAGTTCTTTCCTTATCCTTCAACCCAGGGTCAAATTCCAAAAGCAGTTCTTCTAGCAGTTCCTTCTTGGTTCACTCAGTTCCTCTTCATCCACTATATGGATACATAAATATCAATGTTCTTGCTCCAGTGGCTTTGTTCTAATTCACACTTTTACTCTGATTTTTTCTTTGGTTCCAATATATCTTTGTCTCTATTTTTCTCATGAGTCAACACCTGTGTTATAGACTGAAGATCTGTGTCCGTATATTGAAATCTAATCCCCATTGTGATGGTGTTTGGAGGTAGGGACTTTGAGAGATAATTAAGTGATAAAGGAGGAGACCTCATGAATGGAATTATGCCCTGATAAGATGAAGCCAGAGAGCTAGCTCACTCATCTTTCTACCATGTTAGGATACAATGAGAAGTCAGTCATCTGCAACCCAAGTGAGAGACCTTACCAGAACCTGATCATACTGGCACCGTGATCTCAGACTTGCATCCTCCAGAACTGTGAGAAATAAATGTAGTTTAAGCATCCCAGTCTATGGTAATTTGTTATAGCCACTCAAATTGGCTAAGATGGGTTACTTAACCACAAGTGTATAACATCATATAGCACTCATGGGATAACTTCAGCCTTCTCACACATAACTGGAGAAATGTGTTATTCCTGATGGTCACTTTACTGCATCAATTTTACTGAGATTTTGTTAGAACATCGGGTGATTTTCTTTATGGAGTTTTTTTCTGTAGTGCAGATGGAAATGATTGGTGGTGGGTCATGCTGCTCTAAATTTTGTAAACCACTCTATGCCTGTCCTCACCCATGCACACATATTTATTTTGTTCATCAAACTTCCTTTTCCTCAAACCTCTTGTTTTTCCTTAAGTTGAATTTTTACTTGGTTCTTTTAATATCTGTATCTTAAAATGGCCCTCATGTTCTTTCACATTAAATTTCTTTTTCTAAAAATAGCAAATGAAAACACTTACCTTTAAACAAATTTAGAGTGATTGCTATGTATGAACTAAAAATGAGTGCTGAAAATTTCACAGTATGTACAATTTTCCATGCTTTAATTTGAGATCACTTACAAAGAAGACATTTGAATTCTTTTGGTCACTGGGGTCCTCAAATGTTAATAAATATTACTGTATTTGGTTTGTGTTTCTCATGTGAGGGAATAGGCTTACAATTTGAGATATAGCCCAAACAGTTCGGCTGTTTAGCTTTTAGCCCTTCAATATCAACTTAGGTCTCTCATTAATCTTATACATCACTTCCCCAGTATCCAGTCTGGAAAGGACTGAACCATCTGAAACTAAAAATAGCTAGAGTTTGATTAATATTCTATAGGTGACTGATGGGGCAGCATGTAGAACCCTGCTTCAAAATGGTGTCCAAAATTCATAAGTCTGTCTTTCTATAAGAACAGATCAATCACCATCACCAGTAAGCAACTGAGCACGGGTCTGACGGTTATCTATTAACACTGGGTATTATAGATGATGCCCTCCCACATCCAGAAATTCATGTGATTCACAGTTGGCATCTTGCTGAAGATTAATGGATGAATGTGAAGTGATGGGTCTGTGATGGATTTCACTTATGATTGTTTTTTGACTGTTTTGCTTAACATTCTTCTCTGGCTAGACATTCGCCAGCTAGAGTCATTGAACTCAATCATTGCAACATTTTAAATTTGCACACATTTACCAGCCACATCTTTTTAAAACTTTCTTTTCTCTAAAACTATGTATAAAAGAAATAAAATTGGTATTTTTTTCTCTTCTACGCAATAGAAAATTTTCTTTTCTAGATATAAATCATTGAGTGACTATTTCAAGTTTGGATTCATTGTAGGTATATGCTTATATTCACTATGTGCTTTATAATTTTAAAAATTCACATAGACGTACTAGTCACAGGCTAGCTGTAAATTCCCATTCTTAATTGTTTAAAGGAAGATAAAGCAAGGAAATAATGGGTAAAAGATAAACATTTTTGAAACTGTGACTGAGTGTTCAATAAAAATGAAAACAGAGGCTTAAACTTAAGCCAAACAGTCTAGTAAAACTTGAAGATTTCAGCTCTAGCTTATTCTCTTTTGTAATACTTTCCCTATTATGATTCTTGTTGACTGATTTCAGTGTATCTATATATGATATTCTGGCCTCTTATTCCTGGACTTCCTGTCCATCAGTAATGTCTTTCACACAACCTCAGTCACTCCCACACTTACACCTGGATATTTGAGTTCTTTTTCTCTTTCTCTCCTCGATGATTGACTACTTTTTACCCTCACCTTTTTCCCCACATGGCCAACTCTGTTTCCACCACCCTCACTCTCTACTGAAAACCTTACTTCCTATTTCATGATTTAACAGGGAAAAAAAGAAGACAACTTCCCAAGACTATAAGACCCTTTCTACTCACGTAGATCATCACAGCCTATACCCTCTGTCTTCATGACTGTGGATTCACTGCCGATGCTCCTAATGGAACAACTGTTTCTGTTGTACAAGCTCCCACCCTCTCCCATCTCCTCAGTTACTTTGGCTATCCCTTTCTCTCATACTAGTTTTTCCTCTCTGCTATATCACTCCCGTTAATATAAAAATTGCTATTATTTCTCCTTGTTAAAAAACAAATAACCTTCTCTTGACCCCACTTCCTGTCCATCTACTGTCATTTTAAAACAGAATGGTTCAGAAGTGTTGTCTATAATCTGCATCCTACTGCTTTCCTCCCCATCTCTCTTAAACCTGCTGTGAATAGGCATTTGTTCGTTCCATGCCCCTGAAATTTGTCTTGTTAAGATGACCAGTAACTTCCCCATCCCCTCAATCAGCAAATTCCCTTTGATCCAGGTTCACATTACACCCCTAATCTCATCACTTTATATCACTGCTATTGCTATTACCCTGGTCCAAGTCACCTGGACCATAACCCACCTGGATCACTGCAACAGTCTCCCAACATTGTCTCCCTGCTTCAACCCTCATTATTTCCGTCCTCCATATACCTGTTTTCAGTACAACAATATGATCTGTTACAAATAACAGAAAGGTAACAGATCTACTCACTCTGAAATGTTTCAGTGCTTCCTGTCTTTTTCAAAGTAAAAGTGAATGTCCTGTGAGATTCAATCCCCTCCTTAACTTTTGCACCCTATTCGCCTACTTAGGTCCCTCTTGCTCACTTTACACGTGTCACCTGGGCCTCTTTGATGTTTCTTCAACACACCAGAACACTTCCACCTCAGGACTTTGCTCTGGTTGGTTTTTTTTCTCCCACTCCCCCTACTTGTGTTCCCTCTCTTCGCTGTGTCTCTCCTGTCAAAAAATAAATAAAAAATCTCTAAAAAAAATTAAAAAAAAAAAACTATCTCAACCCTCTATCTCTCTCCCTATGACTTTTGTTTGTTTGTTTGTTTCTTGAGGGCATATCTGGTGGTTTTAATTTTTATATTTTTATCACCTGGAGAAAGGGTGCATAAAACACATGTTGAATGAGTAAATATGAGAAAAGACAAAGGATATCTTGATGAACAGCAAAGACCCAGCCATGTCTGTGCTCTGTAAGACAGGAAACATGCCAGAAGATTGAGGCTCTAATGTACTCATCAGTGGCATCATGAGGATGCTGATGCCCCATATTATTCTCTGACCAAAAATGACATTCTATGCTTCTCTGAAGCTAGTTTAGAAATGAACATTGTGGATAAGCTTGGTTGCTATGGGAGTCAGGTAACAGCAAGTGAACTTGATTTAAAAGAAAACTAGAAGAAAAAAAAAGACGATAGCAGGAGGGGAAGAATGAAGGGGGGGAAATCGGAGGGGGAGACGAACCATGAGAGACGATGGACTCTGAAAAACAAACTGAGGGTTCTAGAGGGGAGGGGGGTGGGGGATGGGTTAGCCTGGTGGTGGGTATTGAGGAGGGCACATTCTGCATGGAGCACTGGGTGTTATGCACAAACAATGAATCATGGAACACTTCATCTAAAACTAATGATGTAATGTATGGGGATTAACATAACAATAAAAAATTTTAAAAAAAAGAAAACTAGAAACAGAGCTGGTTTTCAAGGTTAGCTTTAGTTGCCTTGTTTAGGCACAACTGATGGCAGTTTTCCATATGTCATCATCATTGCTGTTATCATTTACACATACCAATCAGAATCCTTTTCACTTCTTAGCAAATATTGAACATTTACCACATACCTGGCATGATAAGCAGCAGAGAGAGTACAACATAGCAATGAAGAAAAACCAGATATGTTTCTGGCTTTTTAGAACTTACAGTGATTTCAAATTATGGTAGTTGCTACCATGATACAGAATGCAGTATTCTTTAAATCTAAAAATAAAATAAAATAAAATAACAGCTTTTTGGAGATATAATTCCCATACTATGAGTTTTACCCTTTTAAAATATACAAAGCAATATTTTTTTAGTATAGTCACAAAGTTTTGCAACCATCACCAGAATTCGAGAACATTTTTGGCATCCCAAAAAGAAACTCCAGTACCCATTATCAGTCACTCCCCAGTCCCTACTCCCCCCATCCCCTAGCAACTACTAATCAACTTTGTGCATTGATGGATTTGTCTGTTCTGGGTATTTCCTGTAAATGAACTATACCATATGCTATCTCTGTTACTGGCTTCTCTCACTTAGTATAATATTTTTAAGGTTCATTTATGTTGTAGTATATATCAGTACTTTGTTCATTTTTATTGCTGAATAATAGTCCATTGTATGAGTAGACCATATTTGTTTGTCCATTTGTCAGTTTATGGACATTTGGGTTGTTAACACTTTTTGGCTGTTACAAATAATGCCACTGTGAACATTCATGGATAGGCTTTTGCGTGCACATATGTTTTCATTTCTCTTGTGTATTTACCTAGGAGTAGAACTGCTGGATCATTGGTCACACTATTTGTTTTAACTGGAGGATAGTTGACATACAATAGTATAGTATTTTCAGGCATACAACATTATATACATTATGAATCATAACTCTATGTTTAACACTTGGAAAAACTGCCAAACTGTTTTCCAAGTGCTGCACTATTTTATAATCCCACCAACAATATATGAAGGTTCCAGTTCTTCTCCATCCTTGCTTGACACTTGCTGTTGTCTGTCTTTTCTATTTTAACCCTCCCAGTTGTTATCTAGTGGTGTTTCATTGCAGTTTTTGGTTTGCATTTCCCTGATGATGAATAATACTGATCATCTTTCATGTGCTTATGGCCATTAAGAATACGATATTCTGAGAGAGTTTCTGTATTCAGGAAAGGCCTTTTTGAGGCAAGCTATTTTAATAGATTTGAAATGTATGTAGGATTTAGGTAGGATAAGCATGAAGGAAAAGCTCCCCATGTTAAGAGAACAACCCTTACAAATATCCTGAGGTTCAAAGGCATTTGTCTTTTAGAGAGACTAAAAGAAGGTCACTGTGGCTGGGCAGGGGTGGGTGAGGTGGAGGGTGGCATGAAACGTTTCGAGAAGTCAGCAGAACTGAAGCACACAAACTTTAGAAGATATAATTCAGCAAATTAATTTCATTCACAGCATTTAGGGAAGACAGCAGATTTTTAAGCACAGAAGTGAAATAACTTGATTTATGGTAATAATACCTGATGTGCATATAGCACTTACCGTGTTCTGGGCACCATTCTAAATGCTTTACATATATTTACTACATCTACCCTACAAGGTTGTATATTATTTTCCAATTGCTGCTGCAACAAATTACCATACACTTAGTGGCTTAAAGCAGCATAGTTTATTATCTCGGGGCATCTTCTGGGGGATTATTCTGGTTATTAATAGTATAAGGGATGTACTGTGATTTTCTGCCTGGTAACTTGTTCATGGTCACATAGATTGGTGACAGCACTGGGATTTAAACCAGAGATCTGATTCCAAAGAGCACATCTTTAACCCCTAAACTATCCTGCATCTCATAGTTACTAGATTTTTACAAATGTACAATTATTTATTTTTTAATGGCACTGCCCTATGGAACGCTGCATCAGAAAAATGGTTGATATAATTGATAAATGAACCTCCTATGTGCTTATAGGTAAAGCTCAATATGCCTGGCTCCTTTTAACCTTGTGGTTTATTCTTTTCTAGTTTTTATAAATGTTCTTCTAGTTGTTAACATTAGTGTCTTTATTTGACCTTTCCCAACAGCTGGCCTATTTCATGGAAAAAATCTAAATGGTCAATTTCTGCCTGTTAGTACAGGAAAGAAAATTTGGCATTTGTGAGAGTCAATTGGTACTAGTATGTAAACTGAATATCCCAATATATTTATCAGTATTCACAAATGAGTATAATGAGGAAATGTCCAGGATACTTCTGTCACCTAAGGCCACTTTAACTCTCTGAGTTAAAGACTCAATGTCGCTTAAAAATTTTTGCCTCAGAGGGTCTGGTTGTTCAGAGGATTTAATGGAGGGAAAAATATATGATATTATATACAAATAGGAGTACTCACATTTAATTCCTATATGGAGAGATAGCCTAACTATAACTTGACTCTTCAACGCTAAATAGGTTAAACAACAGGAATTCTAAAGTTTGCAGTTTCCTTAAGCTTAGTCAATAAACTCACAAACTGAATAAAAAATGCAGCCTACAATGTACTTTGGAGTTTAATATCTGAATTTATATGCCTTTAATAAATTGCTATTGGTAGAATAATTACTTTTGTCTTTTGGGGAAAAATTTTGCCTCAGATTTTCCTCATCTAATTTAGCCTTTCTATTATAATTATGTTACAAATAAATACAGCTTTTTATTGTTTTGGGGAAGCAAATATTGGACCAACAGATACGCCCCTTATTAATACACAATGTCCTACAGCATATTGAAACAAGGCTTTGCTTTTTGAATTATTGATTAGAACTCTCATAAGTTGTACATATATTAAGTTGCACTTACAACATTCTGAAAGTAAGAATGTTTTGTGAAATGAAACACATATCTTTATTGTCAAAAATGTTGATCATACATTTAAGGGCATCTTTGTCTATAAAGGAAATTTTTACCCTTGATAATTGCAAAGCTCATTTACATATATAAATTCACATCTAACTCTTGCACGTATGTAAAATGGTTTAAAATCTGACTGAGATCTGGGAGAAAAAGGATGATAGAAGCTGATAGAAGCTCATCTTAACTGTTGTATTTCCATTTCTTTTATCACAGTTTCTTTGTAAGCACTGAAGGCTACACTAAGATGACATGCCATGTCAGGCCATCCTGTCTGGTCCCTTACTAAGACACATGTGTGTGGGGGTGAGGGGAGCTTGAGGGGTTTCCTTCTCTCTTCTTAATCCTTCCTCTACCTTCATCTTATGCCCAAGTAGAGCACCATTCAGTGGGTTTTGTTGTTGTGACACAAGCAGGGACTAAGAGTCTGGAGAACTGGGTTTCACAATTAGCTCTGCCTAAAATCTGACCTTGTACCAGTCACTAGCCTTTGGGGGGAACTAGTCCACTGCATTACAAACTGGAGGAGCAGGACTGGGTGAGACCGAATGTGACCTCCTGCACCCAGAGTCTACACCTTATCAGGGATGTGATTTTCCAGGAATGAATGAAGTGATGGCACGCTGATCCAGAGTGGACATGCCCCAGGGATGACCAGCACAAGGTCCTTCCTGCTTAGTATCTCCAGGTGGGAAGCCTCTGCCATTCGCTGAAGTCCTGCCTCTCCCCAACTGAAGCCTGTGTTTTTTTGGTTTCCTTTGAACTGTGTCTTCCCAGATGCTGTCTGTTTCACTCCCAAACCAAATTTAAGCTCTGCTCCTAAACTCTCCTGATCACTGAAGAAAACAGTTCCCCCCACCCCTTGGTTTTTTATTTCTCAGGATGGGGAAAGTGGAATAAGTTTTTTCATTCCTCTGCCTCCTATGTGCACATCTATGTGGGACGCATGGGGTCAGAAACCCTCAGTGTTTCACTGGCTCTCACTTTTGGCTTCTATTGTTGACTCTTCCTCTTTTTCCCTCCCTGCTTTTTTGTGACCCCATGTGAGTTATTTTTCTCTTCTCTCTCTCTTGCTATTCATTTTTTATATCAGCCAGTTAACAAAGTGTCTTACCCTTTACAAATTAGCTCATTTGAGCTGATGCTTCTCTAGAAAAGACATATTTGTGTGCTGACTACTAGCAGATTTAAGGGCATAAAAAGGACCTATCCTCACTCATTTCTACACCTCAATGATCAAATAAATATATTATGGGTTTTTACTACTGAGATGATTCCAGATTAGGAGTGAGAGGATGAGTGGTCAAGTTACTTGTATTTCCTTAATGCATACTAATTAAACCTCTCATCTAAAATAGCAAGAGTAGTAAGCCTTTTTATATAGAGTACCAGAAAAAAATTGAAGTCCATTGAAGATACCATATGTCATAAAGAACTTTCAAAGGACTAGAATGTATCGGTTTCTGCTATGAAATGTAGTCTCATTGTGTTCCAGTGATAATTCATAAACATAACATTTGAAATAGAAAAGAATATTCCTCTTCAATGAAAACCCATTTTGGCTACTTAGGAGATATATTCCAGACAGAACCTTGCTACACAGTGGGCCCTTGAACCAGCAACATGAGTATCGCTCAGGAGCTGGCTAGAATGCAAAATTAAAAGTCTTCACTCTGTGTCTAGTAAACCAGATTCTGCTTTTTACAGATATGCCCCAGGCATTTTTCATGCACTTTCAAGTTTGAGAAGCACTGCTCTAGAAAGTCTTAATATGACACAAATCTAGAATAAAAAAAATCCACATAGCTGTGAAAATACAAATACGTGTTTTTTATTAGTAGATTTTACAAATTTACAGGTAAAATTAAATTCATATTTGTACGTAAAAATCACTCAGATTTATAAAATACTACAGTATTTTGATTACAAATAATCCCAATTGTCACTAGGTAGAATTGAAATTCAGATGTACAACTATTGACAAGTTTTCATTTGACCAAAATATATGATAATAATTTCAAACAAAATATTACAGATCCTCATACTTGAGAGAATGTAATATATAAGAAAATTCACTGCTATGAGTTGATAAAAGTAATATAAGTAATGTAAATAATACTATGTACCAAAACATCCCACAGTTTAAAAGAAAGTTGTCTTTATCCTAACTTCATTTGTTTCTCTTATTGTGACCCCACTTCCACTAAGGGATTTCACAAAGCCTTAATAGCACTGTTCTTTGTGTCTCCCACCTAATTATAATCACACTACCCTATTCAGTAGAGGGCTAATTGTTTCAAAATAGAGTGCTGAAGCAAAGGCCTCAGGTGTATAGTTAAATGGGGTGTTAATTGGATGGCAGGTGCATTAACTTGGAAGTAAGAAAATCAAGGGGATGGTGGTGACAGACTCAGGTAGGAGGCCAGGGGGTCATTTTAAGGATTTACCACTCTATCTTTTAAAGGTCTGGTATCTATATAGTTTTGCAGTCTTGGCATCTGAAAATCAAGTGAGATCTGGGAGAAATCAAATTGTGGTCAAATGCTAAGTGTGATAATAAGCTCACTCCTTTTGTATTGTATTTTTCTGGTTACTTGTGCAGAGCAGCAACCCAGTTTGAGGAGTCTCAGCTACCGGACTCCCCTTGACCATACCCCCTGCCTATTCTATTCAGACCAGTCCAGGTGGGGGTGTTTGCTGCTTTCTTTCATCTTCATCGCCTCTCCCCCAAACCTACTATATATCTGTGTATCCACCAATTGTCATAACTACTCCTTTATCACAAAATGGGTGCTTCTTTTTGTTTCCTAACCTCATCACTTAGCACATGTCCTGAGACATTTCCCACTTAACCTCCCCTCTTTAAGACACAGATGAGGGTGAATTTTTGGCATGGCAAAGGGAAAGTGAATCAGAAATAGAGGTTTGGAAGAATCCAGAATGCTGTCCTTGGCATCATAGTAACCTCTCAAAGCCAACCACTTGTATCTGTCTATATCCAGTTAGCTCATGTGGATACTCTGTCTTGTTAAAGAGGACAGTACCACAGATAAAACCAGGGTTTTCAGATATGGTTGTGAACCATCCTGGTGAAAATCACCTGGGGGACTATTAAGAATGCAGATTCTTGGGTCTTCAGTTATTCAGAATCAGAATCATTAAGGATAAACTTCATAAACATATTTTTATAGAAGACCCCCACGTGGTTAATTTAAACAGTGAACTACTCGTTACATCCTGTATAAACAGGACACCAGGCTCATTCAATCTCTTGTCAAAGATGACTAAAGCAATTCCCTGCAATCCTATTTCTTTGTTTCTAGGAGAGCAAGCAAGCAAATAATGAAATTCCCACCTATTTCAGTGTATTAAAAAAAAAAGTAGAATTTTTAGTTTGGGAAAGATGGATGAAAATTTTATAGGCTTTGTATTTTTTTAAACTCTTCATTATTGTTCAACATGGGATATCCTGGAAGACCGTTCATCAATTAAATAAAAATATACTACAACCACTTAGCAGCTACTCTTATAAGGATGGCTGACCTAACTGAAAGGTAATACAAAAGTAGGTTAATGTCTGTGCCATCATCTCTTCATAGTATTTCGTTCACACAAACATATATGGGATAGAGATGGTGATTATTCTAAAAAGAAAAGTTTTCTGAATTCATCTGCCATGATATGTGCTAACTATGGGCTGCATAGAAACCATAAATGTCAATGAGGCCACAGGAGAACATAAACAGTTGAGAGAAAATGAGAAGGATGATGAATGGGAGTTCCATCTGAGTAAGCAGTTGTAGATTCAATTGTTGTAACCTTTGGGGGCTAATTAGCAAAGTCCGTAGGGTGAGCTGGTGCAGTGAATACCCCAGGATACTGAAAATCTAATAAGGTTTTCTAATTTAAAAGGCAAGTCAGGTATTTAAAATAAGCCCACTTCTTTGGTTGGTCAGAAACACCATTTTGCTAATTAAACTGTTGATTCTTAAAACACCATTAATAAATACTAAAAGTTATTTGCATAACCCATATGAATTGCATATGCTAGAAAATCAGAAGTTATAGAAAACTATCAATGATTTTTATTCCCTTGGTACTCTCGAGAATTTGCAGTAAATGACAGTAAGAGTATATATAATACATTAAAACTTATTAATCTCTTATGGAAATTTTGGTGTGTGTAACATAGAAACACTTTTAACAAGATCACTAAAATGTTAACTATTTTCTATAAAAAGGAAGATGTTTTAATATGGTCAATTAAGAGAAAAAAAACTTTTATTACTGATATTAGGAAGATTCAAAGAGCCTGTCACTGATTATTAACTGCTAGTTAAATGCCTTTTGCAAATTGATTTCAAAATTTTAGCTGCCAGATTGAATTATGTTCTTTTGAGCCTTGGAAAGAAAAATCATAGTGGTTTTCTAAAGGTTTTTTCACATAATTAAAAAACCATTTTATCAATCTATATATCATTCTTACAGGGTAGAATTGGTTGACTTTAGGAAAAAAATTTGTCAGTCATTCACTTTATGAAAGAATTATAAAAGTGTATGTTTTAGCCACATTTATTTAGGTATATTCAAAGCAAACACTAGTTGGAGACAATTATGGTTATTACCTATGACCAAAAGCCTTATGGGCATCTGAACACCCACAGTTTTGTCTTATGTCAAATGTATGATTAGCCAAACTGCTTGTATAATCAGTATCCATACCAGGTCTCCCTCTGAGGCAAAAGTTTTCAAATGTGTATTTTACCCCCTATATCTTTATGCTATATTGGTTGATTATCTATGCTGGTACTTAATAGAATGAATTTTCTAATCCTCAGTTGATTTGAGCTGTATTTTATCATTATGCAGCTGCTTCAAGTCAGTAGTTTTGAAGTAACTCCTAAATTGTGCTCCATAACTTGATCATAAATTTTCTTCTTTTTCTATTCTTTGTCTAGAATTTTTTTTTTTTTTTGAGAGAGAGAGAGGGAGCATGCACATGAGCAGGGGGAGGGGCAGAGGGACAGGGAGAGAGCAAATCTCAAGCAGACTCCACACCCAGTGCGGAGCCTGACTTGGGGCTCTATCTCACCACCCTGAGATCACGACAAGAGCCAAAATCAAGAGTCGGACGCTTAAAGGCTGAGCCACCCAGGCGCCCCAGTCTAGAAATGTTTGATAGATAGGGATAAGAGATTAATTTGTGGATGACTAAGCAATAGATGTCAAACAGTGATTGGGAATGAGTTATTTAGTAAAAGTTAGGTGGCCACAGCTATTTTCACCAGCTAATTATTCCTCGACATAATTTTTTATGTTCATGTATAATCTCATCCCATGTTTTCAGAAGACTCATTTTGCAAGAGCACAGTCTTTGCTGTACCAATGTTATAAGGATGTGAAGCAACCAGGACTCAAGAACACTGCTACAGGCAGTGTAAAATGGCACTGCCCCTTTGGACAACAGCTTGATAGTTTCTTACAAAGTTAAACATACACTACCCAGCGATTCGACTCCACATGCAAGAATTTACTCAACACACAAGAAAATATGTCCAAAAAAAATTGTGCAAGAGTGTTAATAGCAAATTTATTTATAACATTGAACACCTGAAGGCAACTCAAATCTCCACCACCAAGCAAACTGAGGTATAAACTATACAATAGCCTGCTGCTTCACAATAAAAAGAAAGAGGCAAATGGATAAAGGAATTGAGGTATAACCATACAATGGAATACTACTCAGCAATACAAAGAAAAAGGAATTATTACATGGATGGATCTGACAGACTTTATGTTGAGTGACAGAAGCCAGAAACAAATAGTGCATACCATAATATTCCGTTTATATGAAGACTACAAACATGCAAGACTAATCTATGGTATTAGAAATTAGAGTAGTAATTGCCTTTGGTGGTGAGGTGGTGGTATGGAAATTATTAAAAATGGATACAAAGGAACTTTCTGGGGTGATGGAAATATTCCTTATCTTGATTGAGCAGGTGGTTGCCCTGGTGTACACAGTTTTTAATATTCAACTATGTAGTTAATATCTGTTCATTTCACTGTATATAAATTATAATGCAATGTAAAGACCTACATACATGCATAAATACATAAATGGATGTATGGATGGCTGAATGAAAGAATGAATGAATGAATGAAAATTATGGTCTCTGGCTTCAGAAAGTCTAGACTTCAGTCTTGGCTTTACAACTTCCTGGCTATGTGACCTTGAACAAGTTACTTTATTTCTCTGTGCCTTTTTTCCTTAAACTTAAGTTGATAATAATAGAGTACTGTGAGGATGAAGCAAATTATTCTAGAGCATGGAAGTGTGCTAGGAACATAGTCATGCTTCAGTAATTCTTAGATATTATGACATTATTCTCCCTTGACATTAAGATATCAATTTGACTATAACTCAACATTCATGTTCTGTTTCATATATACTGTTTCTTTCCAGGTAGCAAGATGATTTATAGGCTAACTACCATGGTGCACCTTCTTGTTACACAAGCAATTATTTTTTATTATAAAAATGAAGGTATTAAAAGATCACTTGCCATTTTATTGTGTTGAGCAGTTAGCTTGATCCGCCTACAATTAACTGTTGTAATTTTAGCTGTCAGTGTACAAAAGCAATATACAAAGTTTAACTGAGACCATTGAAAATTTTGGCTCCACATATTTCCATATTCTTTACACTGAATTCCAAAATTCTTAGTTTAAATAAAGAGTGCAATGACAGACACTTGCAACAGAGAAAGCAACTTGAGATAATTGAGATAATAGAATTAGTAGGGGTAAATATAACTCCCAGTTCACTTTTCATAATTGAGATAATAGAATTAGTAGGAGTAAATATAACTTTTTCATATTTGAGATAATAGAATTAGTAGGGGTAAATATAACTCCCAGTTCATTCAATTCACTGAGTAAAGCCTCCTTAAAAAACATCAGGAGAAAAAAAAAATCAATAATTTAAATAATCCTTCCCTAGGATTTATTGTTAGCTGAAAAGATCTTGAATTTCCTATTAGGAGATAAAGTACCTAAGCCATTATGGATACTTGAGCCTGTCTGACCTTAATATCTTCTATTTAGTACTGCATATGTGAGCAATAAGGAAGTCATCCTGTCATCTTCCAGGACAGCTGTATTCACAATGAATGACTGGGGAAAAAATTGGTTTCTACACTGAGGTCATTCATTATTTCCCATGATTTCTTGCTTTTAAGGCCACTGGGAAGTCATTCCTTACATTGTTAGCCCCTTAGGAGAGCAGTTAGAAAAGCAATAGACTCACCTGGTAGCAATTTACATTCACTGAGTCATAGGAAAGTGTTCCTCTTCCTTTATTAGATATAATTTCATCAGACTCCTTGTTTAAGGCCTTGTGTATTTGTATAAGCGTATCTAGTTTTCTCTTATTCTGCTCAAAGGGATAGGATTCCATCTTCGCTTTAAGAAAAGGTTTAGATTCTTTGATGTCTGGAATTCTTTTTTTTTTTTTTCTTGCCCTGAATCCTTGGCAATCATTGATTTATTTTATCTATCTATCTATCGATCATTTACTTACCTACCTACCTACCTACCTACTTACTTACTTATGTATTTATTTATTTTTATTCCAATCTTGTTAACATACAGTGTAATAGTAGATTCAGGTGTACAGTATAGTAATTCAACAATTCTGTATGTTACTCAGTGCTCATCATGATCAGTGTGCTCTGAATCCCCTTCACCGATTTCACCCATCCCCCCTTCCACCTCCCCTCTAGCAACCACCAGTTGATTCTCTGTATTGAAGAGTCTGTTTTTTTGTTTGTCTCTTTTTTTCTTTGTTCATTTGTTTTGTACGACTGGAATTCTTGTGATCGTTTCTATCAAATCTGTTAATGCAGATTTGATTTTAATCCCTGTTTGGATTAGTTAATACCATTCCCTTAGCTGATCATAGATTGGAGTCTGTGAAAGGGAAACAGTAGACATTGATTCTCTGTTACTTAAAAACAAGGGCGCCTGAGTGGCTCAGATGGTTAAGCGTCTGCCTTCGGCTCAGGTCATGATCTCAGGGTCCTGGGATCGAGTCCCGCATCGGGCTCCCTGCTCCTTGGGAGCCTGCTTCTCCCTCTGCCTCTCTCTCTCTCTCTCTGTCTCTCATGAATAAATAAATAAAATCTTAAAAAAAAATAAAAAGAAAAACAACATAGGGTGGGGATGCCTGGGTGGCTCAGTCAGTTAAGCATCAGACTCTTGATTTCGGCTGAGGTCATGATCTCAGGTCGTGAGCTCCAACCTTGCTTCAGGCTCTGAGCTAGGCATGGAGCCTGCTGGAAATGCTCTCTCTCTCTCTCTGTCTCCCTCTGCCTTGCTTGCTCACTCTCTCTCTCTCATATAAATAAATAATTTTTTTAAATGTTAATTATTTCCCCCAACCCTATGTTTTTATTGTGTGGGTTTTTTAATAAATAGCATTTATGCAGTGCCTATTTGTATTAGATACTGTAATAAGCACCAGATATACTTTATTTTATTAATTCTATTTTCTGCACACATTAGTTTAAATAGTAACAGTAAAGCCATTTTTTCTTAAGTGTATAGACTAGTTGGACTTCCATAGCTCCTATCCCAGAAAACCTTTCCTGGTCTTTTTTTTTTCCTTTTCCTGGTCTTAGGAAGGAGGTCAGGCACTATAGACTCATCAACTTTTAACATGTCTACAGGCTATTATTTAACTATAAATTAAATGGCAGTTCTTAAAGTCTTGATATTTGTCCATCAAGTCCGGAACTGGAGTGAACAACTCATTTTGCAGAGATGGAGAAAGTCTTCTACGGAAGGGCTCGCTGTGGGAACACGACTTTGGTCCCCGCAACACTTCATTAAATTAATGTATCCAAACCATACCAGACTCCAATAAGGTTATATTAGTCCAAATTATCTTCCTTCACCAGCTGTCAGAAATGTCAGGATTTTCCTATAAATATTTTTGACATCCCATTGGCAGATTCCTTCTTGGATGCAAATTTGAGGTGTCAGAGTGGATAATTAATCCTTCTTGCCTTTGACTGTTAGGAAGTTGTTCAAAAGGCTTTTGATGGGGCAAAACTGATAAAGCAGCACTGAGGAGGAAATCACTATGCACTGGGAAGATGGGAGAAAAACACCCTATGTTTTGAGTAGGCTTTTAAAACCTCAGTTTGAAAACGGCAGGGTAGTTTACTGTAACATCTTTACACAATTATTTGAAAACAAAATAAGAGTCATAATTTTATGCCTCTGCCAGGAGGCCCTAATAATGATGACTTTCTACTTTAAAAAGATATAAAACCAACATTTCCCTCAGATGGCATCTTTAGTGTTAAATTGTAATTTGCACATCAGAATATGGTTGAAGAAAACATTTTTCCCTAGAAATTGAGGTTTAAATTTTTCAACTTGGTAGTTGAACATATTTTTTCTTATTTTCCTGTGTTCATTCATCTTTGGGGAATCATGAGAGCAATAGTCTTTTCCAATTCAATTTCAGCCTGTTTACAAAATACTGATGGTGAAGATAATCACGGCAGCAATAATAACTAAGTGTTATCAATTTAATCAGAGTAGCTGGCTATAAATTATAATTGGAAAGTTTCACCCTTGTTCTCATAACAACCTCCAAAGGTTAAAAACTTATAATCTTGACTAACAAAATGTTTTCTGTGTCTCAAATTTATATAACTTGCATGCATATGTAATGGTCTCATTGTTTGGTCCATTTTGAGGGAATTCTGTGGTAATTTATATGGGAGAAGAAATGAAAGTTTTCTTCCAAGCTCCATGGGACACTTCCTGTAGCTGCTTCACCTGCCCTAGCTAAGGCTGGGTTGGTAAAGCATGAAAGAAAGGACACTATGTGATGCCTGGAGTGAAGCATATGTACCAAGGTCAATGGAACTGACCCAGCAGCAGAAGCTAGCTATAGAAGTGTAGCCTTGGGAGTCAGGCCTCCATGTATGTCCAGTTCTTGCTTCCAGTCAGAAAAGTGGGGCAAAATAATGACTGGTTCTCAAGAGTCAGCTAGCACACCACCATTCTGAAGATCTGTTTTTAGATTTTTAGTTCCAGTTCCAGACCTGTCAAAAGAAAGCAGATCTCCAAAGACCCCAACTATAGGCTGGAGTTGGTACAGGAGTTAGGGACAGTAGTATAGCTAGGAACTGTGACTGAATAAGGCCCATGAGTCTTGCAACAGATAAAACTGGTCTGATTAATTATAATTATGTTAATTATAGTCATGATTGGGACTCACAGAATGACAGTTACTCTGTTTCGTTTGGTAATTATACTCTGTGATGTGTATGTTTTTAGGGAAAGAGTATGAAGGTAAACTAATGGATATCTCTTGCTTCAGGCAGGGTTTACAAGCATTTTATGGGATGACTCGAAGCCTTCCAGTCAGAGAGTTTTACCTAAGAGATGCTGGGGAAGAGAAAGGTCCACAGAAGGAGTCAGGAGATAGGACACACAACTTCCAAAATCTTTAGTCCATGATGGACCCCACCCCTGGAATGGAAGGCTTACTTTCTTAGGACTTGAAGTAAAATTATCTTGAGAAATTTTTCCTTAATGTTATAGCTGTTGACTACATTTTAGAGATTTTTTGCATGAATGGGGAATAAGCTGTGGTTCCAACAAACAAATCAACAAAAAGACGTATTAAGTAAGATTTGAAGACTAGATTTTTCTTCATTTGTAGAATCTGCATTGCAGCCTATGGAACAGGATGGAGAGTAGGAAAAGTACCCTGAGTAAAAAACACAGAGGCCTTTTTCTGCAAGCATGAATCTCATAATTTTTCCAAAGGCAAAGAGGAGTGTGGGAATATAGACACACTTCAATTCCAATTAATAAATGCTAATTTTAAAAATCATATTTCATAATATTTATGTCCTCAGCTATTTTCAAGTTGGCTGAGCATGGCTCTGAGGGAGTAAAGTGCAAGACCACAAAATGCAAATATGCTCATGAAATTAAAACATGGTTTTATGGGGTTTTTTTTAACCTGTCCTTAAGGTGTAATTTGCTACTTAAGTAAACAATTAATATATTTATGTGACATTTAAACTGAGGATAATGTAGGAATTTACTGGTTGTTCTTTCCCTTTCCAGATGGCAATTAATTTTGTAACTCTGAAATATTTTATATAGTAATAGGCCAATGGAACAACTAATTGAATGATAAAGCTATCTCACTGAAATTCAGTACTCTGTTCTGTAGAGAGAAAAGGGGACATATTTGGCTCCTTGTGGGAAGTGCCACAATGTATCCTACTTGGACACAGAGACAAAGAAAAACACAGAAAGGAAGTCTGTACAGTAGATAGGACTCAGAATCATGGGGGGGTCAGCTTACATCAGATGCCTCTAGGGCAAAGACTTTCATGTTTGTGCATGCCAAATGAGTCTTGAATGTTCAACAACAAAAAAGAAGTGATAACAACATTAATTGATTATAAATATATGAAATCAAATACACCAACATGTATATTGTCAGATTTTTTTTTCTTTGAAGCTACCTCTTTGAAGAAACACATATGTTCAGATACTCAGCAAGTCCATTCCAATAGCTAGTTTGGAATTCAAAGAGAAAAAAAAAAATGTAGCTCTGTTTTCATTGTATGCATTTGAGTGCATATAATTTCTTGGTTTTTTGAGATTGACACTGATAGGAATTGGCTTCTTTTTTAAAACTTCATTTTTAGGATTCATAGGTATGTTTCTTCTGATTATTCTCTAGAGATGTTTTTGTCATAATAAATTGTAGCTTATTCATTCCAAGTGATTTTATTTTTTAAAAAAATTATTCCAAGTGGCTTAAATATTTTTTTTAATTTGAATATAGTTGACACACAATGTTACTTTAGTTTCAGGTATAATTCTAAGTGACTTTCAATAGATACCTACCAGGTAGATATCAGATATAGTTTAGCCACTAGCTTAGATATAATAGTGGTAAGAATAACAGTAATAGTATTACAGGTAATAATACTACATATAACTGTACTTACCTACCAATATATAATATACATCAATAATGTATAAGAATAATAATAGCTATTATAAATTTTGATCCTTAATCCATGCCAGACTTCTTAAGTGTTTTTTAAAAATATAATGTCCCTTTATCCTCCAAATAATCTTATACTAAGGGTAGGATTTACTTTTCCCAAGTTTACAATGAGGAACCAAAGAAATTGAAGTAATCAGAGACAAACTGCCTTGATTCCTGTTGAAACTCTGTGACTCACCACAGCACACACTCTCTTTTCTTCCCTCTTACTAAAGTAGAAAAGGTACCCATCCTCCTATGGCAGCTGCCCCCCCATCTTCTTTCACCTGTTCACCTCCTAAAAACACAACGCCATCAGAATCCTTTCCCCCTCGTATATTAAATGTAAAATGGGGATAATGATTATGCTCAGCACTTAGGGCCATTGCGAGGATCAAATTAGGATATATATGAAACAGTGTCTGACACATAGCTAACATTGGCTAAAGGATGAAGATGAATGAGGAAGATGACCCTACTCTCTTTCCTTTGTTGGAAACTGTGATCTCTATATCACTTCCTTCTTCTTTAGGATTAAATATTGGCAAAGCGATTAATGGTAGAAAAAAATTAAAGTACAACAAAATGTCTGTGCGTGCTTTGGGGATGGCTATGGGTTTAAAGCAGGAGTGTGCTTAGTGACTTGAGAAACAGGTTTAATATTCTTTCATTGCAATAAATACTATCGTATACAGTATCTGTTGCATACAATAAGCCTGAGTGGGTGTTTTTGAGCTAATATGGTGCCAAGGAATTATAAAAAGATTTCAGATTTCTTAGTGTTGTTTTTCCTCTAGATTTGCTTCTCTATTCTCTCAAGGTTTCCTGGCTCACAAATTCATATGCTAGTTTTAGCATTTCAGGAGGAAACTATAAAATTTCTATTGCGGCCTCTCTCTGGGGCCACATAATTTTAATGAAGTATAAAGTAAGCTCAGTGTGGAGACAATTGCCTGGAAATTTCTTCTCTCCCAGTTATTTTAAATAATTTATTTTCAATATGTAGTAATGAACCAAATGCACTTTTATAAGAGACTTAACCTTTTAAGTGGAATTATTTGAGAGCTTCCTTTTTGCCCACTTTTCGAAATTGTAGACCAAATTATGCTTTTATTCTATCTCCACAATTCTCTTTCTCCATATGGTTTCTTTTTCTAAAATAAATAAATAAATGCTCTTTTGATATGTCTAGAATATTGACACAATCCACCACAAGGTAATTTAATAAAACACTTTTTGTTATCATTTAGGCGAAACCCTAGATCAAGAGAACCAGAATCAGAGTTCAAAAAAGTATGTCTGTTTGGTTGGAGAATGTTGTACCTGAAAAAAACATGAAATCATCTAGTTCAATCTTTTAATGTTAATAACTTGTAGACTGAGGTTATAGAAGATCAATTATCTTCTCCACAAGTAACCTGGCTGGTTAGAGACAGAGTGCACTGTAATACCCAGGACCATAGGCTCCCTTCCATGCTGCCTCCCGTCCAAACTGAGCTCTAGAAATGAAGAAAATATAAAATATATTTCCCTAGTCAAGCAAAAATTCTATAAAGCCAGTATTCCAGAAATATGTTTATGTACATTTTCTAATTAATGCATAGTTGAGGAGAGATTTATCATTTGATCTTAAAGCATCATTTAGAATATATTAGTTTGCTTTTCAACTATAATAATAGTAGGTGCAATTTAACCCTTCTTTGTTGCATGATATTAACTGCTTCTGATTCATCATCTTAAACATAAATGATGGTATGTAATGAGAAAGCATTATTGTATAAGTTAATCAAATAAATGCTTACTTAAAAGACTTTTATTTGAATTCCATGCAACTAAGTTAGCCAACTTAGGGTTTCTGCCTCTCAGTTTACAGATGGTAAAATGGAGGTCATACCTGTTTTGTTTTCTTTGCAAGATTTCTCAATGTCAAGGAGGTGACCTATGTGAAGGTGTTCTTTAAATTATAAACTATTATACAATCTCATGATATTGGGATACTTGACAGAAGATATAATGGCAAGTGGGGCTGTATACAGGGACAGCTATTTGGCCAGTTTTACAGAGCCTTCAAGGGTCAGCACATGGATAAATTCACCATGATGCAGGGTTTAGCTCGCTGCCTTTGCATAAGAAGAAACCCACACTGATTGAACTCAGGTGAATTGACTGACAAAAACTAATTTCAAAAACTGCTGATCTAAACCAGCAAAAAAATTCCTAAATTTTAATGATCAAAATGCTCATATTCCCACTCTAGCACATCACCTTTCTGGTATCAGGCAAGAACCTCGTAAAGGGAAGGCAAGGGACCCTTGTCAAGAGGAAATGAGTTTCTTCATTTACAAAATACGTTAGGGAAGAACGCAGTGGTTCTTTTTTTTTTTTTTTTTAACATTTTAAATGATTATTCTCTTTCCCTCTATACACACACATACATATGTATATAATTTTTTTTCTAAACCACTGAGAGTAGTTTATATACATCATGACATTTTATCCCTTAATACTTCAGTGCGTATTTCCTAAGAACAAAGATATTCTCTTACATAATCTTTAGCACAGTTATCAAATTCAAGAAATGTAACATTGATATAATACTTTACTATTCATGATCCAAATTTGTCAACTGTCCCAATAATAAA
This sequence comes from Leptonychotes weddellii, assembly GCF_054177405.1. Taxonomy (NCBI): domain Eukaryota; kingdom Metazoa; phylum Chordata; class Mammalia; order Carnivora; family Phocidae; genus Leptonychotes; species Leptonychotes weddellii. Next base: position 23,978,118 of record NC_138380.1, read on the forward strand.
CTTTGTAATGTTCTTTTTTCCCCTGTCAGTCAAGGCTCACAGATTGCATACAGTTGTCATGTTTCTAGTCTCCTTTAATCTGCAACAGTTCTTCAGCCTTTCTTTGGCCTTTTTGACACTGAGGTTTTCTAATGAATATAGGCCAGGTTTTTCTTCTTCCTAAATTTCTCCCTCTCTCTTTTTTCTTAAGAGAATTTTTTCGTTTTAGGTTTGTCTGATGTTTCCTCATGATTAGATTCAGGTTATGCCTGTCTGGCAGGAATCTACGTGCCACTACTTATAAGAGTGTCCTCCTCAGGATGTTGTACGTGGAGGTACCCTTCATGGGTAAGATAAATTTTGATTTCCTCATCGAGGTGCTACTTTGTTTCTCCCCTAGATAGATACTATTTTCCCCTTGGAACTCATAAGCAATCTGTGGGGAGACACTTTAAAACCATATGTTGCTCCTCATTAAACATTCTCCCTGCAATTTATCAGATGTTGAGGGTTCTTGCCTGAGCCATTTTCAGGTTCCAGTGATGGTAAGTTTGGAGTGGTTGCTTTGAGAGTGTGGTTCTTGTAAGAGGTACTTTATCCAAGCCATGAGAGACCCAATGAGTCCTCTTCACATCCCCAACAGTAGGTGACTCTCTGGTGAGTCTTTCCCCCGCTCACCATTGGATGAACATTGCCAACTGCCATCTCTTTCAGCCCCCTCCATGTGTTCTGGGCTATCCACCCCTCTTTCTGTTCAGTCCTTCTTCAGACAGGGTAAAATGTCATTTCTTTCTCTTCTGCTTATTATCTGCAAACCTATTTCATACCTGTCTTCCTGTGATTACTTCCAGATAAAATTCGTTGAAGTTTCTGTTGTTTCCAAACTTTTAAGTCACGCATTTAAAGGCTGTTCATTGTTAATTTCAGGATAGTTAGTCACATCTATTGTTTGAATTTTGCTAGTTTAAAGTTCGAAGGGCAACCTGATTTTTCTGTTTTCCAAGTTCTTGAAAGTCACTTTATTGTCTGATTCTCATATTAGCTAGATAAGCATTATTATACTAATCGTTCTTATGAATACTGATAGTAATGTAGATATAGTTGATTCTAGAATAAATCTAGTATTTTTCCTGTTTAATTGTTTTCTCTTTCAAAAATGAAGTCCTTAAAATACTCTTCAGAAATCATGCTTTCTAATCAGTTGGGATTTTGCTTACAGTATTAATTTCTAAATTAATTTTGGATTTTCCTAGCAGAATAAAAAATGAACTGTCAAGGCTAAGATATTATATGCCATGGCAAAATGACTTATAATATGTATATTTTTATTTAACTTGTCCCTCTCATAGAATTTTCAGTCTACAAAGTGTCTTAAGGAATATTGTTTCAATCAATTCCTCATTTAATCAGTGAGGACTCTAAGATCCATAGGATTTTTGTTATTGTGTTCATTGCAAATCTGGGAGTTCCCTTTGCTTATTCACAGCCAGATCTCTTTTCTCCAAAAATGCTGCCAGTTTCTTACTTCTGGCCTTTAGAACTGATTATTCAAATAACTCAAGAAGCTTTTAAAATAGTCTTTGCCTTCATTCTTGTTCCCCTGCAATTAATGAGGACATAGAGCAGGGAAGACTTAGTCTAAACTAGGGAGGGGGGTGGGGAAATCCAGAGAAGCTTTCTGAAGGTAACACTTGAGCTTGAGTTTAAAGAATGGTCAGTGAAATAAAAAAAGTGGGAAAACTTGTGCCTGTACTTTAAGGTGGGGTTAGGTAAACAGTGCTTTGGTGGTACAGTCAATTAAGTGTCTGACTCGGTTTCAGCTCAGATCCTGATCTCACGGTTGTGGGATCGAGCCCTGCTTCCAGCTCTGCACTCAGTGAGGAGTCTGCTTAGGGTTCCCTCTCCCTCTGCTCCTTCGCTCCCCCGCCCCCCCGCCAATTCCCTCTCTCTCTCAAATAAGTATTTTTTTTAAAGATGGGGTTAGGTGAAATCCTCCACATGTTCCCATAGCACTTTAATTTATTTTCACACACATATCACATTGTATTGTAATTTACCTACCTACATCCTAGATGGATTATAAATTCAGTCAGAGCTGACACTGTCTTATTCCTGTTGTAGCTACATTACTTGGTACATTATAGGTACTCTATCCACTGATGTTTGAAGAAATGGATGAATGAACATTGTAAATAAATTTAACAAGAGATAATTCCAGGCAAATTATGGTGATAATCCATTTCTTTTCTCAGAAAACTCAGAGTGACTAACTGTCCCAGTTTTCTTGGGATTGACCTGATAACCTTATTTCAGCTCTCATATTGTAAATGAGTATCTTTATTTGCAGCTTATTTTATCCCATATTTTTTTACATTTTTGTGCTTTTATTTTGGTGATTTTACTGTTTAAAATGACCCCTAAGCATTGTGCTGAACTGCTGTCTGTTATTCCTAAGCACAAGAAGGCTGTGATATGTCTTAGGCAGAAAATACATGTGTTAAATAAGCTTCATTCAGGTATGAGTTATAATTCTGTTGGCCATGAGCTCAATGTTAATGAATTAGTAATAGAATATATCCAGAGAAAGGAAGATAAAATGTGTTGATCTGTATGTGAGACCACTCCAGAAAGTGTTAAAGTAACATCTATAGTGTGTAATGAATCTATGGAAAAGATGGGATAATAGTCAAATATGGATTCATGAGATGACAATTGATTTTTTAAGAAACACATTTTTGTGAGTCTGAAGCCCAAAGAAATTTATGGTCACGTTACCCAGGGTCAGGAAAATGTTAAACCCTTCTTGGCTAGTGTTTTATTATAAAGAAATACTGCACATAATTAATTATTTATATGAATAAATAAATTAAATAAGGTGCGTTTAAGCAGAAACACACATAAAACAAGGTTGTATTCAATAGGTTGGTGAAAATGTTGTGAAAATATTCTGACCAGGGGCTCATAGGAACATAACCCCTGTGTATCTCCTAAGACCTATGGTCAGTATTTGCTAATTTGGCATTTGTAGCATCTTTATAAAACATAACTCTCACAAATCATGAGAATCAGCTGTAGAAATATTCTGACTTTTCAAATTTTCAAATTTTCAAATTCTCCAAGGATACTTAATTGGAGTTGAGAGAAGGATGAGCAAGTAGTATTCTTAAAAGACAGTCCATGAGTCCTCGTCTGCCTTCTATCATAGCAGTTATGTGTTTCTGTTTTACATCTAAAAGTTCTGGGTTCTTCCAACTTTTGTTGGAAGAAAATAATCTGAGGGTTTTTTTAATTAAAAGTTTAAGAGCCACTGGAGTTGAAGATTTCTTAAATGTAAGAACTCTTAATTCTGATACTCTGAACTTTAGAATTCTCTTAAATAAGTTAAAATCCATTTGAGGTAACTTGTTGTTTTCTAGTTATCACCTAAAAAAGATTTTCTTTTAAGTAATGAATGATTGCTGCCTTTAAAAATGATTTTATTTGCATGAAAAAAATCGAATGTCTCATTGCAGCAAACATTCTTGGCATGTGGAATTAGCACAGTCAACTACTTTCCCTGACGGTAATGAGTCTCAATACAGAAGTGTTTTGATATCAGTTTTTGAGATTATTAGAGTGGCTGTCAGGTTGAAATGTATTTACACTCTTCCAAGGAATTCTAAAGCCAAACCATGTGGTATAAACCAATAAAATCCCTGAACTCTAAAGCACACATATTCCACTAAATAATAACGAATACAGATGAATATTATTGGCTAAATGACTAATGACTAGAATTTTCACTTTCTCCTAAAATAGATGACCTATATCATCCTGTTACCCTATTTTACTTCCTTGGCTCAAACTTTTTCCACATCTCATTAATTGATATGATTTACTGCAAGTGAACCCAGTGGTTTGCTAATGGCTTATCTTTATAGTCAGTTTAAAGTGTTTTTCAACTAAGTGACATAGGAAATTGTTTCTTTTTACAGATTTTCAAATGAACTGCAAAACAGTCATAACCAGTATCACCTTAGCGGTTAATTGTATTATGTATGATCAAAAGACAATTCAGTCTCTGATTTTTTTCACCATCTTAAGGAACACACTAGATCAACCCAGTGGTGTTGTAGATAGTTATTTGTTTTAATGGTTTCTAATTCTTTACAGAGAATTTTGTCAAAGGTCCTTGATAACTTTGATATAAACTAAATTACAAAAAGTTGACCAGCTTCAAAAATGTCCAGACAGAATAACCCAGTCTATTATGAGGATGATTCCTATTACTACTCCTGGAGAAGGATAGGCATTCATTTTTTAAAAAGATTTTATTTATTTATTTGAGAGAGAGAGAGAACATGAGAGAGAGAGAGAGAGCACAAGCAGGGGGAGGGGCAGAGTGAGAAGCAGGGCTGGGAACCTGATGACACGGGGCTTGATCCCAGAACCCTGGGATCATGACCTGAGCCAAAGGCAGATGCTTAACCGACTGAGCCACTCAGGTGCCCCAAGGGTAGGCATTCAACAGATGCTTTTTGAATGACCTCAGGCAGCAAGTGAATGAGAACATAAGCTTACAAATATATTATTATTACAGTACAGTAATATATTCTTTATCTTTTAGCTTATCTTTTCCTAAAAATAATCAAGTTTTAGTTGTTTTTTTAAAACTGAAAAATTCTACATGAGTTATGTATCAAAGTAACTAAATTTTTATTATAAAAATAATTCTGTATTATTTCGGTTTTTCATACCTGAACTGTGATATGTTTTGCATGCATCAACTAACTGAAGTCTTGCAACAACCCTGTGAAGATAGATGTGAAGTACAGAGATTATGTACTTGCCCAGAAACTTCTACATGGACAGCATAGCTAGTGCACAGATAACAACCATTGAATTGGTATCATATCTGCTTTTTAATTTGTTATTATTACCACCATGTTTGGTCTGTGGGAGGTTCACTTACTTGGTGGATGTTGATAGATGCTTAAAAATAGGATCTGTCCACAGACAGAGGAAGGCCTGGGCCATATATCATGGAACTGGCTGCTGCAGTTTCAGCCCAGGCCACAAGATGTAGGTAAACCTTTGGTGTCTCAAATTTCCGTGCTTGGGAAGTGTAGATATGATATACATACTACCAGTGGAATGTGAAAATATTACTCAAGCAGCCAATTTTGGTTTTTATTTGTTTTAGGATGAGGAAGGAGCAGGATACTATAAAAATTGTAGACTCAATTGACTGTTGGACTAAATTCACTGAGTCAGGCTGAATCCAAAGCACACAAGCTTCTGCTTTCAGCTAAGAAAATGCTGCATGCTTCCACAGCCCAATCCACCGTGAAAATTGAACCCAAGGGCTATGGCAAAATATGTGATATCAAAGACTGATCTTGGCTACATGCTATGAATATGCTATATGGTGTTCTAATAAAATAGCAATTAATATTCTAACGTAATGGGAAGTACAGAAGTAGTCCAAGGCAGAGTCAGCAACTTCCCTGTCATTGAAGTCCTTCTGGTCTTCTGTCTTAGTGTTTGGTGATCCTTACCATATAGCTCTCAGAATCAAGGTTTGCCTCATTGGTACAATATGGTTTCTCTACTTTTTGCCTCATGTCAGTGTTTCCAAAGGGAAGAAATACTTCTAGAATTTATTCCTTCCAATGAAAAGAAATACTTACTTGTAGAAATCCCAAGCAGAACTTTGTTCTTATCTCATTGGCCCCTAGTGGCCCGTAGTGGTAATCATATGGCTCCCGTAGAGGAAAGAGACCAGGAAATGCAGCATTTTACCTGGACACAAAGCCAACCTGAAAAACAGGGGATTCTGTAAATTACAGTGAAGTGGAAAGTGGATATTGAGTAGACAACCAATATATATGCCACAGTCTGTCCATGTTTTTGGACTAGATATCTTTTAGGCTGAAGCAAGTATTCTAATATCTCAGTATCTGAGCACTGAACACCAGCAATGTGTAAAGTACCAGTTTAGGTGCAGGAGAATAAAAAACACAAGATATAGGGCTGACTGTGTGAAGCTTAAAATCTAGTAAGGGCTTAAAAAATCTAGTAAGGGCTTAAGATATAAGACAAGACAGTGCATGACAAAAAAAAATGTATGTTAAATATAAATGTTCAGATGGTCTATGCCTATTAGCATTAGTGACTGAAAGAAATTAAATTGACTTTTTTCAGCTCTTATTTCCCTTACAAATTCTTCCACTGCTCAGGAAATTAGAATAGGTCTTAGTGACTCTAGGCACTTTTTTTACTCACTTGAGAAACACCTAGCATAAATTTTGGGGAAAACCTTATGGCAGATAACTATGTTACAGAAAATCTTTTGGTAAGAAAAAGAAATTAATCATAGAAAATAAAATGTAGATTTCCTTGAGGTAAAAGATAAAAACAAACAATCTGTTTCCCATTCATCCTGAAATTGGGAGCCTGAAATTGGAAAGGATGATTATAATGTTAGTAGAGATAGAAAGATCCCTTTTGGGGCTAGAAAGGAGGAAACTTTTTACATAAATTTTGCCTGAGAGAAAGTGATGCTGAAGCAACCTGTTGTTAATCTTGCTTTCACTCAATACTACTGCAATTTATAATTTAATATAGTATTACCTTACTCATTGTTTATTATTCTGGTTAGTACATGGTACTGGCTTGAAGGGACTCAGTCTTTAATTTCTTCTTTGCTTAAAATTATGGTTATAAGAACATGGATTTTTCAGAAACAGGTACATACTTATTTGCAGGATAAATAAAGCTTTACCAACCACTTCAAAACCTATCCTGAATCTTAGTTCTGAGTTCCTGTTTCATAAGGACAAATGTGTTTGAAACTGCTTTAGTATAGGCTGCGGGGGTTAGTTTGTTCAGAAGCAATAACTGAAGAAACTATTAAGATCATGCATTTCCTAGTTTACCATAGTGTCTACTGCTGAAGGTGTAAAAACCTTTGTTTCACCTCTTGGCAGAAAATGAAAAGAATTACACTAAAGTGGAAATAAAGATCTTAAATCGATAAAGGAGTTAAGCTATCATTGACAATTCTAGAAATAGTCTTCTGGCTTCCTAACCAGTGTTTTAGAACTGTTCTGCTTCCTAATGAGATGAAAAAGAAAGGTGTATCTGGTTTGGGAGCCTGGGATCATGCAGTATTTCATAATGAACAAATAGCATTTGGTTGAGTATTTAAAAGACACATTTAAAGTGAACCCATTACAGAATGAAGCTAAATTTGTGTGCCCCAAACATTTTTTACACATCATAAATCTCTGAAATTATCTTTTTTTTTGAGGTAAGTGATTTCTGGAGACATCCCTAAGAAAACTTTAAAGGATATTCTGTAAGTATTTTAGGAAGAATATGGAATAATTATGGGACAAGATAGTGTTGGGTATTGCTAACTGCCTAACTTTAAGCACTATATGAAAGAGCGTGGTATTTATCAAATCCTGTAGTAGAGTTTCAGCTGAGGATACAAGGAAGTTTTCTGGTGCTCCTCAAACCCATGTTCTCTACTTCAACTTCTCACAAAGTCCTTGGTATTATTATATTTTCTTTTAATCACATTTTACTAAAAATAATTTGACCCCCAAATGAATCTTTGAAATATTTAGTCATAGAGAAATGTATTTCAGGAGATTGTAACTTTTATTCTGATTCACCCGACCTGATAACAAATAGAATTCCTACTCTTGACTCTTTGTACTGTGTAACTTTTTTCCCTGAAGAAATGCCACCAAACAGCCTCAACTACTTTCCCCCCAATGCCTGTGCTTCTTTAGGAGAATATATGTTTTCTATTGCTGCTGTAACAAATTATCAAAAACAGTGTCTTCAAAATAACAATACAACTTTTATCTTATAAACTTTTATAAGATTTATAGTTTTTTTTAAAAAGATTTATTTATTTATTTGAGGGGGAGGGGAGGTGCAGAGGGACAGAGAGAATCCTGAAGCAGGCTCCCTACTGAGCACAAAGCCTAACTGGGGGCTGGATCCCAGGACCCTGAGATCAGAACCTGAGCTGAAATCAAGAGTCAGACACTCAACCAACTGAGCCACCTAGGTGCCCCTAAGATTTATAGGGCTTTCACTGGGCTAAAATCACATGTTGTCAGGGCTGTGTTCCTTTCTGGAGGCTCCAGAGGAGAATCTATTTCATTGGCTTTTCCAGCTTCCATAGGATCCCCTGTATTCCTTGATTCATGGTCCCCTTCTTCCATCTTCAAAGCCAACAGTGTTGCATCTCATTGACCATTTTTTCATAGCTACATCTCTCTTCTTCTGCTTCCCTCTAGCAAATCCCACTTGTGATTAGTTGGGCCACTCAGATGATCCAAGACGGTCTCCCCATCTTAATATTCTTCAAAGTTCCTTTGCCATGTAAGATAAAATATTCAAAGGTTCCAGAGCTTGGAACATAGATCTCTTTAGGGGGTCCATTATTCTGCCTTCCACAGGGATGTTCCCTGCAATACTATTTGAAGTTTCACCACTGCACCTCTTAGAGTCTCAGTCCCCACTTCTGGTGGTTCTTCCTGTTTATGGTCCCTTAAAATTACAACAGATCAGGCCATACTGAGCTGAAGCTGTTTTTTTGTTTTTGTTTTTGTTTTAAGATTTTATTTATTTATTTGAGAGAGAGTGAGAGCAAGCACAAGCAGGGGAGGGGCAGAGGGAGAAGCAGACTTTCCGCTGAGCAAGGAGCCTGACTCAGGGCTCGATCCCAGGACCTTGGGATCACAACCTGAGCTGAAGGTAGACACTTAACCTACTGAGCCACCCAGGCGCCCCTGAAGCTGTTTTGTTGAAATAGAAAGTATCACTTTCCTCATTATTCTTGTTGGTTTAGTTTTTGTTTTGCATCCTTTTCTTGTTATGGTTCAGACATAAATCCCTGAGGACTCTTCTCAACAGTGATGATCACATTAAAATTCTAATGTTAGTCCATTGGATACAAAGATCATATTTGATCTTGACACCTCCACTATAGAAGAAACAAAATCATAGAGAAGAAACTGACAGCCAGTTTGAGAAGGAGCTAGAGCAACTAGCTAACAAACATACAGCATTTCCTTATGCCACTATTTCTGTAAAATATTTTGCCAAATAAGAATGTCCTGTGTGTGTAGGGGATGTGTTTCATAATCAAATAAGTTCCAGTGATCCTTAGAGATTCATAATGAACATTGGGAGGTAGAAAGGCAGTATAGAACAGTTGTTAAGAGGACATATTCTGGAGCTGTGTGAATTTGGGCAAGTTGCCTAATCTCTCTGAGTCTTAGTTTCCTCATCTATAAAATAGAAGGAGAAAAAATACCTTTATACTGGGATTGTTCTGAGGACTGGATGAGTTAGCATTTGTGAAGTTTTTTGAATAACAAATATTATATACTGTTGTATGATAATTGGTAAAATAAAACAAAAACGAACATTCTGAGAAAGCCTGCTATAATCTGTTAAGCTTTATCTTAGAGTTCCCCAGTTATGTCTGGCCATGGAACTCTTCCCCCTGACACACACATACCAAATAATATCTATTCACGTTCCACAGAAATAATTTTCTACAGAAAGCCCCTTTTTTACTGATATAATGCTTTACTTTCTGCATTTTTTAATCATTGTCAACCTACTTTCCAATGATATTTTGGCCTTCATGTAAGAAGGTACAATTAAACTACAATATTATGCCATGAGGCAAGGGGTAGTGCCTCTCTCTAGTAGCTAGCACAGAACACATAGTTAGTTCTTAATAAATATTCGTTAAATAAAATAAAACAGTCAGTTGAACATCTGACTCTTGGTTTTGGCTCAGGTCATGATCTCAGGGTCTTGAGATCCAGCCCTGCACCAGGCTCTGTGCTCAGCTGGGTATGCTTGAGATTCTCTCCCTTTCCTTCTGCCCTTCCTCTAAAATCAATAGGTAAATATTTAAAAAAAATAAACAAAAACTTTTTTTAAAATTAAAGACCTTAAGTTAATGTGTACTAACCACTTACCTTACACCTGAATGCTTTTCTGTTTACAGATACCTATTTTTGAACAGTAAAAACTTTGTTTATGACTCACTTATATTATAGATTAAGGTATTCATAAATGACTCTGATTTGTTGATTTGGCTTCCAGTTTCTTATTATTTTGTATATGAAGCGGGTAAGAAACTGAAAGACACCAATGATCACATATGAATCACAAAGAGAAAGTTTTGTGAACCAGAGATCAAATGGATTTGTTACTCCAAATTGGTGTCAGTAAACAAGTATCTCTGTGCTATTCACTTTATTTCTATAACTCTATTCCAGTTTGCCTTCATTTAAGCTGAATATCTCTATTGTGAGATAACAGAAAAAATGGCTTCTAGCGTATCCTAGTGGGCAAACTTTTGGATAACAAAGCTTTTAATGTGCCTAACTCTCTCCTCCCTCTAATTCTGTTATTATTTCTTGCTTGGTCCTTTGCAGAAATGGAGAACAGCTGTTCATTGCCATCTGCTTAAAATTCTTTCATTTATATGAGAACTATAATCCATCAGAATTTCTTCTTCAGAATTAATAACCTCAGTTGCTTTGCTAGTTCATTTCACTAGCGACAACTACTCTGTACTGAGACAAATAAAAAAGTCCCTATTCTACAAGCACAGAACATGTTATCCTAAGAATAGAGAGCAGTTTATGAAAGAGCAATATATATGTGTACATATACATAAATTACATGTATATATAGTTATTCATATACATATTAAAATTGTTCTTATATAAGGAAAGTTTGACCAGTTTTTATGAGGAATATACAAAGTACTATGGAATTATAGAGATGGGAAATCTTTGAAAGCAAAAAAGATGAATCTAGACACAGACCTTTCACCTGTCACAAAAATTAATTCAAAATGGGTCATAGTCCTAAAATGTAGAAGTGCAAAAGTACAAAACTCCTAGAAGATAACAGGAGAAAACCTAGATGACCTTGGGTATGATTATAACATTTTAGATACAACACCAAAGACATGATACATGGAAGAAATAATTGATAAGCTTGATTTCATTAAATTTGAGAACTTCTGTTCTGCAAAGGCAATATCAAAAGAATTAGAAGAGAAGCCACACACTGGAAGAAAATATTTGCAAAAGACACATCTGATAAAGGACTATTATCAAAAGTATACAAAGAACTCTTAAAACTCAACAATAAGAAAATAGCAACCCAATTAAAAAATGGGCCAAATACTTCCACAGACACCTCACCAAAGAAGATATACAGATAGCAGATAAACATATGGAAAGATGTTCCACAGCATATGTCATCAGGGAAATGCAAACTAAAACAATGAGATACCATCACACACCTATTAGAAGGGACAAAAGTCAGAACATTGACAACATCAAATGCTGTGAGGTTGTGGAGCAACAGGAACTCTCACACATTGCTGGTGAGAACAAAAAAAAGTACAGCCACTTTGGAAGATAGTTTGACAGTTTCTTATAGAACTAAACATACTCTTAACATAAAATCCAGCGGTTGTACTCCTTGGTATTAGTCCCAAGGAATAGAAGATTTATTTCAACACAAAAACCTGCACATGGATGTTTATCACAACTTCATTCATAATTGTTAAACTTGGAAGAAGCCAACATACGAGTAAATGGATAAATAAACTCTGGTACACCTGGACAATGGAGTATTACTCAGAGCTAAAAAGAAATAATCTATTAAGCCATGACTAGACATGGAGGAACTTAAATGCATATTACTAAGTGAAAGAAGTCTATCTGAAAAGGCTATGCACTGTATGATTTCAAGTATATGACATTCTAGAAAAGGAAAAGGGGAGACAATGAAAACATCAGTGGTTGCTAGGGGTGGGAGGTAGGATGAATAGGTGGAGGACAAAGGATTATTAGGGCAGTGGAAATACTCTGTATGATACCATAATGATGTATATATGTCATTATTTATTTGCATAAACCTATAGAATGTACAACACCAAGAGTAAACCCTGAGGTAAACTATGAAATTAGGTGATTATGATGTGTCAGTGTAGGTTTATCCTCAATAAAAAATATACCATTCTCGTGAGTGATGTTGATAATGAGGGAGACTATACATGTGTGGAGGCAGGAGGTTATGGGAAATCTCTGCACCTCCCTCTCAATCTTGTTGTAAGCCTAAAACTGCTGTAAAAAAAAAAATGAAGCATTAAAAAATTAATCTAAACTATAGATAGCCTCTAAAAATTAATAAAAAAAATCTTAAAGGTCCCATAAATAATTATACAAAACATATGAACTGTCAATTTAAAAAGAGGAAAAACCATGTTTAATGTTGATATTTTAACCATATAATATGATATTAACTGAAAGGAATATTTTGCCTTCAAAATCAGTAATTTAAAAATATATACTGTTGGGACATCTGGGTGGTTCAGTGGGTTTAGCATCCAACTCTTGGTTTCGGCTCAGGTCATGATCTCAGGATTGTGCGATCAAGTCCTGTGTCAGGCTCTGCGCTGAGCATGAGCCTGCTTAAGATTCTCTCTCTTCCTGTTCCTCTGCCCCTCCCCCTCCCCTGATCATGCATGCATGCATGCTCTCTCTCTCTCTCAAAAAATATATATACATATATATATACTGTTTAATGCTGATAAATGTGTAGAGAAATGAGATTGCTAATGGGGGTGTATTGGTGAAATTAATTTCTTACATCGAAAACCAAAAATATCAACTGTTTGATCTATTAATTCTACTTCTAGGAAATGATCCCATGTTAATAATTTGAAATAACAAAAAACATTCACATATAAAAATATTTAAACAGTTAACATTTAATATTAAATCACATACAACATTAAAATTATGTTTTTGAAATGTTCTTAATGACAGGAGAAAAATTTATGTCTACACTTAGTAAGATCTTTTCATATAAAAAGTTTTGAAAAAAAGCACAGAAAAAGACAAAGAATGATGTCAAATATTCAGATGGTTATAAGGTGATGAGATTAGTGGTGACTGTTTCTGTGTGTTCCAACTTTATGGTACTTTCTTGAAAAATTATGTACTGTTTTTAAGTCAGAAAAACATGTGAAAATTGTAGAAAGTATAGAAAGGTATTTTCCAAGGCTATCAAATCCTAAAGAGAGCAAAGGGAACAGATTGAGGAGAAAGACATTGGTGACTTTCTGGTAAATGTGAACAGTCCTGGATGTGAGAGGAGAGCTAATAATCATTGAGGAGAAATTCAAAGAATTATTACAAGGAGTTAGCACAGACTGGAGGGGCTCTGCACACCATGAACCCTGTACATATTAAGCATTAAAGTTGATGGCAAAGGAACAGTTGTACATAGAATGGGACTTAGAGGAGTAATTAAGGTTCAACAAAGATTGTATTTTTAATAAAGGACACTTAAGAACATATGTCATAAGATATGGAGCAAAGTCCTAGAAGAGAACGCATGGAGACAACAGGTGATATATATAAAGGCCTCTCGTGTGTTCTCAGATATTATTTATAGTAAGTGTATTTCCTGACTTCAGTAAATTATTCAATAGAGTAAACAAAGTTACATGCAGTTATGCATTAGGTACATTTCCTTTTTGAAAAAAATATTTACAAGTTTAACTTTTTGTTCCAAAATTTCAGGCATAGACTATTTTATCTTTAGATCTTCTTAATCTCTTTTGTTTTCTTTGATAGAGCTGGGGAAAAAAAGTAAATAAATGAGACCTGCAAGTTTTCTGTGTATACTAATAGCTTTTAGATCACCCAGTTCTTGCATATAACCAACATGTAGATTTCATAGCTTGATTGATAAACTATCTTGTGGGAAGAACTGGCTTTCTCACTCTTTTTTTTTTAAATTTTATTTTATTATGTTATGTTAGTCACCATACAGTGCATCATTAGTTTTTGATGTAGTGTTCCATGATGCATTGTTTGCGTATAACACCCTGTGCTCCATTCAATACATGCCCTCCTTAATACCCAGCACTGAGCTAATCCATCCCCACACCCCTCCCCTCTAAAACCCTCAGTTTGTTTCTCAGAGTCCATAGTCTCTCATGGTTCGTCTCCCCCTCCAATTTCCCACCCTTCATTTTTCCCTTCCTACTATCATGTTTCAGAGGTACAGGTCTGTGATTCATCAGTCTTACACAATTCACAGCACTCACCATAGCACATACCCTCCCCAATATCCATCACCCAGCCACTCCATCCCTCCCACCCTCCACCACTCCAGCAACCCTCAGTTTGTTTCCTGAGATTAAGAATTCCTCGTATCAGTGAGATCATATGATACTTGTCATTCTCTGATTGACTTCCTTCGCTTAGCATAATACCCTCTAGTTCCATCCACGTTGTTGCAAATAGCGAGATTTCGGGGGTTTTTGATGGCTGCATAATATTCCACTGTATATATATATACCATATCTTCTTTATCCATTCATCTGTTGATGGACATCTAGGCTCTTTCCATAGTTTGGCTATTGTGGACATTGCTGCTATAAACATCGGGGTGCATGTGCCCCTTCAGATCACTACATTTGTATCTTTGGGGTAAATACCCAGTAGTGCAATTGCTGGGTCGTAGGGTAGCTCTATTTTCAACTTTTTGAGGAACCTCCATACAGTTTTCCAGAGTGACTGCACCAGCTTGCGTTCCCACCAACAGTGTAGG
>NC_138380.1:23993266-24007289 GCF_054177405.1 Leptonychotes weddellii
GAACATTGCTGCTATAAACATTGGGGTGCATATGGCCCTTCTTTTCACTACATCTGTGTCTTTGGGGTAAATACCCAGGAGTGCAATTGCTGGGTCATAGGGTAGCTCTATTTTTAATTTTTTGAGGCACCTCCACACTGTTTCCCAAAGTGGCTGTACCAGCTTGCATTCCCACCAACAGTGTAAGAGGGTTCCCCTTTCTCCACAACCTCTCCAACATTTGTTGTTTCTTGCCCTGTCAATTTTTGCCATTCTAACTGGTGTAAGGTAGTATCTCAATGTGGTTTTGATTTGAATTTCCCTGATGGCTAATGATGATGAACATTTTTTCATGTGTCTGTTAGCCATTTGTATGTCTTCTTCAGAGAAGTGTCTTTTCATATCTTCTGCCCACTTTTTGACTTGATTATTTGTTTTTTGGGTGTTGAGTTTGAGAAGTTCTAAGAAACACTTTACTGTCTTGGGAGAGAGAACATAAGACTATGAGAATAAGTATCACTGAGGGACAAAGTAAACACAAAAATGAAACAAAATTGGAGGTATTGGCAAGGGGAGCCTGAGGAGAGGAGCAAAGAGCCCCATAACATTGTGGGAGGCTGCTACTGCTGGAAATGGACTAGCAGATATGTCTGAGACTGAAATTTTAGTCATTTTTGTAACTGTGTATAAACTTTTGTTTTTCCAAATATTCAGTGAGTCTTGCTTTACACACAAAGGCCTGATGTGAGTGGTTTTCATGGAAATCAGATCAATGGAGTTCTGTGTCAAGGTTAAAGTGGAGCAGAGAGGAGGAAGGAACAACCAGCCATCAGAAGCTGGATAGAGGATTAAGAAGGGAGAAATTAAAGCCAGAGAGAGCTGGGAGAAATGGCTCCCAGCCATTAATCTTCCCAATGAATGAAGAATGGGGGTTCAACTAATCTTATATAGACCTTGAGGAGAGGATGACCCACATGGGAATTTGGCCTTATATTTAGTACCATTTGGTGTGATTATCTTATCTTTTTTTTTTTTTTACTACATTTTAAGTTTCTGGTTAGCAAGATATTCTTGTCTTTTTTATTATTAATCATTTTTCTGCATGGTATATTTTGCACAATATAGGCTGCCACATATTTATTGAATTTGTGTGTGTGTGTGTGTGTGTGTGCTAAAGTGAAAAGTGTGGTGGATTGTGCATGAAACTGTCCAAGATTTACGATCTTTAGGTTATTCTCTTGTGGACTTTTAAGGTTCTAAGCCCTTAACTCTTATAGGCACTTTTAGAAAATATCTTTGCTCTTGACTTTTTCTAGAAAGTCTGGGTTATTTAATATTTAATATTTTTATGGACTGAAATGGTCATCCTTTTAAAATAATGTCTATAACTAGTTTTCTATGTGAAAATATATGAGTTTAATTTTTTTTTAAAGATTTTATTTATTTATTTGAGAGAGAGAGAATGAGAGAGAGAGAACACATGAGAGGGGATAGGGTCAGAGGACGAAGCAGACTCCCTGCCAAGCAGGGAGCCTGGTGCGGGACTCAATCCTGGGACTCCAGGATCATGACCTGAGCCGAAGGCAGTCGCTTAACCAACTGAGCCACCCAGGCACCCATGAGTTTAATTTCTTAAAGCTAAATTTCTCGGCAAGTATTTCAGACCTCATGTATTTTAAATCTTATGATTATTTTAACTTTGTGGCTAAGCTCATTAAATTTTTAATGCTGGAAGTATATTTATTTTCCCAAAAGGATTCTAAATATTTAGAGTAATTATACTTGGCACCTAGAATTTTTTGGAGAATGCATTAAAAAACACTACTTGGCACCATCTACAGATGAAAAAATCAAAACATAAATAAGTGGGTATGGCACAGAATGGTGTTTTATCTTTGGAATTCTGCTCATAACTCCAACAGTAATTTCTGCACCCTAAGAAATTCCCTTTAAATCTTTTTCATCTGCAAGAGAGCTATTCCATTGATCTTACATATTGGTTCCATGGTTTATAACAAAGACTTGAAATAAGTCAGTGAGAATATACTTATGTTACGATTTTATAACCAACCATCTTGTGTGGTAGGCAATATTATTTCCACCTTATATACAAGTGTGGTAAGCAGCTGTTAATGATCCACACTCCTCATTTGATGTACTTGAGTGTGGGCAGGACCTAGTGGGTCATTCCTAAAGAACAGAATATGGCGAAAGTGATTAAGATGTCACTTTCAGAATTAGATCACAAAGAAATTGTGGCTGCCATTTTCCATATCCTTCCTTCTTCTCTGATTGGCTTGCTCTGAGGAAAGCCAGCTGCCATGTTGTGAGCTGCCCAGTGGAGAGGTCCATGTGACAAGGAACTAATATCTCCAGTCGATAGTCAATGAGGACTCGAGGCTGTCAACAGCCAAGTAGGTGGTTTGAAAGTGTATTCAGTGGAACCACCATATAATTACACCCTGGCCTACACTTTGTGAGATAACTCTGAGCCAGAGGCACCCAGCTAAGCTGCACTTGGATTCCTGACTCACAGAAAAGACATAATAAATATTCATTTTTTTAAGCTGCTACACTTTGGGGTAATTTGTTGTCTTGGTCCATTTGGGTTGCTATAGCACACTACCATGAGCTGGGTAGCTTATAAATAACAAAAATCCATTTTTCACAGTTCTGAAGGGGAATTAAGAATTAAGAGCCAACCTTTTCTTCAGATTAATTTACAATTTTCATTTGCTTTTACCCTATGCAAATTTGAAGTTATGTTTTGTTCTCTTTTCATTATCCTTTTGATTAGCTTTTTTTGGAGATACCAGAAATCTTATAAGGTTGGATGTTGATTGAGATCTCAGCAAGAGAAACACTGGGATTTTATTTTGAAATGTTCTCTTCTTGCCTTATAGCATTAACCTCCTCCCACCTTCTTCCCGAAGGTAAATTGGATAGATAAATTACATCTATCCTACTAGGGGGCCTAGAGTTGAACACATTCTAGGAGAGCTCTTTGTATACTTGATTTGTTCACAAATTTTATTTTGGAAAAAAAAAGAGGTAAAAACTCATCTAGTAATTCTGAGTCTTTTCTATCTTAAAAGAAGAAATTATATGGTAAAATTTCAGTAAGCAACTCTAAAATATATCTCCCTTTTGATAAGTGTAACTGTCTTTTGCACATTTCAGAAATTAGGTTTAACATCTATTCAATATAAATTGTATGAAACATTTCTTCTACAGAGTGTGACTCAAATTTCAAATAAGACATCCAAAAGGCCCATGGATCAACTTCCTGAATGATAAATTCATGTAAATTATAGATTTTATTTTTTTTATTTTTTTTTAAATTAATTGTTTTTTTTTTTTTAAAAGATTTTATTTATTTATTTGAGAGAGAGAATGAGAGACAGAAAGCATGAGAGGGAGGAGGGTCAGAGGGAGAAGCAGACTCCCTGCCGAGCAGAGAGCCCGATGCGGGACTCGATCCCGGGACTCCAGGATCATGACCTGAGCCGAAGGCAGTCGCTTAACCAACTGAGCCACCCAGGCGCCCCTAAACTATAGATTTTAAAAATGAATACATTCTTGGGGAATAAAATAAATGCTGTTTGAGAAGTTGCTGATTATTTATAGAAAACATTGATTATATTAAATGCATTTTAAGCAGTATTTTCTCAGCATCTTGCTAGCTAGGATCTCTCACCCTATTGACCACTCCTTTATCATCTCCTACATTTAATCCACTACAAATGAATACTGGTCCAAGGTTGTATCTACCTACAGAACAAGCATTGCATGAAGAAAATGTATATTATTTTTCTTCTCTCAGATTTGAGGAACTTTATATCATGATGAGAATTGGAATAAATCCCAAATGTCCTTAATTACAATATATTCCCACTTTGGAGTAGAAGTGTCATAATTTATAAACTGCTAGGAAATAAAAAGGGGCCAAATACCCATTTGGTTGTGTGTTAATAAATAGACATATATTATTTCTGCATTTCCTCATTATACAAAAGCAAAGCATATTTTTCATTACTTTAGCACAGTTAATTTATTATTTTCAAGCTGGTGCCTAAACTTCTGGAACACAAAATTAATGGGCTCTTGGAAAGCCTCTCTGAACTGCCCAAAGTCAATAGTGGTTCTTCCCATCTGTCATCTAAATTTGTAGTATGTCTCCTAGGTGCATTAAAACAAAGATACACACTAAGCTTCTTTCCATTCCCATTGGCACAAGCAAAAAAATAAGAGTAGTCATAAATGAATTCTTTACATGAAATCTCTAAACCTGGAAGCCCTGGTTTAAAATAAACTTGGACATCACTCAGCTTTGCCAACCAACTCTTTCAGACTGCCAATGACACATTTATGTATAGATCTATTTAGATGATAATGGAAGAAGGTTTAATGACTTGTTTTCTAAGCTAGTTACCAATGTCAACTCCATGGGTTTGATGACTGCTTATAAAACAGATCTGCATGTGTTTTCTGTTGAAATAATTAAAATTGGAAGTGATAAGAATATATTAATATTTAACATTACACCTGTTTTAGTTATATTCTGAGAGAAGAGTATTTTTTGACCCAGAATTATGACATTTAAATTCACTGAGAATGAATTAATTCATGGCACCCATAGATCTTTCTATGATGAGAGAATAATGGAAAAGTTGGGTAATTTCAGTATTTTCTGTTATCTTATGTTGGAATTGAACTCAGTTTAGTCTAGGCAAATCATGGTTAAAAGGAAACCAAGTTTGGAGTAAAAAAAAACAGTACTACATATAGTGAGTCCAAAGAATGAGGCAAGACCAAGAATGGAGAAAAAAGAAACAATGAAGTCAGAAAGCTGGAGAAAAAGAGAAAATTGGAATTTGGCTTAAGCCACTGGTCAGGTACAGTGGTTTACAAGTGAGGTCAACCATTTTCAGATAGTGACAATATTATTTTTGAAGTGATGGCAACACATCAAAGTGAGATTGGGCTTGTGAAATCACACACATTTTACAATCACAGGGATTGTAAAAGCAAAATACAAGCCTTCACTGTCCCTACTCCTTACCCATAATTGCTGAAGCTCCTTCAGTATTTATTTTTTCTTGGTACAGCGTTTCTCTGACTATCCTAGTCAATGTCTACTTTTTGTATAATTGTGAATAACACTTCCTTTCACTCTCCTGTATATTCCAGTTTGGGTGATAAAGTTTATGGTCACTCTAGTTAAGACCTAACCTGAGAAGATATGAGCACTTTAATCCTCTCTCAATTATTAGATTATTACCTAACTTTATTTATTTATTTATTTATTTTTTATTTTTACTTATTTGTCAGAGAGACAGAACACAAGCAGGGGGAGAGGCAGGCAGAGGGAGAAGCAGGCTCCCCGCCAAGCAAGGAGCCCGATGTGGGACTCGATCCCAGGACCCTGAGATCATGACCTGAGCCGAAGGCAGCGGCTTAACCGACTGAGCCACCCAGGCGCACCTATTACCTAACTTTTTTCAACCTAGAAAGCCTGTTGAAATATAGGAAAAGAAAATTTGTTTGATTATTCCTTCTGTGGAGGATGACAAAGTATACGGGAAGGGATGAGATGTTGTATTCCTGGAGAATTAAAAAAAAACAAAACACAAAACTTTGCCAGAGAAATTTGGTTCTTATGTATTCAGGATATCAAAGATCCACAGACTATGAGGATAAAGTTAAAAAATTTGATATAAAGATAAATTACTTATCTCCATCTCATTAAAGTTTCTTTCCCCTCTCTGAGATTTTATCTTATTTTTTCATTTGGAAGCTATTCCTTTTTTTTTTTTTTTTTTTTTAATTTTGCTTGACTCTCTGTATTGGTTTCCATGCATTAGGTAAAACAGTCACTTCTTCCAGTCTTGAAGGAGTGGCCTCACATGGGAGATAAACCTTACCTTTCAACCCCAGCCTACCTCCTGGTTGTCCCTCAAATTTCTGGGATTATCCCAGCAACCAGTTTTTATCTTTAATGGCCCCCAGTGGTTGAGGGTGTGCTAACACCTCTCAGTGACCTCAAGGGGATGATCTCAGTCAGCACCTGGATTCAGGCTGATTGCAGCCAGACCCTCAGGCAGCAGATTTTAAAGTATGCAAATATATACAGTCAGGGCCACAAGCGTAACCCCAGCTAGTCACCAGTGCTACATGATCTAGGGGTGTCCTCCAGGCTGCTGTGTGAAAACCCAGGTGCCAGACGTAAAAACTGGGGCACTGGATGCATATAAAAGCTCCCCTCTGGAGATACTGGTGCTCTGGAGCCAGCAGAAGGGAGCTGGAAGGAGGCAGAGGGAGAGTGTGTAGATGGCACCTACTAGGAAAAAGAAAAAGAAAAAAGATGTCTCCTGCTGGCTGGTGAGAGGCAAAGACAGAGGTAAAGATGGTGCCTGCCAGCCAGCAGGCCCCTAGCTGTGCACTAGATTAGATGCCTGCCCCTCAGGCCTACACTTTAAGCTTAACAAACAAGTCTCATTCACACAAAGTCTGGGCCCTTCTCAGCTGGCTACTTCTGCACCAAACCCTGGAGCAGGCACATCCCAGCTCCTGAGCTATTTCTCAGATCCTTAGAGCCTTGTGGGTCTGACGGACATGAGCCCCACTGGGTTTCAAAGCTGGATGTTTAGGGGGCTCCTCTCTCAGATGCAGGTCTTAAAAGTCTGGGGGTGCCTGGTGTGGGTTCAAACCCTTTGGTCCTCAGGGAGAAGTTCTGGGATTTGTGTTCCCTCCTTATTGTGGGTCATGGCGCTGTGCGTGCGGTTTATGATCAGATTGTATCCCAGCACCTCCTACCTGCTTCTTTATGAGACTTCTCTTGTTTGTTGGAGGCTTAGCAGTCACTCAGATGACAGTTTTTAGGTTTTGTTTTGTTTTGTTTTGTTTTCTCCCAGAGGAAGTTGTTCATATATAGCTACAGATTGAGTGTGTGGGAGGAGATGAGCCTGGGCTCCTCCTATGTCACCGTCTTGAACCAGACCTCATTGATATAAAGAAATACTGACATGCCTGGTAATTTTAAAAGGTTTAATGGAACCTCAGGGTCAGATAAAATGTAGCACAGGCTATAAATGAATCCTTAATTGAGATGAATATGAATTGGTTAAGTTAATATTACAATGTGGCTCTTTATTATGCCTGTTTTTTAGTCAAAGGCTATTAATGCCAAAACACAGTTACCATTTAGATCTTGAAAAGGAGAATTCTTTAGACTGAAAAGTAGATAGGAGAATAAAATATCCATGGGGATTTGAATTGGAAAGTTGAAATTAATTTATCACTTCTCATTTTGTTATTCAGTGTGAAGTCCATGTTCTGGGCGATGCTGAGACCTTTCTCAGAAAGTCAGTGATGTTCAGCGGGCATGGAACTTCCGTGTGGGTACTCTGACAACAGAAGCGTAAGGGAATCACTTGATCTCTTGGGTGTTTAGTAATGAAGTTAAAGTGGTCCACTGTGATCGTTTCTGTAATTAGAAGATGAAAGCTGATTAGTAAGTGGTACTAATTTGGGAGGAATTAAAAGTTTGTGCACGGTTAATTGTGAAATAGAACATTTGAGTTCTACAATTTATATTTTTATGAAAAATATGTGAGATTATTTTTTTAAAAAGACTCAAGACTTTCCCTGGTCTTTCCTACTGTAATTTTTCTTCAATATCTCAACAGAGTGGTTTATATATACTCTTCCACTTACTTCCCATTTTCTAGTTAACCCACAGCAATCTGGCCTTGCACCAGACACTCTACAGATACTCTGAAACTGCTCTCACAAGTCATATTTTGAGTCCTTCTCTTTTGCATTTGATTCTGGGATCATTTTCTCCTTGATATTCTATACTTCCTATGTGTCCTGATACCACCGTCTCCTTGTTCTCTATGACTAGCTCGTTTCCTTCAAGGATTCCTCTTTTTCTGTTATTCCCTACAACTTGGTTCCTATCATGTTTCTCTTTTCAGTCTTTACGTGCTCTCCTATTAAACTAATTTATTCTCATGGCTTAAATTTCCACCTATATGTTGGCTACTTCCAAATATATAGCTGTAGAATTGACATCTCTTTGAGGTTCAGCTCCATTTCTCCAGCTGCCTTTGAGATATCTTTGTACAAATGTCCATAGGCACCTGGCACTCTGCATGCCTCACACTAAATTCACCATATTATTTCTCAAACCTTGCTCTTCCCATATCCTCTAACTCAGTTCAAAAGAGAAAACAAACTCAGACTTAGAAATACTGGAAACTTAAAGTCAAAAGAACATACATAAGTCAGGTCATTGATCTCTACTTAATGTTACATTTTTTAAAAGGCAAAAGGACTATGAAATAGGTTATCAAATACCATGATAAAAATGAAAATCATAAAAGCTAGCTGTTTTTAATGCTTTGGGATATAAAGTTGAAAATTAACTAAGAAAGTCATAAACATTAGATCCTTGGACCTCTTGGACAGTTAAGGAGGCTAAGGACACCAAAGCCAAATGACTTATCCTGATAACATAGAGTGACAATAACTCAGATATTCCAAATACACGTTCATCTTATTTTCACTGCATTATTGGGCCAGATAATATATAATAAATTGTTTCTAAAGAACAGTGTTTTTCAAATTTTGGGCCTTAAGACCCCTTTACACTCTTGAAAATTATTGAGAACCTCAATGTACTTTTGCTCATATAGGTTATATTTCTTGATGTTTACTATATAAGAAATTAAAGCTAAGACATTTAAAAAATTATGTTTAACTTATTTAAAATTAATAAACCTAGTATACATGTTAACACAATATACTGTTATGGAAAAATCTATTTTTGAAAAAAATTATTGAGAAGAGTGACATCATGTACCTTTTTGCAAATACCTTAATGTCTGATTTAATAGAAGACAACTGGATTCTCATATGTCTGCGTTCAAGCTGTTGCACTATCACATGTCATGTAGGCTCTGCAAAGTTCAATTATACACTCATGAGAGGAGAGAAAAAACAGGCAACTAATGTTTTAATATTAAAAGGAAGATAGCTTTGATCTCTTTAACTCTCTGAAAGTACCCGGGGCTTTCCCAGGGTTCCAGGACTATCCTTTGAAATCTGCGTGAATACTGGGGGTCCTATTCTTTCAAAGAACCATTGAATCCTGGTTCTGCAGTTATGCTTAGTGAGCCTTTTGGACAATTTAACTATTTGGGCTCTCATTTTCTTTATAGATAGTACGAGGATAAAATTTTTAAAACATAGATTTGTGGTTAAAAACATGGACTCTGGGGCACCTGGGTGGCTCAGTCGGTTAAGCATCTGCCTTCAGCTCAGGTCATGATCCCCAGGGTCCTGGGGGTCCTGGGATCGAGCCCCATATCAGGCTCCCAGCTCAGTGGGGAGCCTGCTTCCCCTTCACTCTCTCCCCCTGGCTTGTGCTCTCTCTCTCAAATAAATAAAATCTTTAAAAAAAAATGGACTTTAATATCAGAAGGCTTTACCACTTACTAGCAGGTGACACTGAGAAAGTCACTTAGTCTTTCTCTGCTTCATTGAAAAATAGAGATAATAGACTCTAGTTTTATAATTATTAACAGAATTAAGTACAGTAGTGTATTAGTATTTGTAAAGGTCTGACACAACCACAAAGTAACAGTTGTATTTCTTAAGTAAAACAAAATATTATATTTAAAACAAATATTATACATAAATATATTTTATTGGCTTGAGGATTAAAAATAATAAAGTTTACAAAGAAGAGTACCTGGGATATAATATATACTTGAACGGAGCCTTGGAAACAATGATTTGTAAAATAGTTTCCAGATATCATTAAAGGCCCACAGTCTAATGAAAAGCAATAATAGAAGTGGAAGAGGGCCACAGAATTCTAATAATACTCAATGTATTGACAGATGATATCACTGATGCTTTGCAAAGCTGTATTTCTACGAGGCTTAACACTTTAATCATCCCAAATTTGCAACTCAGGGTAATGAGAGATAGTGCTAGTATAAACATGTGCTACATTTTACAATGGAAGTATGAGCAAGTAACAAGTGATTCTGGTTCTTTCTCTGTCCCTCTCATCTGTTAATTTTAGTTGTTGGGTCAAGGCACCTCAGTGTCACAAACAAGAAAGCATTTTCTGACAAACAATGGATGTCTAAATGTTTTGAGAACCTTA
The DNA here is from genome assembly GCF_054177405.1 of Leptonychotes weddellii. Lineage (NCBI taxonomy): Eukaryota > Metazoa > Chordata > Mammalia > Carnivora > Phocidae > Leptonychotes > Leptonychotes weddellii. The sequence continues at coordinate 24,003,426 of NC_138380.1, forward strand.
TTTTTTCATTCAGTTTTTATTATTTCATCCAGTTTAAATACATAATATATTTCACTTGATAAAAGATTACTGCCACCAACCTTGAAGCAACTTCTATTGACTCCTAGTCTTTACTTGAATTCTAACTCCTGCCTCATCTTTGTTGCTACATTTTGGCTTTCATCCTATGTAGGTATTGGAGAAATCAGGTGTGTCCTTTTTTGTGGATGCCGTGACAAATCCACTGCTCTCTCCTCTTCTCCTAGTGGTGCTGATTTCATCTTGTTGCCTTTCCTACTAGTACTCTGCTTAAAGAGTTGTTCTTTCCACCCAAAGGGAAATATTTCTCTTGAAAATGTGACACCCCAATTCAGTTAACACTAGAGGATTGGTCTCTCTGTGAGGATACTTATTTAACCCCCAAATTGTAACCTTCTCTTTCATGATTACAATGTCTCAGGTGTGACTTGCCCATAATGGGTGTTCAGTAAACTTTTATACTCTTTTCAAATACTGTAGGGATTATTCCCTATTGAGGATAAATATGAGGGAGATAATTCAGTATCACTTTTTAGGATTCATCCAGAGTGGGGTATTTGTCCATTGATTTATCCCTGAACTTATGGGACTATCCTGCTATTCCAGGAGTCTTCTTTGCTAGTCAAAATTTGGCGACAGAGCTTAGACACAGTCAAATACTTCTTCCATGTGGGCTCCTGAAAAAAATCTGTGTATGAAGTTTTTATTATCTTTATTTTATAGACAAGGAACTTCTCCAAGAGATTAAGTGATTCTTCTAAGGTTAGTTAGCTGATACTTACAGTCCTGAGACCTAACTCAGGAGATCTGAATCCAAGTCCTGTCTACATTTTCCCCAAATTGTACAATTTTATTGCAATAACGAATTTTTGGAGTTAGTACCTAAGTCTTAAAAGAATTGCTTCTAAATTTAAACATTTCTGAGTTTTTAATTTAATATTCTGTAATTGGAGTTAGTTCAATAAAAGCAAATCTATAAGCTGGAAACTCTGTATTTCAAATATATTAAAATGAAAAATGAAATAAAATCAGCCCAAGTAAGTTACCTGACAGTCTCTAGCTAAGGAAGCATAAGACCATGTAATTAATCCCTCCAGGAGTTTGAGAATTTAGTGCAATGTGAATGGCTAAATTATTATATTATTTTCTCATGTGTTTGATTTTTTTGGTTATTATATTAAACCATAAATAAATTACAGTTAAATCTGGGGAAGCAATTAGAAGAAAGTATAAATTAATAGAAGTTTTTATGATGAATAAATGAGAAAATGAGTTAAACCTGAAGACATTAAAAAGGAGTGGTACCAAATATCTATGAGTAAGTAAAGGTAGGTCCTAGGGAAACCATGGATCAATTTTATTAATATTTATCTTAAAATAAGGTATTAATCAACTTAAAATTCTAGACAGAAAAATAATTTCTTTAAGGTTTTTTTTTTTAAGATTTTATTTATTTATTTGACAGAGAGAGACAGAACACAAGCAGGGAGAGTGGCAGGCAGAGGGAGGGGGAGAAGCAGGCTCCCCGCAGAACAGGGAGAGCCTGATGTGGGACTCGATCCCAGGACCCCAGGGATCATGACCTGAGCTGAAGGCAGTCTCTTAGCCAATTGAGCCATCCAGGCACCCTAATTTCTTCAAGTTTTGATATGAAAACCTTATCATTTTAAGAAGGAAGCAACAGAATAAGCTCTTAGAAAAGAGAAGGGAATCCTATAATGTGAAATCCCTGAAGTCAGGTTAATGGATAGATTAATATTGATGACATCAATCCTCTAATGCAGGAGAATTGCTTAACTGACTTGCTGGGGAACATTACTGATTTAAATTATGTTTATCTGCTTGGAAATAATACTTCAGGGGAGTCTAGATAGCTGGAAATATATTAATTCTTGCTTTTTCAAATCATCCAAAATAAAAAGATGTTGCTAGAAACTCATCAAGTCAGCCAACAGAATAAAAATTTTGATCCTTGATTCTTTTTAAATTTTCAAACTATATATACTAAAACTTAATTTCCACCTTGATTTAAGTTGTAGGGACTTCTGTAATATTGTCTTAAATTTTCTTTGTCAGTGTCTTATCAGTAATAGCCAAAAGATGATTTTTATATTTGCTAATTTTTTTTGCCATAGATTCCTATTTCTTATGTGAGATGTGTATTTTATTTTTTTAAGATTTTATTTATTTATTCATGATAGATAGAGAGAGAGGCAGAGGCAGAGGGAGAAGCAGGTTCCACGCGGAGCAGGGAGCCTGATGCGGGACTTGATCCCAGGACCCTGGGAGCATCACCTGAGCTGAAGGCAGACACTTAACCGACTGAGCCACCCATGCACCCAAGAGATATGTATTTTAAAGAAGCAGCAAAAATATGGTTTGCAAAATAAACATATACTTCATTGGTTGCAAAAGACAAATTTCTGCAAAAATGTGCACAAACTCAGTTTCTGGCTTAAAATGGCTTCTTAGGAGCTCCTGGGTGGCTCAGTTGGTTGAGCATCCAACTGTTGGTTTTGGCTTAAGTCATGATCTCAGGGTCATGAGATCAAGCCCTGTGTCCCACTGCACACTCATCAGGGAGTCTGCTTGAGAGTCTCCCTCTCTTTCCTTCTGCCCCTCTTCCCTCAAATAAATAATCTTTTAAAAAAGGCTTCTTAGTATTCTCTCAAATTTCCTTCAAATTACTTATGAAATCAAAGAAAAAGTTAAAAGGAAACAAAGCTTTGTAGATTTGATTTTGGAGGCATGTAGTTAAAAAACCAACAACCAACCAATCAACCAACAGTTTCAAACTTACAAGAATGCTGTAAAGGTATTACAAAGAACACCCACATAGCTTTTTTCCAGAGACCCACTTCAACCCTCACTAGTTTCAATCAGATCCATTATAGCAAAAGAATTCAATGCAGGATTATGTATTCCACCTGATTATGTCTTTTTAGTATCTTTTTTGAAAGACAATTTTGTTCCCCAGTCTTTCCCTTATTTTCATGACTTTGATATATTTTTTTAAGATTATAGGCCACTTTCTCTGTTATTCCTCAGTTTGGGTTTGTCTAATGTTTCCTTATGATTAGACATAGATTATGTAGTTTTGGCTGGAATGTCACAGAAGAGATGCTGTGTTCTTTCCATTGTGTCTTTACCAGGTAGCACATGACGTTGATCATCATTACTTGTAGTTGTGGTTTTGGTCACTTATTTGCAGGTTTTTCCACTGTAAAGCTCCTTCTTTTCCCTCTTTAATTAAAGCTTTTTTGAGGGGTAGATATTTTGAGACTATGCAAGGTCCTATTTCTCATCCTACTTCCACCCAGAAGTTTTAGCATCCATTGGTATTTTATGCATGAATTAATTATTACTGTAATGGTGTCAAATACTAATTTTCTGGTTCCATCATTATTTCTACATTATTAGTTGGTATTCTACTGTAAGGAAGGTTTGAAGGTTTTCTTTCCATTTATTTATTCATTTACTGATTTATGTGTGTAGACTTACAGATTTCTATTTTTCTTAAGGTGCTATGTTTTACATAATTAAAAAATAATATCAAAATTTAAAATAACTAAAAATGGAAAATAAAACACATAGACTTAGATTTGTACCTAGTGGTAAAATAGCCTTGTAGGATTGTTCTAAATGACTTTAAAATGAAATAATATGACTATTCAGTCCTGGTAGGGTATCTTTTTTTTTAAATTTTATTTTATCACGTTATGTTAATCACCATACATCATTAGTTTTTGATGTAGTGTTCCATGATTCATTGTTTGCGTATAACACCCAGTCCTCCATTCAATACATGCCCTCTTTAATACCCATCACCAGGCTAACCCATCCCCC
>NC_138380.1:24007389-24016651 GCF_054177405.1 Leptonychotes weddellii
CCCTCAGTTTGTGTCTCAGAGTCCATAGTCTCTCATGGTTCATCTCCCCCTCCGAGGTCCCCCCCGGCATTGTTCCCTTCCTACTATCTTCTTTTTTTTTTTTAACATATAATGTATTATTTGTTTCAGAGGTACAGGTCTGTGATTCGTCAGCCTTACACAATTCACAGCGCTCACCATAGCACATACCCTCCCCAATGTCTATCACCCAGCCACCCTATCCCTCCCATACTCCACCACTCCAGCAACCCTCAGTTTCCTGAGACTAAGAATTCCTCATATCAGTGAGATCATATGATACTTATCTTTCTCTGATTGACTTATTTTGCTTAGCATAATACCGTCTAGTTCCATCCATGTCATTGCAAATGACAAGATTTCGGGGTTTTTTGATGGCTGCATAATATTCCATTGTATATATATACCACATCTTCTTTATCCATTCATCTGTTGATGGACATCTAGGCTCTTTCCATAGTTTGGCTATTGTGAACCTTGCTGCTATAAACATTGGGGTGCATGTACCCGTTCAGATCACTACATTTGTATCTTTGGTATAAATATCCAGTAGTGCAATTGCTGGGTCATAGGGTAGCTCTATTTTCAACTTTTTGAGGAAACTTCATACTGTTTTCCAGAGTGGCTGCACCTGGTAGGATATTTTAATGTCAAAAATAACATCCTCCCCCAAAATCAAATTTTAGTAATTTTTTAATTTTTTAGAAGATTTTTATTTATGGGCGCCTGGGTGGCTCAGTTGGTTGGGCGACTGCCTTCGGCTCAGGTCATGATCCTGGAGTCCCAGGATCGAGTCCCGCGTCGGGCTCCCTGCTCGGCAGGGAGTCTGCTTCTCCCTCTGACCCTCCTCCCTCTCATGCTCTCTGTCTCTCATTCTCTCTGTCTCAAATAAAATAAATAAAATCTTAAAAAAAAAAAAAGATTTTTATTTATTTATTTGAGAGAGAGAGCATGAAGCAGACTCCCCACTGAGCAGAGAGCCCATCTCAGGGCTCAATCCCAGGACCCTGGGATTGTGACCTGAGCTGAAGGCAGAAGCTTAACCTACTGAGCCCCCAGGTGCCCCAAATATTTCAGTAGTTTTATTGTTGATGACAGTATTGGCTGTTGTGATGACTGTTGTGTCAGCAATATGGAATAAAGCAAATAAAGCAAATAAGTAGCTATTTCCAGTTCTGCTACTGAAAAAGCCGAGGGAACAGTGCTGGTGCAATAGCAGTGAGCGCTCCTAATTTGATTTTCCACTAAAATAAATCAGAGCTCCTTGAAGAATTAGTGATTCTAAGTCTGGGGCAAGATATGCCCAATATGAATTTTGAACAACTTGTCATATCAGAAGGCAGGACTAACTACTAGGGTCATGTCCAGAAAAACTCAGAAACCATTAGGATACCAACTCCCAGAAAATAGTAAAGCAAGTAGTAGGGATGTAGAGATGGGGAGGTGAGCCAGAATGACACATTGTACTCTGGGAAGTTTAATCCCAATATGTTAATTACTCTAGAGAGGAGTAGAAGAGTCTATGTTAGAAATTATAAATTTGCATGCATTTCACTGAGTTTGAGCATCAGTGATCAGATAGTGGAGTTAAAAAAAGACACTGACCTATTTCATTAGAGCATACCAAATGAATGCATGTTCTAGACATTGGAAGCTGGGTTAGGTAATGTCCCAGTTGTAGATATCACTGTAAGTCTGAGGGGATTCCCACACTCTTATTAGAAGAGAGTATACAAAGTAAAAAATAATAATAATTTATAGACTTGTCTCTTAGCAAATACCAGATCTGGAAGCCTGTTGTTCATTCCAAGATGATTATATGGAAACACCCAATATAGAGGCTACAACAAAATATAGCAGATGATGGTAATATCATCCAGAACAATGTAAGAGCATAACACTGAAGATAACGTATTAAAGGAGCTCAAAGCAAGTATTTTCCGACATTATTAATATTTGAGAAAGCATTTATTCTATGTTCGTGATGTCTATATGTGGTTATTTAAATTAAAATTAAAGGAAATTAAAAAAATAAAAGTAAAAATTCATTTCCTCAGTTTCACTAGTCACCTTTCAGTCACATATGGTCACGTGTGGCTAGTGCCTAGAGCATTGGACAGAATAGTTGTAGCAGATAGTGCTGCCCTAAACAAAAACACAGAAAGCCATTTGGAGAGAAGAGTTAAAAATAAAAGGGAAACTGGCTTAAAAAATTTCAAGTGTAAGAAAATAAAGAGAACAATTGAATAATTAAAATCAATATTGCAAACAATAGAAAATAGAATTGGAATTGTAGAAGACTAAATTCAGGTTGTGGCAGATGAATTACAAAAATTTCCACCTAAATGGAGAGAAAGTAAAGATGCATGAAGATAGCATATGCTTTTGTGCACCCGTGTATATATATGTATATATATGTACACACACGTACACACACAGACACACATATACATACACACATAAAGATAAAGAACAGAGAGATAATCTAATAATTTTAGGTGTTCCTAAGGAAGAAAACTTAACAATTACGAGAGAGGAAATACAGACAAATTGGAAGATACATTTCTGGAGCTGAGAGAAGAGACTGAGAGGCTTTACTACATTATGAGGCAGAATAAATGAAAATGGATTTAGCCTATGGCACACCTGGAAAAGCTTATGAATTAAAAGAACAATTTAAAATTCCTATCATCGAAGGAGAAAATTAGGTTACTAATGTAATGTAGTAGAAAATTTTTGTTCATCAGAATTCTTAGGATGTTCTCTCCTTTTCTTTTGAAGAGTGATTTGATCAGTAACCCCTCCTCCAAAGTTACTTTCTTCTGTCCTGAATGGATCTTAATTTTCTCTTCTCATTCTCTCTCTCTCACTTTTCCTCTTTTCCTATCTCTCTCATTTTTCAGGAGCATTAACAAAATTCCTTTGTTGGTGTTTGTTCTCCCTATAAGGACCATCTATATAATGCTGTTTATAGAATTAACTGAGGGAGTACTCTAGTTTGCTGGTTAAATATCAATCAAGGCTAGGCAATCAAGGATAAGAATATTATGGTGAGCACTGAAGCAATTAAAACAATTTTAAAAAAGTATTTTTGGTTAATATGCTTACAAAGTTGTATGCACAGATTAAGTGTATACATCATAGTTATGAAGATGTATATTGTAGTCATGTTCAAAGTTATTCTCCTACTAAGCACATGGTAGGTCTGTATTTCTCAAATTTTCCAACTCCTTGAAATTATTCATGGCCTTATGAATTTCTTCGGCCAATGCAATGCTAGTGCAAATGATGAGTGTTGTTTCCAGGTGAAAACTTGAACTGGTGCATGATTTACTACATTCTCTTTGTCCTGCTGTGACAATTATGGAAACAATGTGTAAACAAGCACTACCCAAATGGCATATAATGTGAGCCATGTATGTAATTTGAAAGTTTTAGTAGTGACATTCTAAAAAGAAAAAGAAAAAGGTGACATTAATTTTGATAATATATATATATTTTTAAAGATTTTATTTATTTATTTGAGAGAGAGAGAATGAGAAAGAGCACATGAGATGGGGGGAGGGTCAGAGGGAGAAGCAGACTCCCTGCCAAGCAGGGAGCCCGATGCGGGACTCGATCCCGGGACTCCAGGATCATGACCTGAGCCGAAGGCAGTCGCCCAACCAACTGAGCCACCCAGGCACCCATAATATATTTTATTTAACTTATATATCTCAAATATTTCAACATGTAATCAATGTAATAATTATTAATGAGATATTTTCATTTATTTTTTAGCATTAGGTCATCAGTATCTGATATGTATTTCACATTTATAGCATATTTCAATTTGAACTTGCCACATTTCAAATGTTCAGTAACTCTATGTGGCTCCTGGCTTCCTTGTGGCATAATACAGACTAAGACAGAACACCAATCAACCTGAGTCCTTAATAATTATACTGAACAGAGATCCCAGATGACCTGCATTGGACATAAAGCATATGAAAACTAAACTTTGGTTGGTTGAGACCACTGAAATTCTGGAGTTCTTTGTTAGCATGGCATAATTGCTTGGTGATTAAACGGCTATGTCTATTTTACTTATCTTAATCACTCCCTCTAAAAGACAAAGATTATTGTTCAGTGCAATCAGTGTTTTTTCAGAACATATAAAGCCACTTGTAGAATAAGTTTAGCATCCCTGTTTGAATTACTTAAAAGGGGGACTGTCTTTAAAATGAGTGGGTTTTGTACAGAACCCTACAATCCAGGGTTTATGCAGAACTGAGAAGAAACATTGAACGTTTGCAAGAATAAAGAATTAAAATTCTTTGTAAAAGCAACAGAATGCGGGCACCTGGGTAGCTCAGTCGGGTAAGCGTCTGCCTTTGGCTCAGGACGTGATCTCAGGGTCCTGGGATCAAGCCCCGCATGGGGCTCCCTGCTCCTCGGGGAGCTTGCTTCTTCCTCTCCCACTCCCCCCTGCTTGTGTTCCCTCTCTCGATGTCTCTGTCAAATAAATAAATAAAATCTTAAAAAAAAAAAAAGCAACAGAATGCATCAAAATTATACCATTTCTCTTAGGCAATACAAGTTTGACACTGGATCATATTCAGTTACAAAAAATGCCAATTTATCAAAAGTTTAGAAAATTGTCCATATTACTCTTATTTAATTTGAAATTCATCTAGACCTAGTGGAAATTTAGTGTTCCAGAGTATCAAAAACCTTCGAGGGGAAATTGTAACAATGAGATGATATGACTTTTAATATGCTACCTAAAGCATTTTAAATACTAGTCTCTAGTACCAAAAGAGTTCTAAATTTTTTTCATAAAATGTCAACCTAAATGAGGAATATGGACTATAATAACCAAACGGCAAAAAAATACTAATACTAATGAATAAACGAATGAATGTTTAATACAATAAAACAATATAAGCTAATTTTTCTGCCTTTCAAAATATTTTTGTGCAGATATGGTTGTTGAAAATGTCTGAGCCGAATGGATTTTTCTATATTATATATATGGAAATATATGTAATACATTATATGGAATATATTATTCCATATATATTATGGGGAATGTATAATAATATATGGAAATAATATAATATATACATAATATATAATATATATGTAATATTATATGTGTGTAATATTATATATATATATAAAATCTTGGGTTCCTAGTGAATTTCTCATCTTGTTCTATTGGATGAAGAACTCTGGGACATACAGATTCTTTTTTTTTTTTTTTTTTAATTTTATTTATTTATTTGACAGAGAGAGACACAGTGAGAGAGGGAACACAAGCAGGGGAAGTGAGAGAGGGAGAAGCAGGCTCCCCACGGAGCAGGGAGCCCGATGCGGGGCTCGATCCCAGGACCCCGGGACCATGACCTGAGCCGAAGGCAGACGCTTAACGACTGAGCCACCCAGGCGCCCCTGGGACATACAGATTCTTTAACAGGGACCACCCAGTGACCTAAAGCCATACTTCAGTAGACAGGCAGGCTTCTCTATGATTACCATTAAATATGATGTCAGAATAATCTCTCTACCCCTTGCCACAAATATCAAAAGTCCCTCAGCACTAAGCACTCTTAGCTTCAGTGGACATTGTGAATATTTTTTGAGTTGCAAAGGAATGGAAGACTATTTTATGTCACTTGCTAACTTTCTATGTCTTAGAAGAGATCTGCTCTCATTCTTCATTCTCAGCTGTCCCGTCTATTAGCGTTACAGCAGGAAAAGACCTAGGCAAAGCAGACAGGTAGGTCTTAGAAAACTCTGGAAGCTTTCTAGCCAATTTAGTAAATTTAGCAATTCTATTCCTGAGCTCTAGCTGTCTGTAACCTTGAAGAAGCCAGGGTTTCCCCACCTGAGAGCTGAGTCACTTCTTGAATTAACAGAAATGAGACTATGTCAGATGAAAAGGGCATGACATACTCTTTTTTAAATATCTTTCACCATAAAACCTTTTCCTGACTGATGACCTCCTGAAAGGAAATACCTTGCTTTGCCTTGTCCTGAATCTCACTTCATGTAATATATTTTATCAGAAGTCAAAGCTAATAGCCTTCTACCTCTGACGGAGTAAAAGGGTGCTGAGCTAGGAATTTTTTTGAAAAGCCCCAGAAAGGCCTTTACATGGGACCCAGAGTAAATATATATTCATACAAAGAGACACACATCAGCATGTGCATATATAATATTCACATATACATATATGTATGTACATGTGTCTATAATACATATTGCCATAAAAAGCTCTGTTTTGCCACTGTTTTACTGTTTGACCTTGGACATGTTGCTTAGACTTTATGTCTTCAGCTATAAAATATGTGTTTATGAGACTAAGTAAGGTATAAAGTGCCTATTAAAGTGTCTGGTATCAAGAAGGTTTTCAATACATGATAGCTACAAACAGTACCTTGGTGTCTTATTAAATTTATGCAGCAATGCCAACCCAGCCTACCACCTAGGGTTATCATGAGACCCATGAGAGAATTTGTGTGAAAGTGTTTTAGATACAGGAAAGTGTCATCCAAATGAAATAAAACATTGTTAGGGAAGGAGTGTATCAGATGGGGCTAAAGAAGAAGAAAATGAAGAAAACAGGTCATGGATTGCAGCAGCACTTAGTCCGAATGGAGAGGTGACAAAGGAAAAGTCTTGATACCCACTGCTGTGATAACAGTTGACCTCGCCCACACAGTTTCATGATCTTCACAAATACTATAGCTCCAGTAATGTCCAAAGTGGCAGGAATAATGGTTTAAAGCATTTTGACACCAACCTGGAGGCAGCACGTGCCACATTATCAGCTGAAAACCTTTTTTTTTTTTTGAATTTTGCCCCCTTTTCTCTTTCATAATCACCTAATGCCTATCACAATAAAGAGGGAAGCACTGTGGCAAGAGAAACAGAGATGCTTTTGTGACAGTTCAAGTCAGGCAAGTCCTTCCTATGTTAAAGAGAATTGTGAAACAGGCTGGTAATCTATCACTGGGTACTGGGGTCTTTTCCTTTGATTTTGTGTGTGTGTGTGTGTTATCTAGTATAGCTTTAGAATTGTATTAAAGTAAAGGAAAATAGAATTGGAGATTATGTAGTAGTTCGATGATTACAAACTCTCAGAAAGAGAGCAAAGAGAGTATTATAGTCTCCTAGAAGTTTTTATTTAGACATTTTACTTTCTTAATTATTACATAGAATATTATCTATCTGTCTATCTATCTATCTATCTATCTATCTATCTATCTATCTATTTTGTTTTTTTTTTAAGAAGAGTGAAGGGGGGTCAGAGGGAGAGAGTGGAGCCCCACATGGGGCTCGATCTCACGACCCTGATATCATGACCTGAGTCGAAATCAAGAGTCAGATGCTTAACTGACTGAGCCACCCAGGTGCCCCTAAATGGAATACTTTTTAAAGATAAGAATAACCCAATTTGTAAAGATATTGTCTTGTGGTTGCTATGAATTAAAAATTAAAACAAAACAAAGTATAAATCACTCTCTCACCCTTTATTTTCTTAGATTACCATCTTTTCATTCTAATTTGGCTAAATTGGAATAAATGATTCAAAAATTAAATGATCAAATAGTTAAATGGTTAACATTTCAAAGATGCCACTCATCTTACATAGTCATACTTACATTTAGTATTGGTTGAAAACATCATTTGATGTTTTTGAAAACTTTCCATATGTCAAGCACTGTGCTAAATGCTAAGGGCTTAAGGATAAGTAAGATATGCTTCCCATCACTTGCAATGAGCATATGAAATGCTTACTGCTCAGGGAGGGAGGGAGGCAACTAGATTAAAAATTTTAATACAATGTGATAAAAAGTGATGTAACAAATAGACTCTATAATCAAAATTCTACTGGAGCATAGTCCAAAGGAATATAAAAGTTATGATTCTTTAGAAATTTAAAGGGAATCCAATAAAGTGGTTATTCAGTTGAAGGAGGGGCATCTTGGGCAGGTGGTGAAGGGGATTCTATGCAGAGGTTATCTGAAGCTGGAGAAACAACAACAAAATGGAGCCATGAGTATGCCATTTAATGAGGAAGAGAGAAGTTCAGTGTAGCTGGGATGTAGGGAGCCCTTGGAAAAGGAAATGGCAGGAACTGAGACTAGAAAGTACTGAAGAATATTGAATGCTTTTCTAGGGAATCTGATTTTATTTTGAAGGCAGGGATAAAGATAGCCACTGGAGGATTCAAAGCAGTAGAGTAACACCCACAGATTTTCATTCAGGAAGATCACTCAAGTAGATAAGCAGAGATAAGAGAAGTGGTTGGGAGCTGGATCACACAGTGTCCTCTCAGTCATTGTAAGTCCTTTGACTTTTATTCCAACTGAGATGGAAAGTTTGAGCAAAGAAATGACATAATCTATATCATTTTCAAAGCACAATTCTATCTCCTTGGAGTGAATAAACTATGTGGGTAAGAACAGCAGGAATACCAGTTAGAGGACTAATGCACTTAAGCAGGACAGAGGTAGGGGTGGCTTGAACAAGGGTCGTAGTGATGGTGGAGGTGTGAGGAATACTTGTTTCAGGATATATTTAGAATGCAAGCTGAGAGGATTTGCTGCTGACTTTAACATGACTGAAAGAACAGCTCTAAGGTTTTTGGCCTGAGCAATTGGAAGGATGGAGCTGCTATGCTGAGATGCTGAAGAGATCCTTTTAGGAAGAGGGGTGGTGATGTCATGTGTTTCACTGTTACTGTTGGGATCTCTATAAGCATCCAGGTGGAGATTATGCATAGAAAATGGTATTTATGAGACTGTATTTGGAGGAGAGATCTGGGTTGGGGAGATATAGACTTGGGAATTGTCAGCGTATTTTAAACCAAGGAGATGGGCCATTTTCCTTGGGAATGAGTATATATTGAGCAGATGACTCAAGTACTAAGTGCTGTAGCACTCCAAACATTTCATGGTTGGAAATAAAAAGAGGATCTGGCAAAGGAGCATGACCAGGAGTAGCTAATGTTATTGGCAGGAGGAGAAACCCATATTCCACAAATCAAACAAGAACATGTTTCAAAAAGGAAAGAGTAAAACTACAATATTAAATGCTATTAATAGAAGGAGGAAGAGAAGAAATGAGAAGAAACCATTTGATTTTATACTTGTAGATTATTTGTGACCTTGACCATAACAGTTTGATGATGTGGTGGGGACAAAAGCCTGTTTGAAGTGGGTTCAAAGAGAATTAAAAAAAGAGGAAGAAGAGA
>NC_138380.1:24016751-24030325 GCF_054177405.1 Leptonychotes weddellii
GACAGTGGCTGGAGGGTTATGGGGAGTCAATAGAGAGTTTCTAGTTTTTACAGTGTAAGATAATAGAAGATAGCAGGAGGGGAAGAATGAAGGAGGGGAAATCGGAGGGGGAGACGAACCATGAGAGACTATGGACTCTGAAAAACAAACTGAGGGTTCTAGAGGGGAGGGGGGTGGGAGGACGGGTTAGCCTGGTGATGGGTATTAAAGAGGGCACGTTCTGCATGGAGCACTGGGTGTTATATGCAAACAATGAATCATGGAACACTACATCAAAAACTAATGATGTAATGTATGGTGATTAACATAATATAATAAAAAAAAACAATGTAAGATAATAGAGCTTGCTTGTACATTGATGGAAATGATCGTGCCAAGAGGGCAAAATTCATAATGCAGGAGATAAAAATGATCAAAGGCCTTGAGTAATTAGAGGATGCTGGATCCACTGTAAAATGGAATTTAATGTTAGAAAGTAACATAGACAAAGTTATTCATTATAATGAGATGGAAAATGTATATAGGTACAGATGCACTTTTGTTGGTATAGTTGGACAGTTACAATAGTCCAGGTGAGAAATGATGGCCTAGATCAAGTTACGCATGAAGGTCGAAATGTACAGAATCAGAAGATATGTAGAAAGCAGTATAGACAGGACTTAGCGCTTATTTTGGAGTGGGAAATGAGAGAGAAATCTCCTCAAACTATCTACAATTCAGTTAGCCTAATTTTAGCAAAAGATAAAGATTTCTGAGTCATTAATTATAGAAAATAAAGATGTTCATAGAGGCGGATAGATTATACATCTTTTAATATGGGCGTTTTTATGCATATTGTATTCAGAAGAGTGAGTCAGTTGAAATAACAAGGTTCAGGGTAGGAAAGAGTGGATAATGGAGTAGAGAGAGGACAGTCTCTTAAAAGCCTAGTTTGAGGTGTGCCTGGGTGGCTCAGGTGGTTGAGTGTCCTACTCTTGTTTTAGGCTTAGGTCATGATCTCAGAGTCATGAGATCAAGCCCCGCATCAGGCTCCGCACTCAGTGCAGAGTCTGCTTGAGATTCTCTCTCCCTCTCCCTCTACCCCTATCCCCATTCATGAATGCATAAATAAATAAATAAATAAATAAATAAATAAATAAATAAAATCTTTCAAAAAAGCCTGATTTAAGAGCTCAGATGAATGGATGGATAGTATTTGAATAGAGGGAAGTAAGCCACTTTCTTTTGAGGTTGTAAAGACTGTAGAAGTAGATACACACAGTGGGGAGAGAAGAAAGAGCCTTAAGGTACTTCCTAACTTATGGTTTCTACCCTATTTATCACAAATCGGAGATAATGGGATAAAGACATCCTGAGGAGTGAGTGGTGGATAAGTGCTTGGTATAGCCTCTTTGGGAAATGGTAGAAGGAGTAAGCCAAGTAAAAATCAGATACTATAAATTTTTAGTGACACCAGTCTCTATGTTTATTAACCATTTTTAGCAGGATTCATAGGGCAGGAATAAGAATGGAAAACCTGATGGCAGGGAGGAAAGGTTCTTGTGAATAAGGGTTTTAAGGATAATTGAGACATATAGACATGTGGAATGGAGATGAGAGTTAACATGTTACTTATTATTAACTTAAATTCCCTGATATAACAGAGTCCTGAGTATATGACCAGAACTTAATACCCATTTCTGAACTAGTAGTATATTTGCCTCTAGGATATAACTTGGTCCTTTCCTATCCACATCTAACTGTTCAGAGAAAGATACCTGGTCCAGAGGGAACTCATCCAGGGGCTAGGTAATCCAGAATAATCTGCACATCTCCAGGTCAACTGATAAGCAAATGTTATTGCATATTCAATCTTAATTCTCTTTTATTATATAAAGTAACATATTCACAAATTCCAGCGATTAGGGCATGGACATTTTTGGGGACCCATATTTCACCCACCACAACATCATAACATGACTGCTAGTGCACCCTGCTATTTAAGATCTCATAAGATTTAATAAAAATACTCTTCTGCAACATGTGAACATTCTAATGTACTCTAAGATCCCTGCAGATTTTTGTACAATTTATATTTTAATAGTTATCCCTTATGCTGAGTTCTATTTCTACTAAAATGCTTCAGTCCCACCCTTTCTGTTTCTATTCTGCACCATGCCAGACAAAATGGGAATTGTGAATTTTGGGATTGAGGGTGGGGTGGTAGATAAAATTAAATAAAAATGTCAGTCCCACAAAGCCTATCAGTACAGAAGACTTTATTAAAGATTTGGTAAAATTGAGGGGAAGAGGGCATAATGGTGGCAATTATATATCCAACATCAAATATTTTAAAACTGAACATCCCTAGTCTTAAAGGTCTTTCATTCACCCCATCCCCAGGGCTTTTTACTTCATTTTTAATTTTTAAAAATTTTAATCCCAGTATAGTTAACATACAGTGTTACATTAGTTTCAGGTGTATAACTAGTGATTCAACAATTCTGTATGTTTTCAGTGCTCATCATAACTGTATTCTTAATCCCCTTCACCTATTTCACCCATCCTCCCACCCACCTCCTCTCTAGTGACCATCAGTTTGCTCTCTATAGGTAAGAGTCTGTGTTTTGGTTTGTCTCTTTTTTTTCTGTTTGTTTTGTTTCTTAAATTCCACATGAGTGAAATCATATGGTATTTGCTTTTCTCTGACTAACTTATTTCACTTAACATTATACTCTCTAGGTCCAAATATGTTGTTGCAAATGGCAAGATTTCATTCTTTTTTCTGGCTGAATAATATTCCATACACACACACACACACACACCCCCCACATCTTCTTTATCCATTCATGTATTGATGAACATTTAAGTTGCTTCCATATCTTGCCTATTGTAAATAATGCTGCTATAAACATAGGGGTGCATATATCTTTTGAAATTAGTTTTTTCATTTTCTTTGGGTAAATATCCAATAGTGGAATTACTGGATCATATAGTAATTCTATTTTTTAATTTTTTGAGGCACATCCATACTGTTTTTCATAGTGGATGTGCAGTTTGCATTCCCACCAACAGTGCATGAGGGTTCTTTTTTCTCCACATCCTTCCTAATACTTGTTGTTTCTTGTGTTTTTTACTTTAGTCATTCGAAAGGTGTGAAGTGATTATCTCATTGTGGTTTTGATTTGTATTTCTCTGTTGATGAGTGATGTTGAGCATCTTTTCACATGTCAGCTGGTCATCTGGATATTTTCTTTGGAGAAATTCCTGTTCACGTCTTCTGCCCATTTTTAATTGGATTATTTGGGGCTCGGGGGTATTGGCTTTTATCAGGTTTTTATGTATTTTGGGTACTAACTCCTTATCAGATATGTCATTTGCAAGGGTCTTTTAGTTTTGTTGTTTCCTTTGCTGTACAGAAGCTTTTTTTTTTCATATAGTCCCAATAGTTTTGTTCATTTGTTTTTGTTTTGTTTCCCTTGCCTCGGGAGGCATATCTAGAAAAATGTTGCTATAGCTGATGTCAGAGAAATTATTGCCTGTGTTTTCTTCTAGAATTTTTATGGTTTCAGGTATCACATTTAGGTCTTTAATCCATTTTGAGTTCACTTTCGTGTCTAATGTAAAAGTGGTTTAGCTTCAACCTTTTGCATGTAGCTGTCCAGTTTTCCCAACACCATTTGTTGAAGAGACTTTTTCCATTGCGTATTTTTTTTGTCTTCTTTGTCAAAAATTAATTGACTATATAATCATGGTTTCTGGGCTCTCTATTTTGTTCTGTTGATCTATGTGTCTATTATTGTGCAAGTACCATACTGTTTTGATTACTACAAAGTTGTTAATATATCTTGAAACCTGGGATTGTAATACTTCCAGTTTTGCTTTTCTTCCCAGGACTCATATGGACCTAGTATACTTGAGCCTGTGGCCCCAGAAAATATCCTGCATTGCAGAACTACCATAATTCAATTCCTTTACCAGAGATTCTTGAGGCATACCTCCAGGGCCACCTCTAAATAAAACTTCTACTTTTTCAATGTGTAGTTGAATCTAGAATGTAAACAAAATTTAGCCATGCCCAATTGATTTGCTTTCAGTAATCTGTAAAAACTGATTTGGCCAAGGTACAAATAGGTTTGGTGAGTTTCTGCACTGACCATTTTTCCTGCCACTTGTGCTTTCTAAAGACTAAGAAAAATAGGGGCAGTCACTACACTCTGTTACTAGTAACTAAAGTGTCACTTCTGAGAAAATAAATAAAAATGAGACTATGTACTTTTATGGCAATTGAAAGAAAACAAGAGATTGAAAGTAATATATATTGGATAGTTAGCATGTGTGAAGTACTACATCTACCTTATGATAGATGCTGTTTAGATTAGGAAGCTGAAAATTTGTCTGGTTAAGTAACTGGCCCAAGGATGGACATGGTGTTTTGCATAGTCTAAGGCTGGCCCTAGCAAAGTTTAAAGCTTTTACTTTGCCCACACTCCACCCGGCCTCTGTTCTTCTGAGATATTTTCAAATACTGAATAAAAATTAAGTGAGTAGATTATCATCTGTTTAACTTATAATAATGATTTTAAATTGACAAGAACTTATTTTTGCAAATATGAACTTTTTTCTCTTCTCAAACAAGTGGGTCATTCTAGTTCAATGCTTTGGGCATCAGACCAAATGCTTCATTTATTTTTTTTATTAACATATAATGTATTATTTGTTTCAGGGGTACAGGTCAGTGATTCATCAGTCTTACACAATTCACAGTGCTCACCATAGCACATACCCGTCACCCAGTCACCCCATCCCTTCCACCCCCTCCACTCCAGCAACCCTCAGTTTCCTGAGATTAAGAGTCTCTTATGGTTTGTCTCTCTCTCTGGTTTCATCTTGTTTCATTTTTCCCTCCCTTCCCCTATGATCCTCTGTCTTGTTTCTCAAATTCCTCATATCAGTGAGATCATATGATACTTGTCTTTCTCTGATTGACTTATTTTGCTTAGCATAATACCCTCTAGTTCCATCCACGTCATTGCAAATGGCAAGATTTCAGGGCTTTTGATGGCTGCATAATATTCCATTGTATATATACACCACATCTTATTTATCCATTCATCTGTTGGTGGACATCTTGGCTCTTTCCATAGTTTGGCTATTGTCGACATTGCTGCTATAAACATTGGGATGTACATACCCCTTAGGATCATTACATTTGTATCTTCAGACCAAGTGCTTTAAATAAATATACATCAACTTAAATGTTTTCAGCATGTTCTTGATGTTTTGTTTTTGCATTAGACATCTTTGAGGAACTAGAAAGTAGTATGAACATTCCTGAGAAAATTACCCATTTGCCCAAAATGTGTTTAGAAAGCCCCTAAAGCCTTTCCTTATACCCAACTTTTAAAATCTCTGAAAGAGAGGACTGGGGTAAAAGGGAGGTCTAAATAATATCATAAGCATTTGTTTACAAGCTTAAAAGAAATCATGAATTAATTTTTCAGAAAACAAAGAGTTTTAAAAAGTAGCATGAATTGTTGGAAATTACTACTGATCGAAGCACACATTACAAAAGGCGTTAAGTATTAATAAATGATTACAAGATTCAATGTAATTATTATGCTGCTTAAAGACAGATATAAAAGTTTTTGTTTAGTTAAGAAATACAGTACATTTGCATTAGAAAATTTTATCATGCTGCTTTTTTAAGCCAATATATGTGAAATCTCCATAGATAATCATTTTTAATTCTTTGTAAAAGTCGTATTTGTGCTATGCAATGAGTTTATTTTTGCTTTTTTCTTTCTTCTTTGCTGCAATGTCTGGTTAACGCTTAAATCCCTCTAGACTTCAGCTTCTGCTGATGCTAGGCAGCCTTTCTGCCCAAAGAATAAGAGTAAATAATAGAAAGAGAACAAATAAGCTTCATTTGTCAGTGTTCATTGGTCTTTATTAATCCTCTGAGCCACACTCTATGTCTCCACAGCTAACTGTGCTATTTTCCTGGATGTGTGAAAATAGTCTTTAATCAAAACTATGCCAAGTCATCTCTGGGAACAACTCTTCCTATTTGGATGAGAATAACGAGCTGGACATTGGGTGCTATTTAAGTTTGAATAGTAGCTAAAGAAAAACAAACTAATTTGTTCAAGAGCAGTAGCAGAAACTCAAGGGCAATTGCTTACTGCTGTTGGCATTAGAAGTATTTAAAACTAATGGTGCCTTGAGTCCAGGGACCATATTGACTAGGAAGCATTAAAATTCCATACAGACAGCCCTGGCCATGCTTGGAAGGACTCATGATCCTTCTTCAACAGGATAAGATTTGGAGAGTATAAATATTTTTAATGGATTCAATTTGAGTTCCCTGCTCTCAGTAATGTCAGCCAACAAGTAGGTACTTTATAAGTACATATCAGAATTGTTATTCCCTTTGTATTTTGTTCAATTTTATCAGAAAAAAAGAGCTGATAAATAACTAATAAATTGGCTGGTAACTCTTTTGAAGTGCCTAGATAAGATTTACTCTACTCATCTGTCAATGTTTGGGGTTTTTTTCCTAAATACAATCTGTATTTCCCAAAATATAAAGGGGCAATGTCTACATTTTCTAAAGAAATCTGAGCTGTACCTTTAATTTTCAAACTGTCTACTAACTCAAGGATACAAAGTCTTAGTATTTGAGAGAAAAAGGAGCATAGAACTTTCAGGGTGCATTGAATTTGCCCAAGTCGATTTCTTTACAAGTAGAACAAATATGTGAAAAATCAGAATCATTTTAATTTGCAGCTGTATTTGGTTCATAACACAATTAAATTTTATCTTTTATATTAATCTCAGCATGAGTTTTATTTAGCCAACTTTAAATCATATCTGTAAGTTACCTTTCCATTCATTTCTGCCTTTCTTTTTTAAATAAAACTTTCAGACATCAATAGCACATTTTTTTTCTGATGTCATTTTAATGAAGTACCTCCCTCCTGAATTGGTCTGGCATATAAAAAGTTTGGAGGTCATCACTGTCCTAATAACCATTAAAAAGCTGAAGAAACTAAAAAAGAAACAATTTTTAGATTCATAACAAAGAGAGGTCACAGGGGAAACTGCTGCCTCCAAAACTGGACAAACAGGTGAACGCAGAGAATCACAACTTACTAGAGCAGAACACACAAGTTGAAATCTCTGTGGGAGTCAGTGCCAGGGTAGGAAGATCTGAACTGTAATTGGCAAATTAATGAAGGCTCATTGTGGACAACTTTGAGATTTAGAAACAGCAGGGGCACCCAGTCATATGGGGGCCCCACACTACTGAGCTTATCACAAGGAAGCCCACATAGTTCTCACAGTGAAAACTATGAGAAAAAATCCTTTGTGCTTCCGCAGAGGGAGGGGGAAAGAAACCATTTTGAAATATACCAGAGCATTCTGTTCTTTTTGAAAATGTTTGCTCTCAGGAAAATCTAATGCCAGAGTCTAGTGCCCTGTGGTTTTATCAGAGTCTTACTGAACGGGGAGAAAAGAAATACCCAACTCTGGCCTATTTAGCCATTCTGTACCTCTAAGAGGGGAGAAAAATAAACTGAGAAACACTTGTATAGTTCACAGTCCAGAGTCCTAGTGTCACTAAAAGACTGAGGCCTAATTATAGACCTATAGAATGACTCCCCTCCCCCAACACATTACCACCACATTACTATACTAAAGGCCTAGTTATAGCAGTTCCTGTTACCTGGCATATCATGAAAAAATTACAAGACAAACTAAAAGGCAAAAAAACCAGGATGAGGAGACAGAGCAAGCATCAGAACCAGACTCAGCTATGGCAAGGGTGTTAGAATTATTAGACCAGGAATTTAAAACAACTATGTTTAATATGCAAAGCAGTCTAAAGGATAAAGTAAACAGAATGAAGGAACAGATGGACAATATAAGCAGAGAGATGGAAATTCTAAGAGAGAATCAAAAAGAAATGCTAGACAAAAAACACTATAAGAGAAATGAAGAATTAAAAATTTGATGGGCTTCTTAGTGGATTAGACACAGTTGAGGAAACAATCTTTGAGCCTGAGTGTATCTCAATAGGAATCTCAAAAACTAAAAAGCAAACAGAAATAAAAAATGACTAGAAAAAAAAGAAAAAAACAATACAACAGAATATTTAAAAATTGTGGGACAATTACAAAAGATATAACATACATGTAATGGGAATACCAGAAGGAAAAGAAAGAAACAGAAGAAATATGTAAAGCAATAAGAACTTTTCCAAATTAATGTCAGACACCAAACCACAGGTCCAGGAAACTCAGAGAACACCAGGGAGGATAAAGGCCCAAAAAACTACACCTAGGCATTATCAGTTACAAACCACAGAAAACCAAAGATTAAAAAAATCCTTAAGCCGGAGGAAATAAACATCTTACCTAGAGAGGAGAAAAGATGCAAATTACATGTAACTTCTTTTCAGAAACCAAGAAGAGAGTGACATATTTGGTGTTAAGAGAGAAAGACTCATCAACCTAGAATTCTCTACCCTGTGAAATTATCTTTTAAAAAGTGAAAGAGAAATAAAGATTCTTCAACACAAACAAAAATTGAGGGAATTTGTTGTCAAGAAACCTATCTTCCAAAAAAATTTTAAAAGGAGTTCTTCAGAGAGAAGGAACATGATATAGGTCAGAAAATCAGATCTACATAAAGAAGGGAAAATAATCAGAGAAGGAATAAGTGAAGGTAAATAAAACTTTAATTTTTTGTTTCCTTAATTGATCCAAAAGATAGGTTTATTCAAAATAATGATAGCAATGTATTTGACTTTGTTCATATATATTATGTATGTATATGTATGCTTATCTATGCATACATATACCTATGTGCACTTGTATGTAAGTGAAATGAATGATAGCAGTGATATAAGGGACAAGAGGGAGGAATTGGGATAATTTTGTTATTATAAGGTATTATACTGATGAAGTAGTATAATGTCATTTGAAAGTGGACTTGGAGTACTTATAAATGTATATTGCAAACCTTAAAAAAAGTACAAAAAAAGTGGAGAAAAAGGAGTAAAACAGATATGCTGACTGGAGAGAAAATAGAATTACATAAAATGCTCAGTTAAAACCACAAAAGGCAGAAAAAGAGTAGAAGACAAAAACAGGAACACAGAACAAGAGCAACAAAGAATAAACAGTAACAAATATGGTAGATAATTCTGAAACAAATAATACATTATATGTTAAGAAAAAAAAAGAAGAAGATAGCAGGAGGGAAAGAATGAAGGGGGGGAAATTGGAGGGGGAGACGAACCATGAGAGACGATGGACTCTGAAAAACAAACTGAGGGTTCTAGAGGGGAGGGGGGTGGGAGAATGGGTTTGCCTGGTGATGGGTATTAAGGGGGGCATGTTCTGCATGGAGCACTGGGTGTTATGCACAAACAATGAATCATGGAACACTACATCAAAAACTAATGATGTAATGTATGGTGATTAACATAATAAAAAAATTTTAAAAAATATGGTAGGTATTAATCCAACTACATCAATAATCACTTTAAACCTCAGTGGTCTAAATGCACCAATTAAAGATAAAAATAGTTAGAATGGATCAAAAAATGAGACCTAACTACATGTTGTCTACAAGGAACCCACATTAAATATAAAGACACATACAGATTAAATGAATGGAGAAAGATATGCTAACCATGCTAACAATCAAAAGAAGGCAGGAGTAGCTGTATTAATTTTGGGTAGAGTAGACTTCAGAGCAAGGGATATTATCAGGGATAAAGAGTAGCATTTCATAATGACAAAGGGGCCAGTACTCTAAGAAGAGATAATAATCTTTGACATGTATATGCTTAAAACAGAGTCAAACTATGTGAGGCAAAACCTGATAGAACTGCAAGGAGAAATAGATGAATCCAGTATTATAATTGGAGGTTTCAACACCCCTCTATCAGAAATGGACAGATCCAATAGGTAGAAAATTAGTAAACACATAGTTGAACTCAACAACACCATCAATCAACTGGATATAATGAACGTCTATAGACTATCTAACAACAGCAGAATATACTTTCTTCTCCAGCTTACATGGGATATTTACCAGGATAAACCACATTCTGGGCCATAAAAAAACACCTTAACAAATTTAAAAGAGTAGAAATCATACAGATTCTGGCTTCAGACCACAACTAAATTAAACTCTAAATCAATAACAAAAAGACATCTGGAAAATCCCAAGATACTTGGAGATGAAGCAACATACTTCCATAAAACACATGAGACAAAGAAGTAATGTCGAGCAATGAAAAGATATTTTGAACTAAGTGAAAACAAAAATAAAATTTATCAAAATTTGTGGAATACAATGAAAGCAGTGCTTAGAGTAAAATTTATAGCACTGAATACATATATTTAAAAAAAGAGAAAGATCTAAAATTAATCATTTAAGCTTTTACCTTAGGGAACTAAAAAAGAAGAGCAAATTAAATCCAAAATAAGCAGAGAAGAAATAAGAAAAAGTAGAGCAGATATCAATAAAATATCAAAAGGGAAATCAATAGAGAAAATTTAAAAAAATTAAAAGCTGGCTCTTTTCAAAGATTAATAACATTAACAAGCCTGTAGTCAGGCTAACTAAGGAAAACAGAAAGAGGACAAAAATGAATATTATTAGAAATAAATGGGAATGATTAACAAAACTAAAAGGTGACCTACAGAATGGAAGAAGACATTTACAAATGACAATCTGATAAATGTTGATATCCAAAACATATAAAGAATTGAAAAAACTCAACACCCAAAAAACAAATAATCGACTTAAAAAATGGGCAGAAGTCATGAAAATAGGAATAGACATTCTTCCAAAGAAGACAAACAAATGACCAACAGAAACATGAAAAGCTGCTCAACATCACTCATCATGAGGGAAATACAAATCAAAACTACAATGAGATATCACCTCACACCTGTCAGAATGGCTAAAATCAACAACACAAGAAACAACAAGTATTGGTGAGGATGTGGAGAAAAGGGAACCCTCCTGCACTGTTGATGGGAATATGAACTGTTGCAGCCACTGTGGAAAACAGTATGGAGGTTCCTCAAAAAGTTAAAAATAGAACTACCCTATAATGCAGCAATTGCTACTAGGTATTTGCCCAAAGAATACAAAATGCTAATTCAAAGGGATACATGCACCCTGATGTTTATAGTGGCATTATCTACAATAGCCAAATTATGGAAACAGTCCAAATGTCCATTGACTGATGAATAGATAAAGAAGATGTGGTGTATATACATGTGGATATATATGGAATACTACTCAGCCATAAAAAGAATGAAATCTTGTCATTTGCAGTGATGTGGATAGAGCTAAAGAGTATTATGCTAAGCAAAATGTCAGTCAGAGAAAGACAAATACCATATCATCTTACTCATATGTGGAATTTAATAAACAAAACAAATGAACATAGGGGACAACAACAAAGAGAGACAAAGCAAGAAACAAAGTCAACTATAGAGGACAAACTGATGGTTACTGGAGGGGAGGTAGGTGGGGGGAGGAGTTAATAGGTGATGGGGATTAAGGAGGGCACTTGTAATGAGCACTGGGTGTTGTATATAAGTGATGAATCACTAAATTCTACATCTGAAACTAATATTACACTGTATATTAACTAACTGGAATTTAAATAAAAAGTTGGAGAAAGAAAGAAATAAATGAGGAGATATCACTAGAGATCCCATGACATTAAAAGAATAATAAAAGAATACTATGAACAAGTCTATGCCCATAAATTTGATAACCTAGATGAAATGAACAAATTCCTTGAAAGACACAATCTGCGAAAACTCACACAAAATGAAACTGATAATCTGAATAGACCTATACCTAGTAAATAAATTGAATCAGTAATTAATAACCTTTCAAAATAGAAAACACCATGCCCAAATGGATTCACTGGTGAATTCTAACAGACACTTAAGGAGGAAATTACATAAATTCTCTATAATCTCTTTCAGAAGATTGAAGCTGAAGGAATGAATACTTCCTAACTCAGATTGGCAGTTTCTTACAAAACTAAGCATAGTTTTACCATGTGATCCAGCAATCACACTCCTTGGTATTTACCCAAATAAACTGAAAACTTATGTCCACACAAAAACTTGTACACACATATGTATAGCAGTTTTATTCACAATTGCCAAAACTTAAACCCTGCCAAGATGTCGTTCACTATGTGAATAGATAAGTAAACTGTGGTACCTCCAGACTATGGAATATTATTCAGTGCTAAAAAGAAATGAACTATTAAGCTATGAAAAGACATGGAAGAAACTTAAATGCATATTACTAAGTGAAAGAAGCCACTCTGAAAAGCCTACGTACTGTTTGATTCCAATATATGACATCCTAGGAAAGAGAGAAGTAAAAGGATCAGTGGTTACTAAAGGATAGTGGGAAGGAGGGATGAATAGGTGGAGTGTAGAGGATTCTTAAGGCAGTGAAACTTGTCTGTATGAGACTATAATGGTGGACACATGGGATAGTTTAATAAGATGGTGCATACACCATAGAATGTGCAACATCAAGAATGAACCCTGATATAACCTATGGATTAGATAACCTGTGGGTTTCCTAAGTGACCTTGGACAATTTATTAACTCTCTGTGAGCCTTAATTTCCTCCTCAGCTAAATAAATATATCTGTAAAGTTAGTCAAAGAGTCACTTTTTTGGGGGGGGGGAGTGATAATGATGTGTCAGTGTAGGTAGTAACAAATGTCCACTCTGGTGAGGCATGTTGATAATGGCTATGCATGTGTAGGGGCAGGGGGAGTATGGGAAATCTCTGTATATTTCACTCAGTTTTGCTGTGATCCTAAAACTGTGCTAAAATATAAAGTCTATTTTAAAAGACTTAATTTTCTAATTATAGATTTACATTTTCTAATTGTAAATGACATACAGTTTTTTAGAGCATGTTTTATATGGGCATATATATTTTATACTACTTTCAAATTAATTTATGAGGTGAGTTCAAACTTCTTCATAAGAGGAAGGATACTGAAATAGTTCCAATTTGTGATATTTAATATGGGTGCCTGATTTTTTTTAGTTTTCTGAACCTAAGTGCATATAAAAATAAAAAAATATTTTATAATCGTCCCAACTAAAAAAATTAAACAGTCATGTGAAGTACCTTACAATGCAAGTTGTCATATATTTTTAGTTATTTTAGTACTTATTAGTTGCTTAATATTATATTTAATTTTAAACTATTCCAAAAAGGCAAAGCAGATACTCAGGCAAAATAATGGACATCAGAGACAAAAAAATATCCAGGTCTTAATGGTTTGAGAGCTTAGTGATCTAATCTGCCAGAGAAGAATTCAGAGTATTTTGCTTTATTGTTGCTCATTTTTCTTTATATCTAATGACACATAATGGCTCTAAACACAAAAGTATTCTACTTGGAATGAAAAAGATAAGGTAGTTGCTTACCAGTTTTTGGTGTTACTTATTTTTTTCAAAAGCTATCTTACTTTTTAAAAAACAGTCTTTATGAGTTTACAAAGAAGCAGAGTT
>NC_138380.1:24030825-24052606 GCF_054177405.1 Leptonychotes weddellii
AATTCAGAGTATTTTGCTTTATTGTTGCTCATTTTTCTTTATATCTAATGACACATAATGGCTCTAAACACAAAAGTATTCTACTTGGAATGAAAAAGATAAGGTAGTTGCTTACCAGTTTTTGGTGTTACTTATTTTTTTCAAAAGCTATCTTACTTTTTAAAAAACAGTCTTTATGAGTTTACAAAGAAGCAGAGTTTTGTAATCAAAAAGAACTGTTCAATCATACAATTATACATTCGTTCCTTTATACATACATATATGTATTCATTGATTCAACATATACTTATTGAACACTTCCTCCATGCCGGACACAATACTAGGCATCAAGAATGTAAAAATGAATTACTCACAGCTACTGTTCATAAGGATCTAATAGAGTAATAGATATAAACGTCTTATAAACTGGGAATCATTGAACATTGTAGCAAGTGCAATAAAAGGGATATGCATTTTCATACCAAGAAAGGTGTACCTAATTTAGGTTGGGGAAGATTCCTCAATTAGGAATCAAAACTCTATATCCTATTCTCAGATTTTCCACTGAACAATCTTATTAAATTATCCCATGTATCCACCATTATAGTATCATACATACAAGTTTCACTGCCTAAGTGACTTGAAAAATTTATTAACTCACTCTGAACCTTAGTTTCCTCCTCTGCTAAATAAGTATATCTATACACTAAGTCAGAGTCACTTTTTTTAAGACATTCTTTTACATTTTACTTTAATTCTAGTGTAATTAACATAGTGTTATATTATTTTCAGGTGTCCAATCAGAGTCACTTTATTTTTATTTATTTTTTTATTATTTTATTATATTATGTTAATCACCATACATTACATCATTAGTTTTTGATGTGGTGTTCCATGATTCATTGTTTGCATATAACACCCAGTGCTCCATTCAATACATGCCTTCTTTAATACCCATCACCAGGCTAACCCATCCCCCCACCACCCTCCCCTCTAGAACCCTCCATTTGTTTCTCAGAGTCCATAGTCTCTCATGGTTCGTCTCCCCCTCCGATTCCCCCCCTTCATTTTTCCCTTCCTACTATCTTCTTCTTTTTTTAACATATAATGTATTATTTGTTTCAGAGGTACAGGTCTGTGATTCAACAGTCTTACACAATTCACAGCGCTCACCATAGCACACTTTTTTAAAAAAAGATTTATTTATTTATTTTAGAGAGAGAGAGAGCATGAGAGGGAGGGGCAGAGGGAGAGGAGAGAATCTCAAACAGGCTCAACGCTGAGCATGGAGCCCAACATGGGGCTCAATTTCACGACCCCAAGATCACTACCTGAGCTGAAACCAAGAATTGGACGCTTAACTGACTGAGCCACCCAGGCAGCCCCAAAGTCACTTTTGAGAATAATATGAAAAAGTCAAAGTCCACGTGCTCCAATGTTCCTCAGAACACTAGCTTTAATTAAAAACAAACAAACAAACAAAAAACTTTATAGTTTTTTAGAACATGTTTTATATGGGTATATATATTTTATACTACTTTCAAATTAATTTATGAGGTGAGTTCAAACTTCTTCATAAGAGGAAGGATACTGAAATAGTTCCAATTTGTGATATTTAAATGTTCTAAAAAACAAAAAAAACAAACAAAAAAGACTCTCCACTGAGCAGGGAGACTGATGCAGGACTTGATCTCAGAACTCCGAGATCATGACCTGAGCTGAAGGCAGTCACTTAACCCACTGAGCCACCCAGGTGCCCTCAGTTTTTTGTAAGTTTTTTGTTTGTTTGTTTGTTTGTTTTTAATTAAAGCTAGTGTTCTGAGGAATAGAACCCAAATTAAATCTGGGTTTTTCTCCTCTTATAGAGTCACAGTGCACCTTAACATAATCTGATTAATTCTGCAGAAATGATATTTCTTTAATCTAATTTAATCCAGAGTTTCCCTAATTTATTTAGTCTCTGACTTTGCTTATAAATATCTTGCTGAACATATCTTGGGTATTCTACTCTATGTGGTAACATTATTAAAATTTAAAGTACTCTATGATGGCAAGCATTTAAATACATAAAATATCTTTTATGTTATTATTTATTCTACATTTTAATATATGTAATGTGAAATTATTTATGCATATATCTTTTACTCTTTTAAATTATAAACTCCCTCAATTGGCACATTGTTTCCTATTTATATTCCCCAGAGTTTGGCTTTTTTTTTTTTTAAAGATTTTATTTATTTATTTGGGAGAGAGAGAATGAGAGAGAGAGAGAGAGCATGAGAGTGGGTAGGGTCAGAGGGAGAAGCAGACTCTCCACTGAGCAGGGAGACTGATGCAGGACCTGATCCCAGGACTCCGAGATCATGACCTGAGCTGAAGGCAGTCACTTAACCCACTGAGCCACCCAGGTGCCCTCAGAGTTTGGCTTTTAAAGTTTACTGAATAAATGTGTGAATAAGACTATATAAGGATTTACTTATTTAAATTATAAGCAAAACTGAATTGGGTAGGTGAATGTATGATTTTTGTCAGTTTTTTTTTTTTTAAAGATTTTATTTATTTATTTGGCAGAGAGAATGAGAGAGAGAGCACATGACAGGGGGGAGGGTCAGAGGGAGAAGCAGACTCCCTGCCGAGCAGGGAGCCCGATGCGGGACTCGATCCAGGGACTCCAGGATCATGACCTGAGCCGAAGGCAGTCGCTTAAACAACTGAGCCACCCAGGCGCCCCTGTCAGTTTTTTTAATAAGATATTTTTCCTTAATGTCTAATGCTCTTTTAACAAACATTTATTAAGCACCTACTATGTGCCAGGCACTATTCTGGGAACTGTAGATACACCAGAAAATAAAACAGCCCCAACACCAGCCCACATGGAGCTTCCACACTTGTGGGCAGAGAAAGACAAAAAATAAGCAAATAAATTGAATAATGTGTTAGAAATTAGTCAGTGTTATGAAGAATGTAAGTGGAGAAATGCTTCAAAGAGGGAGGGTCAGGCATTGTGGTTTGCAATTTCAAATAGTTGAGTCAGGGAAGGACACACTGGGAAGGAGACATTTGAACAAAGACTACAAGAGAGTGAGAGAGTGAGCATTCTAGGCTGAGGGAACAAGAAATGCAAAGGCCCTAAGGCAGGATTGTGCCTGGCATCTTCCCAGAACAACAAGGGAGCAGTTGTAGCTGAGTGAGTCAGTGAATGTGAGAGTTGCAGATGAAGTCAGAGAGATAATGAGAATTTGGATCATGGAAGGCTTTGTAGGAATTTTGACTTTTACTATGAGTGAGATGGGAAGCACTGGAGGGCTCGAACCAAGAAATGATATAATCTGAGCTACATCTTACACAGAATCACTTTGCTAATAATGTTAGTACAGAATGTGGTGGGGCAAGGTGGAAGCAGAGAGACCGGTTAGACAGGAGATGATAGTGACCTGGATTAGGTGGGTAGCAGTCTTGGTCATGAGATGTGGTCAGTGTGGATATACTTTGAGTTAAAGCTAGTATTTGGTTTACTTATGGAAAGTGGGCCAAAAAAAGGAATCAAGGGTAATAAGGGTTTTTAAACAGCAAATGGAAGGATTGAGTTGTCACTGAGAGGCAAAGGCTGATGTGTAGAGTAGAACCTTCTTACCTATTGACTTCTAACGCATGTCAACAATATTTCAGAATTTGGTCATTGGTCAGAAGACGTCCAGGGGAGAGGATAGGAATAAATCAGCATAAACACAGCTCTACAAAGTCAAAGAGGTCAAAGAGTAGGGCCCATTGTTGGTTGGGTAGTAACTCCTTGCCATATACAGAGATAAACATTTTTATCCTTCTAAAATGTTTTCTAGCACATTGGACAAAACCCAGCATAGAGGTGCCAAAAAGCCTTATTTTTTTGGAGATGGATTAGGACTAAGAGTGATTGAATATTATTTTATTAGTTAACTTTTTAAACAAATTTAATTTGCCCCTTTTGTATGCTACTTAATGGGTATCAGTGCACAAAATTTAAAAAAAAAATCCTCTGCTTTTGTGGAGGTTATATTATCTAGTAGGGACAAATAAACAATGAGTAATAAGGATAACGGGCAAGTAAATGATATAGTATGTTACAAGCGAATTAGTGCTGTGGAAAAAAAATACGTCAGGGTAAGGGGAATTGAAAATGGGGGAATTATATCAGTTATAAATCTTCTCTTTGATGCTACCACTTTTAATAAGGGCATGAATATTCTCAAAGCAGAGAATGACTCCAAATCAGCAGAAAGAATTTATGTCTTATGTATAGTTTTTTCTGCTTTTAGTCTGGAGACAGTAGTACTGAATTCTGATGGCACTGCGGTTGTGTGGGAATTGGATGAACTTAACTGTCACCCTTTGAAATCCCTGTTTCTGACAGGTCAAATATTTCAAAATCTCTTGTTAAGAACATTTTGAGCATGTTCCCTTCTTGGGGACATTTTCATCTTTAATAACAACCAACTTAGAGAAAGTAGGACAGAGCAACCAGGATATTTTGAAAACAACAAAGAAATAGATGTTTCATTGGTAATTGCTTGGCACTCTCTAAGTCTACGTGTTTAAAAAGCATCAGTTGTATTTCTAAAATTTGAGTAAGGTCACAGGCTAACAATATGATCCTGTAAAACTCTGATAATAAAACTAATGAAATAGGAAACTCTTGATATTTTATAGGGCAGTAAAAGGTGGAAAGAAGATCAGATAATTATTTTTGTATTTCCCCATACCCCACACTTGTCAATGAGAAGCTCCAGGGGAAAGAGTATCTTAGAATATTTCTGCATCCCTAGAGTGGAGCACAGGACCTAACATAAAGTGCATGTGTTATCAGATACTAAAGTTCTAAAAAAATCACCCAGAATACTTATTAAAAATATATAATATTGAGCTCCATTGTATGGAATATACTTCTACTAACAAAATATGTCATTTATGAAATTCAGATTTAAATCTGGCAAACCTAAGACATGATTAAAATTAAAAATGAGTATCCTGTATGTCTAAGGACAGATTTTGCAGCTATCTGATAAGCATGTACCTAAGTAGCAAGGGTCTGTGAATTAATTCAGTTTTTTATGGTTCTAAACAGACTAAATTCTCTTACTTGGCCCAGATGTAGGTTTGTTCATTACCTTCTGTTTTCAGGCTAGAAATTAACAGTGGTTTCTCAGCTTGGAGGTAACTGTGATTAGTCATACAGGGGACTCAGTAGGTTAGTGTGACTACATAAACACAGCCTGTTACCATTATTAAGAAACCTCATAAATCAGATATCCTGATGACATTATTGCAACGTCATTTTTCATAAAAGAAGATTGTATCATGACAAAGGAATGGAAAATCTATTTCAGCTTGGGTGTGTTGATGTTTCAACAGAAGATGCCAACTATTAACCTATTTAAGTGGAGATCAATGGTCCAACCACTCTAGTTCTAAACAATTCTCATACTGAAATGATCATCAAGGGGGTGCCTGGGTTGCTCAGTTGGTTAAGCATCAGACTCTTGATTTCTGCTCAGGTCATGATCTCAGTGTTGTGAGATCAAGCCCCAGGTCAGGCTCTGCGCTGGGTGTGGAGCCTCCTTAAGATTCTCTCTCTCCTTCTGCCCCTGCCCTCTCTCTTTTTAAAAAAATGAAATGATCATAAAGTGTTCTGCAGACTGGCTGATTATTTTTATTCCTCAGGTGTGCTCATCTTTGTTTCATTTTACTCACAATCCAATTGATTTTCATTGGATGCTGCTCCACCATCAGGAATTCCAAACAAGCCAGTCTTAGAAAGTTGTCCTTATTTTATTAGGGAAAGGAAATGGCTAGTTTAAGATCCCCATAGAATTAGACAGATACTGTATTAGTTTTCTACTGCTGTGTAACAAATTACCACACTATATCAGCTTAAAACCATATCTCTTTATTATCACACATTCTCTGTGGGTCAGGACTACAGACAGGTGCAGCAGCCTCACTGAGTCCTCTGCTGGGGGCTCACAGGCTGCAGTCAAGGTGTTCAGAGCCTGGGACCTCGCCTTCGGGTCAGTGCCCTCTTATAAACTCACATACTTGTTGACAGAATTCATTTATTTGAATCTGTAAAATTCAAGGTGTCTTTCTTCTCTAGGTCCAGAAAACAGAGTCTCTGACTTCTAGACCCTCTTTTAAAGAGCTCACCTGATCAAGTGAGGCTCACCCAGTATAATTTCCCTTTCGATTAACTTTAAGTTCACTAATTGGGGACCTTAATTACTTCTTTATCTTTGCCATATGATGTAACATTATCACAGGAGTGACATCCCATCACCACATCCGAACAGAAGCAAGTGTCTTCACTACACAAACTAGAGGAGATTATACAAGGGCTTGGGTCATTAAGAGTTCTTAGAAGTCTGCCTACTATTTTGCTTATAAACTTAGCATTCGTATCTCAGCAGTTTGGGAAAGAAGAGACATGAAAAGAGAATTAAACTCCTCTCTATGAGATATAAATACGTAACTGGAGAACTAGTGAGCAAAAGAGAAAAGGAGGTCCAAAGAGAAAGAAAAGGGAGTCGCAACATTATGGTTTCAATAAAAAAAGGTTATCAGTGAAAATTCAGACCCCAGAGTGTTTAACAAATTTTATAAGTACCATCGAAAATTCAATGTAAAATTATTTGCTCATTTATGTGAAATGATCTGTTCATTTATATGTGGAATCTAAAAATGAAACAAAACAAGTTCATAGATACAGAGAACAGATTGGTGGTTGCCAGAGGCAGGGACTTGGGGGGTAGAGAAAATGGATGAAGGGGGTCAAAAGGCACAAACTTCCAGCTATAAAATAAATAAGTCATGGACATAATGAACAGTATGGTGACTGTAGTTAGCAATACTGCATTGCATATTTGAAACTTGTTACGGGAGCAGATCTTAAAAGTTTTCATCAGAAGGAAAAAATTTTGTGTGACTGTGTGGTGACAGATGTTAACTACACTTACTGTGGCGATCATCTGGCGACAGAGACAAATATCAAATCATTATGTTGTACACCTGAAACTAATGTTATATGTCAACTATACTCCAATAAGAAAGAATTGCTTGCTACAGTGTTTTGTAATATAAACCCCCACAGTGTCCCAGAATCTCAGAAAAGTTTACTGCATGTAGGTTACAGGTAGAGACCGAAAACGGAGTGGAAATATAAACTTGAAGCTATAGAAAATTGTGACTCCCTAGATATATCATGAATGCTCTGGGTTTTCTACCATTTATGTGGTTAGGATTTGAGTCCATTTTTCATCAACGCTAGAAGTTGAACCCAGCAAACTGGAAGTCTTGGGAACTTTTACAAAGTTAATTTATGGGTTACATATTCTTCTAAGAGGAGAACAATAATTAGAAATTGTCTTAAGATATATAACCAAACTTATGTTGAGGCAGGTCCCAGAGAATATGGTTCATTCTGAAAAGAGGGCAAGCAACTAAACTTCAGGGTTACAAAACAAATACTTAAAACTTTGGAAAGAAGTTAGGGATGTTTTCACTGTATTTGCAAGTGGTTGCTGTTATATGGTCTTTACAACCTGGTAGCCCAATTCTAGATATTACTTATATCAGTAAAATGCTGCTGGTCACACAGATGTCAATTTATTAGATTTCTTAAAATTGTACTTTTTGTGATAAAATCACCTCAAGGCTCAAGTACAAAAGAAATGACACTTGTATGTATGAGTTTGACTCATAGATTAGAGGATATAAAATATTAATGCTATTTACAACAGTCAACACCTGTTGAATATGAATTTACACAAAGTCAGCATAGATTCCTTCTCTCAGTGAGAGGATTGGAACCATACAATAAAAGTTCAATCTATCAAAATTAGGAAAATTTTTGGTGTTTAACTTGGATTTCAGGTTGGTTGACTACCAGGGATATGAGAAGCAATATGTGGAAAGAACCAAAGGTTCTGGATTTGAAACCAAAAGTTTTTCCTTCTAATCCTGTCTGTGTGACTTATGTGTCATTGGATGAATTATTTAATATTTTAGAACTTTCGTTTTATCTTCAGTAAAATGGGGACAGCCTCACAGGGTGAATGCTGAATGTTTAAGGGGGTTTCATGTTATAAATTACATAATAACATTATTTTTCAATGATTCCAAGCTAGCTACCACCTGAGTATTTACTTCATAGAGAAGAGGCAGGTTGAAATGGCTCCAACAGTCAAATCACAGTATGGGATGTAGTAATCGGTTGCAGCAAAAAAAAAAAAAGTATTTATCAAATGCAATCTGGGGTATCAGAAGCTCCATGAGATTCTGAATTTGTATCTATTCTCACTTGAGCCGAACTCAGTCACAGGAGGTATCTGTCTGTGGAGAATCACTTAATCAGCTTAAAATCTGTGTTCTACATGAAAAAAGTATAAAATGAGCAGGCTAAAGTCTGGGTAATGATCTCTATTTGCTACTTTTGTGTACCAATGTTTTGCATTGAACAGTACTTTTAAGTTTGGCAAGGTAGATATTACCCCAATTATACCAAAGGAGCTGAGGTTTCTTACAGAAACTTTGCTGGCAAGATATTTCTAATAAACAAGATGAAAGGCCAGGATGAGAGGCAGAGCTGGTCACTAGAAATTAGGCTTCATTGCATCACTTCACAGTCCTCTCGTTTTTTTCTTCTTTCATACCAATCTCTCCCTTCTCTCTCATTTTTACTTTCTATATAGAAAAGTTAAGTGAAAGAAAGTGTTTTGGCTAAATAAGATAAGGTGATACTAAGAAACATTGCATACAAAACAGACAGAGGTCTAAAAAGATGCTTTTTGGATTTCTCTCAGGATCTTTAAGAAAATTAGAGTCACTGTAAAAACAAATAACTCTATTTGGGAGAGACCTATTTACTTAATGGTGTCAAAACACACATTAATGACAAGACGGTGAGGTAAACTTTGTGCTTCGGCCAATTATAGTCTCTATTAATAGATTTTAGAGGGTGATTTTGTCAGTCATTTTCAAGATTTAGTATATCAAAATCTATAATTAATCTATAAATAACATTGCAGAGAAATTTCATTATTGGGATCCCTGCAAAGATTCCTTCTCCTTAGGTCCTTCACTTTTCATTCTGCTCTCTCCACTGCTGCTGGAACTCTGTTTCTTAAATAGCTTAATCATGTGATTTGCTTTTGTTTAAGCATCTCTATGAACTCCAGATAGCTTTCAGTGTGAACACTAAAGCCTCTGGCTTGGCATTCAATACCCCTTTAGTGTGGCCAGAAATTACCTCTTTGACCTTATTTTTACCCATACACTCAACTCCAGACACCCACACATATGACTCTATTCTAGTTCATTCATATCTTACTCTTGAATAAATATTCCATACCATTTCATGAGACTAAGTTGTTGAAAATGCTGTCTCTACCTAGAATATGATTCCTCCTTTTATGCCTCCCAACTCTGCTCAGGATTCAGAATCAAGTGTAACTTTATTTATGTGTAAACTCTCTCTTGAATCTTATGGGTAGGCAGTCCTTGTTTCCTCTGAGTTCCAGGAGATAATCTTATCTCTCTATTGTAACAGGTGCTACATTGCATTGCAATTTATCTGTTTCCTTTTCTGACTCCTCTGTGGACTATAAGTTCATCTGGTACCAGGACTGTCTAACTTATTGTTAATTGCAGGGGACATGGTGTAATGCTTGTGACCAGCAGATAATTAATAAAAGTTTGCCAAAGTAAATCAAGGCTGTGGGAGCTCTATTCTTTGCATTGCAAAAATTGCTTGGTTTGATGCCTTTTTCAAAAAACTTTACTTATTTTTACAAATATTTTAAGAGTCTTGATTTCATGTTCTAAGCAGGATGTAGTAGGTCACAACAGGCCAGTTTTCCCCTATAGCGATGTGAAAAAAGTGGATAAATTACAAAAATCATACTGTTTAAGTTTTGAGAAATCTATGGAATCAATAAGGACTAGGTGGAATAAAATTACAGAGAGGAAAACTATACAAATGAGCTGTGAATCACCAGTTATTTTTTCTTGCAGAGGAATTGCTAATTCTGGTTTGAGCTGAGGGTCAGGGTAGGCCCATGTGCAGCACCTCTGCTGGGGAGAGGGAAACCCTTTTGCCATTGCATAGGTCTGGAGCAACAAATTGGAATATTGAGAAACCTGAAACATATGCAATGAGCAGTAACAATTTAAGTTCTCATGAAATATTTACTAAAATCAACCTTCTGATGGGCCATAAAGAATCTCCAGAAATTTATAAGACTGGAATAGTTTAGACTTTATTTGCTGATCACAATGCAATTAACTAAGAAGTCAGTAATAAGATAACAAGAAAAACCCCACTGTCTGGAAATTTAATAACACATCTCTAAGTCATACATGAATAATTAAGAAATCAGAATGAGGGATGCCTGGCTGACTCAGCTGGTAGAGCATGCAGCTCTTGATCTCAGGGTCTTGAGTTCAAGCCCCACTTTGGACATGGAGCCAATTAAAAAATAAAAATAAAAATAAAAAAATAAATAAAAATAAATCAAACTGAGAATCAGTTTGAACTGATTCATAATGAGGATACAACAGATTTAAACTTGTGGGATGCAAATAAAGCATAGTGAAATCAGTGTTTACAGAGACATGTATACTATAAGTATATATATTAGAAAGGGGGGTTAAAAATTAATAATTTAAAATTCCATCTCAAGAACCTAGAAAAGGAACAACATTTCCATTCTATGAAAAAGAAAAGAAAAGGAAGTTAAGAGCAGAAATCAATGTAATAGAATGAGAAAAGCAACTAAGATAAAACCTTTTTAGAAAAAACTAGTGAAATTAATAAAAGCTCTGGCAGAACATTTAACAAAAATAAAGGAAAAAATAAATTACTATTACCCGAAATTTGAAATCCATTATTAAAAACCTTCCCACAAAGAAAGTTCTTTACCAGGGGTACCTGGGTGGCTCAGTCGTTAAGCGTCTGCATTCAGCCCAGGTCATGATCCCAGGGTCCTGAGATGGAGCCCCGCATCAGACTCCCTGCTCAGTGGGAAGCCTGCTTCTCCTACTCCCCCTGCTTGTGTTCCCTCTCTCACTGTATCTCTCTCTGTCAAATAAATAAATAAATAAAATCTTAAAAAAAAAAAGAAAGTTCTTTACCAGAGAATTGTTCCAAATATTTAAGGACGAAATTAACACCCAGTTTATGCAATCTTTCCCAGATAATAAAAACAGAGGAAATATTTACCAGCTTTTTTATTTTAGTGATGGCCACATAACCCAATGACAAAGACATTATGAAAAAGGAAAATTAAAGACCAATCTCTCTCATATAAATAGGTATAAAAATTATTAGCATAACATTTTAATTAAATCAAGTGATAGACAAAAAGGAAAATGCTACACAACAAAGCAGAAGTTACTCCATCTAAGAAAGGCTGATTTCACATTTCAAAATCAATCTAATTCACCTTATCATCATAGAAAAGGAGGAAAAAAACATGATTTTCTCAGTAGGTGGAGTATAAACTTTTGATTCAACATCGATTCTTGAAAAAACTCTTAGCAAACTAGTTATAGAAGGGAACATCCTTAATCTGGTAAGAAATATTTACTAAACCACCAGAGTAAACATTATACTCAATGGTAAAATATTGAAAACTTTCCCCTAAAGATCAGGGGATAAAAAAGTATGCCTACTGTCACCATTTTTATCCATTGTTAAATAAAAAAATATATCTGACAAAAACCCATATCCAGAATATGTAAGGCTATCTTAAAAATCAATGAGAAAAAGAACATACACTGAAAAACAAATAAGCAAAAGATCATATGCTGAAAAACAAATGAGCAAGAAGTTGAACAGATCTTTAACAAAAAGAGAAATCCAAATAAACATATAAAGATGGGCTAAAGTTTATTATTCATTAGAGAAATGCAAATTGAAACCATAATGCAGTAATTGTACATATACGTCAGAAAGGCTAAAATCTGAATGAGAGAAAATATTTAGTGTTGATGATGGTGTGGATCAACTGGAATCCTCATATGATGTGGTTGGGAGAGTATATTGGTATGCTCATTTTGGAAATCTGTTTGGCAGTACTTTCTAAAGGTGAACATATGTGTAACCTTTGACCCAGCTATTCTGCTTATGTTCATTTAAAGATGTGTGCTAAAGTGTTCACAGCGCCACTATTCATATTAACCAAGATTGGAAAACTCAAATGCTTATCAGTAGTGGAGTGGATTAATGTTAGCATGAATCATGTGCAAATTGTTGGTTTTATATGTCAAATAGTTCAAATATTGACAACAGTATATTTTTTTCAATTGATATATTGTGTATATAAACACAGTGACTGCTATACAGCAATGTGGATAAAGATTCATAACCACATGCAACATCATAGATGAAACTTATAAACATGAGGTTTAGCAAAAAAAAAAAAAAGCCAGACATGAAAGAGTAAATATTGAATGATCCCATTTAAATAAAAAAATTTTTAAGTTAATACTAAGCTACACTGTTAGAAGTAAAGATAGTAGCTCTGTTATCCTTGCTGAGAGAGAGTAATGGAAAGAGATATGCATGAGGCTTTTGGGTTATAGGGTTCTGGTAATGTGTTGATTCTTGATCTGAATGCTGATTGCACAAATATGATCAGTTTGTAAAAATTTATTGAGTGATACAATTATGATTTGTACTTTTCTATGTATATATTTTACTTCAAAAAAACTTTTAAAATAAAATCAAGAAGCAGATGCAAGAACATACGAAAATCATTATTAGTGTATTGTTCTATATATAATGGCATTAGAAAGTGATGTCATGAATGTATTATGTCCTTTAACCTCACAATAACTATATGAGGTAGGTATGATTATTTCCTTTCCACCTTTTATAGATGTGGAAACTGAAGTTCAGAGAGGGCCCATATGAAGCCACAGGCCTTGAAAATGGTCACATGATCCCTCCCCTCTCCAGCCCTGCTGGCTCATTAGATGTGCCAACTCTGAACCCAGAAGAAGCTCTATCCTGGCTCAGGTTGTGTCCCTCATCCCCATGGCTTCACAGAACCATCTCTGCTCCGGCTTCAGAACAAGGACTCCTGGGCTGTGGGAGTCAGAGAAAGTGCCAATTAGCGGGACAGGGGACAGGAATCAGTCAACACATCTCCAAGGTTGGGGGTGGGGTGGAGGGGGGAGCAATGTGCTTTGTTCCTGTAGATCCTCAACAAGCAAAAGATGAGGGTTGACCAGAGCAGAAAGTAACGTCAGACAGAAAGAAAAGGAAGAGGAAAAGTTTGGAGGCTAGGACACAGAGCCTGCTTCCTGGGGAGTAGAGTGGGCGGAGGGTGTTCTGGTTAGAGAGCTGGGGAGTACGGAATTAGAGTGAGCCTTGAGTGCCACTATAAGGGAGAGTTTGAGGGGGAGGAAAGTGCATGGAAGACAGCTCACACCCCCCTAAAGCCCTGCTCAGGTTTCCCAGAAAGTGTGGCCATTGGATCCCAAACACTAGGGGAAATTGCCTGTATCGAGGCTTGCCTGTTTGAGCCATCAGGGAACAGGTGCTGAATGTATAGGAATCATGAGTGAATCCATCAGAAACACCAGGCTGAGCCACTGGGAGGCTTTTGTCTTCACTTGAAGCCTCTCTCTCTGCATATCTTAGCAGACTGGAGCAGTGTGTCAGTCCATCGGTGGCAGGTGACAGAAAATCCAGACTCATGCAAGGGGGGTTTATGAACTTGGGGAAGTGACTCTGCAGACATAGAATTGGCTTCAGGCCTGTCTCAAATAATGTGGGGTCTTGTCTCTCTCAGTCTCCCCACTTAAAAAAAAATCATGACAGTCACTGAAAGGTATTGATTCTGTCTACCATGAATACCCAATGGGCTTGAGGCCTTTTCAAAACTTTTCCAAAAGATTTTTAATGTTTCCATTTCCATTAAGCCAGACTTATCTTCCCAGGTCTATCTTTGAAATCTGTAAAATGTACCTAAGAGAAACAAAATGGACCCTAGTATCTAATTAGTTCAATACTGAGTGAACTTGTCTGGATAACAGATGAGAAGTGAACATTCCAAGTCTGGTTCTGTAAGTTAGGAGTCTCTACACCATTGGCGCAGAATGTGATGTCCCCTCCTGCTCCAAGACATGCTTCATTGTCTGTCCACAGGGACCTGGAGAATAATGTTATCAGAGAGCTCCCAGGGAAGGCCTGGAAACTGCCTCTGGAAACTGCGGTTCAGTCAGTTCTGCCATAACACTTGCTTTGAAACACAGATTTATTCCAGTGCTATTGATATGTTGGGGACTGATTTGAGCATAATGCAAATTTCAAATTTTCTGTTGGCTTTTGTGTAGTTTCATCTGGGATATACACTAGGTAAGAGCAGAAAACTATATGCAGCTGAAAAGTAAGCTGTGTACAAATCCAGAAAACTCACATAGGCACACGTATCATTTCTCAGTTCTCTTTGTGCTATGACACGCAGCCATCCACATCTGGTACTACATTTCCTTTCCAATTTCAATGCTCCTTATACCACGTCACAAAAACTTAACAAGCTGGGACCCCTCCAGTTTCCACAAGCAAACTTCAGATAACTTTCAAAGCAAAGTGTCATATTTATTATGCTACTTACGAATTTCTTAGCTGTTTAACATATATAAAACTATTACCCCTTTTATTAGACTCCTATTTTTTCATATATGTGTCAGGGGTGAAGTTTGTGATGGTTGTGCCCTCCACCACCACCCCCAGAAGCCCTGTTATTTTTATTGTGAGATTTTCCCATAGTATAAGAATTTTCAGGAATATGTATATTGTATTATAGCAAAACTGCACATAAAATTCACTAAAAGTCAGTTAGGGCTTTTGTATGTAAAATTCATTTCAAGCCATTTGAAACAAAGTGGAGCTGTGCTTCGTATTAGAAATGAAACAAGAATCTAGAAGTTACAGGTATCTGAACTCATATTCACATGTATTTAGGGATTCTTTTACTCACAGAATATGCTTTTGCCATGTGTAGCACTGTTCTTTGCATAAAACATATTATAAAGCTTAAAGCAATTATTGACTTTCTGTGTGTCTTTCTAGTAAACATAAAATTGTGTTAAATGTACTGAACTTAAATTAGTTAAGTCATGTCACTTTTAACAAGATCTTCCCCCTTCCCTTTGGTGATGACACAATGTTGCAGCCCGTACTGAAGTGTGTTAACATGGTTTTAGTAAGTGGGATTTAGAACTGCCTAGAATGCAGTAATACAAATAAAGAATATACTCTCCGAGGAGCAAAACGGTAGTTTTAAGGCAGTGGTACAAAACTTGACTGCTTTGGGATGGGTAGATATATGTTCTTAATTAGGTATTTGAGAAATACTCTTTCATGAAGAATGAGTTCTCTATGCTATGAGCTCTTTTATGTCATCTGATGGGAATATGATGATACAGAAAAGCATTTTTTAGAACAGGCTTTATATAACATTGATTGCCACAAAAAAACATAATGTCTGCACCCCAACTTTGTTAGCATAACACTAACAACAGTAATAACTGGACGGAGTTGAAAAGGAGCTCAGGGAGCCCTAGTGCCTTATGCATCTAATTACTGAGATGTCACCAGAAATCTGATTGTGTAGGAAGGAGGGAGGTGGGGAGCACTGATGAGATGGCAGTGCCTAAAACAAAGGATAACATTGTCTCTTTGTATCTGGATCACTGTTCTTTGGATCATGAGGGAATCTGCAATGTACATTCACCCTTTGCCGAATTGGTACAAGAGGCAAAGTGGGGCACTATATTAGGCCTCATCATTTGATGCTTGAGATGAATAAGACAAATGATTTTTATCTTGTTTGGGTTCAGGTTTTAGTGTTCATGAAAACGTATTTTAAATTTCAAACCATTTGATTCAACTTGATGAAATTTCTACCTGCTCTTTCTGGGTACAAATAGGAATGGTAGGACTAAGTTTTGTTTTCTGACCCATCTCCTGGCCAATACAAGAATGGAGCCATACATCTATGGAGAGCACAGCCAGCCTCTCTTCCTGCAGTGTGGCAGGTTCTAGGACTCCAAAGGTTCCCACTGAGATTCTCAGACTCACCTTTGTGAACCTTTGGCAGGCTGGCTTTTGTTTCCAGGGGAAAAGAATCAATTAAATGGACTCTGAAAAAAAATTAGCCTGTATTCAAGGGGCCCGGAATGCTGAAGAGTGCTTTGGTAAACCTCTGTGGGCATGCACACATTTGGCCATGCACAAGATTTAATTCCTCATGCTTCCAATTTCAAGCAAATGCTCAACACAATATATATCGAATATGACACTATTTAGATCATAAGCTAAATTATAGAGCTACAATTACTGGTAGTCTGTGAGTCTATGAAAAGGAAATTAATGGATAGTCTAAGTTCTAAGTTACTCTGAAAATACCAAGGAGCAGGGGAAAAATCCTAGAACATCAGTTATTGCCTTGGCTTTGCAACTAACTAGTTGTATAATCTTGCCAAATCACTTAATTTTGGCCTCAGT
The DNA here is from genome assembly GCF_054177405.1 of Leptonychotes weddellii. Classification (NCBI taxonomy): domain Eukaryota; kingdom Metazoa; phylum Chordata; class Mammalia; order Carnivora; family Phocidae; genus Leptonychotes; species Leptonychotes weddellii. The sequence goes on from NC_138380.1 coordinate 24,047,351, forward strand.
TTCCTTACACATAAAATGAGAAAGTCCCCCATTCTAGATTGTAATGAGTACAGAAAAACTCAAAGGCAAAACTAAAAAGAGAAAAGAAAATCAAGAGTGTAAATTCTTAATAGTATTTTTCTGTGTATAAACAGACTTTAAAGAGCAACTGAATGATTTTGGACCTCCCTTGAAATTCAAACCAAATTGGAAGCCAGACGGTTGTTACCCATAATCCCCACGTAAGATGAATCTCAGGAAGCCCATCTGCTTGGATTCCCTGTTTCTACATGGAAGTTAGGATCTCCAGCTATTCATAATCTGGTGAGTCATTTTGTCTTTTTTCTTTTCTCATGTGTGCCAAAGAAAATTTCTGTTGAAGAATATGGGGATCTAAATTCTGCCTGGTGTCTCTGGAGTATATAGTAAATGTCCTTATCATGAATATCTGTAGAAAACTCAGAAGAGTACAAGGTAACATTGTGCATTTTATAGATTAAATTCTATTCTCTACTACAACTACTCAGGACTTCTAACCCTGATTGTTAAAATCAAGTTCCCATTTCTAGTTTCCTCCCCCATCCAGTCCATTTGTAATGCACTACCAGATTAATCTTTCAAAGCAGCTCTAATAGAAAGAACTGTGATGATGGAAATGTTCTATATCTTTCCTGTCTGATATGGAAGTTACTAGGTATTGGGCACTGTTGAGCATTTGAAATATGGTTAATGCAATTGAGAGCTGAATATTTCATTTTGGTTAATTTTGATTAATTTAAATTTAAACTTAGGTAATTACATGTGTTGCTGGCTTCTGCACTGAATATTACAGTTCTCAAGCACAGCCTTGACCTTGTCCCTCCTCTGCTCAAAACTTTAAATAGCTTTGCTCTGCCTAAAATGTACCATTAGAATACCTTAAACTGGTATTCAAGAAATTCTATAAACTGTTCTCAAATTTTTCCTTTCATGCAAAATAAATATTTCATCCAAAGTGAGATATTTGCTGTTCTCAAACTTATCTCCTATTTTCCAGCAACCTCATTTTTTCTTAAGATTTTTTAAATGAGAATGACATTTTGTTCATTTACTTAATTATGTCTGATATTGAAATATCCATCTCAAATTTTCCCATCTTTATGAAGCCTTACCTCATTCATAAAAATTGATGACTCTTGTGCTCATGAAATCCCATAACCCTTTTTTAAGACATTTGGTACATTTTACTATGTATCTTCACTGGTTATGTACATTAAGTCCACTACTTGATTGTAATCTTTCTGAGACTGTTGTCTGTGGCTGATTTAACTTTCTATACTTCCTGGCTCTTCTCATAAAGAAGAAATATAAATTAATCATTAGGCAAACAATCAACAGCATTGGGTTTAAATCCCAGCCACTTGAATTACTACTTAGGTAATTGATTAACACAATGCCAGGCACATAGCAAGTGCTCAGCAAATGCTAGCTAATTTGTAAATGCTAATGATAGAAGGTCAGGGTTTTCGTAGGGAGATTGTCATAATCATTTTTGATACACAAGCAAAAGGCCAAATTGTTTTACTGAAAGAATAAGATCAGCAAATATTCTCCAAGACTGTCATAGAAAGAAGCTTGTTCTCTCTCACTGCAGGAATTCTTGATCTACATTCACCTCTCTCTCCATCAATGAAAAATGGAGTTTGGGGCAGAATGTCAAAAAAGAAGACTTGAAACTTAGTCACAGGCAGGACCAACAGCAGGTCATCCTGAAAGCTCTTCCTTGGTAAAGACAGCCCCACGTCCACAAAGCATGTGGTTTCCTGCCCTCCTGCCATCTACTGTGTTCCCATGCCAGAACCCACTGTTTGCAGCACCAGGCTTGAATGGCTGATTTTCTTTGGTCCTGGGCTTGAAGGTAATTATAAAGATATGTAGGTGAAAATGGAGGAGCACAGATTTAAAGAGAAGCTGCCCTTCTCAGCCTTTGAGAGAATTCTTTGTTCTCTGCTTTTAGATACTAATCTTCAGGTTGATTATTTAGACTGATTTTTTCGCAGTGTTTGAAATAGAATGCTTTTGAAATGATACAGTAGAGAATTTTAAAGATTTTGCTCAAAGATACAAAATTCTGCTAAAATATTGGTAGTTATTTTTAAATTACCAAATTCCTGATTTTGAAATATTTATAAGAAAATGTCATTATTTTTATTTGCAAAAACCACATGAACTAACTTTTAATCTACTTTTAGCTGGTAATAGTAGCTGATTTTTAATGAACCAATAATATATAAATCATCTGGGTTTGAATCCTAGTTTGCTATTTAATTATTATATAAATAATTATCTTATTGGTTATAGTTAGCTCCTTCTAGGTTTGAATCCAGGCTGGTCTGCTTAAAAACTTTACAGTCTCCCACAAGTTACTTAACTTCTCTGAGCCTAAGTTTCCTTGTTTATGAAATAAGCTATGAATTTATGATAATTCTCACTTCATTAGAATGTGGTTAAATTTGAATTGAATAGCATAATAAAGCATTTTATACAGTACCTGGCACATAAAAGACAGTATATTTAACTATCTTCACTATGTGGTTTGTACTAAAATAAATGCTTTATTTTTTTTTGGAATTTTTTTTTATGTTATGTTAGTCACTGTACAGTACATCATTAGTTTTTGATGTAGTATTCCATGATTCATTGTTTGCCTATAACACCCAGTGCTCCATGCAATACGTGCCTTCCTTAATACCCTCACCGGGCTAACCCATCCCCCAGCCCCCTAAATGCTTTAAATTATTAAAGAACAGTTCCTTCACTTACTGGGCTATTTATAACCCCTCCATAAAACCTTGACTATTATTAGTTAATCTTTTATTTGGAAATAAAATAAAAATTTCTAGCTTACCAAAAAGCTGCAATGTTAGTACAAAGAATCTCCATATACCATTTACCCAGCATCACAATTTTTAAAATATTTTGCTTCATTTGCTTTATTACATGTGCTCTCTCCCTATAATATACACCTATATGTGTGTCACGTGTAAGTATGATATGCATATAGTATTATATTGAACCATTAGAGTAAAAATTATATACGTTATGCCTCTTCATCCCTAGATATTTCAGTGTGTATTTCCAAAGAACAAGGACATTCTCTAAGATAACTAACCACAGAACAGTTACTAACTTCAGAAAATTTGATACTGATACAATTTACCTAATCTACAACCCATACTCCAGATTTGTCAACTGACCTAATTATATCTTTTTTTTTTTTTTAAAGATTTTATTTATTTATTTGACAGAGAGAGAGCGAGAGCAGTAACACAAGCAGGGGGAATGGGAGAGGGAGAAGCAGGCTTCTTGCTGAGCAGGGAGCCCGATGTGGGACTTGATCCCAGGACCCTGGGATCATTACCTGAGCCGAAGGCAGACGCTTAACGACTGAGCCACCCAGGCGCCCTAATTATATCTTTATAATACCTTTTTCCATTTGGTGCAGGATCTAATCCAAGCTCACATACTGCATTTAGTTGTCATGTCTCATTAGTCTCCTCTAATCTGAAAACTTCCTCAGTTTTTTGTCATTTTTTGTAACATAATGTTGGTGAAAAATCTTCCTAGCGATGATTTGAACGAAAATCGAACTCTGTGGGAGGTAGGTTTGAGATGGTTCTCAATGATCCCTAGTATTTGTGCCCTGTTGTGGCACAAATGTGGACTTTGTGACTTACTTTTGACAAACAGAATATGATTAAAGTGATGAGCTGTCACTCTTAAGATTAGGTTACAAAAAGGTTAAGTTACTCACCTCACACCTTTGCAGCTACCCAGATGGCCTCATCAATATGCCAATTCTCAGTATAAAGAAACTTGAGATTTACTTTTGTTCTCCTAAAATACCAAAAGTCCAAATATCAGTAGAACATTTTCTGAAAATTTCCAAAAGGTTTATATCAACTTATCTGATCTTATTTTTAGAATACTGCTAGGTGTTTTCTACTTTACCATTGAATATGGCCCATTCTCATCTCAGCTTCTGACTATTAAATAGTAAATTTTTAGTAAATCTGGTGTTTTGTAATGAAATTTTCTAAGTTTATACATATATATACATATATACATCTCATATAAACATATATATTATATATATAAAGCCTATATTTATATAAATTTTATAAAGCCTATAAATTTATGTAAAGCCTATAATTTATATTATATATAAATATATATATGTACAAAGCCTATGTCAGTCCAGTCTATATTACCAGTCCAAGTAGCTCACTTAATTATCTACTCCTACCCTTTTGAATGATTATCCCATTTTCAAATAGAATTTTTGCCAAATTGAAACTCATGGTTATAGAACTGTCCTTCCTCTTTACAAGCTATTTGTCAATGGTACAAAAGATTTTTCCAGGAGCTGGAATCCATCTTTTTCCCCATATCTACCCATTCTCAATTCCTGCTAACGTGCTATCAAAATTCTTTTTTTTTTTTTCAAAATTCTTTTTGAATTGTCTCTGTAATGATCGTTTTTTCTATCTTTTTGCTGGACTCCTAGGCTGGGTGTTTATGACCACATGTCCAGCTGTCTGTAATAGCTGAGAAAGTTTTTTCTGTTCTTGTTATTTATTATCAGTGAAGACATATGGGTTTCTTTTATAACACTGAACTTAAAAACTTTTGTAAAAACTCTGTATTTCCAGATATTCCATAATCTGTTTATCTAATGCCCTACCTCTGTATTAAACCCCTCAGAACACCTGGAGTGAAGTTTACCCCTCTAGAAAGTGATGGGAAGGTTTAGAGCAGCAATTCTTTTTTTTTTTTTTAAGATTTATTTATTTATTTGAGAGAGAGTGAGAGAGAGAGCACACACACAAGCCAGAGGGGAGAGGGAGAGATAATCTCAAGCAGACTGCGCTAAGTACAGAGCCCAGCGCTGGTCTCGATCTCACGACCCCGAGATCATGACCTGAGCCAAAACCAAGAATTGGGTGCTTAACCAACTGTGCCACCCAGGGGCCCCTAGAGCAGCAATTCTTAAGCTTTTTAGTTTTAGGGTCCCATTATCCTCTTACAAATTACTGAGTATCTTGAAGAGCTTTTGTTTAGGTTTGTTATAGCTATCAATATTTACTATATTAGAAATTAAACTGAGAAATTAATTTTTTTTTATTCTTATGTTAATCCCCATACATTACATCATTAGTTCTAGATGAAGTGTTCCATGATTCATTGTTCGTGCACAACACCCAGTGCTCCATGCAGAACGTGCCCTCCTCAATACCC
>NC_138380.1:24053106-24068355 GCF_054177405.1 Leptonychotes weddellii
CACAGCGCTTAACAGAGCACATACCCTCCCCAGTGTCTATCACCCAGTCACCCCATCCCTCCCACCCCACCCCCCACTCCAACAACACTCAGTTTGTTTCCTGCGATTAAGAATTCCTCATATCAATGAGATCATATGATACATGTCTTTCTCTGTTTGACTTATTTCACTCAACATAATACCCTCCAGTTCCATCCACGTCGTTGCAAATGGCAAGATCTCATTCCGTTTGATGGCTGCATAATATTCCATTGTATATATATACCACATCTTCTTTATCCAGTCATCTGTCGATGGACATCTTGGCTCTTTCCACAGTTTGGCTATTGTGGACATTGCTGCTGCTATAAACATCGGTGTAACTAATAATATTGAACTCATTACATATTAACATAAATAACATACTTTTAATGAAAAATAACTATTTTCCAAGAATAAAATTATTGGTGGGAAGAATTGTGTTGTTTTACTTTTTAATCTCATTAATGTATGGCTTATTAGATGCCAGTTAGATTTTTATATCTGGTCTGCAGCCAACCCATTATAATATGCTGTTTTGCTTGAAGTATAAAAAAGAAGTCTAACTGTAGGCAGACATGAAATTGGAAAAAGAAGTACATTAATGGCCTTTTCAGATAATTCCTCTTTTTTTTTCTTTTTTTTCTTTTTTAAAGATTTTATTTATTTGACAGAGAGAGAGAGACAACGAGAGAGGGAACACAAGCAGGGGGAGTGGGAAAGGGAGAAGCAGGCTTCCCGCCTAGCAGATAGCCCCATGCGGGGCTTGATCCCAGGACCCTGGGATCATGACCTGAGCTGAAGGCAGATGCTTAACGACTGAGCCACCCAGGCACCCCACAGATAATTCCTCTTTAAAACTATACCAAAACTCAGTAAGTGGTAGTTTCTTAAAGATTAATTGCAATGTGGATTTGAAGCCGTATCTTTTAATCAACTTCTTATACCCTGTCAATAAACTTTTCTTACTCTATTACTTTTAAATCCAATGGCTTCTTTTGCACTTTAAATGAATCTTTTATCCATGTGTGCATGACTTTGTAACCTCATTCATTGGCCATTTGAAAAATATTGGCTCACTGTGCAGAACTTCTAAGTATTAACACATTTCATAAATATCAAAAACCACATTTTTTAATATCCCCACTAATCTCCATAGAAAAAAATCTAACACTGGGAAACTTTTAAGCACATGGTGGCAGATAAAAGTTTTTTTAATTTGAATTTTTGCTTGAAAGTTTTAATTATATCACTGGCAACAAATACTGTCAGTTGTTTTCCTTAAAGTGACAGGCTCACTTCATTCATTTTTGAAAAAATGTCTGCCAAATACTCACTTTTTTCCAAGCAGTTTTATTGAGATATAATTCATCTACAATAAAAGTTACCAATTTAAATTTTAAAATTCAGTGGATTGCAATACATTCACAGTGAACAACCACTACAGTAAATTTTAGAACACATCATCACCCCAGAAAGAAACTTCACATCCATTAGCAGTCCCTCCCCATTCCAGCACAATCCCCAAATCTTATATAATCACTAGTCTACTTTCTGTCTCTATGAATTTTTCCATTCTGAACATTTTGTGTAAATGGAGTCGTGTAATACATTGTCTTTTGTGACTGGCTTCTTTTATGTAGTATAATGTTTTCAAGATTCGTCCATGTTGTAGCATGTATCCAGTATATCATTTTTTATGGCTAAATAATATGTCATCCGATGGATATTCCATATTTTGTTTATTTATCCATTAGTTGATGGACATTTTGTTGTTCCACTTTAGGCTATTATGAATAACGCTGCTTTGAACACTTGTGTACATTTTTTTGTGTGTGGACAGACATTTTCAGTTTTCTTGGGTACACAGGAATGGAATGGAATGGAATGGAATGGAATGGAATGGAATGGAATGGAATGGAACGGAATGGAATGCCGGATCTTAAAGTAATTCTATATTTAAAATTTTGAGGAACTGCCTAGATGTTTTCCACAGTGTCAGTGCCATTTTGCATTCCATTCCCAAAAGCAACGTGAGAGGGTTCAATTTCTCTATTTCCTTGCCAACTGTTGTTACTGCCTATCTTTTATTGTAGCTGTTCTAGTATGTGTGAAGTAAGATCTCATTGTGGTTTTGGTCTGCATTTCCCTAATGGACATTATTGGCATTTACATATCTTCTTTTGAGATATGTCTAATCAGAAGCTTTACCCCTTATTAAACTAGGATAGTTGTCTTTTTGTTGTTTAGTTTTAAGAGTCCTTTATATATTCTGGATACTATACCCTTATTAGATATATGATTTGCAAATATTTACTCCCATTCTGTGAGTTGTCTTTTCACTGTTTTTATGTGATATCCTCTAAAGCACAAAGGTTTTTTTATTTTAATGAAGCCTGATTTATCTATTTTTTTCTTTTGTCAGTTGTGCTTTTGGTGTCATATCTAAGAAACCTTTCTTAACCTGTGGTCACAAAGATTTACTGCTATATTTTATTCCAGGTATATTTCAGTTTTAGCTTTTGCACTTAAGCGTCTGAGCTATTTCAAGCCAATTTTATGTATGATAAGAGACACAGTTCCAGATTCATTCATTTGTATCTGGATATCCAGTTCTCCTAGCACCATTTGTTGAAAAGACTCTTCTTCCTCCATGCACCCTTATCAAAATCAAATGGCCATAATTGTGTGGATTATCTCTGGCTTCTCAGTTTTATTTCATTGAACTCTATGCCTGTCCTCATGCCATTGACCACACTGCCTTGATGACTGTAAATTTATGGTAAGTTTTGATATCAAGCAGGGTGAATCCTCCAACTTTGTTCTTTTTCAAAATTGCTTTGGTTCTTCAAATATCTACCTATGAACAACCATATTTTTTGTTGGTTGTTTTTTGGGTAAAAATTGTGTTCTGTGATAAAAATGTCTCGTTCTGCTTCCAGTTCAATCAACAAGTACTTTTTCTCAAGACAATCATTGTACTTTATAGCATATAGCAGAAATGCTTTATGCTTCTTATTTTATCATGCAGAATATTAAAGGATTTGTACTCAAGGGTCAAGATTTCATAAAATTAATAAATTTTGCTGCTTTATTGGGACATTCTTTAGAGATACTGGCTTTTTTGTTGTTGTTGTTAAGTGTAGGTGTCAGTGAAGAATGCAACTACTGGTACGTTTTGGTGGCCCTGCCTTGATTCCTAAGATGCCAGCAGTTTTGCCCACCATCGTTTTACACAATTGTTGCAAATGTCAAAACAGTAAAAAAGTAAAAAATTTTTTGCATATATTTGGTAATATCAAATCTGGTTAAAAGAAAATCTGTGATGAGTAAACTTTCAAAATGCCATTTTACTGGCCTCGTAACTTCAGAAAAAAATATCAACAAAGTTTTAATTCTTGTTTTATCACATATATTTTTAAACTACATATAATAAAAATGACTGTCCAGGTAATCTTGTCATTGTTATGAATATTTACCTCTGGTAGAGAATGTAGTTGTTATTATTAGTGCTATTATTACTTGGATAAAGATGTTTTTAGGTCTTTTAAAATAATTCCTTGACCCAGAATAGTCTGACTGTGTAATAAAATATTTTCTATAAACAATGTAGTTTGTGGATTTTGCATTTGAGATAGCATAAAATATTTTAGACAAAGTGTTCTTTCAGTGAAATTTATAATTTTTCTACTACTAATTACCAAATGTCAGAATTAATTTTTCTCAGAAGATTATTCCTCTAACATAGTTGACAATCCCAGGCATTTAACTCATTCATTAAAATGCAATATGATTTCTCCAATGGTTTTCTTGACTAGTAATGACATGCATTATCATGCATCACTAATTTCCATGAAGAACAATGAGATACTATTTTATTGGCATTTACATTTACAGGACTTCCCTAACTGCATGCTTGTGAAGAAAAGGACAAAAGAACCCAGGGCAAATTAACCTCAGCTTTTTTTTTTTCTTATGATTAAACAACATGCTATATTAGTATTTGATGTTAGAGTTGCTACTGGGTATTTTTATTATTGGGTAGTTTTCAATTAATAATTGGAATAAATATATGGCTAGAAAGGACAATAGTTAAATTATTAAAAATAAACATATGATGATAATTATGAGTAAACTTGGCACTAAAAATTTTTAAATATTTCAAACTCCAATTTTAAAGAAAGTATTTGGATGTAATGTTCCAAAACCTTTCCTTTGAAGTTTTGCATTTGCATTTGTTTTCATTACTTTCTCCAGTTATGAAGCATTTTTAAATTTGAAAACAAGTCAGTTAACTTACTGAACTGTCTATAGGCATGTCTCCTTTTAATGCACTTTCACTTTATCGCACTTCATAGATATTTTATTTTTTACAAATTGACAGCTTGTGGCAACCCTGTGTCAAGCAAGTCTATCAGCGCCATTTTTTCAACATTTGCTCACTTTGTGTCTCTGTTTATTTTGGTAATTCTTGCAATATTTCAAACATTTTCATTATTAGGTGATCAGTGATCTTTAATGTTACTGTTGTAATTGTTTGGGAGCACCACAAACCATGCCCACGGAAGAGTGTGAATCTAATTGATAAATGCGTGTTCTGATTGGTCCACCGACCAGCCATTCCCTGTTTCTTTCCCTCTCTTTGGACCTTCCTATTCCCTGAGACACAACAATATTGAAATTAGGTAATTAATTACCCTGTAATGGCCTCTAAGTGCTCAAGTGAAAGGAAGAGTCACATGTGTCTCACTTTAAATCAAAATCTTGAAGTGATTGAGCTTAGTGTAGAAGGCAGGTCCAAAGCTGAGACAAGCTGAAAGGTATGCCTCTTGAGCTAGATAGTTAGCCAAGGTGTGAATGCAAAGGAAAAATTTTTGAAGGAAATTAAAAGTGCTATTCCAGTGATATGATAAGAAAGCAAAACAGCTTTGTTGCTGATACGGAGAAAGTTTTAGTGATCTGGATAGAAGGTCAAACGACATTCCACATTCCCTTAAGCCAAAGCCTAATCCTGAGCAAGAGCCTGACTCTCTTCAATCCTATGAAGGCTGAGGGAGGTGAGGAAGCTGCAGAAGAGACGTTTGAAGCTCGCGGAGGTTGGTTCCCGAAGTTTAGGGAAAGCAGCTGTCTCCATAACAATCCAAGTGCTGGTATAGAAGCTGCAGTGTTATCCAGAAGATCTAGCTAAGACAGTCATGGATGACTTGGAGGGGTTCAAGATTTTGCTGGAGGAAGTAACTGCAAATATGGTGGAAAGAGCAAGAGAACCTGAGTTAGAAGTGGAGCCTGACAATGCAACTGAACAACTATCCCCCCGATAACAAACAGCTGTGATCTCATGATAACACTCTGACGGGTGAGGAGGTACTGCTTGTGGATGATCACAGGTGTCTTAGGATGCAATCTACTCCTGGTGAAAATGCTGTGAAGACTGTTGAAATGATAACAAAATATAATATACAAACTTAGTTGACAAAGCAGTGGCAGAGTCTCAGAGGATTGACTCCACTTGGAAGTAGTTCTACCGCAGGTGAAATGCTATCAAACAGCATTGAATGCTACAGAGAAATCCTTAGTGCAAGGAAGAGTCAACCGATGCGGCAAGCTTCCTTATTGTCTTATTTTAAGAAATTGCCACGGTCACCCCAACTTCAGCAACCACCACCCTGATCTGTCAGCAGCCATCAGTATCCTCCACCAGCAAGATTATGACTCCCTGAAAGCTCAGATGATGGTTAGCATTTTTTAGCAACAAAGTATTTTTAAATTAAGGTATATATTTTTTTAGACATAATGTTATTATATACTTAATAGGCTATAGTATGGTGTAAACATTAAATTTTATATGCACTGGGAAACCCCCGCATTTGACTTGCTTTGTTGCGGTGGTTTGGAACCAAACCTACAATATCTCCAAGGTATGCCTGAGCTATATACGCTTTTTTTTGGTAAAGGTTAAATGTTTTATGGTACAATTTTTCAGCATTTACATTAGTATTCACTAAAATCGCAATTACTTTTTGATAAAGATTAATTCCTGATTTGAGCCACTAAAACAAAAGAATTCAAGCTTTCCTCAGGTTTGTCTAGAAAAATCATCTTTAGGGCATCTGGATGGCTCAGTCAGTTAAGCATCAGACTGTTGTTTTGCCTCAGGTCATGATCTTGGGGTCATGGGATTGAGCTCCGCCCTCAGTGCAGAGTCTGCATGGGATTCTCTCTCTTACGCTCTCCCTCCTGCTCTGCCCCTCTCCCCATCCCTCTCGCATGCCTGCGCACTCTCTCACTAAAGTAAATAAAATCTTTTTAAAAGGCCATCTTCAGTTTTATAAAATAAAAATGTAGAATTAATACAGTAATCAGAGTTTATATCTAATGGACAATATGTCAAAATGTCCCCATATGCTCTTTGACTAAAACACTTATTCAGTTGGAAAATTATTAATTGATATGCACATATTTCATCCATTAAGGTGAGCTTTACTCAAAATGATATGACTTCTCTTTAAAATGACAGCTTCTCATTGCAAAGACATGTTATTTTCACCCTGATGGTATGAAGCAACAGTGACACGCAGGAACTGATTAGCTTAAATCACAGATGTGTTTGCCTTAGGAAAGTACCAGTAGCCTAGTTTTGTCCATAAAGATGATAGCCAGAATTCACATAATTTCCAGTCCAAAGCCACAACTGTCCCAATTCCAGTATTTCATTAATTAAATTGGAACATAGTAAAGAGGAAAGGAAGATTGAGCCTGCAAACATTTAATGTCTATATGCTTTTATCTAAGGCTAAAAATATAATTCTGTATATTACTAGGGATTTGTTCTCACTAGGCTAACATCAGTTAGGCAACTCGTTTATTTAGCACTTGAAAAATTCATTTGCATCAGTCATCAACACATGGATGCATAATGAGGGTGGGTATTTTTCAGAAAGAGAACACACATTTGATTTGACATTTTCTTGTTGAACTTGAGGCAGCCAGCTTCCCTGGCTTTCTTCCATCTTTTCATCCCACCAAACTTTTCCTCCTACTCATCAAATAATCACAGCATTCTTCACCATAAAACATAGGCAGATGGGTTCCTGTGTCATTATTTGTAATCTGATTGAAAAGATCTGTTTTTGCTTCTCCTGGCCCTCATTCCATAGTTCTCTAAAATCAACATTCAGCTCCTTAAATTCACAATTTTTCTTTTTTCTTAACAAAGAAATGAAACTTACCAATAGCATTTTTTTTGCAACTTTTTCATGTACTTTCTAGTCATGCATAATCTGAGTGAGAGTTATTCATATAAAGTGTTGGAAACTTTTTCCTCAGTTCAGTAACAATAGCACGCTTTTAAAATGCAAAGTACCAAATAAGTATTCTCTAATAACAATTTTATTGAAGTCATCCATCCTTTCCAGTAAATGTAAATGCTTCATTATTTTTTTTTTAAAGATTTTATTTATTTATTTGACAGAGAGAGAGACAGCGAGAGAGGGAACACAAGTGGGGGAGTGTGAGAGGGAGAAGCAGGCTTCCCGCTGAGCAGGGAGCCTGGTGTGGGCTCGATCCCAGGACCCTGGGATCATGACCTGAGCCGAAGGCAGACGCTTAACGACTGAGCCACACAGGCGCCCCTAAATGCTTCATTATTTAAGCATGCATTTAAGGACCATTATCATGGGTTCTATTTATTCATTATCATTTATTCTGAATTAGCTCATAATTGGATTATTTCTCATTTTCTTTTAATAATTCCTTGAAGCAACATCTAAAAAGCACTAAGTGTTAAGAGGTCATTCCTCTAGAGTGGCTGTTGGAATTTCTTGGAATGATTGTCCTGGGTTTCCAGGTTACATTTTTCTTTCCCTATTAGGATGCCCCAAATTCTCTGTTGAACAAGGGAAGGATATATATTATGTCTTTAAACTGCCCAATCAGTACTTTGTACCTATATCCTTGAATTTTTTTAACCTATAAAGAACTATATAAATCTAATGTGTGAAAAAACTAAAAGAACAAGCCCCACTGATGACATATGAAATATGGAAAAGTATAGTGAGAATAAGTATCAGTTTACATACTGAGGTCTGAAACAATATTTTGCAAAAAGACTTTTTTCCTTTCTACAAATTCATATCCTGGAGAAAGTAAGGATGTTTTCAAAACTCATGGCAGTTGATTAGACATAGTTAAATCTTTGCATAAGGAGAATGAGCCTCTGAATTTTTAGCTTTATTAAAGTGAAATTTATATTCTATATTTAGTAAACACTCCAACCTGATGTAATCACAAATTATAGAAATATCTCAGCAGGGGAAGGGGAGGGAAGGGTGGCAATTACATGAGAGAACCGGTTTCCCAGCTCTTTCACTTGTACTCTTCATCCTCAATCCATCATCTTGTTTCTATCTTGCCAACCCATTCATAAACATACTTTGAAAAGAGTGCCTTATAGGAAATTCAAACTTTCTAGAGACAGGCAACAAAAAGACTGAAATTTATCAGTATGTGATTTTTCACCAAAGGACAAATACCCATTCACTATCTTTCAATCAGATAAACAAAATGCTTGTTATTATATTTGAAGCTGCCTACTGCATAGAGAGCACATTGTTCATTATCAGGAAAAATAAATTCTGGAAAGGTAGAAAAATCTCTGCTTTGGAGAGTTTACATTCTAAAAACAACTTAACACAAGCTATTTCTGATAGATAAGTGATTAAAAAAAATGAGGCACAAATGTTATAAAGATTTCTACTCAACTGATAGATCCTTTTTTAAAAGGATTATTATCTAGCATCATGTAGTAAAAAATTCATCATAGTGGGGATTAGGAAATTGTACTGATTTGGGCTCTGGCTTGATTGGGTGTGACCTTGGTTATGTTATTGAACATCTCTAGGCCTCAAATTTACTGTCTGAAGAAAACAAAATTGATTGAACAATCTCTAATTCACATTATTCTGTATTAGTTCATATGAAGAAAATGTCTTTTTTTTTTTTCTTTAAGAAAAATGTCCTTTTTAGTGACCAGTGTTTTCAGTTTTAACATGATGCATTTAATGTCTCGTTTTCTGTCATATCTTTTGAATTTCTGTCTGGTGCTTAAGATCCTCATATATATGTCTATATATCTCCAATACATATATATGTACGTTTATTTGTTTACAAAATGAACAACATTGATTTTTTTTTCACATGGCAAAGCACTTTTCATGAATATCTAATTCCCATAGCACTCTCTGAGGTATTAATATAATTATACTCACTTTCCAGGTAAAGACTTGGAGACACAGTGAGATTCAGTAGCTAACCCACAGTCATAACTGGGGAACTAAGATCCAAGCCCAGACTGTCCAACTCTAGGGCCACTCTACTGTATCACCTTCCCGTATTACTGGCTTCATATTACTACTCTCTACAGTTTTCAAGTGCTTCTTTTTCTAGGCAGATTGATTTCCTTCTTTTCAAACAGAATCCTATGTGCTTGTTGCTGGCTGCATCTTTCCATCTTGTCCGCCATCTTGACTGACACAGAGTTTCAGGCAGCCATTGTATCAATGGATCAAGCTGATATCTCAGAAAAATCCTGTGCATCATCATGGGTATAAGATAATGGCTCCCAAACTTAAAGCCTTGACTGTCCTGAGCATCTGTACTGTGCCATAGATTCCTCAGCTAACATCTAATTTCCCCCAAATTTGCAATGCCCTTGTATTATCTTACAGATAAATATACCACCAAGTGTCTCCAAGCAGGAGGAATTCTAGATTACTCCCTCTACCTCATCACCTGTACCCAGTCTTTGCAACCTGATATCTTTGCTTTCTTCCTGTCTCTCAACTCCCATTCCTCTTCTCCATTCTCATAGTCATTGCCCTAAATCGTTACCACCTCTTGTCTGGATTATCACAATAGCCGTATCTGCTTCCTATATATCCTGCCATGCCCTGTTCCAGTTCATCCAGCATAAATCTGGCACAGTGATCTTCAAAAAAGATTAATCCTTCAGTTTTTCGAAAATCTTTCAGATTTTCAGCAAAAAATCAAAACTCTGTATCATAACTTCTAAGGCTTTTTTTGACCTCCCTTTATACCTCTCTCATCTCTTCTTCTGATATCCTTCACCCCAGGTGAGTTCAGTCACTCTCCCCATATCTCCCAGCTCTGCTCTGTGTTCCTCCACTAGAACTAATAAGTGGGATCATATTCCCTCATGCCTAGAGCCCCAATACCTAAGCAGTTTAATATAGTACTGAAAAACTCAGACTTTGAAATTATACAGACCTGGTTTGAATTGTTCACCCACCACTTACTAGCTTATTTGGATGAAGTTGGATAAGTAACGTGACCTCCCTGAGTCTTAATTTCTTCATCTGTAAAATGGGCATAATAAAGCTTATCCCACAGAATTGTTAGGAGGATTAAATAAGATAATTAGTGTAAAGCCCTTATTATGATGCTTGGAATAGAATAATTGCTTAATGAATGTTGATACTACAACTAGTGCAATGCATAAAATCAAAAGAATGAAACAATAATGAAATTTTTAAATGAATAAAAATTAATGAATAAATGAACACAGTATATGGAATTAAATCTATGGAGGAGAGGTAAATGCTCTGGTTCAATGATGGGAGAGGTTCAGGATGAGGTCAAGTAAATAAGCATTTCAGATTTGTCAATTTTCTGCTTAAAATTTGTTTCATAGTTGTTACTATTTTAATACAAAAAAAAAAAACAATCAAAAGCTTGTTGGTCAGGCTTTCATTTTATATTTCCACTGCCATGTTCTTCTTGCCACTTGAGAGGTACTTTTTTTTACTACTTCCAAAGTTGTAGTCTTTGTACATCTTTAATGAATCAGAATCAGCACAATGTTCTTTCTATTGAGAGAGCCATATGAGGTTCCTGGCCTAGAGGGGCACAGATGAAGGAAAGCTGGTGTCAGCACATTTAGGGCACATCAGAGAACAATTGAGCAGTGTGCAGAGTCTGTGCAGTCGCTCGCTCTCATTAGATACTTTTTAAATATTCGCATGCTTGCCCGTAGCAAAGATGGCAAACTTCAAGTAATTGATTGGGAACAAAATTTTTATTGTCCCCCCACAGTTCTATAAAAATTGGTATTTTATGTGTTATTCTTTTTTTTTCTGAATGGCTTTCCACTTAAAACCCTTGGTCAACAGTCAATGTCTATAGTCAGTATCTGGAGTCCTTAGCAGATGGAATGACAAGGATTAACAGGCATTTCTGTAGGTGGTAAAGTGTACACAGCAAGGTAATAGTAGCTAACATATTCAAACTCTTTATAATTTACCCTGTGATTCCCATATGTGATCTCACTTGGGCTGTTTTCTCATATATGATCTCATATGGGGAGGGGAAGTATTTTTATTAACTCTCCTTTATACTTGAGAAAAACTTAGGGTAATAGAGTACCTATTAGTTGCTCAAACTTGTTACTAAGTGGTATTATTAGAGTCATTTATAGTGAATCACATACCCTTCCCCACTCATGTCCAAATCATTTCAGAGGCTGATTTTATAATGCATGTATTAATTGAAGAGGCAAGAAATATTTACTACCATTGGGAGAACAAAAATATGGCTGATGTGCTTCACTATAGGCAATTTAAGACATTTAGGGAAGTGTGTACCATGGAGTGATGGGGTTCATCTAAATAGCTACTACTTAGAGAAGGTGGGAGGCAAGAAAATTAGGTAGAAAAAAGTAACTACAGTAAAAACTTTCTCTCTTTCTCTTGCTTTATCCACCATTTTAACTGGCCACAACCACAGTGTTAACTGACTTGTTAGTGAGATTTTGAACTTGACCTGGGATCTGTTTTACATGCTCTTACATTAGTTCCCACCCAGAGGAGAAGAGTCTCCCAGAGCAAACAACCTTCACCTCAAAATCATGTATGTAATTACTAATGCCTTTAAATGCTTACCATTATTCCTAGCTTTTTAACCTATGTCCTCTATCATTATTTTAAAATCTCTGTTGGGACAATCTCAAAGTCTCTCCTATATTCAAGTGTCATTATTTTCTGAAGTCTTGGCATGAATAGTTGTGGTTCTCTGAATTCTTCACATCTTCTTTTTCACTTTAGTGATGTATTCTTTTGAGCACCTACAGAGCCCTGAGGCACAAAGATGAATGCATAATATTCCCTGACCTCACCTTTGGTTGAGAGAAATATCAATGTTGTTTCTAAAATAGGGAGGTAAGTATATTAATAGTTCTGTCAATCCAGATCATTGCTGACTCCTTCTAAGGAAACTTGAATGTCTCTGTCCACTAGAAACAGGGATTTCCTCTGGCCAGCAAGATCACACCTGATGTTGAAAAAGCCTTGGTACTCCCTGTGCCTACACTCCACCTACCAACAGACTGCAGAAATCAATTCACTTGGAAACCCTGTGGTAAATGTAATCCACTAGGATTCATATTATTGTTATCTCTGGTCACCACCCAGTATATAAACCTCTCCAGTCATCTGCTGTTTTCTGCATTCTCACCTTTAGAATATTTTAGTCTTCCTGCCTCTGATCTATCCTTAAGTTACTCCTCTATGCACTGTCTCCCAGACCTGATCTCTATAGTCTACTCTGAAACTCTCTGATCATAGTTAAAAAGTTTTCCTATCTTCTTCCAACTGATGGCCTTAATTGAAACTGAGACTTTGCTTATGAAAACCCTTCTCCCATTTAAGTGGGAAAATCTATGATCAGGAAGGAGGTGTTCACAAGAGTTTGTGTGGATTTATGACTTACCTACAAGAATTCTCAAAAATAGTTGTTTGTTTTACTGTTGCTTTTAGAAGCCATGAGGTGAAAGTTCCCCAGATGTGTCCCCACAGTCTTGAAGTCTATCAGTGGTAAGGACCTGACACTTGGCTAGATCTTCAAGTATCAGAGTACCTGAGAAAATAAGAACATAAGAATAAACCACTTAGGTTCAAGCTGTTTTATACAATCAAGTTTTGTTTCTCTGACCAAGGATGTATCCATTCTGCCTTATAATCAATCACCTCAATTAAAAAAATATATTTCAAGTAGCCTTGTCTCATACCACAATGTATTTTTTTCTTTTGTCGATGAACTTTTCTATATTTTTTTTAAACTTTTTTTTTTTTCTTTGTAATCTGTTTTTCACTTCTATCTCTTAAAGTAGAGTTTGGAATGTTTGCTTTCTGGTGGGTAAAGTGCTACAAGAAATTCTGTGTTATTTTGTATAATTGAGTAATGGTTACAGAAAAAGTCAAATACACACACATTCAAGAAATAAGGGCATGATATCTAGTCATAATACTGTTCTAAACTTAATTCATACGTTTTGGGGATGACTCAGAAGACAATTCAAGATCACACAGAAACCTCAGGGACAACATGGCTTATTGTGATAAACATGCGGAAGTGTTAGTTAACAGAGTTTTCAGATTCTCTGAGAAATTTGCTTTAAGTTTCAATGTAAAAAAATATGTTAATGTAAAATGCTTTATAAATAGAATTATATGTGCTATTCCTGAGAAAACAATAGAAGTGAAGGTCTCAAGGTCACTTTCTTGAACTCCAGAAACTTCTTGCAAAGAGTAAATCACTAATCTCTTTTCTAGGTTTCATTATCTTCTTTCAAAATCATATTCCTATTTTTGCCTCTGCCAGTAATACTTCCTAAACCCACCTCCTCCGTGCCAACAAGACACAACACTGAAGTATAAAGACATGGGCATTGAAGTCACAATCCTGAGAATGAAGTCCTTTACTAGCTTTTGACCAAGGACAACTTAAAAACAATTTCGTAAATATTTCTTAGTTTTAGTTTCCTAATCTTTAAAATGGAGATAACATTAAGTTCTTGTAAGAAGTAAATGAGACAGGGCACCTGGGTGGCTCAGTTGGTTAAGCGACTGCCTTCGGCTCTGGTCATGATCCTGGAGTCCCAGGATCGAGTCCTGCATCGGGCTCCCTGCTCAGCAGGGAGTCTGCTTCTCCCTCTGACCCTCCCCCCTCTCATGCTCTCTCTATCTCATTGTCTCTCTCAAATAAATAAATAAAATCTTTAAAAAAACAAAAACAAAAAAAACAAACAAAAAAAAGAAATTAAAAAAAAAAAAGAAGAAGTAAATGAGACAATTTGGGTAAAGCATTTAGAACTGTTCCCAACACATACTTTATGCTCAGCAAATGCTTTCTATTAACAACTATCACTTTTTTTCTTTAAAATTAGTAGTTCATAGGTGAGGTCCTATTATTTTAAGCTTTAGTGAAGACCTCTTTGTTAACTCGAAATGGACCATTTTCTAATGGTTGTTTTTCCATACAGAAGAGGCCTAATCGCCTTAATCTGTGCTTATCACTGATGTCATTGTTCCCATGGCATCTGGCCGCTGAGACACGATGAAATATTGTGGAGGCAGAGGGAGAAGTCAGTACTGTTCTAGCCTCTCACTCTATAGGTTTGCTCTCATAATGAAGCGAAGTCAGCTTTTCTAGATCTTCCTTTGAATTTTCCTACTCCTGGCTCTTGGGCTCTGTGGAATGTATAATCATTCTCATCATTGGACAAATCTTTCAATTTAAAATAGCCATTGTATTTCACATACAGCTTCTCTTTTCCATTTCAACGTGCCCAGTTCCTACAATCTTTCCTGATGACTGTTTTCCTAAACATTTATCATTCTGGTCACTATCCTTTGTTCATAGTGTCTTAAAGTGTTTTTGGAGCAGAATGTACTATTCTAGATATCGAAAAGAATTATAGGATTTGCCTTTTGTGGACACTATGTTTCCATTAATGCAGCCTAAGATTGTATTCATTTTGGAAGAGCCTTGTTATCCTGTTGGCTACTGGGCTTAAACTCCATGACAATAGTTGAGTTTTTTGTTTTCTTTTTTTATTGGAACAACTTGTTCTTTTTTTTCTTTTGTTTTTGTTTTATTATGTTATGTTAATCACCATACATTACATCATTAGTTTTTTTTTTTTTTTATTTGAGGCAGAATGAGAGAGAGAGAGAGCACATGAGGGGGGGGAGGGTCAGAGGGAGAAGCAGACCCCCCGCCGAGCAGGGAGCCCGATGCGGAACTCGATCCAGGGACTCCAGGATCATGACCTGAGCCGAAGGCAGTCGCTTAACCAACTGAGCCACCCAGGCGCCCCATTAGTTTTTGATTTAGTGTTCCATGATTCATTGTTTGCATATAACACCCAGTGCTCCATTC
>NC_138380.1:24068855-24137027 GCF_054177405.1 Leptonychotes weddellii
ACTCAACACCCAAAGAACAAATGATCCAATCAAGAAATGGGCAGAAGACACAAACAGACATTTTTCCAAAGAAGACATCCAAATGCCCAACAGACACATGAAAAAGTGCTCAACATCGCTAGGCATCAGGGAAATCCAAATCAAAACCTTAATGAGATACCACCTCACACCAGTCAGAATGACTAAAATTAACAAGTCAGGAAATGACAGATGTTGGTGGGGATGCAGAGAAAGGGGAACCCTCCTCCACTGTTGGGGGGAATGCAAGCTGGTGCAGCCACTCTGGAAAACAGTATGGAGGTTCCTCAAAAAGTTGAAAATAGAGCTACCATATGACCCAGCAATTGCACTACTGGGTATTTACCCCAAAGATACAAATGTAGGGATCTGAAGGGGCATGTGTACCCCGATGTTTATAGCAGCAATGTCCACAATAGCCAAGCTATGGAAAAAGCCAAGATGTCCATTGACAGATGAATGGATAAAGAAGATGTGGTATATATATACACAATGAAATATTATGCAGCCATCAAAAGGAATGAAATCTTGCCATTTGCAATGACGTGGATGGAACTGGAGGGTATTATACTGAGCGAAATGGAACAACTTGTCCTTACAAAAAAGTTGTAGGTTTCCTCATCTTATAATTGTGCTGATGTCTTTTGAATCGAATTCTAGGACTTCATGTTATTATCTGCCAAATTTTGTGTTATATTTCATCTCATTGCTCCATTATATTGAAAACTGTAAATTATTATAATATATATTAGTATTTGATCTTGGCATTATGGCATCTGAAAACTTGATAAATACACCTTAATATACAATATATAACGATGACAACCCTATTGATAAAGAAGTAGATGAGACAAAGCCTAATACCCAAGTGGTTGACATGCTGGACACCTCTATTCAGGTTGTAAATTAATAATCAATACACATTAGCCACTAGCATTATTTTATCTCTCTTCATTGATGATTACTCTAATTGGGTGATTTATTAAATTAATCTGCTGATTTCTTCATCATTCTGTGAGGGACAGTAGTTCCCCCTTATCTGTGGTTTCACTTTCCAGGGTTTCAGTTATCCACAGTCAACTGTGTTCAGGAAGCAGATGATCCTCCTTCTAACATATGGTCAGAAGGTCAACAGTAGTCTAACACTTCATCACAATGTCTACACCATTCACCTCAATTCACCTCCTCACATAGGCATTTTATCACCTCACATCCTCACAAAAATAAGGGTGAATACAGCACAATAAGGTATTTCAAAAGAGAGATCATATTCACATAATTTTTATTACCATCTATTTTTTAAAGATTTATTTATTTATTTATTTGACAGAGAGAGAGCGTGCACAAGAGCAGGGTGAGGGGCAAAGGGAGAAGCGGGGCTTGATTCCAGGACCCTGGGACCATGACCTGAGCCAAAGGCAGACGCTTAACTGACTGAGCCAACCAGGCACCCCTATTACAGTCCATTTTTATGGTTCTTCTATTTTATTATTAGTTATTGTTATTAATCTCTTACATTCCTGGTTTATAAATTAAATTTTATCATAGGTATGTACATATAGGCAAAAAATAGTATATATAGTGTTTGGTACTATCTGTGGTTTCAGGCATCCCTGGATGATCGTGGAATGTATCCCCCACAGATAAGGAAGGACTACTATAAATCATTACAACTGGAATGCCAGACTCACTTAGAGCATGTATATATTCTCTAGCTATTTCCACATCTCTCCTCAGCGTCAAAGTTTTGTTCTGTGTGTGCATACACACACACTTCTTACTTATATAAGACTGAAATAATGTGATATAAAATAATTTATCTTATTCTAGTTTTTTTTAGCATTTTCCAAAGTCATGAAATAATGTAGGAGAATATGAACTTTAATGGCTGCATGATTTTCCATAAAATAAATTCAGCATAATTTATGTAACAAATTCCTAGATTAAGTATATATCCAAATTTTGGCTATTATGGCTAATTTTATGACAAAAATAATTACAGCCAAATAATTCTCAACACTTCTGGTAATTTCTTTTGGATAAATGCCTAGAAGAGATTAATTAAACAGTCATAAATTTACATATATATATAGCTACATCCATATTTATAGTTCTTTTAAGAAAGGATATATTTTTATTATAGAAAATATGTAAAACACAAAGAAAGATTGAGAAGTTAAAAAAGTTATTTCCCATGACTCAGAAGAAGTTATCAATTTAGTATGTATGCATATATTTCATGTATTTTGATATACCTATTTAAAATATAAAAAAGGAGTTATACTGCATATACTATCTTTTAGAATTTTTTGGAATCAAAAATAAGTCATAATCATTATTCCTTATCATTTATTAGTTTTCTACAATACAATTTTAATATCTATACAGTGTTCCTTTGCATGGATTTAATCTAAAAAAAGAAATTTCTTTTTATGGGTTAGTTAGGTCACTTCTGTGTTCTTTGGCATATAGACTGTGATGGAAATCCTTGATAATAATCTTTGTATACATTCACAGTGATCTTCTTAGGATAAAATCTTAAAGGTAGAATTGCTTGTCAAAGAATATACACAGTTCTAAAGCTTTTTATGGAGGTTTTTCATTTGTTCCTTGGAAAATGTACACAAATTTTCCCTCCTAGCAGTATAAAATCACATTTTCGGGGCACCTGGGTGGCTCAGTCAGTTAAGTGTCTGCCTTAGGCTCAGGTCATGATACCAGTGTCCCGGGATCTAGTCAGGCATCAGCTCCTTGCTCAGCAGGGAGCCTGTTTCTCCCTCTGCCTGCCACTCCCCTTGCTTGAGCTTGCATGCTCTCTCTCTCTCCCTCTGGCAAATAAAAAAATCTTTATAAAAATAAATAAATAGATTCAATTTAGTTAACATATAGTGTATTAATAGTTGCAGGGGTAGAATTTAGTGATTCATCAGTTGCATATAACACCCAGTGCTCATCACAAGTGCCCTCTTTAATGCCCTTCACCCAATTACCCCATCCCCCCCACCCACCTCCTCTCCAGCAACCCTCAGTTTGTTTCCTATAGTTAAGATAGCAGGAGGGGAAGAATGAAGGGGGGAAATCGGAGGGGGAGATGAACCATGAGAGATGATGGATCTGAAAAACAAACTGAGGGTTCTAGAGGGGAGGAGGTGGGAGGATGGGTTAGCCTGGTGATGGGTATTAAAGAGGGCACATTCTGCATGGAGCACTGGTTGTTATGTGCAAACAATGAATCATGGAACAGTACATCAAAAACTAATGATGTAATGTATGGTGATTAACATAATAAAATAAATAAAAGTAAAAAAAAAAATCTCTTATGGTTTGCCTTCCTCTCTGTTTTTATCTTATTTTGTTTTTCCTTCCCTCCCCCCATGTTCATCTGTTTTGTTTCTTAATTTCCACATATGAGTGAAATCATATGGCATTTGTCTTTCTCTGACTAATTTATTTCGCTTAACATAATATCCTCTAATTCCATCCATGTCATTGCAAATGGCAAGATTTCATTCTTTTAGATGGCTGAGATATATATATATATATATCTCACATCTTCTTTATCCATTCGTCAGTTGATGGACATCTGGGCTCTTTCCATATTTTGGCTTCTGTGGACACTGCTGCTACAAACGTTGGGGGTGCATGTGCCCCTTCAAATCACTATTTTTGTATTCTTTGGATAAATACCTAGAAGTGCAATTGCTAGGTCTTAGGGTAGTTCTATTTTTAACTTTTTAACGAACTTCCATACTGTTCCAGAGTGGCTGCCCCAGTTTGCATTCCCACCAACAGTGTAAGAGGGTTTCCCTTTCTCTGCATCCTCACCAACATCTGTCATTTCCTGAGTTGTTGATTTTAGCCATCCTGACTGGTGTGAGGTGGTATCTCATTGTGGTTTTGATTTATATTTACCTGATGCCCAGTGATGTTGAGCATTTTTTGATGTGTCTGTTAGCCATCTATATGTCTTCTTTGAAGAAATGTCTGTAATGTCTTCTGCCCATTTCTTGACTGGATTTTTTGGTTTTGGGTGTGGAGTTTGATAAGTTCTTTATAGATTTTGGATACTAGCCCTTTATCTGATAGTCATTTGCAAATATCTTTTCACATTCCGTAGGTTGCCTTTTAGTTTTGTTGATTGTGTCCTTTCCTGTGTAAAAGCTTTTTATCCTGATAAAGTCCCAATAGTTCAGTTTTGCTTTTGTTTCCCTTGCCTCTGGAGAGATGCCTAGCTATTGTTACCTAAGACAAAGAATATCAGTTGGGGCAAACAATAAGACATGCTGAAAAGTCTGGCAAGAAAAGCTGCAAAATGAGATTATGAATGGATAAGTAAGCTTGTAGAGCTGTGATCTAAGATTATGGGCTTCAGTACATAATTTTATTAATTAACTTGTGATCAGACCTCCAGAGAAAAACATTTTTTCTCTTGCATGAATCTTCAGTGACACTGGACATGCATTAACTATATTGCCTTGTAATTTATAAATTAATATAAAATTCTAGTACTTCCTTATTAGAGATGAAAGAAAGCAGTTATAAGGAAATGAAAATTAATAAGACTTCTAATAACCTGAGAAACATAATAGCCTATCAAAGTGAATGAGATTAACATTTATATGTAGAACATCAATGCAAATTCTAAGAAACATTTGTGTGTTTTTTACTTGCTAAAGACATATTCCAACTTTAATGCTGAACATATCATCCATACTTATCTTTAAAAGATAAATACCCAAAAATATTTAAAAAATAAACTCTAAGTACTATAAGATCAAGTATTGAAGTTATATAAATTGTGGGCGATTGCACACTCAACATGCTTCAACTACAGCATTTAACTTTGAGATATTATTTTTTAAATTCACAAAATTTTTATGGGTTGCTTATGGGTATTTATTATTTACCCAAGATTTTTAGAAACAGAGTTAATTTCATATTATAAATAAGAAAGTCTTCTTTCTTAGATACAAAAGTCTTTCAGTTAATGCCAAAATCCACATAATTGTTTTGACATCCAATTTACTCTACAGTTTTTTGATGAATATTTGTTGAGATCGCTCAGCTTTAGTTTACCCTGCTCTCTTCGAATATAATCCAACTTATTTTTTAACCCCATTTGGAAAGATTTCCTTAGGCCAATAGAAACATTTTTAAATCAAGCTGGAGATACATAGGAAAGGAAGTATGTATTTGTTCTGCCAAATCATTAATTGCAGAGTACTTGAGTTACAACCAGCACCTAAGCAAACAAGGCTGGCATGCAGGAACGTAGTTTCTGAAGATGGGAAAGACCCCAAGAAACTGACTTGTATTTCTTATTTAATTCAGTTGACCAAGATTGGGTTTGATGAAAGCTAACCACTCTAAATTTTGGATATCACACCTCTCCAAAATCAGTGGCTTAAGAAAAAAAGCATTTATTAGGTCACAAATCTGTAGGTTAGCTGGGAGGATTTTCTGGTCTTGACTAGTGCTTAGGCTCTCCCACATATCTGGGGTGGACTGGACTTGGGGTGATCTTGAATGGCCTTGACTGGGATACTTCATCTCTTTTACATGTGTCCCATCTTCCAGCAAACTAGCCTTAGCATGTCCTTCTCATGGATGGCAGGGAGCAAGAGAACAAACCCAATTTGGCAACTGATTTTCAAGCCTGTTTGTCTGAGCAAGACCCTTGCCTGACCCCAGAGTCAAAGTAGAAGGACCCTACAAGGCTATTTGGCAAAGGGCAAGGACTTAGTAAAGGGTGAAGAATTTGAGCCATTTTGCAATTTATAGTTGTGATTGTTTTAGGATCATATTCACCATAGCAGAATATGTGTATATGCATGCTCTACTGCTTCCAGAGGGCAGAAGTACTTCAAAGGTGTTAAAACCTCACAGGGGAGTACAGAGTTAAAGCTGTACTACCTTATGGCACCATGTCCCGTAAACATTGCACTCAAATAGTCAAAGCTCATATTGTTGACTAATAATAGGAAAGATGTCATTTGGGAACATTATTCTGATACTAAGTTCTGCTGAAACTTAACAACAATGCAATTTATATTTTTCTAGATTTATCTCTTAGGAGAAATAAAGAAAACACAATTAAATGTTGAATTATTGCTCTCAAGTAACCCATTTGTGAAGGATAATGATCTCACCTAGAAGATAAAAGTTTTCATGTGATTAGGTTCTTCAGTCAATGAAGCATTATCAAACACCTGAGAGTAATATGTAAAAAACCTTCTTTCACTTCCTTGGGCTAATTAAGAGGAATGGTGTCTCTAAGGAGTCTTCACGTACAGATCTTCCACAAGTGCCTCAACTCCGGTGTTTTCAGTTACAAGTAGTGACTCACAGCTGCTGGGTTTTGTTCCAAATCGTGCAGTTTATTTTCAAGATGTAGTATGAACTTTTTTTTGTTAGGCTCCATTTGCAAATAAACACCCTCATTATTCAGCTCATAAATTGTGCAACACAACTGCAAATATTTTTTAATATTTCCATTTTATTCTATCCCATGAAAAGTCTAATTGTTAAAAGTTCCACTTATGATTTGCCATCATGTGAGTTTTAACAAATTTCTCCCAATTTTATGGTCTTGTGATAAATACTATGTGTTTCATGAAATTCTAAATTTTCAATTTAGTAATCCCACTATAAGTAAAAACACTATGAGATATCTAATTAATAGTAATAATAGTGAAGATTTATTGGGCACTTTTCATGACTTGGGTGTATATCTATATACATCTGTCTAATTCTGTATACAATGTAATTTTTGCAACAATTCTAAACCAGGGTATTATATTTGTCAGGAAATTGAAGCTCGGAGAAACCAGATTTCCTAGAGATCACTTCTTATAGGTGAAGCAGAAGATGGTGCTTATTTTGTGATTGTGCTTATTCTGGGAACCCGTTCCTGCACTGTAGTCAGGAAGTTGCCTTGAGGTAGAAAACCAGGAGGACTATAATACTCCATTCCTTCATTACCCTTTTTATCCAGTATAACAGTCTTGTGCTATCTCTTGTCCAATATCTGAAAACTACTGGTTTCAGCTTTCTATTTGTTTATCACAAGAAAATAAGTCTAGCACCAGTTACTTGGGCATGATAGAAGCAGAATTCCTCTGGAATGTTGTTTATAGCTGCCCAACTTTTCCAAGAAGAAGGAAGATGTAAAGAAACTTGAAAGGGCTCACCCACAGTATCCCTCATGGCTTTCCACTCTGATCTTGAAAACCATCTCTTGGGTCACCATTGTCTAAACATCCCACAGCCTCTGAGACAGTCTCACCAGCATTCCAGTCTTACAGAATTCTAGTCCGGGTCTTATACATAGGATGGTTTGGGGGCAGTTATTCTTTATCCTGCCTGTTAAATGCCTCCATACTACTGCACTTGAGAATTTTGCTTTCTTTTCCATCTTTAGTTGTGAATCTCAGGTCATCAGATTATACCAGCTCTGAGTCATCATTCTGAACCATCTGTTCTGAGATAAAGGTGGGTTTTGTTAATCTGTTAATGTAGACATCCCTTCATCTCAGGGATTTTTGTTGATACTGTATATTCAAATTCTTTTTCTGATCAATTGGTTGGATTCTCTCCTAAGAGCTCCAGTTATCTTCATATTAGCTCATTTTTGCCTTGCTTCAATATCTATGATTTTCTTGCAAATTGCTTTGATTGCTTAGTCTTTTTGTCTGCAGTCACTGTAATTATCTCAAGTCATTCCTCTATGTTATTATCTCAGTTTTAAGGCATATCTATTCTGTACTTTCTTTTTTTTACTTCTGTAATAGTCTTATTTTGACCCTCAAATCATTTAATTGATTCTGTCATTTCTTGTTTTGATCTCATTCTGTTGTTTTATTATCTTGTGTTTGAGGTTTTTTATGTATTAAATCCTCATTCTTACTCATTTCTCCTATGCTATAAAACACTAGTAGGAACATTTTCTCTGTTTTGGAGCTAACATCTTTTTCAAAATTTTTCTGTCTCCTATGTTGTATCTCTTTTTGGGAAGGGTGGTTTAGTGTTTTTGGATGCCTGTGAGACCATTTCTTTGAATCTCACTGGATCTAAACAGTTCATTTCTCCTAAAATATTGTGAATGACTTCTTCATGCTCCTTTCCATCTCTGATCCTGACAGGTCTGTGTTTCTAGCCAAGTTGCATTTGAAGGCTTCGGGTATTTTGCTCTGTTTACTTTTCTTTTCTTTTTTTTTTTTTAATTTTTTTTTCTTAAGATTTTATTTATTTGACAGAGAGAGACACAGCGAGAGAGGGAACACAAGCAGGGGGAGTGGGAGAGGGAGAAACAGGCTTCCAGGGGAGCAGGGAGCCCGATGCGGGGCTTGATCCCAGGACCCTGGGATCATGACCTGAGCCGAAGGCAGACGCTTAACGACTGAGCCACCCAGGCGCCCCATCTGTTTACTTTTCTGTTGCTTGTTTAGGAGGCATCGGCCAGAAAGCTTCATGCAGTCTTTGTTGGGGAGAAAGGACTCTTTTCAGAATTTCGTTACTCCTATACAAATGTTTCCTTTACCTGGTAAAGACCAGGAGTGCTACTTTCACAGACGTGTTGATAGGAGTTTGGAGAATGGGGGGGTATATACACCTCAGAATTTTAGATCATTTTTTCAGTTTATGAAGGATACCTAGAGTCTATGTGTTGTTCACTAAGAGCTATTTTCGCTTATTCACTTTACTACTCTCCATCATCCAAGATAAAAAATAAAGTAATAAAATAAATAAAATAAAATAAAATTGGTAGTATTTGTAAGTTTAAATTCTGTGGTAACAAAGTGTCTATTTTTCCTGATGATCTGAAGTATTTCCCATTATTATGTCATTAGATTTATGCCATATTTATTGCCAAGGAGTTTAATGTAGTAGCTCTCCTCAGCCTAAATTTTTGGTATAAGCATCTACTCCCAATCTGCATAGCATGATTTCATGACTCTTATTACTTTATTTTAGTGTCAGTGGTTCTATGCACTTTTGCTTTTGACTGTAAGCCAACTCACATTCTATTTGGAATTAGATAAAATATGTAATCTAAAAACAAAATCACTTCTTCGGAAAAAAGATTATATACTGTAAATCCCTGTTATAGCAAGAGCTTTTATGCCAAGTGTCAAAATATTTTCCCCCATCATCAAAAAGGGGTTCAAATATTTTCATTCTCTGGCTTTTTAAAGCTAAATGTGATTAAAGTAAAAATTAAATTAAAATATAACACGTTAGTTTTACTAGCCAAGTGGTCACTATTTTATAGAATTTTTCAAATAGAAATTTAGTTGACAAATGAAGACCCATTAATGTGTATTTTAAGGTTATTTGATCTTGCCATTATGCCCTTGGTCTACATGGAGAGATAGTATAATGAATAGCTCTGTCAAAATAAGTTAAATGGATGTCATTGGAGATGAAATCCACTTCATCAACCTGACATGTCTTCATGAAAATCCAAGAAAGAAAGTTTACTCAAGTCATAATATCTAGAAAAAGTATACCTACCCCTGAAAATAGCATTATTATTTTAATTCTAAGAGTTGGTACTCACAGGTATTGGGAATTGAAGTATATTTTTCCCTTTTTGGTTTGGCTATTCAGAAACTCCAAACAACATTGTGACTTATTTCTACTAACTATATGGGATCTTATGCCATGGATTTCAGGCATTTATCTTCCTCTGGCTCTATATCCTCTCTCAATTCTCATTTTTCCTGCTTTAATTTTCTTATTTACTTTTTCATTTGAAAGCTCTAATACTCATAAAATATTTGGAGTTGTATTAAGCATAATAAATTTAAATATTTAACCATTCATTCCATCACTGGTGAACTGTATTTAGATATGCAATAATTGAATGAATATAATTACAAAGTCACTTTACTCCAAGTAAAACTTCAATATATGTATATTAATCTCAGCCCCATTTAGGATACCAAAAAAAGGAAACATCTTAATATACAACAATAAAGGAATTGTTAAATATATTATTGTTTATATATATGATTTCTTCCAAATAAGATTAAATAAGGGCAGATGTTCATTGCAAAACATTATTAAAATAATGGGATGCAAAACAATATTACATTTTCCAATATGATCTTAATTTAGTTGATATAACATGAATAGAAAATGTCTTCAAATACATATATCAAATGTTAAATGTTACTTATGAGTGTTGATGATACTCTGGTTTCTCTTCAGATCGCATAAATCTTTCGCCTTTTACTTATGAGTGTTGATTATAGGTGATTTGTATTTTGTCTTGTGTCTGTAGTTTTCATACATTCTACAATGAGTATCCGTTACTTTTATTAACAGAAATATACACTATTTTAAGTTAACTTTTAATTTTCAGCTTACTGCCATAATATTAACATGTATTTTATGTAGAGATATAGCAGCATTATTTTGTTAATCCAAGATGTTGACCTAAATCCTACTTCCACCGACACCTTGTTAAGCTGACTAAAGGATACCAAGATCTTAATTCTGAAGAAATTGTGTTTTTCTTCTAAAATTATCCAGAGATGGTCTCCTTTTTAACATGATTATTGATTTTTTTATCATAAAGGTGAACATCTAAAGTGTCAAAGTCAATATGTATAGGTATTCAAAATGACCACTTGTACCTAGAAATTTTCTCTAACTTGTAAAATAAGTAAAGTTGACAGAAATGTCAATGATAAAGACTTCCTCTTTCATAAACCAGACTTATTCTGCAGCATGCCAATTCTAAAGGAATTGAACTTTTCCACACTATTGAATTTTGCATTTGTACTCCACTTCAATGGTTTTTATATGCTGAAAAAGTAGTGTGGAAAATCTGGTAGTGCAAGATACACCATGATTAGAATGCTGCCATTTTCTTCCATGCATAATTATGTTGCTTCCATTTTCATATTATTCTCTATTGACAGAGTATCATTCCCCACATGTTGAGAACATATAGAGTGTATTTTATTTCAACGGAGATAAAAACAAGAGATAGATTGTAATTGCTCATGTTGAGTTACGAGTGACTTTTTCTCCTGAACAAAATGCATGCTCTTTTAGTGCAGCCTCTAGGTCATTGAACACTGTGTAATTTCTTTTTTTTTTTTTGGTCTTAATCTTTTTTTCACAATAAAAAATTCCCTCTTCATTGTTGGGATAAATGTGCTTTCTTCCCTTTCTTGTCTAGTCTACATTCAGAGCCAAAATTATTGCTTTAGGGAGACTTTGTTTTAGCTGTGTGTATGTGTGTGTGTGTGTGTGTGTGCGAGCATGTGCCCACATCAGAAAAAAGAGGATGGAAAAATTCTAACCAAAACATATGTTGTTATATCTAATTATTTTAATATTTTCAATAGTATAAGTCAACATTTTAAAAAAGATTCCTTCTTTAATCTATAATATTAAGTTGTTCGACATTCCCTGACAGTGTCAGTGTCTTTGAACTTCCAATAACACACAGTGAGAAGAATTCTTTTAGCTAGCATTTTTTGGCACTAGGACTTAGTAACAGCTGTAGATGGTATTACTTAGTTGTTAGTTTTCTCTCCTTTGCTTGTTATCAAAAGTATTGTTTAATTTCCATAATAATTACCATGAGATTGTTCAGCTTTTTTTTCCCAGAGAGGATTTTATTTCATTAAAATATATACCAAAGGGGTGCCTGGGTGGCTCAGTTGTTAAGCGTCTGCCTTCAGCTCAGGTCATGATCTCAGGGTCCTGGGATTGAGCCCTGCATCGGGCTCACTGCTCCATGGGAAGCCTGCTTCTCCCTCTCCCACTCCCCCTGCTTGTGTTCCCTCTCTCGCTATGTCTCTCTCTGTCAAATAAATAAATAAAATCTTCAAAAAATAAAATAAAATATATACCAAAAATAGGTTATCCTCTGAAGTTTTGTGCAAACTTCTAAAAATGAAAATATTTGTTTAACTGAGATTTGGCTTGCATTTTTTCTAGAGTGACTTATATAAAACATACATAAATGTGAGGGAATTTTAATATCCTTGGACTTTCTCGTGCACTTGAAACACTGCTTCTAGTCTCAGTCATTTTGTTTCTTAAGATTCATTTAAGAGTTTTGGTTTTGCTTCTAATATGTTGTAAACATAGAAAGAAGAAGCTTAGTGTGTTTGAAAGAAGGTCATTTTGTGTTTATGGACTATAAACTACTGCTCTTACAATTACACCAACCATTACCCCCAAACATTAATGCTCCCTGGCCCAAAAATAGGCTTTCAAAGATCATATTACCTTACATTTCTCTTTGGCACATAGATTCTTAAATAAATTGCCTTTTCTTTAAATGAAATCTCAAATCCCCACAAATAGAGGAAAATCCATCTTATTTCATCCATTAAAAAAAAAAAGAACACTTAATAGTCCTCATTTCTCTTTTGTTTTCCTTTGCATCAAGGCTCTTCAAGAAGTTCTTCTACTCACCGTCTCTGATTTCTTTCCTTTTATTCTTTCTGAACCATTCCCACTAGTTTTTATCTCCAATACTCCACTAAAGCTACTTTTGTCAAGGTCACAAACGATCTCTATGTAGTTAAATCCAATGCCAACTCTCAATCTTCAACATGGTTGACATATCAGCAGCTTTTTACACAATTGATCCTTCCCTTCTTAAGAAACTCTTTTTTTGGGCACCTGGGTGGCTCAGTCGGTTAAGCGACTGCCTTCAGCTCAGGTCATGATCCCAGGGTCCTGGGATCGAATCCCACATCGGGCTCCCTGCTCTGCGGGGAGCCTGCTTCTCCCTCTCCCACTCCCCCTGCTTGTGTTCCCTCTCTCACTGTCTCTCTCTGTCACATAAATAAAATCTTTAAAAAAAAAAAAAAAAAAGAAACTCTTTTTTTTTTTCTTTTTTGGCTTACAGGATTTTCTCTCCTCAGTTCCTTTTGCTAGCTCCTCCTCATTTCTCCAACCACTAAGCAGTAGAGTGATCAATACTCAATCTTTGAATTTCTTCTCTCTCTCTGTTTCCCTTTTACGACTTCATCTAGTCTCATTGACTGAAATCCCTCCTATAAGTCAACAATGCCTCAATGTATACATCTTGTCTGAAACTCCT
This sequence comes from Leptonychotes weddellii, assembly GCF_054177405.1. NCBI lineage: Eukaryota > Metazoa > Chordata > Mammalia > Carnivora > Phocidae > Leptonychotes > Leptonychotes weddellii. The sequence goes on from NC_138380.1 coordinate 24,081,949, forward strand.
TTGAAAGCCATACTTATATTACCCATTGCCTAGTCTAAATCTCCCTTGAACATCTAATTGACAGCTCAAACTTAATGTCTAAACCTGCCCCTCCTATAGTCTTCCCCATCTCAGTTAATGGCCACTCCATCCTCCAGTTGATGAAGCCAAGAAATCTTGAAATCAAACTTTAACTCTCATATTTTACATTCACTTCAACAGCACATACTGTAGGATCTATCTTTTTAAGACACATTTAGTGCTGTTGACCTGATCAAAGCTGCCAACATCTTTCAGCTAAATCATTATATGATAACCTTCCACGTAGTCTTTTTTTTTTCCCTTGCCCTCTTATTTTGCACAATGCCTCTGGTGAACTAGCTAAAATATAAGTAAAATCATTTCACCCCTCCACTCAGAACTCTCTAATAGCCTCTTATTTTTACCTCAAAGTCCCTTGGATATAACTACCCTGGAATCTCTCTGTATAATATCTCTCACTCTCCTCCAGCCACACTGACCTCATGGATTTTCCTTGAATACTCCAGGTGTATTCCTGCCCCAGAGCCTTTGCACTTTTTTCTCCCTTTGTCTGGAATGTTCTCTTCCCAGGTATCCACAAAGCTCACTTTCTTACCTCCTTCAGGTCTTTACTTAAAATGTCACATTTTCAGTGACACCTTCCCTGGATCTCTTTCAAATTTGCACCTCCACATGTCCTCTGGTTCATTTCCCTGCTTCATGTCCTTATTTCAGTCATTGCCATCTTACACACTACATATTTTTTTTATTTAACTTGTTTGTTGTCAGTCTCTTCCCAAAACAAGAATGTAAGATTGAGTTTTAACTCTTTTGTTCAGAACTGTATCAACAAAACTTAAAACAGAGTCTGAAATATATTGGGTACACAATAAATATTTGTAGAATACATTAATGAATATAACAAAACAGAGACCAGTGTAGCATGCTTGTAACTTTGGAGTGAATTACGTTATTTTGGATAGTAGATTTAATCTTCAAAAATATTTTGCATGATGGGTATTAAAGAGGGCACATACTGAATGGAGCACTGGGCGTTATACGCAAACAATGAATCATGGCACACTACATCAAAAACTAATGATGTAATGTATGGTGATTAACATAACATAATAAAATAAAATTTAAAAAATATTTTGCATATGCTGATATCAAATTTAGGTTTATTACATTGTACTTCCATTACCCTACACAAAATAGACCTTTTATAAATATTGGATGAATAAAAATTTTGTGTGCATATAAATATAAGTGAGGAGATAGGCTAGGAGACATGAACAAAGTAAGAATAATCAGGCTAGGATTTAAAAATGTGTCATATAACTAATGCTGAGATAACTGAGTCAAATTAATAGGTGAGATAATGAATACAAAATTTGGAGGATCCTGTTCCTTAGGCAATAAAATAGAATTGTTGTAGAGCTTTGTTTAGAGACACCTTGAGAAAGCTAAGTAGTACCAAAATGACATACTGAGACTGATTTTCTTTGTAGTGTCATGCTGCCTTGATTGAGGCCATTTTTCTAGGCAGACTTACCTCTAAGTTTAGATATACATTTTAGTTTATCTATTTTTAGGAGAAACGCATTTTTTTCTGTAAAATAAGTATGAACTAACGCCAAAAATATGTCCTTGTTATGTTCCCTGAACCGGGATTCTGCCGTCTGTAGCCAGTCTGGTTATCATTCTGGATTCATGGTAAGAAGACCTGGCAAGGAGTCTGGAGACAGGACTTGTAGTTTCAATTCTGCTTATCCCTCCCTTCCTTCACCTACCACCCATATCCAATGTTCAACCATAACAGACTTTAATGATACATTTAAATATTGTAGATTAAAATCCTTGTGTATACAAAAAAGCTCATTAGTGTCTTAGTAGGAAGCTATAATATGATTATTTGCCAGGGGTATCGTTGAAAAGATTCTTAATTTGTATGAGAGGTTGGGTAAATGTCCTCTAAGTTCTATTTTAAGTTTCTAGATTTGATCATCTTTAAAAGTTATCTACTTACATACTGCATTGTAACATTTATGCAAGGAAATGGAATTTCATTCCTGGGCCTTATTTATAGTTTCTCTTTATTGGAAAACTGTAGTTGAAAAAAAATTTTTTTTTACTCTATGAATTTTGCATGAATCAATAGTAAAGGCTGGAAACAATTGACAAATACTTTCTATAACAAAATGATAGCTCTCAAATATTTTTTAGCATAAATGACACATTGCAGAAATGTACTTAAGACAGAAAACTGGCTCCAATTGAAGAGCAATGTAATATATCAGTTGGCCAAGTCTGCCTCTTTCTAAGAGAGAAGGTGGCAGAATTTAATTGTTTTCTGGAAAGGCAGATTAAAAACTAAGAAGTATTTTGATGTGCACATACATCAACAGCCTCACTAATAAAAATGGGCATCTGGCATTTGTGCTCCTTAAAAGAAAAATTAACATACCATGTAGTATTTTGGCCAGAGTATAATAAACAAAAAATAAAAGTTTATATAAATCAGTCTATAAACATCAAACAAATTTTGAATCAGGGTATGTTTAAATTTTTTGTAGATCCCATATAAAATTAATAATAAACTTTGGGCATCAAGGCAAAACTAGATCAAAAATTACTATGTTTGATTAAAAAGTATATTTGGGAACTTCAGTTTTATGTCCAACATGTTAGGAGTTTAGGAGTCACCACTCCATCTTAACAAGTAAAAAGCTAAACAACAACGACAACCAAAACTGAAAAAATCAACAATTCTTCTTAGACCCATCAGAGAAATGAGGTCACAGGGAAAACTGCTATCCTCAGAACTGGAGAGACAGTCAGGTAGGGAATCAGACTTACTGGAGTAGAAAACCTCTGTAGGAATCAGTACCGGGGTAGAAAAATCTGAACTGTAATTGATGAATTGGTAAAGGCTCAGTGTGGACAAGTCTGAAAGTTAAAAACTCCAGCAGGACTTAGTCATTAGGGAGCCTCCACACTTCTGTGAATTTTACCTACAGGAGCTTCATAGTGAGTATAGGAGAAAAATTCCCTCAGACTTCTGTCAGAGGAGAGGAGAAAGAACCATTTTGATGTTTGCCTGAGCATTCTAGTCTTCTTAAGGAGGATAAGTTTCTCCTGCTCTCAGGAGAAGCTATTTCACCAGAGACTAATATAATATGACTTATCAGAGCCTAACCTACTTTGGGGAAGGGAAATATACCACTCCAGCACTCTCTAGCCAATTTGTCCCACATAAAGGAGAAAAAAATTCTGAGAAGCACTGATGAAATTGGCAGTTCAGTTGCACAGACTTACAAAAAGACAGACCTAATCACAGGACTATAGAACATATCCTCTCCCGGCAAACCCCACATTACAACAGGCCTATTCACTACAAATTATTTTACCCAGTATAGAAAGCCCACCTTTTCACACACAAAAACATTGTAAGACATACTAAAAGGCAAAAATTATAGTTTGAAGAGATAGAATGAACATCAGAACCAGAGTCTGTTAAGGCAGGAATGTGGAATTTTAGACCAGGAATTTTTTTAAAATATAATTAATATGCTAAAGGTATTAATGGAAAAAATAGACAACATGCAAGAACAGATGGGTAATGTCAGTAGGCATATGGAAATCCAAAGAAATAATTTTTTTAATTACCAGAGATTAAAAACATTGTAACAGAAATGAAGAAACCTTTGATGGCTCATTAGTAGACTAGACATGGCAGAGTCCTAAACCTCTAAGGTTGAGGATATCTCAATAAAAGTCTCTAAAACTGAGAAGAAAAGAGGAAAAAAAGACTGAAAACTCGAAACAAAATATCCAAGAGTTATGAGATGACTACAAAACTACCTTATATTGTTTCAAACCAGTTTTCCTGATATAAAATTCAGGCAAGCACAGCCAAGGGGAAAAAAAAGTCTATATAATTGATTCACTTAAGGAAAAATGCACAGATGTAATAACCATGAGGAATGGCTGCTTGGGAAGAAGAGCCCCACCTCCAGTGGATGAAACATAGAACACATTTGTGACCCCAATCTTGTTTTGTCTTCATGCAAGTAATCCACAAATGCTAATCTCTTCTTTTCTTTCTCCTTTCACTTTAGTTTTCTGAGGGTTAGCTCTTAGATACTGTGTAATGCCCCACCAATATATATAATTGTCTGCCTTGTATACCATAGTTCTCTCATGTGGCTCAGGCCTCTTCTAGTCCTTAGTGTTCTTTTGGAACACTTAATTACCCCTACAACATAGATCCCTTCAACAGCAACAAGAAAGACACAAAGAAGCTCTCAAGGAAGCTGATTATTTTCATTTTGCTCCATTGCCTTTGGGTGAAACTCTCTTCACAAGATTCTCATTGATGTCAGAACAGTAGAGCTTAGCCCTGGCCTATATTGTGTGCCTGGACTTATATCTGGCCAAGAATAGATGCCACCAAAGATTCAAACTACTTTTCAAACAGCTTCGGCTTATAAATCTTTAAACACGTTTTACTGAGTTTCCTACCCACCCCTCAACCCAATCCTTAGGAAAATGTATCTACATATTTGTGTTTCATGCACAAATGACAAATGTATCTAATGAGCAGATTTAAAAGCTGTTTGATCCATTGAGCATATTGGGAGTTTTTTTAATTTTTTGTTTTTGTCTTTTAAATTTTGATTTATATTTGCTTTAATTCAGTAAATTGTTTCAACATACATATTAGTGCATGCTTGATGTGACTAGAAAATGACTTTAGTAATATAGCCATAGCTAATCACTACTGAAAATATAAAGTAAAATTTACTGCAGGGTACAGTCAGTTTAACACATATTCTATTTGACATGATGGAAATGTGTGGAAAATAATTGAGGAAAAGAAAAATAATTATTTTAGGCCCCTTAAGTAAGTCTTTTCAGAAGACATTAATGGAGGTCAAAATCATCCCATTAACCCACAAAAGCAGAGTCTATGTTGTAGGTAGAATTCTAAGATGGTCCCCAAGTTTCCCAGCCTGTGATGTATACGGCGTACGTTTTCCTCTCCCATTGTATGTGGGCAGACCTATGCATATGATGCAATAATCACTCACTTGATTAGATTTGATGATAAATGTGAAAGAATTTTGAATATATAATTAAGGTCCCAAATCAGCTGACTTTGAGATAATCAAAAAAGAATGAAGGAAGGATATAACAATGGTAAGAGCAGAAATAAATGAAATAGGAATTTAAAAGACAGTAGAAAAGATGATTGAAAAAAGGGGTTTTTTTTTAAAGATAAACAAAATTGACCAATCTTCAGATAGACTCACAAGAAAAAAAGGAGATGATTCATAAATAAAATCACAAATGAAAGGGGAAACATCAACTGATAACACAGAGATATTAAAGATCATAAGAAACTATTAGGAACAATTACATGCCAACCAGTTAGGTAACCTAGAGAAAAAACAGATAAATTCCTAGAAATATACAACCTACCAAGACTGAATTAAAAAGAAATAGAAAATCTGAACAGACCAATCACTAGTAAGGAGATTGAATCAGGAATCAAAAGTCTCCCAAGAAAGAAAAATGCAGGACCAGATGGCTTCACTGGTGAATTCTACCAGACATATAAAGAAGAATTAATGCCAAACCTTCTCAAACTTTCCAAAAAAAATTGAGGATGAGGGAGCACTTCCAAACTCATTTATAAGGCCAGCATTACCCTGATACCAAAGCCAGACAAAGACACTACAAAGAAAGAAAATTACAGGCCAATATACCTGCTGGACATAGATGAAAAAATCCTCATCAAAATATTAGCAAACCAAATTCTACACTACATCAAAAGGATCATACACTGTGACCAAATGGGATTTATTTCAGGGGTGCAAGAATGGTTCAACATCCACAAATTAATCAATGGGATACACCCCATTAAGAAAATGAAAGATAAAAGTCATATGATTACTTCAATTTGTGCAGAAAAAATATTTGACAAAATTAAAAATTGTTTCATGATAAAAACTCAGCAACCTGATACAAAGACTGTACCTCAACATAATAAAGGCCATGTATGGCAGCTAATATACTCAATGTTGAAAAGCCGAAAGCTTTTCCTCTAAGATCAGAAACAACACAAGGGTGCCCACTGTCACCTCTTCTACTCAATATAGTACTAGGAATCTTAGCCAGAGCAATTATACAATAAGAAATAAAAGGCACCCAAATCAAAAAGGAAAAAGTAAAATTATCCCTGTTTGCATATGACATGATATTATATATAGAAAACCCTGGGGCGCCTGGGTGTCTCAGTCATTAAGCATCTGCCTTCAGCTCAGGTCATGATCCCAGGGTCCTGGGATCGAGCCCCACATCAGACTCCCTGCTCCGTGGGAAGCCTGCTTCTCCCTCTCTCACTACCCCTGCCTGTGTTCCCTCTCTTGCTGTGTCTCTCTCTGTCAAATAAATAAATAAAATCTTTAAAAAAAAAAAAAAGTAAGAAAGAAAACCCTAATGACTCTATCAAAACACTGTTAGAACTAATAAATGAGTTCAGTTAAGTTGCAGGATACAAAATCAACAAACAAAAATCTGTGGCATTTCTATACCCTAACAATGAACTATTGGAAAGAAAAATTAAGAAAATAATACCATTTACATAACATCTAAAATAATAAAATACTTAGGAATACATTTAACCAAGGAAGTAAAGGCTCTCTACACTGAAAAACTATAATATGTTGATGAAAGAAACTGAAGAAGACACTAATAAATAGATATTCCATGTTCATAGATTGCACAAATGAATATTGTTAAAGTGTCTATACTACCTAAAGTGATCTACAAATCCAAGGAAATCCCCATCAAAATTCTAATGGCAATTTTCATAGGCATAGAAAAAAAAATCCTAAAATTCATGTGGAACCACAAAAGATCCCATATGGCCAAATCAATCTTGAGAAAGAACACAGCTGGAGGTATCATGTAGGAGAGTACAACTTAAATGTTCACACCAAAAACAAACCAAAAAAGGTAAATATGTGAAGTGATGGCTGTGTTAATTAACTTTATGGTGGGGGATCCTCTCACAGCATGTAGGTATATCAAATCATCACATTATAATACTTTAAATATATAACAATTCTATTTATCAATTATACCTCAATAAAAAGATTTTCCTGAGTGGGCCTGATCTAATCAGATGTACCTTTAAAAGGAATTGAATTCTTCCTAATGAAAGTGACTCAAAGCATCAAAGAAATTCTGCTGTTGTCCTTGAGGAGTAAGTTCCTATGGTGTGAAGGGGCTAAGGTGGCAAGAACCTGAGAGTGGCCTTGGCAGCTGAGAGTGGTTCCAGCCAAAAGCCAGCAAGAAAACATTGTGGTCATACATGCAAGAAATGAATTCTGCCCACAACCCTAGAGAGTATGAAGTGGATGTTTCCCTAGTTGAGCTTCAGATAAAGATGCATCTAACTGACTCGTTGATTTCAGCCTGGCACAGAGGATGCAACCAAAATATGCTGGATTCTTGACCTATGAAACTGTGAGATAATATTTGTGTTGTTTTAAGTTGCTGAGTTTTTGGTAATTTGTTACACAGCAATTTATTACACAGCAGAGAACACACAGTCTATGAAGCAGAAGTGTTTCTTACTTGAAGGACTCTTACCTTCACTCTGTCTCCAGAATCTAGTCAATAGTCCTTGGTGCAGATTCTTCACCAGGAGGTTACAAACGGCTTTCGCAGCCTCCTTGTTTTCTGCTTTTCCCCCAACACAAACCTTTCCCTTCAAGCGTATTAAATGTTTCTCTGTGCCCAGAGTAAGACACACTCTTATTATTGAACCTTATCACATACTTTGCTTTTTTCATGGAATGCCCTCCCCACCTACTCATAGTTCAAAATCCAGATCCAGTGTCAGTTGCCTTATGAAGATGCCCCATGTCAGCCTTGCTATTATCATTCCATTATGCTGTCATAATTAATAAAAGTTTTTGTAAATCTTCTGTAGCAGAGAAGTGTTGGATATGTCTTTATGTCAGCAAACACAATGACTGGCACATATTGGATTTTAAGCAACTGGTAGCTATTTGCTGAATAAACAATATTGGGTGAATTAATTGTTGAATAAATTGAGTGAATAAATAGATCTAGATCAGGACCAAGATTAATAACGGTGTAAAAGTGAGAGTTGCTATATGAAACTATTGGAATAGGTATAGTCCTGGTTTCTTTTTCTTTTCTTTTTTTTAAATCTCATAACATAGAGCACTTCGTTCTGTCTGTAAAGTAGTCATTACAAGTGTGGCTTGTATGGCTTGTAGCATCACCAATAAGTTAAGATTGAAAGAATTTTAAGTCCAAAATTGTTATAATTGTAAACTCAGCTTCTGTTCCTTTCACCCCTAAGGTTCCTGTTATAATAGTATTACTATTAATAATCATGATAAAAACTAACACATATCGTGCATGTTGTTTAAGCATTTTATATGTATTAGCTAATTTAGTATTTACAATAACTCTTATAATAACCCTTTAATGTAGATTCCATATATTACAGATGAGGAAATGTAGGCACAAAGAGACTGAATCATTCTGATAGTGTTAGAGCTAGAATTTGAATCCAGGCAGTCTGACTTTTTGTGCTCTTGGCTACTTGATTACTACCTTATAGTAGTAACTAGAGTAACTATGTTACCTCTTTAATGATGAAAGTGATGGCGATAGTGAAGTTGCATTGGTTTCTTGCATATACTGATTTGGTGGAAGGGGAATGAGTGCAGAAGATTCCATAGACTTTTCTCCACTCAAACCTACTTTACTTGGCATCATCCTGCTTTCCTAGGGCACCGTCAAAGCCCATCTGACCTTAGAATTCAGAATATTCCTGTATTCCCATCAAGCCTTGCAAGTACCCTGTCAAAGTTTCCTGTGTTTTTTCATTTCTGCCGTAGAAAACAAGTTTCAAAAGCTGCTGTTTGTTGAAAACTTACTCATTTAGACATGACAATTTTAAAATTACTTGTAAAGGCCCTGATTATGTTTCTCAGCACTTCCTAGCTGAGGGGAAGGGAGTGCAGATTTGTTTGTGGTATTTTTAGAGCCAGAAATATTTAAATCCTTTCATGGAGTGAACAGTTGATAGAGAAACAAGACCATGGGTTCTCAGAGCCGCTTCCCAAGGCCCTGGATCAGCAGCAGGTGGAGTGGTGTCCAAACACAGATTAACATTTTCTTTTACCCTTCTCATCCCCTTGGCAGTTCTCTTATGAGACAAGAATCAATGGTACAGAGCCATATTTGATCTCTTTTATATGGGTGATTTCCATAAAGTTTGGAGGAGTGACGGGTGTCAGGGGCCAGAGATCATGAAACGGGAAAAAAGCTTTTCACAGGCAAAGGACAATCTTAATTAGCAAAATCATTTCATTTTATCTCTGACAGTTTTGAAAGCATACTCTTTGGAGGCACATCTGAAATAAAGTTTTCTGTTGTTTTCTCATCCTTGATAAAGCTCAGAGGTGGTTTTGTTTTCTTTTTTGGTGCTTCTGCCACCCTGGTCTGCAATCTATAGGAAAATCAATGGGCTGCTTTTGCATTTAGTACACATGCAGTGATGTATTATGTATTGCACAGAATTGGCAAGATTTTTAGCATTTTGAAACAAAGCAATCATTACAAGTATTGCAAAGGATGGTGTTATGCTATGGGTGATAATTGTCAGCAGTATAGCCAACACAATTTTTCTTAAACTCAGTGCAAAAGTGAATTTGTTTACACAGATTCTAAATTCATGTCAAAGGGCAAAACTCCGAGAATAACAAAGACAGTATTCAAATCGAACAGGAAGCGGGACTTGATCTAACAGATACAGACTCACTCTAAATCAGTAGTAATTGTGAGAGTGTGGTACTGGTGCAGAGAGAGGCAAATGGAGCAGTCCAACAGAACTAAGAGCCCCAAGACACACTCAAGCATATATGGAAACTGGATATGTGATTGAGGGGGCATGGCAAATTGGTGGGGGAAACTGGGTTTTTTTTTAAGTGAGACTAATAGAATGTTGGGTTTTTTTAGGATTTATTTATTTATTTTTAGAGAGGGAGGGAGAGAATGCCAGGATGGGGGGAGGGGCAAAGGGAGAGAGAGAGAGAGAGAATCTCAAGCAGACTCCCAGCTGAGCACAGAGCCCGAAGCGGGGCTCGATCTCAGGACCCTGAGACCACGACCTGAGCCGAAATCAAGAGTCAGGTGCTTAACTGACTGAGCTACCCAGGTGCCCCATAGAATTGTTTTTATATGAAAAAATAAAATTATATCCTTAAGTCCACCATTCATACACCAAACATAACCCCAAATGGATTAAGATCTTAAACGTAAAAGTTCTGTGTAAGAAAATATTTCTATGTTGTCAGTTGAGAGAAGTATTTCATGATAATAAGAAGGTACAGCTGTTTATTCTGTGACTTTTTTAAAGTTTTATTGAGGTATAATAGATATATAATAAACTGCACATAATAAAGTGTATAATAAATTGAAATATATATATACCTATGATAGCACACCATAGTCAAGACAATAAACGTATTATCCGCCCCAAAAGTTTATTAATGCCCCTTCATAATCCTGCTTTCTGACATTCTGCACACAGAACCCATATGACCATTCATTTGCCACTGTCACTATATAAAGTGTCACTAAAGAAGCTAACTTATGCTGCATAAACATGCATGTAAACACATACACTATGGATCTCTGCATTACAAATCAGAAAATAATGCATACTGAGATATGGAGCCAGATTTTACTGGGTAACACTCATCTGACAAGGTAAAGGCAAATCTAAAAACAACTATTCAATAGATTATGCATAATTACACTCTTAATTTGAATTGAAAAAAAATCTAATGGGCACCTAGGAAGCACTTTCACAGGTAAGCCCAGTAGATTGTTAAAACTTTTAAGTGAGGATTTCATGTCTCAAACTTTGTGCTTGGAAACAACATACCCCCTCAGCCTCCCAGGTTGGCAAAAAATAGCTCTAATTCATCAGCTAATGGCTCATTTCTCCACTCTCTTAGTGTAATCAGACATAGTGTTATATGTCTATGGGCTAATGCTGTTTTTAAAATTGATTTTGTAATTTTGGTGTCAGAACTTATAGGATATTCATTTGCTATTCAAGAAGCCATTAAGGTTCTTTACCAGGTCTGATTTATTTGCGACTATCTGACTCTAGTCGACTTAGCTAACATTCCACTTGTCCGTATGCTATTTGAGAAGGGAGATCAGATCTTATTCATCGTTGAATGTCCTACAACACTGGGTCAGTTCTTTGCACATAACAGGTTATTTAGTCACTATTTATTAAATTGAATTAAATAAAATTGAATAGATCATTTTAATAAGTCATGGAAACACCGCTTTTAGTGCAATTCTGTTGCCTTAAGCCCAAAAGGAGCATAAGAAGCAAAGATTCTGGTCTCTCCCAGTGTAGGAGAACCCAAAGAATTTAACTGAATTGCTTTTTTTTAAAGACTTTATTTTTTTTTAAGTAAACTCTACCCCCAGTGTGGGACTTGAGCTCATGACCCTGAGATCAAGAGTCGCATATCTATAGACTGAGTCAGCCAGGCACCCCTAAAAGAAAACTTTTTAACTGTTAGCCATTCCTTACATTTTATTCCTTACTTCCTTTGGATTACTGGTTCTCAAAATGGGTTGCACATAGGATTATTTGGGGGAGTTTTGAAAGATTTTTATGCCCAGGCCACAACCAGATCAATTAAATGAAAATTTGAGGATGAGACTCAATCATCAGTAATATTTAAAACACTTTAAGTGATTCAATCACTTCAGAACACTGCTTTAGGTGGAGGTGAAGAGTAACTTGACAATCATTCTTCCCCCATCTTTCTTCATTGTATCCTGAAACAACTACCAACCCTCTCATAGCTGGAGAAGGTTAGAAAAGTTATCTGTTTTGACATGACACTGAACATAAATCACTAAGTTTCCAAAGTTAAAATGTGGTCCTGGCCACTGGTGGCAGTTGTCCAAAACTGGAGAATGCTTGGTAGGATAACTTTAAGCAAAACTTAAAAAGATTCCAGCAGATTGTGTTGCAAATTAATTAAACCTTTATCAGCATATGGATGTTATAATTTAGAGATTCCTTTTCCTTCCGTCTCCTTTCCTTACTCATTCTGTTCACACATATTCTTGAAGTGAGAGATAATCAATTTACAATGGTTCTTCATAAATTATCTTTCAGTTACTATTATTTGGGGCTTTGGTTAGGGCATTTAAATGTTTGTTTGGTTTTAACAATGTAATACAAAATAGTTCTTTCAGAGGATAAAGGAACTTGCCAGAAATAATATTATCTCCTCTAAGGTCAAATGAGTTCCCTTGATACCCCTACATGTACATGTTTAAAACAAGAAATCAGTATACATTATAGATACAAATTATTCATCCTGTGGTTCTTATTCTGTTTTTATCTTTCATCTAAACCAGCATATTTATGAGATCCTTCTTCACTGGAAACTGACTTTAGTCAAAATGTTTCAAATCATTTTTTAAAAGAAGCCAAAATGTTTCTGACTCATGACAAAGCAATTTTCTTTTTTAAATCACAAGCTAACTTGCAGGGCATTTTATGCTATCTTTCTCCCTCCAGTTTATCTTGGATATTATTTTTGTATCTCTCCCAAATGAGAACCGATTATAGACAGTTGTGTTTTGCTATGATCTGGTTAAGGAAGTAGGTTCTGTATAATCTAGTATATAGTCACCGGAAAATATAACTAAAAATAATTTTCTTTTTAATTTCAGGAGAAATATATATAAGGAAATTCTTTTAACAGGGCATCGCTTACAATTTGTAAGAGAGCATTAAGTGTTTAGGTCAATGGTGCTAAATACAGCTGTATATTAATACCTAGATATTTATTCACTTGCTTATTTCATAAGTATTTGTTAAGCATCTAGATTATTACAGATGCTTCCTCTTGGAGATACATGTATGAATATGAGAGTCTCTTTCCTAAATTTATAGAACAGCACTATAAACTGCATGCTGGTGAGGGTTCACCAAACTCATGCAGGGAAGAGGGTTCTTCTGTAAGTAATCATTTTTGTTTTGTTTTTAAGCATATAAAAAATGCTTAAAAACAGAATATAAGTTTCATATAACATTGTTTTTTATATGTATAGGACACTTATAAGGTTGTTTTATTATGATGATGATAGTGCCTTTTTAAAAAATCATAAAAAATCTGTGCTTTTGCATGGCTCTGGATGATAAAATTTGCATTAATCTCTCTCTGGAACTTTATCAATGGAAGCAATATTATTCCAATACAATAACAATTTGTTTTTTTCTGTATAGCACATCATTGGGCATAGGGTAAAACAAACAAACAAAAAACAAAAAAAGACATGGAATATTACTTTCTCAGGTGATCTGAACACATAAATATTTTAAAGCAGTGATTCAGAAGAAACTTCAAAGCAGCTAATATAGACACACTCTGTGAGGATAACGAAGAATTAACCATAATCTTAACTGTGATGTAAGTGCTTTATGAAGAAAGTTATGCTTGTTATAGTAGAGATGAGGGGCTGAAGGTGTTTTTACTGAAAATACAGTTTTACTTGATTATATGTAGCTCAGGGAAGCTCATCTCCCAAGGCAGAATCCAAATTGGGATATTACTCACTTGAAAGAGTTTAAATTATTTGGTCTCTGTGTCTGCTCCCCCACAGGAACAATGAGACTTGTCATTTTCTTATGATCGAAGGATCCCCTGTAGGCTTTACTGACACCTTGTACATCATACAATGTTGGCCCACTATGTCCAGATGCAAAATCAACAAGGGGTCTTCAGATGAGCCAAGACCATGCACATGCAGTTGGTTGCCAGAGAATCCGTGTCTCAAGGAGTCAGACTTTCTGGGTTAGAATCTGGTAGAGCATCATTCTGTGAATGACATGAAAATATATGATGATCATAAGCATCTTTGCAATTTTGATCAACACATAACTAGTTAGCAAGGTGATGGAACAGGGAAACAAAAACAGTACTAGCTAATACTTACACAATGAATAACGATTCCAAGCACTGCTCTAAGGGCTTTTATATCTTAGTTAATTTAATCCTAAACACAATCCTATGAGGTTGGTATTATTATTATATTCATTTTATAGATGAGGAGACTGAGGCAAAGAAACGTCTTTCTTATGCAAGACTTTCTTATGTTGTCCAGCTAATAAATGGGGAACAGGGAATCAAACTTAGGCAGTCTGACTCCAGAGTGTGTGCAAATTAACCATTATGCAATGCTGTCTGTCATGGGAAATAAAGGTAACATCAATCTGCTTCAAAACTAAAAATAAAGTGTTTACATTGTGCTTTTCAGGGCATTGGGGACAAGAATAATAGCCAAACAAAAGTAGTTAGGAGGAGGTAAAAGAGAGAGAGAGAGAGAGAATGAATTAATAAATACATGATTATGCCCCAGGGGAAATGTAAACTGTAGAATAAGTTACTTAAGCCTAAAACCCCAGCCAATAGATGACACAAAACTTTAAAACAAATGTCATCTCTGCAGGACTTTAAGAAGATATAGAGTGTCATACAAATCAGTGAAAGGGCATTATAGCTCCAAAAGTTTAGGAATTATTTACTTTCAAGAAACATATATTTATTTTCTCAATCTCAATATTTCTTTAAAAGTTAGTACATCTCAAAATGGATGAGGAAAGAGGTTTGGGGCAAGAAATAGATTTTAACAATAATGGAGACTTGACTCAGGGTTTGTCTTCCAGTTTGTAGAAGTTCCCTGCTCTCTTTACTGCTGCATGAACTTTATAATCCAGTGAAAGGAAGTCAGACCCTGAAATTGTTTTTACTTCATCAGGTGACATTTTGTTGTGGCTGGATAAAGCATTTCATTTCCTTGTGATTCAGATTCTCCATTTGTTAAATGGGGTCAAAGGATCATTGTGTACTTTCTTACAAAAAGTTTTGAACAAATATATTTTGAGACTTTTAAAAGAAAGAGGATAGAAAACCCATGAGAGTAACATGATTTCTGAGAGATTTAGAATGACTTAGACTTGGGTGTCATTTAAATAATTTTAAGCTTTGAGTTTTTATTTGATTATGCTATATTTTGACATTATTCAGTTTATGACATAATAGAAACTGACATTACAAAATATGATGTTTTCCAGCCCTTCTGCATGAATTAACCTTGGGGGCTGTTATTCCTGGTTATCTCATTGGGGTCTTTCTCTGCTTCTCCAGGGCATTTGTACCCTGTTTATACAGCAGAGCCTTTCAACAGAAATATAAGTCATTTCCTGTAAAGTGTACCATCTACTTCTAATCTCTTGCTTATTCCCATGAGCTGCTGGAGGATTTTAAGAAAGCCATAATGCAATTTTCCATCCTTCCTCCTATTCTCAAGAGTAAAACTCCTGCTACATATTATATGCCAGGCCTCAGTGAAAGAAAAACTGCTCCACCACACAGCTCCCACCCTTTCAGGTGATAAATGGAGGCAAAATGCAAGGCTAGTGAGGAAGACAGCCTTTCTTGCTTGACTGGACAGTGGTCAAGAGTTTCAAGCAAGTCCTGTCAGTACAATCAGGACACATCTTTTTTTTTTTTTTTTGAGAGATGCTATTCACTTTAATATTATTTACTTTCATATTTATTTCATATTATTTATTTTTTAATTTAAATTCAATTAATTAACATATGATGTATTATTTGTTTCAGGGGTACAGGTCCGTGATTCATCAGTTGTATATAATACCCATGCTTATTACAATACATACCCTCCCCAATGTCCATCACCCAGTTACCCCATCCCCCCACCTCCTTCCCCTCCAGCAACCCTCAGTTTGTTTCCTGAGATTAAGAGTCTCTTATGGTTTGTCTCCCTCTCTGGTTTTGTCTTGTTTCATTTTTTCCTCCCTTCCCCTATGATCCTTTGCCTTGTTTCTCAAATTCCACATATCAGTAAGATCATATGATAATTGTCTTTCTCTGATTGACTTATTTCGCTTAGCATATAATACCCTCTAGTTCCACCCACATCAAGGGCACACTTTTTTAAGTAAAGGGAGAGGAAACCAAGTTAGATTATCCTAAAATGGAAACTATTGACTGACTGAAGGAATATTGAGAAGTATGGGGGCAGTAGATTTATTCAGAATATTTAGACTTCGATAAAGTTAGAAAATAGCAAAAGACCAGGCTTCTAGTGATTTTAGTAATTCTGTATTCTTCTTCTGAAATCTTTCTGTTTGCCCCCAGTATATTTCACTGAACCTACATGATACCCCAGTGCATCATATACTACAAAGCTCCATGCAGGTGTAGGGGCCAAGGGCAGGCCATCCCAAGATGGGCCATGTTGGCATAAAGATTATTTTGAGTTAAAAAAACAGTCAAAACACAGCAGGTTCAGGAAAAGCTCTTTACTTCCTCCACAACTGCCTAAAAACAATTTAGATAAGGGACCTGCTCCAAGAAGAGAGCTACCACCATACAAAACTACATCATGATGTGCATTGGCCTGGTAGAGAGGGAAGACTCTACGGAGGCCTGTTTGATCAAAGTCCTCTATGCCCCATTGTTTCTGCTGGTCCAACAAACATTTGTTTACCAAACATTTACTCTTTTTCAGCTTCCTGTGAAATGCATTCCTTCTCTTTGAAGTCCCAGACCCCTACCCACTTCTCCTTGGTTCAGGATGACATATATACCTCATTTTGTCTGACTCTCTTTGGAATTTCCATGTCTGTGTGGATTCTCTATACATACAAAATTGAATTTTATTTTCTCCTGTTAATCTGCCTCATGTCAATTGGATGCTTAGTCCAGGTCTAGAAAGACTTTGAAGGGGACAGGAGATTCTTACTCCCTGATACAGGTTTATTTATTTTTTAATCTGCTATGATTCTGAGTTTATTTTTTTTTCCCTAAAGCTTTCTATTACAGTTATCTTCATCTCATATTATTTTGTTATTTACATGTAGTCATTTAACCAATTCATTAGTCATTCTTTCTAAGTAGGCCTGTTCCTTCTGATGAGGGAGCAGAAGGCTGGCTGAAGACAAAGCATAAGCTGACACCCTACACTCCCCCGCCCCCCACTTTGGGATATATGTGACATTCCTCAGGCACTCCTGGCTGCCCTAAAGGAAAAACAAAAGGTTTAAAAAAAAAAGGGGGTTAACTGATAGAGATCACAATCCTGCAGGACAAGAGTCTCCCTCAGTTTACAAATGTCCTAGTGATTTACAAGGAAGAAGCTTTCTTATCAGTAGCCTAACTTCCAGAGACCCATAACTCAGTTCCTGAAGCCCTAACATCACCCTTCCCTCCATAAAATTAAGGGAGGCTGAGGCGGAAGGAAATGTAAATAAAATGGAATTTGTTCTAAACCCAAAGCCCATTGACAAGGACGTGTGATAGGAGGAATGTATTATTCCTCCAGGAAACTCCCAACTGTCTTCATGTTAGTGCCTCATTAGAGGGGGAAACAGCCTTGGCTTGGCAATAATCAGGCCTCCAGTATCCTGAGAGTCTTTAGCATATGATAGTCCTTCTGGACACCCCCTTTTTCCTTACCTCCCCAGCTCCTGAGTATAGAATCAGCACCCCTCACAACTCTGGGGCAGCAGCTCTTTCTGCCCACAGTTCGTGTCCCCGTGCTTTAATAAACCACCACCTTGCATCAAAGACACCTCAAGAATTCTTTCTTGGTGGTCGGCTCTGGACTCTACCCCACTGAACCTCACCTATATCCCAAAACTGCACCACTTTCCCCCTTCTCCTCCTCCTCCTGCTCCCTTTTTTCCTCCTTGTCTTTCCTTACTTCTTCTCTTCTTCCTCCTCCTCCTTCACTTCTTTTTTTTTCTCCTCCCTCCCCTTCCTCCTTCCTTTTCTGAGCTAAATGCCCTTTTGAATGAGTGACTTAAACAAAATATCCTTATCTATCTGAATGCTTTTCTGAAATTTTCTGTCATATTCATCACACAAGTTAAAACATAAGAAAAATGTTTAAGTGTTTCTAGGAGGTGTTTTTTTAAAACTCTATACTCTTTTGTAAGATACATACACAATGGAAATCATAATTTCATAGCTTTTATTTTATTTTATTTTATTTTATTTTATTTTATTTTATTTATTTGTCAAAGAGAGAGCACAAGCAGGGGGAGAAACAGGCAGAGGGAGAAGCAGGCTCCCCACTGGGCAAGGAGCCCAATGTGGGACTCGAACCCAGGACCCCGGGCAAAGGCAGACACTTAACCAACTGAGCCATCCGGGTGTCCCTCATAGCATTATTTAAATAATATTTTTGAAAAGGAAATTTTTATTAATTTTAGTTTTATATACTCTTTAAAAATGCTGGTTGATGGAGTTTGAGAAGACACAAATCTGGGCTGAGACAGTATAGTGTAGTAGTTGAAAGCAGGGGTTTTGAAGTCCAGAAGCCTAGTGTATGGATCCCTGTGTGATAGCCTGTGTGACCTTTGGTAGATTACTTCACATCTTAATCCCCTGGTTCCTCAGTTGTAAAGTGAGAATAATAATGTGCCTACTTACTAAGATCATTACCATGGCTAAAGAAGGAGGGTAAGTTTTTTTGCAGGGTGTCTGGTATGTAGCAATGAATCAATAAATTGTAGTTATTGTTTGTAGTTGCATTGTATTACCTATCAATTCTTTTCCTCTTTTTCTTTTTCTTCTTTTTTGTTTTTCTTTTCTTTAGTTACCAACAACAACAAAGAAATTAAGACAGTTCTTTGTGTTCCATGTGTTGGAGTAGAGATGCTAGGAATAAATGAACTGCAAGGCCTCCTGGAAGATTCCGAATTTGGTGGTTCTTTTTGATGGTATTTAAACACTATAGATGAAAAGAGAGGAAAGGTGTAAAGACAGTAACTCTGCTGGGAGTTTAGAAGACATTAAATATCACAGGAATAGATGCAGAGCTAAACAGACCCAGGAGTAAAATCCACAAATAGTTTATAAGAACTATTACAAGGACAGCAAATTAAAAATGCAAAAGTAAAAAACATATGATTGTGTAAAAGTGTGCACACATGGGTATGTATGGGGAAAAGGGAACAGGAATAAAGAAATGAAGTAATGGCTATTTAACAATATTAACAATACTCTATGGACTATTTTTTTAAATTAAATGTACAGCCCAGGTAACCTTAGACACTGGTGCGATTTTTTTCATGTGATTTCCGTTTTCAAATCTTATAGCACCTTCATATTATCTATTAGTTTAAAATACTCTGAATCTTACAGGCTTCTCCCTGATTCTCATCACTAGTGACTAACTTGCTGTCACAGGCCCTCATTTTAGCTCTTCCAACATCCTTGCCATTCTGTGCATCTCTCATACATGACAGAACATCTATGCCTTTGTTAAAGGTAGCATTTTAACCTTGAATGCCTTCCTTCCACCTAATACTCATATCTAGGTTGCCTTCTGCCTTCCTTGGAATATGCTTTTAAAAAAAATCATATTTTTAGGTTTTACTTGTTAGAATCTATTATTTTTGCTTTCTATTTTTTATGCTTACTACTTTTTTATAAAAGATTCCATTTATTTATTTGTTTTAGAGAGAGAAAGAGAGTGCAAGTTGGGGAAGGTGTAAAACAGGGTGGGGGTGGGGGGAAAGAATCTCAAGCAGACTCCATGCTGAGTGCAGAGCCCAACACGGGGCTCAGTCTCATGACCCCTGAGATCATGACCTGAGCCAAAACCAAGAGTCAGTTGCTCAACCAACTGAGCCACCCAGGTGCCCCTAATTGGATTTTAAGCTTTTTAAGGTAAAGTGTCCTATTTTCTGCTTCAGTTGTATCTTCCACAGTAATGAAAAGAGAAGTAGCTCAATAATTGTTGATTGACCAGCATTTCGCAGTTTTTAATGTCTTCATATTTGTTATTATTTTAGTCATTTACACATGATGCATCTATTCATCTGTTTACCAACACAAAAATATAACTAATACTCATATTTGCAATATATTATTTGCATTTTCTTAAAAAATTTTTGCATTTAATATTCTTACTTATGTGTCTTCCATGAATGCAAAAGATAATGTTTCTTTTTCAATCACAAAGACATCCTTTTGCTCAGCTAATTAGGTCCTCTTGATTATCCTTTGAGACCTATCATCCATGTCAGAAGTTAAAGAATATTTTGTTCTCACTTATTCTACCAGGTTCTCCTACATTAGTTTAATTTTGAATGCATTCTTGTGGTGAAACTCTTTGATCTTTAGTCATAACTTATTAAATCTCTCTTCTGAAATGCACCATCCCTTCATTTTATATCACGGTGCCATTCCAAATCATGTGTATCTTTCAAAATCCATTTCAAATGTCATGTACTTCATGACACCATTCACAATTCATTTCTCTCTTTTGGACTTCTTCAGTGCTCTGATTTCACCAATGAACATCACATTTTGCTTTTCATTCATTCAAATTCATTGAGCACCTTTCACTTGTTGGGCACTGTATTATGCCATAGAGACACAAAGATGAATGATTCAGAATCTCTGCCCTCAAAGGTGTTGCAACTAGTGGGGAAGACAAAACATTATGTGGTAGGTTTAGTAATGTAACTAGCCACATTAGTATAGGAAGCTAGAGGGGAGAATCTTCTGGGCCCTAGAAAAGTGTATCTAATAAGCCAACATCTAAACCAAGCCTTAAAAAGTGAGTATGGAGTTGGGAAAGTTAGTAGAAGTATTTCAGTTAGTGGGGAATGCTTAGAGGAGACAGAGAGAAGTGGTTTGGAATGATGACAGGCCCAGGGTGTTTGGTGAAGTAAGGAGCTAATGTACAGAGAAGGTGTATTTGAATTCTGGTCTAAGAATGCTTGAAGTCTGCTCCCTTAGAATGATAACAAGATTTAAGGTAGAGAAGGAGCCCACTAGAGCATACCATTAGCTTGAGATTTAATTTTTTTTCAAATGAGCCCATACAGTTTGGGACAGGACTTGCATTCATTTTATAGTTTAACATACTAAGAATAATTGCATGGAATGAAGCCTAGGGAGCATTTAGTAATAAATTAGTAGTAAACAGATTTCTGTTACTATGCTGTGATTAAACATATTGCTTAATTGAATCGACTAATCAATATTTTGGAGGCTACTGTGGTGGAGCCAAGTAACCTTAAAATAAAAATATTAGTTATTATTTGACTTATATACTCAAATTTTGTAAATGACACTAGTGCCTGATAAAGTGCTGAGTCTAGACCATAGAAGCATTCAACTATTTTGATTTGAACCACTAATGAATCAAGTATAAGTTTTTTAATTCATTATTCTATGTGTCCTATTGAATCTTTTATAATAAGTAAACTATGTATAAGAAAGTACGAATAATCTCAGTATAAGAATTTTATGTTCTACCTCTCTTCAAATTTCTACGTAGAGGATTACCAGTGAATTCTTTAAAGTCAAGCCCATTGTATAGCTTGGTGGTTATCAGATCAACTTTCTTATTCTGTTTAATATTTGTGAATTGCTTGATAATATAATGAGTATCATACCTATATCTGAATAAATCTGAAAGGAATAAATATTATATTGGATGAAAACAAATCAAGGAAATTATATTTAAGAAGACTATGGAGGCCTGTAGTCAGGGTTAAAAATATCATACTCAGATATTGTGCTTAGGGAAGGTCTACTCTGATAGCAGTTATTGTAAAAAAAAAAACAAAAAAAAAAAACTTAATTGTCTATAAGCTCAGTGTGAACAAAAAAAATTGTGATTGGATGCTTAAAACAAGCGAATGCACATTAATTTATTATTAAGCTGCAAGAGTAGGGGAGCAGTATTTGAATCAATGAAGGCAATAGACCCATTTTCCCATTGTTCACTGCCATTGTCAGACCACTTATGGACTATTCACGTGGAGATGGTTCATCTTACATTTAAAAGATGGTAAAAAACTGTTGGTGGAAAAGCAAGCTCATGCAGCCACTCTGGAAAACAGTATGGAGGTTCCTCAAAAAGTTGAAAATAGAACTACTCTATGACCCAGCAATTGCACTATTAGGTATTTACCCCAAAGATATAAATGTAGTGATCCGAAGGGACACCTGCACCCCAATGTTTATAGGATCAACGTCCACAATAGCCAAACTATGGAAAGAGCCCAGATGTTCATCAACAGATGAATGGATAAAGATGTGATACACACACACACACACACACACGCGCGCACACACACACACTAGAATACTACTCAGCCATCAAAAAAAAAAAATGAAATCTTGCCATTTGCAATGATGTGTATAGAACTAGAAGGTATTATGCTAAGCTAAATAAGTCAGTCAGAGAAAGACAATTACCATATGATCTCACTCATATGTGGAATTTGAGAAACAAGGCAGAGGATCATAGAGGAAGAGAGGGAAAAATAAGATAAAATCAGAGAGGGAGACAAACCATAAGAGACTCAAAATCATAAGAAACAAACTGAGGATTGCTAGAGGGGAGGGGATGGGGGGATGGGGTAATTGGGTGATGGACATTAAGGAGGGCACATGATGTAATGAACACTGGGTATTTATAAGACTGATGAATCACTGAACTCTAACTCTAAAACTAATAATACACTATATGTTAATGAATTGAATTTAAATTAAAAAAATAAAAGATGGTAAAGAACTTAGAAACTATGAAATATGAATAATAAGGAAATTTTGAATACTCAACCTGGAAAAAAAATTAACAAAAACATGGTAGGAGTTTTTAAAGAGGAATTATTTGTATCATTTGTTATTTAGAGACTAATAAAATCAAAAGACAGATGTTACAAAGACGCATTTCATCTTCATGAGCGGGTTTACCCAAAATTAGAGTACGGAATGAGTTTTATAAAGAGGTCTGTTCTCAATCACTAAAGGCTTTTAATAATCTAGGTGAAGTTCTAGTAGGGATTCATTTGTGATGAAATTGGACCAGATGACCAATAATATTGCCTTCATTGTTCAGGTTTGGGGACTATGACTCCATAAAGCAAATAAGATATATTTGCTTAAGATGATATTCCAATGAAGATTTTTTTAAGGCTATGCTCTTAGATTTGTCTTCACTTCACAGTGAAAGGTGGAATTTCTTATAAAAACATTAATTTTATTGAACTTGTTATATTTTCTTTTTAAGATTTTATTTATTTATTTGAGACAGAGAGAATGAGAGAGAGCACATGAGAGGGGGGAGGGCCAGAGGGAGAAGCAGACTCCCTGCCGAGCAGGGAGCCTGATGCGGGACTTGATCCAGGGACTCCAGGATCATGACCTGAGCCGAAGGCAGTCGCTCTAACCAACTGAGCCACCCAGGCATCCCAGAACTTGTTACATTTTATTTTTACTATCACTTATTATTATTTATTATGTACCCAACAAAATGTGCTGTACACTTCCTAAGTATTATAATTAATCCAAACAACATCTCTACAAGGTAGAAATTATTGGTTTCATTTAGGATTAAGGAAAAATGGTTTGACAAAGTCTAGATAACTTGCCTAAAATCACACAGCTAGTAAATAACACAAAGATGTTATTCCATGCACATCAATAAAAGAATAAACTTGGAAGTGATACAGCATTATGATTTCAAGTAAGGGTGATTGGGGCTCAATCATTGCTTTGAAGACCCCAAAGACTTCCTCTTTCAGTACCTAGGGATGGCCAGATCAGATTCACATTTCACTGAGGCAGACTCCAGAAAGCCAAATTATGGATAAACAGATAAACATTCTGGGAATATTCACAACAATACTCTGTCCTCTTAGGGATGGTAGAAAAAAAATAAGTGGTTGATATTTTATTTATTTACCAAGACAAATTATAGTCAGGAGGTGTGAAAATATAGGAGAATGAATACATTCTCTCTTGCTAGGTTATTCATTCTATATGTTGAATGAAAAAGAGCTGAAGATCAACATGGAAATCATGGACATGCTTGGAGACCATGAAATTTGAGGAAGAAGAGTTAGATAACTCAGACTTTTGATGGATTCACTATAAGATAGCTGTGGTTTCATTCCAATTGACAAACTATCTTATATCTATATTAACCAATATAATTTTCTTACCAAAAAGTATTGTGGCCAAGTTTTCAATCCTTTTTTTGTCGTTGACAACCCATGTTGTAACCCAGTGTTGATATTACATTGTAAATCTCAGAGGACAAACGTATAACCCTAATTTTCTAGTTAGTACTAAGCATCTAAGTACTGATCAGAGTTAAAATTTTTCTAGCTCCAAAGCCCAGTGAAAGCCATGTGAGTCAAGGATAATGTCATTATAAACTATTTGTGCTGAATTAAAGAATATTTACTTTGGATACAACCATAAATTCTTAAACTGATGATTTCAAGGGGGAAATAGAAACCTCTAAGTCACTAATGTGACAATAAGAATGAACCTGGATGATCAGACCAGGGAATTAAGAAAAAAAAAAAAGCAGGTCTTTCAGAAGCACCATAAATTATGTTGGTAAATTGTGGCTGGGTTCTAATGCAAATCTAGGTTACCCAGGCATAAAAGACAGTAGCAATTGGCAAACACTGTGTTATTTATTTTCTGGATAAGCCATCTATCAAACTCTTCTTTCCTCAGTGAAATGCACTCACACACCATGGAGAAAAAGAAATTGGTAGTGATGGAGTACAACCCTGGGAACTTCTTTTCTGAACTTTAGTAAAATAGAGTAAATATCAAAGTTCTCTGTAAATTCACAGTTGCTTGCTTGTCTAAACCAAACAAGAGGGCGATAGTCACTTGGTTGCTAAGCAGAGAAAGTGGTTACTGAAATGTTTCAGGACCTGTTTGATGAACCTGTCAGGTGCCTTCTCTGAATCTGCTGCCATAAAGCACACCAATTTAAGTCTCAAAGTCACAGAAATGGCAACTCATCATGAAAATTGCCAATTCATGGGGTGCCTGGGTGGCTCAGTCAGTTAAGCGTCTGCCTTCGGCTCAGGTCATGATCCCAGGATCCTGGGATCAAGCCCTGCATGAGGATCCCTGCTCAGCGGGGGCCTGCTTCTCCCCCTCTCTCTGCTTCTCCCCTTGCTCATGTTCTCTCTCTCTCTCTGTATCTCTGTGTTTCGAATTAATAAATAAAAATATATCTTAAAAAAAAAAGAAAATTGCCAGTTCTTTCAAATCTCAAAAGAAGGAAAAAATGCGTGGAGATACTGTATTTTATAGGTACTTGAGCCTACTAATCAATAGTAGGGGGCACCTGGGTGGTGGAGTTGCTTAAGCATCTGACTCTTGGTTTCAGCTCAGGTCATGATCTCAGGGTCATGGGATTGAACCTGCTTGGAGCCCCATGTCCAGCTCTGTGCTCAGCATGAAGTCTGCTTGGATTCTCACTCCCTCTCCATTTGCCCCTCCCCCTTGTGCCCCACCCCCCTCAAATAAATAAATAAATAAATAAATAAATCTTTTTAAAAAATAGGATTTTTCCAAAGTCTGGAGCAGAGGGATTTGGAAATAGCATTTCAAGTCAGAGAACTTCTGCTTTATATGTTATTCCAGAAAAAAGAAAAGTGTGTTTCTTTACCATGATTTTATTTATTTAATAATTAACAAGATTTAGGAGAGATAGTGAGTATAAATCTTAATCCATGATCTTGAAGGTGTAAGAAATGAATTACTATTTTTTTTAAATCAGTAATCTGACTGGAACCTCTATTCAGACATTTGATGGGAATGTAAGTAAATTTGGGGGTTATTCTCCTTTTCACTCCCATCATAATATAGGAATCCAGAATTACCTGGTACCAGGAGAAGAGGCAAGTGCCCTTCGCATGAATCTCTTATGATTGCTACTAGTTTAATAATTACCCAAGTCCACAGAGTTACCAGGAGGTTGTTGCTCTTCTATGTCTTTGTTACATTGCCACATCTGGAATTCAGAATCTTGGTGGGAGCTGAGAATTCCAGTGCCTTGCGATCACTCTTGAGGAAAAGAAGCATAATCACTCCTCATAAAGGATGCAGATGCTAAAGAAAAACACCACCTGAATTATCGAAAAACAGCAAAAACCAAACACGAATAAACATATCAGTACATTATTCCTACAACAAAAGTCTTGTTTAAAGTTTTTGCTTGAGGCCCAGAATTTTTTTAACCTTTATTTAAAATAATTTTAAATTTACAGAAAAGCTGCAAAATAGTAGCTTCCATATGCCCCTCACCAGCGCCCCCTAATGTTAACATCCTACATAACCACGGCAAAATGACCAGAACCAGGAAATTAATATAGGTACACTACTATTAATTAAAATACAGACCTTATTCAAACTTCACCAGGTTTTCCACTAATTACTTTTCTCTTCTCCAGCTCTGATCCAAGATTCCACACTGCATTTAGTTGTCTTGTCTCCTTTGTCCAAGACTGAATATCCTTCAGTCTTCATCTTTCAGGACCTTGACATTTTTGAAGAGTATCGGTCACATAATTTATAGAATATCCCTCATTTTTTACGTTATTTACATGAGGTTATACATGTTCAGACACAGAAGTGATTTTTTTTAGCCCTTCTCAGTCATATCAGAGGGTACATAATGTCAATAAGTCTTATTATTGGTGATATTACAGGTGATCATTTGGCTAAGGTTCTGTCTTTGGGTCTTGAGTTTCTCCACTGGAAGTTACTCTTTGCCCATTTGTAGTTAATAAATATCTTGGAGAAAATATTTGAGAGTATGCAACTATTCCATTTCCCCTCAAATTTTCGCTCACTAATTTTAGCATCCATTGGTGGATCATGCCTGCAATGATTATTATTATTATGGTGTTTGTCAATGCTAATTTAGTTTTTCCTTTATCCTTCCTATGTTTATTAATAGGAATTTTTCAATAAGAAAAAGCTGTTTCTTCTCACTGATCTGTTTATTCAATTTATATCAGTATGGACTCATAGACACTTATTTTATATATGGGTTATAATCCAGTAACATCAGAGGTTCTGGATTTTAAACTGTGATAATACTCTATTTCTTTTTTAAAAAAGATTTTGTTATTTGAGAGAGAGAGAGACATAGGGAGTGAGAGAGCATGAGTGGTGGGGAGAGCCAGAGGGATAGGGAGAAGCAGACTCCCCACTGAGCAGGGAGCCAGATGTGGGGCTCAACCCCAGGACCCTGGGATCATGACCTGAGCCTAAGGCAGACGCTTAACCAGCTGAGCCACTCAGGTACCCCTATTTCTTTTTTTGAGTTCCACAGGTTCCCTCCTCTTTTTACCATGATGATATTTGTCTCTGGTTCATTGCAACATGTCTGTTTATTCCATTCTTCTTTTACTGCTTCCTTTGATTTTACTTCTCAGTCTTATTATGATTCCTCCTTTTAAAAATTTTATCTCTAATATTCTGTCATCCTTTATTAAAACCTTGTTATTTTTTCTCCCCCCTCCAACATTGTCATTTTTCCCCATTACCCCCCCACACACACTCTTTATTTCTACTTACTTTATGTATAGGGGCTGATGGGCAGGCATAGTTCATCCAGTCTGAACAAAGATAAATTGCCTATTCCCATCTTTTGAAAATAGTCCATTTGTTCTTTTGACTTTCAAGATGAATGTGAGCAAATTAAAGGAGTCATTCTCTATTTTGGCTATCAATTTTCAGTCGGCACGGAGTAAGGTGACCGCTAATGACACTGGTAATGGGTTATATTTCTTTTTGTTGTATTATTGTGGTTGACTTTAGAGAAGGATTGACAATACTTTTTGAACAACTACTGATTCCATCAATCTTTGAACTAAAAATAATTTAAAACAACACATTTTTCTTAAGAAAATTGAAGCAAAATTGTGTCCTTTGTATCTCTGTATGACAGTTGCTTAAATCACCCATATATTCTTATAGTTGGATCCACATCAAATATATAAATTTCCCCTATTCTAACCAGAGGTTATAAATCTGACTTTTTCAGGTACATCAAAATCTATTCCTGTGACACATATTTTATTGTAGTTGTAGAAGAGAAATCTTGAAAGGAAATTAACAGAACCATAAATCCTTTCTATATTCCTTGGAAATTCTAATGAAAGCTTATTCAGAACATTTTTTTTCTTATTTTGAATTGCTAAAAATATCTTTATAAGGATAGACAAAGGCAATTATACTTCAGTGAGACAACAATCAGCCAAACATATCCAATTGTGTCTATATACTTAATTTAGAGAATAGACTTAGATCTTTGAAATTCTGAATGGTTCATTATAACCAACAAATAGTAAGTAGAAAGCAGAGATCTTTCAAACTACAGATACTGAAAATTTGCAGTGGATAATTTTAAAAGTTTGAATGTCATTTAAAAGTGCCTACATTATTAAATAAAGATAAAACTTATATGCATTTCAAAAGTATAATTAATATTTACTTTATTAAACATTAGTTAAAATTCCCTAACTGTAAAAATCCTGAGGCCATCCATTTAAATACTAACAACCTAGACAATATGTGTTCTGAGATTCTTTCCTATTAAGAAAAAGAATCAGTAATTATATTTTAAAACAATTTTCATTCCCAAGAGTAGAAATAGGAATATCAAATAATAACCTAAAAAGGAAATGTGAAGGACTTCTGGAAAGGAGGCAAAGTTTAGCTTGTGACTATTAATGACCCTTTAATACATAAATAAATTTTGTGAATGTCATAATCCTGAATAGGAAAACAATATGGCAAAGTCCTGATAGGTACAGGTTAATCTACATATCTAAACACATTTCAAACAAAATCTTAAAAGATATTGCTTGAACTTGACAAAATGATCACAAAATTCATGCAGGAGGGAAAAAAGCACACAGAATTAATTTGAGTAAAGAAACATAAAACACAAGGGGTAGAGACATGCCTGATAATTTTTAAACTGCATTGTAAAGTTGCAATACATCCAGTCCTTGTTCTCTTACATGTGTTTCTGTAAGAACTGGGTATTTTGACCCATGTTGGAATTCAGATATATGATAGACTGGGGTGTGTGCAGGAAAGACAGGTATTTAAGAACTTGCTTCTTATTCCCCTACCAGGATCAAAGGATGCATCACTGCAGAGAGAGAAAGGGCTGCGAGCAAAGCAAAGTGGCCATCCATAAGAAAAGCACAAAAACAACACTTACTTAAATGTAAGCAATTTTTTTGTACTCTTTTCCAATCTCATCCTTAAGACATGTTATTTAGTTTGAA
Source organism: Leptonychotes weddellii (assembly GCF_054177405.1). Lineage (NCBI taxonomy): Eukaryota > Metazoa > Chordata > Mammalia > Carnivora > Phocidae > Leptonychotes > Leptonychotes weddellii. The sequence continues at coordinate 24,111,230 of NC_138380.1, forward strand.
AGAAAGTAACTTTCAAGTAGCCGAGGTAGTACAGGTGAGTGATATTGGTTCTTTTAACTGTAACTGGAAAATGTTTCAGATCACCCAACTTTTTCAATGTATATTGGTTAAAACTCAGAGGTAAAGCTTTAACATAATTTATTTCAAATTTGACACACTTATCCAATAAGATATTTCAAACTATTTTGTAAAAAGGAAATATTTATAGCAATTACTGGTGACCCTGATTTTATTTCAAGTTATAAAATGTAGAATATTTTCTACCTCCTACTAACAAAAAATAAATAAATAAAATAAAACTACATGCCAGTTGCCAGATTGATTAGATTTTGGCAATACATGCTTTTCTCTTTTTCCTTTTTTTGGGGCCTACAGGAAATGCTTAATCATGGTAACTAATGAACTCAATTGAATTACATCTGATATTTATATTTGATTTACATTTAATTATTTCCAATAGCTGGAGTCCACAAAGTCTTTTGTGCACACAGTGGTAGACTGAATTATTGTCTCCATTCTCCATTCCTTCCTGTATTCATGTTCCCATGCAGCTGTGCTGAACGCTGTCTCTAGGACCCTGCATGATTTCCCACTCCTCAGGTTTGGCTTGGTGACCTACTGTGGCCAATAGAATGACAAACTACAGGCCAATTTCTATCCGAAGCCACAAGAGACTTAAGTGCTTGAAAATGCTTGTTATTTCTTGATTCTGCCATCACCTTGTGAAGGACATGCCCAGGCTAACCTGCTCATCTTAGAAAAAAAACAGTTGAGAGACATGTGCTAAAAAGCTGGGCCAGTCTTCTGAACAGCCTAGATCAGCCTACTCCCAAACAAATTAAGGAGTCTCATTAAGAATAGAAGAGCTACCCAGTCCAGGCTAGCCTAGATCAGCTGATGCTAGAAATAAATGTGAGAAATAAATGTTTATTGTTATACGACACTAATGTTATGTGGTTGGTTGTTTTGCAAGTATACTATATCAACAGCTAATTGATAAATCCTCATATATATACTAAAAGATCTCCAAATCTTATCCTATTCCTCCCACTTTATAAAGAACTTACAGTTTTAGCTAAACATTTCACTAAACTATTACAAATTAATAGGCAATGGCTTACTGGTTTATTACATTATTTTCATAGCACATTAATTACTCATGATTGACATCATTTTAATCCTCATGACTGCTTATGGCAGTCTCTATATATAACTTATTTCCTCGAAGCTTTTAATAATGACACTTGAGAATTGAATTGATACATTTGCTTAAATCGAAACATGAAGGCAAAATTTTTCTGACAGAATGTAAGTCTGATTAGCTTAGGGATACTATGCTGATTAGTTTATAGGACAGACATTCTCCATAAATTTAATTAGTTAATTTTACAATGCCAAAGTATTGATAAAAGTATATTTAAAGCATATAATAAGATATAAAGAATTTCATACAAAAATATTGTATTAGAAAGAATATAATAACATTTTGATTTTTCTTTATCTCTTTTGTGTGTGTTGGATTAAATGATTCCTCTAAATAAAAGAGTAATGGTATAATTTAGAGTCAATTAGTATGTGTTTGTAAAGTGTTTTTTTGGTTACGTCCAGGATACTAAGAAAACATGGACTAAAATGACGGGCAACAAGTTATGTTTCAAATCAAATCCAAGTCAGGTGGTTTCCAATTCTTCACTTTTGCCAATTTGAAATGAGAATTAAAAATGGCTAAAAATAATTTTTGGTGACATACCATTGTGATTTTGGCCTTCAAAGATGTGTCAAACAGTCTATAATCAAAAATCATTTTTTGATAATAGATCACTGTGACTTTTGGCATTTAAGGAATTACATGACACATCTATGAAAAAGAAATAAAACTTCCTTCCATTCCCCTCTACTGATTTCTGTGAAAATAATTTCTTCTGTTCACATTTATAAAACAAACCAAATCAGAATATAATTTGTGCAGAACTCTGTCGACTCTAGCAATTTCTTATGCATTCACAGAGACAAAAGCTAATTGAAAAAAAACACTAATCTCATTAAGAAACATTAAAATTTTACTTTTAATGTTCAATAATTATGCAGCAATTTAATACCATATTTATGATGCACAGTAATAATACTAATAACTTCAGCCTGAAAAACTTTTTTGAATGTTTATAACCCTTCAAAGAAACTTTGCACATAAAAATACATACATACTTTTGCTTTATAAAGAATAAAGGTGGGATTATCAATAAAAGTCTTTCAAGAATAAAAAATAGGTTATATTAGGATAAAATTTTATGCTTAAAATATAATTGAAATATGAATTCAAGGGAGAATCAATCAAAAGATGCAAAATTCCTGAATGTCCAGGAAGAAATTGTTGGTGTATTGTTTAGAATCATTTTGGTTACTTAAATTTCACTGGATATTTAAAAGAGTACTATAACCTTATTTTTTATCAAATGCCAGCCATTATATCCATTTAAACTCATTATGAGAAATCTTAGATGTCAAGTTAAAAATGTGCAAGAGGACACATAGATTTCCAAAAATTATTTTAGGAAGTACTACATGACCATCGATCCAGGCTCTGAGAGCCTCTGGGAGGCTCTTGCCACTCTAAGCAAGCATCCAAACCTTTCTCTCTTGCATTATGGCCAGGATTCTGTTTGAGGTGTTTATTTATGCTTTAGGCAGGAAAAGAGCCCCTTGGGTTGCCAATGAGAGAACAAAGTATGGATAATGAATAGAAAATAAATAGGCCAGTACTGAAAAATAAAACCCTGCTACATTTTATTTGTGGATAGTGGCTAAATTTTCCTGAGCATTTGTCATGTTGCAAGTTCTATCTACATTTAATAACTCATTTAATCTTCATGCGGTAGGTAGGTAGAGGTAGACATGAGGTAGACACAGTTGTTAGCCCCATTTTACAGATGAAAACTGGGGCTCATAGAGGCTAACAAATACAGCCACCATTTTGTAGCCACTTAGAGTGAGCTAGGCCCAGAAACAGGCTGTCTCAACTAATATCCCACTACACTGTGGGAACTACCCTAGGCTCTCCCCTTCGTCCCTCCCCAGGACTCCTTTACTAATGCCTTCCCACCACTCACTTCACTTTGTGCCCAGAAAGAAAAAAACAGGAGGAATGTACACCAAATATTAATACTGGTGATCTCTGGATGATAGTTAAACCAGTAATTTTTATTTTTGTCGCTCTTAATTACTGTCATTTTCTGAATTATGAGGGGGGGGGGAAAGACATGTTGGATTAGCTCTTTGTTCAGAAAATAGTCATTCTCTTTCCCTTACCTCCATGAAGAAGCAAACATTTCTATGGAATTGGACCTGAGCTTGGCCAGAGGAATGTGGAAAGACATGATTGTGGTTTTGATGCTAGCCATTCTGACTGGTGTGAGTGATATCTCATTGTGGTTTTGATTTGTATTTGCCTGATGATTAGTGATGTTGAGCATCTTTTCATGTGTCTGTTGGCCATTTGTATGTCTTCTTTGAAAAAATGTCTATTCAAGACCTCTGCACATATTTTTTTTAAGATTTTATTTATTTATTTGAGAGAGAGAATGAGAGAGAGCACATGAGAGTGGGGAGGGTCAGAGGGAGAAGCAGACTCCCTGCCGAGCAGGGAGCCCGATGCGGGACTCGATCCAGGGACTCCAGGATCATGACCTGAGCCGAAGGCAGTCGCTTAACCAACTGAGCCACCCAGGCGCCCCCTCTGCACATATTTTTAAATCAGATTTTTTGTTTCTTTGGTGTTGAGTTGTATGAGTTCTTTATATATTTTGGATATTAACCCCTTTTCAGATATATTATTTGCAAATATCTTCTGCCATTCAGTGGGCTGCCTTTTCATTTTGCTGATGGTTTCCTTCACTGTGCAAAAGCTTTTCAGTTGGGTGGAGTCCTAATACTTTATTTTTGCTTTTGTTTACCTTGTCTGAGAAGACACTCCCCGCCGCCCCCCCCCACCCCCATGCACTGTTGGCGGGAATGTAAATTGGTGTGACCACTATGGAAAACAGTATGGAGAGTCCTCAAAAAAGTAAAAATAGAAATACTGTATGATCCAGTAATTCTACTACTGGGTATCTACTCGAAGAAAATGAAAAAACTAATTTCAAAAGATATATGCACCTCTGTGTTTATTGCAGCCTTATTTACTGTAGCCAAGCTATGGAAGCAACCTCAATGTCCCTTGATAGATGAATGGATATAAAAGATGTGGTATATATAGAATGGAATATTACTCAGCCAAAGAAAAAGTCATCTTGCAACAACATGGATGGACCTAGAGGGTATTATACTAAGTGAAATAAGTCAGACAGAGAGAGACAAATACCATATGATTTCACTTATATGTGGAATCTAAGAAACAAAACAAATGAACAAACAAACATTTTGACTCATGACTACAAACTGGTGGTTGTCAGAGGGGAGGTGAGGGGATGGGCAACAAGGGCATTAAGAGGGGTATTAAGGGGATTAAGGGGTACAGGCTTTCAGTTATAAGTAAATTGCAGAGATGAAAAGTACAGCATGGGGAATATAGTTAATAATATTATAATGATGTTGTATGGTGACAGTTGGTGACATTTATCATGTTAAGCATTGAGTAATGTATAGAATTGTTGAATCACTATGTTGTACATACACCTGAAACTAATATAACACTGTATGCCAGCTATATTTCAATAATAACAAAATTTTTAATTTAAAAAAAGTGGTTATATGCCAGTCCCAAGCCAAGGCTTCAAGTGGCATCTCTCATCTAGATGCTTCCAATCTGCTGAGAGAAGATGCCTCAGATAAGAAGATGCCCACCCCCAAACTCTAGACAGAAGCAGAGATAACCCAGTCTACCTGTAGGCATATGAGAAAGAAAGACATGCTAGTTGTATTTTGAGGTTGAGTTTTGCAGAGCAAAACTGAGGAACATGATACATGCCTACTGCGTTTAAACTCTCCTCTTTAATTATCATGCATCTTATAAATGTATTCCCTCCAAAAATACCAAACTTATAAACTGTCCCTCATAATACTTCAAAATCTTCATCATTGACATTGCTCATTACTCTCCAGGGTTTTTGTACTGTGAGCATCTAACTCACTGGTAGGTATTTGATTCTATATGTAAATTAGATGTTAATTCCACAAAAGAGAGCTAGAGCTAGAGCTAGAGCTCATTTCCTGAAGCCCTTACATTCTGCACTCTACCTCTGCACAGCCCTTTGCTTGCCCCACGTGGAGAGGCTGGCTGTGCAACTCCATTCTGCCTGCACTTAAAACAGCCGCGGGTTGCCAGGAGAAGTCCTGCCGGCTGCAAGCGGTGAGGTGAGATTTCAACTTTCTGGCAGTTAGATGCACTGGGTTAATAACCCTGCACACCATGGTACTGTTCTTCTGTGTGCCTCCAATAGGAATCAAAATCCAGACTTAAAAAAAAAAATCTTGATTTGTTATTTGTAAAACTTTCGAGATTTGTCACTTCTCCAACAAGTGTCAGGTGGTCATTTTCCTAAGTGGGGTGCCATACCAGATCTGCCCATCTTTTGTAAGAATAAGACCATGACTGTGTGTTTGGGAATGCGAATCAAACGGTAACAGAAGGTTGTTTGTTTGTTTTCTCCTTTACTCATTATCCTGGCCTATTTATACAAGTAGTTTCAAAGAAAGAATGGAGATACCCGTGATGAATCTGAATTAACCAAAGAAGCCACCTCCAGCTTCAGACAGCAGGAGTCAATCTGACTGATGGCAGAGGGTGGGGTTGGGGGGGACAAAAGGTTGCTAACAGAGAACTGGCAGATTGGGCTATGTTCAAACTTAAGCTTTTATTCTATTACTCTCATTATGTCCCAGTTTGCTTGACAAAACATCATTGGAGATCGTCTATCACTGAGAGTCCATGGTAACGCTTCTGTGAGGTTGCCTTCTGTTATTCAGAGAACACACTTTGCCATGGAAGACATTTATTTAAGTGGAAAATATCCCGTCTTAAAAAGGAGTCTATGCCTTTAATTACCTCACTTGATAGGCAGTCTCTACAGTTAAAATCTATCTATCTATCTGTCTATCTATCTATCTGTCTATCTGTCTAGATCAATAAATCAACAATAACAAAACCTCACCTACAATTGTTGCAAGTTGGGAGATTATATATGTTCCTTTTAACTGTAGAGACTGCCTACCACATAAGGTAATTAAAGATATATATATATAAAATAGTGAATATAGATTAAAGGAGGAGAAAATGATCATTTTTGAGTTCTATAACTCGTTATCTTTGACAGAAACAACTTCTTTGAAAGGAAATAACATTTAGTAAAACCTTTCAAATTTAACCTTTTAATGGCAGGAAAATTGAATCATATAAATTCTATTAATGTAATGGATGCTTCCCAGCTGAATCTCTCTCTGATATTGTGGAAAACTGCTTATTTTCACAATCACTCTTTGTAAAGAAATTGTTGAAAATGGTTTAACTCAGTGAAGTCAGCTGAGATTATCAGTTATTAAGCTACCAAAAAAAGTAGAAAAATTATGATACCTAGTCCTGTATTTTATGATATAAAAGAACTCTTAAGCAAGGTATTTAATGTCCAAAGGCAAAGGCAGTTTTGCAATTCATGTCCAAGCAGAGTGCCTGACAAGGGGTAGGTACCCAGCAATGTTTTCTTAATCTAAATTGACTAGACCTCTTTAATTTTTCTAATTGTTTGTTAAAGAAGTTATTAATTTGACATCTGATCTCCTCCTATTCTTGACCCTATAATTTTTTCTTGAAATTTTAATTTAGTAGAAGAAAGAGCATCAACTTTTTAAAAAAGGGAATATTTAATATTTAGTGAGGAGAATTACTATTTAATTAAATATAAACTTGACCTGGGGGTGATGTGATTTGCATGGGAAGGGGCTGGAATGTAGAATCATAACCAAAGGTGATTTCCCAATAGAAATTCCTGCTAGCTATAAAGAGTCATAGAAGTCAAAGGCTCAATCTCCAGACCTACTGTGCCCTTACTTAGGTCTGTGATGCCAGACATATCACTAAACTTTAAGTTTCAGTTTCTCTGAGTTACCTAACTCAGAGAGTTTTTGTGGAAATAAAGTGATGTTTGTGAAGTGCTTAATGCAATACCTAAAATAGAGTAATAATATCATCCTCTATTGTTTGTAAGAAGTATTCAAAAGTTAACTTTAGATACCAATCTACTGGGCATTCTGCCTGCATAATTTAACCTAAGGCCATGAGAAGTGTTGTTCTTTGGCACTACTGTTCATAGGCTCAGTGGAGTGGATGTATCTCTGGTCAGACCCAGTGGAGGGCCTATGGTGAGTCTTGACTGGACAAGGACTATGAGGGCCCTGGGCCACAGTGGGCATTGCCAGGTCTGAAAGACCTTTTCGGAAGTGCTACAACTGGTTTGGATGATAAATGGACAAAATACTTTGTCTACCTTTGGCTTTATACTTATACCTAACATGATGCATATGTATGTTCTTCTTGGGTAAAGAATCTGCCAATGGACTACACAGACTCCTACCAGTCTGATGCCAGAGCTTTAAGTAGCTTCCCCTTATTTTAACCAGGTTAGCTTTAATAATATTAAAAGCTCTGCTTTCCAGGGCAGGGAACTGGGGTGGAGGCCTATGTTATAGAACACGTAGTGGTTTTTTTGGTTTTGTTTTGTTTTGTTTTGTTTTTCAGATCCTGGGACCAAGGTTTCGTACTTTAAGGTACTGTGCATATATTTGGTTTCTGAAAGCACAGTGGATTGAAGTAGTTAAATGAATAATTTTATAGAGGTAAAGTGGGGCTTAGAGATTTTAAATACCTCATTTTAGTCACTCCATAAGTGTCTGTCAGTCAATATTTACTAAGAACTTTCATGTGTGGGACCATTTACTACAGTGGAAAGATGCTATAGATCAAGGAATGTAGAACTCAGAATCTGTTTCCAGGGGACATCACATGTAAATATGTTAACTATAGAGAGAAAACTACCTGGGTTTTTTTTTTTATCAATTATTATCATTATTTTATTAAAGTATAGTTGGCACACAATGTTACATTAGTTTCAGGTTGTTATGTTTTCCTAGTTCAGTAATGATGATTTCTTTATTAATTCTTCTTCTTCTATATTGCTTTAGTAGTCTAGTTAGTATAACTGCATTATCAGTCATTTATTTTTCATCCTGTGAGCAATTTTTGATAGGAAAGGCAATGGGGAAAGTCAGAAAAGCTATGAAGTGTCTCAAAGAGAGGAAAGAGGTTATTACCAAGAGAGGAGAAACAAGTAGCAACACAAGTAACACACAGAGGTAGTGTGGCTTATGGAGGAAGGCCCAGCTGGTTCTCATTCATTCCTCCAACTCTGATACAGGACAAAGTGTTTTCTTTACCACTCCATTTCCACATAAGTTGCCCACATTTTCCTACCCTTTGTTCTGGGATGTCAGATGTGGCATTTGGTTGGCATTATTGTTCACAGGCATTGGTTCAGTGGAACTCCATGCTCTGGGACAGCTTAAGTCCATAACACTTTCTCCCTGATTCTTGCAAGAGAAGATTCTGATTCATGAGCCCCCTTCCAGGAACATGGTTGTTTCTCTGCTTCCTCCTCAGTTTGAGTCACACACAGCAACACCCACCCCCACCCACACCCCCTGTACATACCTTCTATGCACCACCTCTCTTAGCCTCATCTAATCTTTGGAGAATGAAAAACCCATTCTCTGTATATATTTGAAATATTCTTTGAGTGTTCTTTTTTTCAATTGCTTGTTATGGGGAAAGGTGACTGAGAAATAGTGAACAAGCTGAGGAGGGAGGAAATATACTAACATGCAGAGTAATGCTTTGATATATTTTTGCAACATAAAGTTAATCCATGAGATGCCTCACACCATGTTGCACTGGAGATGGACTGGAAAGTTGACTCCTTTCTTTGTATTTTTATATACTATCTATCAATCCTCACACACACACACACACACACACACACACATCATTCTCTCTCCTCTCTACATGATGGTGACTATCATGATTCCTCTTTGACAATAAATGGCAAAGCAGGATGATACAGTCTACTGCGTATTAGGATATCTCACTTAACCTGTGCTAAAGCTTCTTCATTTGACTCTCTGCCTGTCTCCAGGTTTGCTTTAGTTCAACATTCCCCATACTGTAGACTGGGTGTTTCTCAAAATCCACCAAGTCATTCTCTGTTTAAAATCTTGCAACATTCCCAGACAAGCTGGAGGAATTGGGAACAAATTTGCCCTCATTCCTAAAAAATAGGAAAAAATGAAACAATACTTTTTAAGACACTGGACACTAGGCAAAAGTAGGCATGAAGCCTAGGAGATGGGAAACAAATGAGGTGAGCCCTACAATTGCAATTACAAGTTTAATGCCTTGAAAGTGTTTCTAGGTCTCAGCTGGGAAAGGAGAACCTAAGTGTTACTCAGCAGAATTCCCATGCTAAGGAGACAAAGTTGAGGGAGATCACAGTGGTTAGAGTACACAGAACAGAGTACCAGAGAGTAGAGAGCACGGAGGGAGAGCTCCAGAGATATGTAGAGTATCCCTTTCAAGTATTCATCTGAGTAGTGACCAGCGCATGCATGTAGAAAAACTACCTGAAGCCAAGTGAATAACTACTCAGAAGAATTGGGGAATAGCAGTTGGAGCTCATATGGGGTCAGGAATAGTGCCTTTTTCTACTAGCCAGACTGGAAAAACTCATAATTCATGGAGCATTGTGTAGAATAATCACAAGGTTCTTCCTCAGTAGCAGTGAATAATTAGACCTAGACCAAACACTGCTCTATATTGGCCTAACAAATGATAAAAGGAGGACCAAAACTATAATTTAACCATATCCCAGAACAAAGCTCAAGAATATTTATAGGGATATAAAAATATCCAGCATCCAACAAGATCAAAGTCACAACTTCTGGCATACAATAAAGAGTTACCAAGCATGCAAAGAAGCAGGAAAATGTGATCCATAATGAGGAGAAATATCAATCAACTGCAATGGAACCTGAACTGACACCAACATTAAAATTAACAAAGGACGTCAGAAAGGTAATTATAACTGCATTCTATATATTGAAGAAGCTAGAGGGAAGGTTGAATATGTTAAGTAGAGACATAAAACATATTTTAAAAAGACCCAAATAGAACTTCTTTCTAGAGATGAAAAATACAATGTCAGAGATGAAAAATACACTGGATGGGATTAATGGCAAAACACATGTTGCAGAAGAAAAGTAATGAACCTGAAGACACAGCAATAGAAACTATTGAAAATGAAACACAGAGAAAAAGGACAATCAAAAAGAATGAGCAGAACACCACAGAGCTTCGGGACAACTTCAAGTGACCAAGTATACATGCATTTGAACTCCAAATGAGAGGAGAGAGGGAGAGAAGAATGGGACAGAAACATATATGAAGAAACAATACTGGAAATTTTTCCAAACTTGATCAAAACTATAAACCTACAGATCCAAAACTTTAATAAATGCCAAGCATATGACACATTAAGAAAGCTCATCATAACTAACCAAGACTCATCATAACTAAATTTCTTATAAAATCTTAAAAGCACATGAAATATTTAAGGAAATGCAAATTAAAACCACATAAGATACCACAACACACCTGTCAGAAGAGCTAAAATTAAAAAGACTGATCATACGAAATGTTGGTGAGGATTTGAAAGAGCTGGAACTCTTGTACACTGCTTGTGGGGTGACATAATAATTTAATCTCTGAAAAGCACTTTGGTCCTCCCTCCTTGGATTTCTCCTATTGTAGCAAATATTTCAATTTAGTATAACTACCTGCTTCTTTTCTTATAAACCCATCAGTATCCCCATACAGTCAGACATCACATCTGTCTTATTTACAATCATATCCCCAGCAATTAATACTATGCCCGGCATAGTAGAAACTTGAAAAATATTTGATGAATTAATGAATGAAGGGACTTATGAATGAAGGAATGATGTCTTTGTAATGGGGCCAAGTGTCCCAGGGCACTGGCCATGGTGCAGGTTGGGATCCAAGACTGAGTCTGTCAAATCTCCACACAGGAGCTTTGTTGGTGAATGTTCTTGGGAACCACACTTGTGAGGAAACAGAAAAGCTGGAATGGGCAGAGAGAGGTTGAACTGTGATACATTTGCAGCTGTAGCCTTCAGTGGTCCCATGGGGCGCTTTGGATGTGGGATGGACATTCCAGGTGCCCAAAGAGAGGCAAGGAAGCTGGGCTTCCATCTCCTCATGTCTACTATTCCATGCATGAGGTGAGACCCTGAATGAGGCAGCTCACATATAGGAGAAGTTTCAGAGAAGGCTCCGATGTAAGCCCTCAGCCTCTAACATGCCCAGCAGCTGGGGAATGAGTCTTAAATCTGGAAGGGATCTAGGCAATGGTTGTGATGGCCACATCCATAACATAATGAGGCAATGCATTTCAACATGAGGCAGAAGCTTCATGTTTGCTTATGAGGGCAAACCTTGTGATGGCCTAGGAATCCAAGTGAATAGAATGTCATGTTCTGAAACTTTTTCCTTAAACGAAGCTGCTGCTCTCACTATTTGTAATATGCAGTAGAGAAAGCATTAAATTAACCTTTTCAGCTAACGAAGATAAACTAGAAGTGTCAAATGACTTGTGATCTAGAGTCTTCTGGTAGAAATAAATATTGGCTCCATAGGGAAGAAAATGTGAGAGACAGCTGTCTGGCTAAGAGGAATGGCATTCAACTGCTATAGAATTTTGTAACTATGCAAGTGAATTTTAAGAAGTAAAATTCTCTGGGGCTGAGACTTACATGGGAGTATATTTTTCTCCGCTCCCAGAGTCCATTGGGAGCCTCAGCTTTCTTCAGTGACATCAAGTTTACTTCATAGAAAAGAGATGATTTGTTCTACCAGTTTTCACATCCTTCTGTTAAAAAAAAACAACTTTTTCACAGTTTAGAGCAAAATTTGCTCCATAAATTATTTTCAAATTTTTTTTCTGTAATTGAAACTGAATTTCTCACAGATGGTGATAAAATAACCCTTTCAAAATCTCTTCTTCTAAAAGGGGATACAAGAACACTGTTACCAGTGAAATGGTTTCTATTTATTTTATTCTGGTTTCATCTCCTTCTGCTACTCAATTCTCAATCTGGCCTTTGCATGGAGAACAGAGGATACAAAATATAAAGCCAGAAGGACAAAGGGTGTTAATCAAATTTTCCTTCTGATTAAGACAGCAAATTCTAAATCAAACACCCAAGTTTTTAAAAATGAAAGACAGTTTTCAGTAAGACTTGAACAATAGCTTTATTTATTTAAAATTCTTACACTGATTTAAAATCGAATAGGATATCACAGAGGTTGAGAATAAGTATCTAAAAATCCTTGTTTAAATCCTGGCTTTCCCACTTATTAATTTTGTGACTCTGGGCAAATATTCATCTGACTCAAGTTCCTCCTCTATAAAGGAGAAAATAATAGTACCTATTTTATTAGGTTGCTTCAGGATTAAATTTGGTAATATACATAGAAATAAATTTAACTATTTAACTATTAACTATTTAACTATCACTATTGAAAAAAATCTATGTAGGAATGACCATAAGGAAATCAAACCTCCTTTTCCCCTTTTCTTCACTCTAGAACTAGAGTTGAGATGTTTATCAAAACCCAGAATGCCAAGGAGACACAGGACTGAGAAAAAGTTGACTACTCTTATATCTGTGTCATGAATTCTTTTAATAGCGCTTGGGATTCTTTCTTTTAAGAACCCCTCTCAGTCTCTTTTTTTTCTCATTTGGGTAGCATAATATGGAGCATTTTCCTAACTTGGGCGGAGGTATTTGCCAGTGTCTTCTCACTAGACCTTAAAAACTCAATACTTAAAGTGAAGGCCATTGGCACTACCTGGGTGCTTCCTGGAACTGCAGATAAATCTCGGACACACTCAGGACATATGAAATCAATGAGTCTGAATTTTAACAAGATCCTCAGTTGATTTGTGTACACATTAAAGTTTGAGAAGCATTGTGATATAATGCCAAGGAGAACTCAGCAGAAGATCATGGGATACATGTTATTTAGAGAGAAATTCTGTTCTTTTTACTCTTTTCATTGAGTTTATTTTCCAAGGTTTGTTTGTTTGATTGATTGATTGATTGATTTAGCATCAAAACTAAATATAGAAAAAAGGGAGTTGAAGTTAGGTGAGGCCAGCGAAGGTAAAGAACCTCTTGAAACATGTTATTCATCCCTGGACTCTGGAGAGGAGTTTGGAGTAGGACACTTCATAATGCATGGTAGGCCATTGGCCTTGTCCTCTGCCCAAACATCTCAGGGAGCCCCAGTGAGGTGTCAACTGGATGATGATGTAGTGACTCACAGTTCCAGCCATGAGAGGCAGAACCATTCTTTTGTCTCATTAAGGTATATCAAGAATATATTTAACAATCTCCCAGCAAACAAGAGCCCAGGGCCAGATGGCTTCCCAGGGGAATTCTACCAAACATTTAAAGAAGAATTAATACCTATTCTTCTGAAACTGTTCCAAAAAATAGAAATGGAAGGAAAACTTCCAAACTCATTTTATGAGACCAGCATTACCTTGATCCCAAAACCAGAAAAAGACCCCACCAAAAAGGAGAATTACAGACCAATATCCCTGATGAACATGGATGCAGAAGTTCTCACCAAAATACTAGCCAATAGGATCCAACAGTACATTAAAAGGATTATTCACTACGACCAAGTGGGCTTTATTCTTGGGCTGCAAGGTTGGTTCAACATCCGCAAGTCAATCAATGTGATACACTACATTAACAAAAGAAAGGACATCTATACTCTTAATAGATGCAGAAAAAGCATTTGACAAGTATAGCATCCTTTCTTGATTAAAACTCTTTACAGTGTAGGGATAGAAGATACATACCTCACTATCATAAAAGCCATCTATGAAAAACCCACAGCGAATATCATTCTCAATGGGGAAAAAACTGAGAGCTTTTCCCCTAAGGTCAGGAACGCGGCAGGGATGTCCACTGTCACCACTGCTATTCAACATAGTATTAGAAGTCCTAGCCTCAGCAATCAGACAACAAAAAGAAATAAAAGGCATCCTAATCAGCAAAGAAGTAGTCAAACTCTCACTCTTTGCAGATGATATGATACTTTATGTGGAAAACCCAAAGACTCCACCCCAAAACTGCTAGAACTCATACAGGAATTCAGTAAAGTGGCAGGATATAAAATCAATGCACAGAAGTCAGTGGCATTCCTATACACCAACAACAAGACAGAAGAAAGAGAAATTAAGGAGTCGATCCCATTTACAATTGCACCCAAAAGCATAAGATACCTAGGAATAAATCTAACCAAAGAGGCAAAGAATCTGTACTCAGAGAACTATAGAATACTCATGAAAGAAATTGAGGAAGACACAAAGAAATGGAAAAACATTCCATGCTCATGGATTGGAAAAAAAAGTATTGTTAAAATGTCTATGCTACCTAGAGCAATCTAAGAAGAAACAGAGAATGGAAAAACTTTCCATGCTGATGGATTGGAAGAACAAATATTTTTAAAATGTCTGTGCTACCTAGACCAATCTACACATTTAATGCAATCCCTATCAAAATACCATCAACTTTTTTCAAAGAAATGGAACAAAAAGTCCTAAAATTTGTATGGAACCAAAAAAGACCCCAAATAGCCAGAGGAATGTTGAAAAAGAAAGCCAAAGCTGGCAGCATCACAATTCTGGACTTCAAGCTCTATTACAAAGCTGTCATCATTAGGACAGTATGGTACTGGCACAAAAACAGACACATAGATCAGTGGAACAGAATAGAGAGCCCAGAAATGGACCCTCAACTCTATGGTCAACTCATCTTCAACAAAGCAGGAAAGAATGTCCAATGAAAAAAAGACAGTCTCTTCAACAAATGGTGTTGGGAAAATTGGACAGCCACATGCAGAAGAATGAAACTGGACCATTTCCTTACACCACACACAAAAATAGACTCAAAATGGATGAAAGACCTAAATGTGAGACAAGAACCCATCAAAATCCTTGAGAAGAACACAGGCAGCAACCTCTTTGACCTCAGCCATAGCAACTTATTGCTAGACACATCTCCAAAGGCAAGGGAAGCAAGAGCAGAAATGAACTATTTGGACTTCATCAAGATAAAAAGCTTTTGCACAGCAAAGGAAACAGTCAACAAAACCAAAAGACAACCGACAGAATGGGAGAATATATTTGCAAATGACATATCAGATAAAGGGCTAGTATCCAAAATCGATAAAGAACTTACCAAACTCAACATCCAAAAAACAAATAATCCAATCAAGAAATGGGTAGAAGACATGAACAGACATTTCTGCAAAGAAGACATCCAAATGGCCAACAGACACATGAAAAAATGCTCAACATCACTTGGCATTAGGGAAATACAAATAAAACCTCAATGAGATACCACCTCACACCAGTAAGAACGGCTAAAATTAACAAGCCAGGAAACGACAGATGTTGGTGAGGATGCGGAGAAAGGGAATCCTCCTACACTGTTAGTGGGAATGCAAGCTGGTGCAGCCACTCTGGAATATAGAGGTTCCTCAAAAAGTTGAAAATAGAGCTACCCTACGACCCAGCAATTGCACTACTGGATATTTACCCCAAAGATATAAATATAGTAATCTGAAGGGGCACTTGCACCCCAATGTTTACAGCAGCAATGTCCACAATAGCCAAACTCTGGAAAGAACCCAGATGTCCATTGACAGATGAATGGATAAAGAAGATACACATAGACACACACACACACACACACACACACACACTGGTATATTATGCAGCCATCAAAAAATGGAATCTTGCCATTTGCAACGACGTGGATGGAACTAGATAGTATTATGCTAAGCGAAATAAGTCAATCAGAGAAAGACAATTATCATATGTCTCACTGATATGTGGAATTTGAGAAACAAGGCAGAGGATCATAGGGGAAGAGAGGAAAAAATGAAACAAGATGAAACCAGAGAGGGAGACAAACCATAAGAGACTCTCTTTTTTTTTTTTAAACTTTTTTTTTTAAGATTTTATTTATTTATTTATTTGAGAGAGAGAGAGAGAGAAACAGCACGAGAGGGGAGAGGGTCAGAGGGAGAAGCAGGCTCCCTGCTGAGCCGGGAGCCCGATGTGGGACTCGATCCCAGGACTCCGGGACCATGACCTGAGCCGAAGGCAGTCGCTTAACCAACTGAGCCACCCAGGCGCCCCATAAGAGACTCTTAATCTTAAGAAACAAACTGAGGGTTGCTGGAGTAGAGGGGCCTGGGAGGGATGGGGTAGCTGGGTGATAGACATTGGGGAGGGTATGTGCTATGGTGAGCACTGTGAATTGTGTAAGACTGATGAATCACAGACCTGTACCCCTGAAACAAATAATACATTATATGTTAATAATAATAAAAAGAATATATTTAACAATAAACCATTTCGCTGCATTTTATGACAAAAAAATTATCGCTCTTATTATTAATGAAACAGACATCAGTGTTTCATTGTTCTCCTCATGGTATCAGTAGGTGAGAAGAAATGAGAATTTGTCACAAAATCATATATAATTGTTCCTGAATTCTCTCTTTTATTTCATTATTTTTAATTCTAAATTCCTTTGCCATTTAAGAAAATGAAGCAATCCAACACCTCCATCCTCCAACATCACTATTCAAGTGGCTTGTATAAACTTTACCATATGTAAATTCTGAGCTAATTTAATATCAAAGTCTGAAGAGAGAGAATGAGATCAATCCAACTTGGGTCAGGTGCCTGGTTCTGATCTAATCAGTTATGGTCTGAAGGTAGGGGATATATAGCATGAATAAAGATAAGAGGGGTCCACCTCTGTGGGCAGGGTGTCAAGTTCCAAAGAGGTGGGACTGGAAGGATATTCAGTGGGTCCCATGTACCATCCATCTATCAATGTAGGTCATCCCAAATGGATTTGTCATCAACAACTATACCAAACAAATGGGGGATAAAGATGAATTCATGTTGTGAGCCCTGTAACAAGCATGATGGAACATGTCAAAGCTAGATTTGTATTTAGATCCTCAATATGTTTTCTATGAAGGCATTTCTGCTTTGTGAGTATGTGTAGCGGGGCAATCATAGGAGTTCTTTTTCCCCCACCTAAGTAATCATACCTTTTGGCCACCTCATATCCCTCTGCAGCTCACTAGTTGCTATGTGAATGTTTCCGCTACTCAAGAAACCTAGCTGTGGGACGCCTGGGTGGCTCAGTCATTAAGCATCTGCCTTTGGCTCAGGTCATGATCCCAGGGGCCTGGGATCAAGCCCAGCATTGGGCTCCCTGCTTGGCGGGAAGCCTGCTTCTCCCTCTCCCACTCCCCCTGCTTGTGTTCTTTCTCTTGCTGTGTCTCTCTCTGTCACATAAATAAATAAAATCTTTAAAAATAAATAAATAAAAATATGTTAAAAGAAACCTAGCTGCAAAGATTTCCGGAAGTATCCTGCTCTGATGGCTCAGGGCTGCATCAGATCCTTTAAAATGTTTGTAGCTGTTTCCTTTCCAACTGACTATATTGGAAAAATACCACATTTGTCCCATATTGGGACATTTTAACAGACTAGACTTCCTTTTAAAAGTCTTTTGCCAGATTGCTGACATTCTTACATAAAAAATGATTTTTCTAAATGTCTTAGAAATTAAGGCATGCCTGTTTTTTTAGGTACCCATAGCCCTGTTCTCCTAGGGTTGGAAAAAATATTCCCACATCTCTCACCCTCACTTTCTGATTAATGACAAGGACTGGCCAAAAAGCTGGCTGGATTTAGGGGCTGAGGCCATCAGCTATGGAACCAGTGAAATAACTGACATCAGCAGGAATTAGAGATGCAACTCCCTTGGTCAGTAATATCCAGTGGTTATGACAAGGGTACCTTCAGACTTTGCAAATGGCTTAGTCAATGCTACAAAAATCTCATCTGAAGACGGTTTCCAGGCTTGAAACAGCCCAGAGGAACACTTAAATTTGCCTCTTCTCAGGATCTCTGCTCCTGTTTAGAATGCAGTGTCATTGTTCATCCATTCACTTACTTATTTACCATATTGGGGAAAATATATAGAAAGATATCAGTGGTCATAACAGATGAGTAAGGAGAAAGAGAGAATAGCCCCCAGTGTGTATTCTCCCCATATCCCCCACCTGCTGCATGAGCTTAGAAGTCAGTGCTCTAAAACGACACCATGGTTACATATGCTAACTTATGAGGACTGATCAAATAATCTGGCTGATAAATCATGAAGGAAATCAGAGGAAGAGATCCTAAGGAAACTACAATATCTCTATTTGTCATCTGAATGACCAGTTTGGTATTATATGTGACAAATTTAAGACTGCTACCAATAGCCGAGATCTTTGTTGAAATATAGATTCCGGGGCCAGGAGCTTCTGAATCTAAAGTATCAGGAATGAGGCCCAAGAAACTATATTTATTGCAAAGCTCCCAAGGTGATTCTTATGCAGCCAGACCTACAAATGTCCTTTGACTGAAGTTTAGAAATGAGACTATCAGAAATTAATATAGTTAACTTAGGCTGGCAGAGGGGAAATCAATCAAACCAGTTGTTTAATTGGAATTTATGTATAAAGAGATACATTGATTGAATGAATTTCCTTTTTTAAAATCATCAGTTTTGTTTGCACCATATAAACAAGAAGGAGCACTTTTTCCCCCTCCCTAAATGAAAGCAAGAGAAAAGGCAAATTTGGTCAGTTGAATTACATGTCAGCAACATTTGTGAAACACTAAGAATTGTGTTTTAAAATGATTTTTAAAAATGATTCTTGCTGTTCCTTCTTTTCACCCATTACATCTAAATAAAAATAAGATTTACTTTATGTCTGCCTTGCTGGAACATAATGATAACTTTCCTGAATAAGCAGAAGACTGTAAGATTAGTGGCCAGTGACACTAATCTTTCCAGCAAGCTGCCCACCCCACCAAACTTGCAGGATGTTGAAGGAGCAATGTCACAGCTTTGCATACTCTGGAAGAGGTGGCTCAGGTTGTCAGGAGTTAAGCAAGTAACTGAGGCAGCCAACCGGCTATGTATGAGTCAGGAGCACCCCTGTATCTCAACCTTATCTTTCAAATTTAAAATATCCAGGTTTTCTCTGGGGAGATATTTCACTCAACCAAATTACCTAGGAAGTCAAGGAAGCATGGGGGTAAAAATCAAGGAGGCAAAATAGGAGAGTGGAGCTCTTCCTCTCTGTCACTCTGGGGCCTCTACTGCATGTGAGTCCTCCCCACTTATGAGAGATCATTCCCTAGGATTGGGATGAAAGAAGTCCTTAGAGAAAGTCACAATGACGATTATGAGTTTATTTTTAGAGACATATATGTGTTTGGGATCAGTGAAGTGTCAGAAGAGAAATGTGGTTTCAGTAGGGCTTCTCTGGAAGATCTTGCTATATTTAATCTGGAACAGGGACTAAAATATTATCTACAAAAAACTAAATTATAAGAATTTTTATCAAATAAGGATTTTCACTGGCTCACTAGGAGTATTGCTACTAGTGATTCCACCACCACTAATACTGACTACCACTTACTGAGTGAAAACTATCTACTAAGCAAGGGGTCAGGGGCCAAGAATTTCCCCCCAAATACTATGAGCCTATAAGAACTAGGAAATTGAGTCTTATGGTAAGGGTAAACTCATCAGTCGTTCTTCATATAGCTAGTGGAGGAGTCTGGATTTGAACCCAGATCCACCTTGACTCCAAAAGCTGAACTCTTGCTTGCCATGCATTACTATTTTCCAAATATAATGATATAGTCATTTGCTAAATAGTCACCAAGGGCCAAGCACCTTGCATATATCATTCTTATCCTTATCACAACTCTATTAAATAGGTATCATTTCTATTTTTCCAGAGGAGTAAATTAAAATTCAGAAATTAAGTAACTCATTCAAGGTCATATAGTTTGTAATTTGCAGAGATAGAATTTTAATATAGGTCAATCTGATTTGTTTTTTCTTCTGCACAGTCTAGAAGCAGTGGTGGGTGTTTGGATTGCTTGCTTTGGAAAGCATGTTTCATGAAAAACAGTTTCATAAGTAACAAAATTCATTAAAAAGAAAAACATTGGTCTTTCTGTCCTGTCCTGTTGCATCCGTTTATGGTCGTTTCAAAAAATGAGTTTTACTCATTTGTTCTCTAGGATTAACTTTTCTATTTATGTGAGGAGATGAAGGCACACTAGTGATAGAAGAGAAAAAATAAGGGGTGCCTGGGTGGCTCAGTCATTAAGCATTTGCCTTCGGCTCAGGTCATGATCCCAAGGTTCTGGGATAGAACCCCGCATCGGGCTCCCTGCTCCAAAGGAAACCTGCTTCTCCCACTCCCACTCCCCCTGCTTGTGTTCCCTCTCTTGCTGTGTCTCTCTCTGTCAAATAAATAATAAAATCTTAAAAAAGAGAGAGAGAGAAAAAATAAGAGCCTTTTTTTGTTTGCTTAACCACAGAAAGGCCAATTTTGTCTTAAAGATATTTAAGCCACAGAACCATTCCCTTCATGTGCTGAAAATACTAACTTGAATTCCTATAGAGGAAAGTTTAATAGTTATGTCTAGGGTGATGATGTAGGGTTTCTATTGGAATATGTCATTCTCCCATTAATTTCATGGAAACACAAAGTAAGGGAAACACCTGGGAGAGAAACACCTGGGAGATAAACTGTATGGTAGTCCATCGTAAACCCATGAAAACCCAAAGCATAAATTGGATACAGATACAACACAAAATCCTAAAAAAGAGTAAAATCATTATTGTCAAGTAGTATGAATTTCACCTTTTCCCTTATAGCATTAATTCCTTAATGTGTCTCCATTAACAAACCAATACAACATGTGTCCACCAAAGTGCTGTGTAAGTTACCTGTTCCTTCTACATTCATTACAGTAAAGAAGAAATCTGTAGGAAGTCTTTGAAAACTTGTTCAAAAAGTTAAGTTGCTGGGTAATTCCAACAGTTTAGAGATATCTGCCATCAGATAAGCAAGACGACCATCTGCAGCTCAGTAAATGTGTGGTGAATGAATTCCGGAGTGATTCTGGGTGAGATTTGCAGGCTGTTCAGTACATATCACCAGTCACAGCTGTAATAGTATTTTTTTCTGTTATAGCAGTTCCTTTTTTATATATTCATAGGGTTTATGTCAAGAAAGAAAATGTTCTTCCTTCCAATAGCTTCTGATTGACCTATCTTGTCAGCACATCCTGCTTTCCTGAGATATAAAAAAAGAGTCTTGTAAATTTTAAAAAATAATAATTTTTGTTTTCCATCCATACTGAAAGAGAAGGAATAGAAACTCTTGGCTCTGCTAGGTTTGTTGCCCTGATTATCAATCCACACTTCCCATTCCTGTTAACAAAATGACAAACTTGGTAAGGAGATTGCTAGCAGCTTCTATTTTGTCCTGGAGATTCCTAAACTCCTAGAAAAAAAAAAAAAACAAAAATACTGCAGCTCCAAATTGAGTTAGGGCTGGCTTAGCTTTAAATTGGATAAATAATTGCATTTCTACATTAGTATTTTCTCCCTTCATTCCCCCCTCCCTCTACATTACGTATGGATGTATGTGTATGTTTATTTGTGTGTATATCTATTGGGTAGGGAGGAAGGAGCTATTAATTTAAAAAATAATTTAAAAAATAATTTAAAAAATAATTTTAAAAAATAATTTAAAAAATTCCAAATTCCAAAACATCAAAACATCCCCTTCCTGCTGCCTACAGTGAGCTTTTGAGAAGCAATAGTTTATTTTATCAGTTGGGAAAAGTATGTCAGTTTCCAAGAGGGGACAGTATATAATATAAAGCACTATATTAAAATAGAGTGGAGTTTCCTGTTTTAAAATATGGAGCATAGGGACGCCTACAGGTGGCTCAGTCAGTTAAGCTTCTGCCTTCAGATCGGGTCATGATCCCAGGGTCCTGGGATCGAGTCCTGTGTTGGGCTCCTTGCTCAGTGGGGAGCCTGCTTCTGCCTCTCCTTCTCCCCTGCTTGTGCTCTCTTTCAAATGGATAAATAAAATGTTTAAAAAAATTTAAAATATGGAGCACATTGCTATTATTCTAGTTTTGAAGTTAACCTGTAGCGTTCCCTGAAACATGACACACACACACACACACACACACACACACACACACACGAGCAGATGCCGCCAGTGTCTCCAATGTTCCTCTCTGTGGAATAAGGAGGTTAACAGCTTGAGTAGAATCACTTATTGTTCAACAGGAATGACTCCCCCACCTACTTCTTTGGGAGGAACATGTTTCTTCTCCTCTTTGTGACTTGCTTCAGCCAATGGAATGTAGAAGTAACCATCTGTGAGATCCAACAGCTAGAGCTCTGATCCTAAGCTTTAAGAAACATTGCATGTTTTTACTCACGTATCTGTGGTCTTCCAAACTTTGTCATTAGAAGAATGTTCCAAGATATCTGAGGACCTAGAGGAGACTCATAAAACAGACTTGGATTGCTCCATGGTCTGATACAGATTAGCAGTCCCACAGCCCATCAACTGAGGCAAAGCCATGCCAGGTGACCTATTAACATGAGAATAAATGATTGTCATTTTATGTTGTTTTGTTACACAGTAGTTAGAATGACAATAGGGGAGAAATATATCACCATAGTTTGTAGCATTAAGATTCTGTGATTCTGTGATTTATTCTGGATTATGTTTATCAACCACTTATTAAAGAGGTATAAGGTATGCACCTGAATAATAGCATGATTTCTTGGTAACTTTTGGCTTTTTTGTTTTTCATGTATTTTTCTGTGTATGTTACCATAGTATAGGCTTAATTGGGTGATTTAATATTAATAAACCATCTTCTCTGACAAGCACATATTAGGGAGTCAGATGAGAAGTTATTTTCAAATGAATGCCCTCAACGCTAAAACTTTTTACATCATGTTCTGACAAAATTACTTGTCTTCTTTAAAGGAGTGGGACAAAGCTTATTTAAATATCTATTTTTTTCCCCTCTGACCTAGCATGGGCATGAAGGACTTGGAAATTTTGACAAATGTACCAGTAGCCTATGAAAAATCTTAGTAGTGATTAGAATGGACATATCAGCATCATATCTTTTGCTAGTTTATTTTGTGCATTGAGAAGGCTGATGTAGCAGATGATTTTAATGTGAGTAGCTCTCTAGATGATCATCTAGGGGGTTTTGACCCTAAAAATCTTTTGATGCTTATGTGGAAAGAAATGAACATATGAGGTAATAAATTCAACATTGTCATCAGTAAGGCTAATTGAGTGGTAATTCTCAACAATGCTGAGAAACTCTCAAATTCTTACCTTTCAATATTAACTCCTTCTATTCAGAGGTCACTTCTTGCATTGCACCAAAAAGTGACTCGTGGAGCCATGTCGTTACACTTGCCTCAAGGAATTAACTTCACTGCCCTCTTTATTAGCATACTTGGTACACTTCATTACCTCAGAGACCTTGCTGAAAATGTGACCCTGTGTAACTGTTGTTGCCTTCTTTGTGAATTGAAAGCTAACCAAGCTTAGAGCTAGATTAAGTGGCATGGAAATTTAAGAAGACAGCTGGTGCTCTACTCCCAAATGGAAATACTACACTCAGATCTAATATTTTATTCTTATGCAGTAGAGATATATTAGGGCCCAAGAGAAACAACACAACAAAATTCTTTCAAGCATCAATAATCTCCTTCTCTTACTGTTTAGTCATTGGAAACTTGGCCTTACATCACCATTGGCCATTATGATAGGAAGGACAAGAAGGAAAATTCTCCCTTTTTCTCCCTCCCTCTCTCCCCTCTCTTTCTCTCATTTTCTCTCTCTTTCCCTCCCTACACTCACCCTTGTATCTACCTGTCTACCTAGAGATATGGAGAGAGGCATAGCTTGCTTATTTTCTGACATTAGGAAATCCAACATTAGTGCCAGTTGAAATCAGAGGGAGGGAAAAAGGAATAAAAATAATCAAATATTTGGTGACTAAGAATTGGTATTGTATTTTCTGGAGGAACTCTTTGCCTGTAAAATGGAGTTAACAATCCCTGACTTATGAAATGTCCCTTTTTTCACCCCTAGGTGGCTGTCCTATTTCAGGGTCAGTCACTACACTGACCTATAGAGTTAGGTATAGCTGGAATTTATTGTGTTTATACTTTGCAAGACATTGTACTCAGAGCTTGACCTGGATGAATATAATCCTCGTGGCCGTACTCAGAACCAAGTGCTATTATTACCTTCATTGTATGAATAATGAACCAGTGCTAAGTCTATGGAATAAGATAAACCAAATTTTGATTGTAGCTTACCAACTGTCTAGATGTCTCATGTTGGGGAAGTTAGTTAACTTGTTAACTTGTCTCAGTATCAATGCTCCCACCAGGAAAATTGCTACTTGATTGGCAAAAGAGGCCATTTAACAGACAAAGTAAATGAAGGTCTCAAAAGGTTATCTGGGTAAATCCTAGTCATCAGAAACATTTGAAATAGTTGAGGAGATCTTTGTTTCAAAAAAAAAAAAGTGAGACAAAAGATTGTTAAGTGCTAATTTGACTCGTGAATTATTTAGAAGTGTGTTGTTTAATTTCCAGATTTATGGGTTGTTTTTCCTAGCTATCTTACTTATATTAATTCCTAATCTGATTGTTACGATCAGAGAATACATTTCATATGATTTTGATAATGTTAAATTTATTGAAATGTGTTATGATCTAACCTGATGAACCATGTGAACCTGAAAAGAATGGGTATTCTTCAGTGGCTGGGTCTAGTGTTCTGAAGTAATTATGTTTAAGCAATCTACTGATTTATAAGTAGGTGTTCTATCAATAGCTAAAGTACAACTATTACAATATCTTACTGTAACTTTGGATTTACAAAGTTCTTCCTTTAATTCTATAAATTTTGATTCATGTATTTTAAAACTCTATAAACAGACACATATACACTTAAAATTCTTAAGTCTTGCTGATACACTGTTTCTTTTATCATTATGAAATGTCCCTCTTTATCTCTAATAATAACATTTGTCTTGAAAACCACTTTATCACATATTAAATAGCCAATCCACCATCTTCTTATGCCTTCTGCTGGCATAGCATATCTTTTTCCATTTATTTACTTTCACCTACCTACCTACCTCATTATATTTAAAGTATATCTTTACCTATGTCTTTATATTTAAAGTGTATCTTTCTAGACAACATATACAGTCTTACTTTTCTATTCATTTATCAATCTCTGCCTTTTAACTAGAGTGTTTAAACCACGGCTCTCCAGTCTTGTCAAAATTTAAAACTTACTACTCTTTGAAAGACATCACTAAGAAAATCAAAAGGCAAAACACAGACTGAGAGAAAATATTTGCTATGTACAGTTGAACCTTGAACAACATGAGTTTGAACTGTGTGGTCCACTTACACGTGGATTTTTTTCAATAAATATGAATAGAATTGTAAATGTATTTTCCTTATAATTTTCTTTCTTTCTTTCTTTATTTTTTATTCTTATGTTAATCCCCATACATTACATCATTAGTTTTAGATGAAGTGTTCCATGATTCATTGTTTGTGCATAACACCCTGTGCTCCATGCAGAATGTGCCCTCCTAAATACCCACCACCAGGCTAACCCATCCTCCCA
>NC_138380.1:24137527-24167284 GCF_054177405.1 Leptonychotes weddellii
TCCACCCCCCGCTTAGCCACCAGAGTGACGTCCCTCGGCGGAGCAGACTTTTAAAAGTTCCGATTTTGTGCTCCGCGGCTCTATCACTTGCCAGAAGCGGCCAACGGAGGCCCCTCCCCCGCTGTCTATCCTCCCGAATATCGCCTCGGATTCACTTCTCCGCACGTCCTACCTTCCAGAAAGTGGTCGCTTTTCTGATGAGAGAGTTGTTGCTCTTCGTTTCTTTGATCTCCTGTTGAGTTTGTAGGTGTTCAGAATGGTTTGATCCCTATCCAGCTGAATTCCTGAGAGGAGACGAAATCCAGGTCTCCTACTCCTCTGCCATCTTGCTCCGCCCCTTTCCTTATAATTTTCTTAATAACATTTTCATTTCTCTAGCTTACTTTATTATAATAATACAGTATATAATATATATGACATACAAAATACGTCTTAATTAACTGTTAGCGATAAGACTTTCAGTCAACAATAGGCTATTAACAGTTACGATTTGGGGAGAGTCAAAAGTTATACATGGAGTTTTGACTGCTTGGGGGTCAGCACCCCAACCCCTACATTATTCAAGGATCAAGTGTACATATATTTCACTAATGAATTGTTTTGAGAATATGTAAAGAACGCTCACAACCCAGTAATTAGACAAATGATCCAATCAGTAAGGAGGCAAACAGTTTTTTAACAGGCAAGATTTTAACAGAGAATATATATGACAAAACCAGAGAGGGAGACAAACCATAAGAGACTCTTAATCATAGGAAACAAATTGGGGGTTGCTGAAGGGGAGGGGGGCTGTGGGGATGAGGTCACTGGGTGATGGACATTAAGGAGGGCAGATGATGTAATGAGCACTGGGTATCATATAAGACTGATGAATCACAGACCTCTACCTCTGAAACCAATAATGCATTATATGTTAATTTAAAAAAAAAGAACATGTATGAATGACAAGGAACTACACATAAAGTTGCTCATTAGTCATTAGGTAAATGCAAATTAAAACCATAGTGAGATAACACTATACACCCACTAGAATGTCTAAAATTAGAAAGATTGACAATACCCAGTGTTGGTAAAGATGTGAGCAATTGGAACTCTCATATTGCTGATGGGAATGTAAAGTATGACAACCACTTTGGAAAATAGTTTTGCAGTTATTTATACAGTTAAATATATATTTGCCTACCACATGACCCAGCTATTCCATTAGGTTTTTATGTAAGGAAAAAGAAATCTTGTGCCAACACAAATACATGTACATGAATATTCATAGCACCAGTATTTATAATAGCTGAAAACTGGAAATACCTCAGATTTCCAACACAGGCCTGGGAAAAACAAATTGTGACATATCTATAAAATAGAATATATATACATGACAATGTGAATGAATCTCAAAAATATTACACTGAGGAGAAACCTGATTGAAAAGAATACGAACACTAAAATGCCATTCTTATGATAGTCTAGAAAAGCCAGAGCTAATCACTATAACAAAAGACACATCAGTGGTTCCTAGGGCTAAAGGTGAGTGTGAGGGTTTGGTTAGCAAAAAAAGATTACTGTAGGAGGGCAGTATAGAAGTTTTTGTATAATGAATAGTCTATATCTTCATTGTGGCAGGAGTTACACAGGTGTATACATTATTCTACATGCATTTAACTGTACATTTGAAATGGGTACATTTTATTTTATGTAAATTACATCACTGTAAAGTTGATTTAAAAAAAAAAAAGGGCGCCTGGGTGGCTCAGTTGGTTAAGCGACTGCCTTCAGCTCAGGTTATGATCCTGGAGACCCGGGATCGAGTCCCATATCGGGCTCCCTGCTCAGCGGGGGGTCTGCTTCTCCCTCTGACTCTCTTCCCTCTCGTGCTCTCTGCCTCTCATTCTCTCTCTCAAATAAATAAATAAAATCTTTAAAAAAAAAAAAAAGGCTGCCACAGGAGAAAGAAGGAAAAATTTGACCCATCCAACCAATCTATTCTCTATATGAACCCAAGATTCATTTTTTAAATATAAGAATTGTTTTATGTTTAAAATCTGTCAATGACTTCTCATAGCCCTTAGGATAAATTGCAAACATTTTCACATAGAATACAAGGCCGATGATACCCGTCCCTCCTCTTTAGTGCTCAAATGTCATTTTTGGAAAATCTGCTGATCTCACCCTGATTCTGCAGATCGACTTTCAGTTCTCTAAACATGCTGTTTTATATTCAAGCCGCCATTATGGGTGCTGTTCCATCCACCCAGAGCTCCTTCCCCTCTTAGGCCAATGCAGAATATTATTTTCTTCCCTGTTTGAGCACTGAACTATGAGGCCTTTGAGTACCTGACCCACAGTAGGTTCTCAATAATGTTGAATAAATGAAAACCTAGATACAAACAAAACCCAGGTTTTGTTTTTTCTTAGAAAATTCACTGGAAACATTATAATTCCGGGGTATGAATTTTAGCATTTCTACCTTTGGGCTCAATCAGAAATATAGTATTCTGAAAAATAAAACAATTAATACTATAATCTCTCTTTTTATCCAAGGTTTAGGAGCATTTTACAAGGGCAATCTTATTTAGTGGGAACAAGAGTCAGAGCCCTGGCTCTTAAGAATATCCCTAACTTAAACAGTGAGTAATATCCCCAAAAACAGACTTGGAATGTTCTTCTATCTGGGGTGGAGAGAAGAGCAAAGAGGTTTGCATCAGAATCTGAATAATTTTCAAATCACTAGAGGGTTTGTGGAGAACTTTCGTGGAGTTATCTTAATCAGTAGTTACAAACAGCATTGTGATGTAGCTAGCCAAGAATTAACCCATTTTTGTGTAAAAGTATTCAAAGACCCAAGGAGGTTAAATGATTTTTCTGTGCAGGTGCCAGAAGACCTAAAACTGGAAATCTGGTCTCCTGACTTTCCGAAATTCCATTTTCCTAACAATCACAGAGAAGGAATTGTCTTAATAATTTAGGGGGGAACTCATGTAGTTCATGTGCCTTTGAACCATTTATCATATAGTTTCTTGGGGAGAGACTGCCCAACCCCATTCTAGAGAAATTGACAAAATATGATGATAGGAGTGATGCTTTCCTCACTACTTACTGGCTGGGTGGCCTTGGACAAGTCACTCACATTCCCTAAAAATCAGCTTCCTCCTAAGTAAACTGGGAAAATAATAGCAGAGATGCCATAGAGTCATTGTGGGAATTCACATAGATAATGTATGTAAATCAACTATTAAAACTCATATTGCATAGTAACTGCGCAATTTACGTTAGTTGTTTTAATTATGATTTCCTGTGAGGGAGTCCTGACAGTGACCTCTGTAGAATGATGGCCAGGAAACGAAGCTGTAGAAAAGAGAATCATTTTCTTTATGTGAGAGCACTAAGGGCTCAGACATTGACGCTGTGGGTACTAGCTGTGATCAATAGATCCACAGGTGATAAAATCTCAGGTCGGGACCTGTAATGGATGAAAACTCCTGGCAGGACAATCTACTGTGAATGCAGAAATACAGCTCAAAGAGTTCTTCGAAAGAAATAAGTAGAACTTTTACAATTGGCCCTTGCAGTATCTGTGTATGGCTGCTGTTCTCACTACCTAAATGCCACCAAAATTGTTGACACTTCCTTGTTGTTTTCTTTGTTACACAAGTAATGCATGGTCATTTTACAAAAGAATTAAAGATACAGAAAACAGTCCCTTTATCTCTCTACCTGTACATAAAATTAATATTGAGATATAATCTTTCTCTCATTTATGGATTTCAAAAAGAGAGATTCACCAGTGACTTCTTAGTCACTAAATTCAAGGACCTCTCCTTGTTTCTCCTGTCTCCTGAAACATCCTGTTAACCCTGCCCTCAGTCTTGATGCTTATTCTTCCTTGGATTTAACACCTCATAGTAAATTTTCCTGCTTCCCCAAACCTAAAATTCAATATGTATTAAAATGAAGTATTCAGCTCCTGCTCCCAAAGCTTTTGTCCACATCCTGTGTCCTTTGCTTCTATTAATAGCATCACCTTATTATTTTTTCTTTCCTGTAGCCTCCATCCTGTCACCAAGTTCTCCACATCACCCCCACCCACCACTCTCCTCCATTTCAGGCCCATTACCTCAGTTGAAGCCCTGTTGCCAAATCCCCTGACCTTTGTAAGAAGATTCTCTTTTTATTATTTGCAAGATCCCCTCATTGCAATCCACCCTGAGCCCCTCAGCCAGATTCAGTAAAACACAATTCTGATCACTTAATCTCTATTTAAAACCTGCGATGACCAAGAAAAGCCCTCACTCTTTGGCAATGGGTGTATCAGGCCCTTTTACCATCTGGTCTCAGCTGACGCGGCCTTCCTGCTTTCCATCAGTTCCCTTCACATACTTTATTCCCCAGAGAGGCCAGATTCCTAGATGTTCCCTACATGTTCTCCACATGGTCCCACTCCAGGCTTTCTTCCCACTATTTTTTTCCATTCAAATATTAATTTACCCCATATCCTCTTATTGAAATACTACTCACCTGTCGTGGTTCAGACTATATGACATCTCTATGAAGGATTCCATGAGGCTCTCATCTAGAAAGTACTCTCTTCCCATGCTGTGTTCTAGCTGTCTCTATAGCACCTGTCCCTTTCTATGTTGCATCACAAATAATGAAGTACATAACTCATTTACCTGGACACACTGAAGAAAGGGAAGTCTGTTTACATATGAATCCTCTACAGTGTACTGTAACTCGTTCATCGTTGGGATTCATTAAGCACTCTCTGAATGAATGAATGATCCCTGACTTGAGTCAATGTGGAGTTAGTAGCTGGACTATATCTTTGATCTTCATAATCAGAATGCCTTAATCTCAATATACTTTGTAATCAAGAAAAAAAAAGTGTGCATCTCATTGATGACCTCATCTGCTCTGTTACAGCAGGTCCAATAAAAAAATGCAAAAAAGATAAGAGTAAAGACTATTAATACCTAGAGTGATTGCAGAAGAGTTCTCTGCTTTATTTCACTGACGATGTCAGTGAGAAATTGTGCAAAGGATATATTGGTGAGAATGAGTCTTCACAGGGTTATCGCCAAAGCCGTTTCACATCTTAATCTTGTAGAGATTGTATAAAGACTGTGCCAGTGGTACAAGAAATGAGTTTCTTTGTTAAAGTTGTCATTCTTCACAAAGCATAACCTAACATATATTAGGAGGGCGTTAGACGAAAACTTCATTTGGAAGGATTTTTGTGGCCAATATGGTTTTAAGTGTGAAGTCTCTGTACTATTAATATGTTCCACCCTATCTCCTAGGTGAGGTTTTAAGTTAGTAGAGGAGCTTCCTAAAATATAACCTAAACTTTGGAGTGTAAAAACATTTAATATAGGGATTATACGAGCAATAATTAATAACCTTGTTTAATACCGAAAAATATAAAAATCTGAAATCTTATAGTTTTTCCAAATTCCCAAAGAAGTAAGCTAAGAATCTAGGGCAGCAAAATATTGTTCTAAAAACTGACAATTCCCCTACCATTCCGTTCTTTCTTACAACAATAGATCGATAAAATCACACATGTTCTGACTCTTCTCTCTTCATATCAGGTTTTCTACATTGATAAAGTTGCTACAGAATCAGCAGGAGTTCTGTACATCAAGGATGTATCTTGGATGGATATATCACACTGAATAAAAAATGTTTTTCTTGGTAAACTTTTCTAGGAACTCAATAGACGAAACCAACAAAAGATAATTTTGAGAGGAAGTGGCTTCTTCCTTGGCACTTTAGGTTTTTTCCCCACATGAACTACCCTAGGATTACATGCTTTGATTTTTTCAAAATAAACCTCTTAATATGGATCCCCTTTGGCTGTACGGGCTGACATTGTCTAAATCCTCATGAACTGGCATTTTATTCTAACAAAGATATAATAGACATTTAAATTTCTTTAAGGTCACAGGATAGGATTTAGGCATTTGGATTAAAATTATGCTGTTAAAATCTTACGTATCATTAAAAATTTTTAAAGCAAAAGCAATGTTATCAAGCAATCCAATGTCTAATAATTCTGAGTCCATTTATTTTCACTTCTAGCAGCTTTGGAGATTTGATTTTAATCAAGATGATGTTTATGAATGTTAGGAAAAGAAGTACAATGACAACAACACTCTGATATAATCATGATCGTTCATATCTCCCAATAGCTCATCTGGCCAGAAAGAAAATAATGGCAGAATCTGTAAGGCAGGGTGTAAGGCTGCTTCATGCTAAGCTTAGCACTGGTTGAATCTATTATAGGTCATAAGCCAAATAAATACAAAAGCTGATTGAAGCTTCTTTTGTCTAAAACCAGTTAGGATTACTTTTGTTAATATGCCAGTTTTTGAATGAATATTCCATAAAAGTTGAAAAGGCCCACATACTCACTTGTAACCAAGGAACTGTAAGGCAAAATGTAATGCTTTGCTCACCAGTGAAATAAAAAAAGAATGAAAAAGAATGAAGGTATCTGATTTTGGCAAGACTGTAGAAAAATGGTAAGTCTCGGCATCTTTGGTGATAGACTAAATTAATACAGCCCATTTAGAATTTTTCAAAAATGTATAAACATTTAAAATGTGTCCCGCCTAAGCAAGAAATTCCATATCTGTAATTTTACCCCACTTAAATACATGCTAAAACAATAGGATGAATAATAACTAATACTGTTAAAAAATAATATAAAATAATAATAACTTATACTGTTGAGTGCTCAGTACGTACCAGCATTGTTCTAAGTGCTTGACAAACATTAACCCATTTTATTTATTATCACCATAACTCTAGGGGGTTGGTGCTATTATTATCAAGAAACTGAGGCCTCGAGCAATTAGCTAAGTTGCTCAAGGGCAGACATAGTAGAGCCAGGATTCCAACACAACCCAGCATTCTTGCGTCATTACATCTCCTTGCTTCTCTCAGCAACACTACGTATGTTACACGTGGGTACAGAAGGCCACTCATTGCAGCACTATCTGTAATCGAGGAAAATTGGAACCAAACTCATCACCACCACCAGGAAATTATTAAATGAATTATAAGTACTTCCAACACTTCAACTAAGCTTGTGGCAAACTTCCATCTTCAGCAAACCTATAGAAATACTTGAAATACTCCAAACACATAACAAAAAAACATATATTTCTTTTTTTACTTTAGGTGCCAAGGGTCAGGTTAATCTTAATCTGTCAGTACTTGGTACATTATCATTGGTCTTCATTAAGCACAGTTCTGGTTCTGTTTGTTTGTTTTCTTTTTTCTCATTCCTGTTTCCTGTTTCGTCTCCCCTCCCCCCAGTGTGTTTGGTGGATAGAATATAGTGTATTCTTACAGAAGAAGAATTGTTGTTTATGGGCCTATCTTAATATACATATAAGAACTGTGATATATATCTTGTTGTGATTTCTACTTGATTCATCTTGCAATATATTTTTAAGCTCTCTCCAAGTTGCTATGTATGTAATTAGTCTGTTGTTTCTCCTGACACATGCACTGCAGAGTGAGCAGCAACACATCTTACCAGTGACTTCTCTTGCAGTAGATGCCTGCATTGGTGGCAATTTCCTGCCAACAACAGCAAAAACAAACAAAGGACCCCACTGTGTTGAGCTTTTATGCATGCCTTCTTGTGGATCCACTGAGCATTGCTCTGGAGTATATACACAGGAGCAGAATCGCTAGGTCTCAGAGAGTAAGTGGAAACTTATTGTAGCTAAGTACTGCCACACTGTTCTATGGAAGCGCTGCACCATTATTCACCGTCGGCAGAAGCCCGTGAATATGCCCATGGCCTCGTATCCCTGCCCACATCTGGTATTATCCACTGTGCCCATTTTTGTTGGTTTGATAGAAGTGACATGATACTTCATTATTTCAGTTTTATTCTTTTTTTTTAAAGATTTTATTTATTTATTTGAGAGAGAGAATGAGAGAGAGAGAGCACATGAGAGGGGGGAGGGTCAGAGGGAGAAGCAGACCCCCTGCTGAGCAAGGAGCCCGATATGGGACTCGATCCCGGGACTCCAGGATCATGACCTGAGCCGAAGGCAGTCGCTTAACCAACTGAGCCACCCAGGCGCCCTATTTCAGTTTTATTCTGAAAATCAAATTAAACATACCCAAACTTAAGAAGTACAAACAGGAAATACGGTGGGAAAAAAAACAAAAAGGGAACTCAAAGTAAAGGTTGGCACTTTGTTGGTCCATCATAAATTGGATGCATATATAGGCCCACTCTTGTATAGAGATATGACCTTGAACTTTATGAGCTGGAGTGGAGATTCCTGCATACAGCTGAGACCCTATGTCTTAGTTTGAGTTCTTCCAGAGGAGGATATGAAGCAAAAATTTATGTCCCAGTAGTATAGGTAATACCAGTAGGAGAAAGGAAAAGTGATACAGAAGTGGAAGGCAGGCATTACAGGATGCATGCTTTAGCCAGGTGTTATGGTAGACAACTGGAGATTAAATCTGTAGGGAAACACCTACATTAGAATGACCCCACCTGAAGGGCAGGGGAACTGGAAGATGTACACACAGACTTCAGAGAGTCATTGATTGGGAGCTGCTCCTAAGAGTGTTAATTCCTTCACACTTCAGGGCCTGCTGTGTAATAGGCACTGAGATGCAGACGCAGACATCGAAGTCAGCTAGAGCACAAGAACGGACATGCACAGAGCACTGATGCATCTCCTTGCACCACCCTGATCCACTTGATCCAAGATTAAATTTACCATGTCCTGTCATTGTTTTTTCAAGGTGCTGTCCAGTTCTAATTTCTCAAAATAAACTTACACCAGATTTAGTGGGAAAAGTTATAGTTGGTCCTAAGGCCATAAATGATATACATTATTTGCCTTTTCTTCCATCTATTCAAGATTCCCCTAACCCTTCGCCAGCACTTGCCAGCTTCATGGAGAAACTCAGACCTTTATGCTTGATGGGTTGAGGACCCAGTTCTTGACAGGCCATAGTTGCTGCAATTGCCCTTACATGATTATTACTGGAAAGAGAAGCACCAGAGACCTTCTGAGCTCCACATCCACATGTGCTTTCCTATTCTAATTATGAGCAGCAACTCTACCTCATGATCATCTGGGCGGCTTACCTCTGCCAGGAGAGCAACGCCTTCCTTTTCTGTTTTGTCTGGTGTGATGAAGAGCCCAAAATGACAGGCAGGCACTATCACCTTAGGTTTAGTGAAATCTTTACTACGTCTTCTGATAGAAACACCCCCCCTCTGAGAACAAAGACCCCTAGTAGAGTTTGAACTTATGGGGAGGGAATATGAAGCAAAAGTTTCCCAGGTGAGCAGGGTCACTCCTATGCCCACCCTTGGTTCCTTGGATCCATATAATGGTACAGAGAATACCATCTAATACCATTGGTTAAAAGTATAAACCATATCTTAATAAATCAAAGCTGTTTATAATCTATGACCAGTGCCTCTGTGACTAGGTATTAAACCACAGTATATGTTTACAAGGAGACACAGGATATTCACTGCAGCATTGCTTGTATTAGTGAAAGACTGGAAATAACATAAAGGAAAAGTGATACAGAAGTATCGTCAAAGTCCTTCCTACCAATTGTGATCATCAATTTCTTCTATCATTACTAATTCCTGCCATAAAAGGTTCATGTAAGAATTCGATGTATTGAATGTAAAATGTAAAATGCCTAGTGCTTGAAGCACAGTAAGCTCTCAATAAATAGCAGTTTGTTTAGGTTTTTATTATTACCTAGAATGACAGTATTTTCTGTGTCAAAAAAACAAATAAAAAAAAGAGAAGTGAATTTAAAAGAATAAAAGAAATCAGAAATCTTATGTTCTTCATGAGAATCTCTGGCTCCCTCCAAGAACTGTTTTTTGTTTTTTCATTTCTCATAAATTCAACTTCAAGCATTAGATACAGGAAAGGATTAGATGTCCCAAATTTAGATGATTAGGTGACTAAGTGATTAGATGTCCTCTATTTATTAGGGCTCAGTGTGATGTTAAATTGTATAGCCTGTGAAATTTGCAGAATTGAAGTTTGTGTGATTGTGTTTGAACTTGGCTGATTATGGAGGTGGTCAGGGATGCTGTCTTTTTGCTCTCAGCAAAGTGGAGAGGCAGGCTCCTAGGTCCCCTGTGCCCATGGAGGCTTGAGTCTCTTGCCAAGAAGAGCAGTTACAACACAAATGAGATTTCCATCTACTGCCTGAAAACCCCTCATGCAGACTCCCAGCAGGAGGCTTTGCTGATGATTGAGTTGGGTGTAGCTGACACAGAGGTGACCAGGTTCCGGAAACAGAAATTTGGGAAAACTTATTATAGCAGACTGAATCTATTATTTGGTCAACAAATCTGAAAGCTTCTGATCCTGGACACTTGATTGCTTGACCTGAGTGAAGGTGACTGGGGTGACTGAAACTGCCCTTTAAAGGTCACTGATTTCTAATAAATCCCCAAACAATTCCTTTTCCATCCTTATTGTCCACCCTGGTATTCCTGTTTTTTAGAGCCCCACTCCTTTAAGTTACGTTTCCAATGACCCCATCCTCATTTCTATTTTGCAGTTTTACAACGGACTGTGTTCAGGATTATTCCTAAGCAGCCTCTGGTTTTAGTTAGTTAATGGACTCTGAAGTGTATCTGTGACTAAAAATAGCTCTCTTCTCCAATGCTGGCTGCAGAGAAATGTGAGTCTTTCTTCATCATGATGAGTCTTAGACATTTATTTTTATTATCTCAGAATTGGCCTGTCCTCTTCCGCTCTCTCATGTCTGTTCTTTAACCAGCAACACTGCAAGATACAGAGGAAGACGTTTCTCAGGACGACAGACCTAATACCTGCTCTGTTAAACCAATAGGCTGGGATTCTAGGTGATGAGCAAATACTTTTATTTAGCTTGCTTATCTGTATTTCATTGGTTGTTCTCAAATAACATGTATAAATATGATAAAGAGAAAAAATAGCATTTTGAAAATATTTAAAAGATAAACTACTCGTTTCATTTACAATTCAGTTTATCATAAGAAGTCTCATATTTTTAAACTTCTCTATTGTTTTCAGCTCCTCATTGATTATGTTTCAAACAACAAAAGATGGAATTTATTTCTTCAGATATTATTCCCAAATAGTTCAACTATCCTGACAGCTGGTGATTTTGATATGATGTTGATAAGCACCATCCACATATTAATATTTTAGCATTGTCCACAATACAACAAAAACCTGATGGATGCAAATATTTCATCATGAAAAAAATAAAATCATCTGTGAGCAATCATTAAAAAAACATGTAACTCCCCAGTTAGTGGAATTTTTCACTGTCTAGTAATTATTTCGATACTGTAGATATAGATCTATTCATATGCTTTGGGGAGAGAAATGGCATATGGTAATCTAAATACTGAAAAATGAATTATAATTATTTTAATTTTTGAAAGTACAAGTTAATATGGCAGTTTTCACCAAAAGAGCACGATAAAGTCTTCTATATACAATAAAAATTATTTATGGTGTTTTTCTCATCAAAGGACATTTCTGTATCTTGCTGTGACAATTATCTGAGGCTAAATGTAAGTACCTGACAATTAAAAACTATTACGATGGTAATTTATACTTTTATTTCTTTTTCTTTACGACTTATTTATTTCCAAATAACCCTATCATTTTGAAAGGAAAAAAATGAAGAAATTCATTATGTTTCAAAGCCCTCAGAGGAGGGGAGGCTTCAAGTGAAGCCAGAGAATTCACAGTGAATATGCTGTAAATTATATGAGAAGGTACACCTAATAGAGAGTATAGTGAAGTTCATGAGTGCTCAAACAGAGAACTTGGTTCTCCTTGAGGACATAGCTCCTTGTCTCGAAAGAATTAAGATCTTAGCAAATTTCACCAGCTGCAAGATAGAACCTAGTCATCCACTTTATATTGGGAGCCTTTAAATTTACTCAATCTGTAAAGCATTCACCATGGTGCCATTTGTATAGACATGCCTTTAAAAAAATACATTTTGATGGTGACAGTTACATTATTTTTGGCTTTGCATAACAGCTGCAGACTATAATTAAGACAACTAAAACTTGTAGGTGACATTCGTCTTCGATAATATAATATTTTATGTTAGCCACACAAACTGTTGTTCAGGATCCAGAGCCTATACCCAGGACTCTTCATGTATTAGTGGGATTCGGGTTAATACTACTTCCAGGAATTTTTCCTAGTAGCACGTGAGGGCTGCAATACCCAAGAATCAACATCTAAAGCTTTAGACATCCCAGTGCAGAGACTCTCTCCTGGGATACTTCTTGCTTTACTTTATTTCCCAGATGATTAATTTTACACTATTCAAGGAGCTGCTGCTGCTATAATCTTCTCAGATCTATTTTTGATCATCATTTCATTGACTTTTTAACTGGAATGTTCTGGATCCCCATGATACTTACATACCACACCATCTTTTTCTTAATCCTGCCGATTTCTCATAAAAATTAAAAAATATATATATGTCTTTGATGGATATGTCAGATTTATTGGAAATAGGAAATAGAATAGAATTAATTCAAAAAGGAAAGTGCAGTCTTTAATGAGACACTGTGAATTGTTGGAATCAGAATTCTGTTAACTAGGAATTTCGAAATTATAAACAATAATAATAGCCAGACGATGGACGGGAGGGGGAAAGAAGAAGAAAGAGAAAATAGGGACCAGAAACAGAGTGGAAAGCACTACAGGTGGCTTTGGGAAATGCTTAAAAGAGCAAAATGAAGGCTATCCAGAAGCAGAGTAAAAGGTTCCTTCCGGTCCTGGGTGCATCTCCTCCAATCTCACCTGGTCAAATTTCCAGGGGCATCAGTTCACTTCTCCCAGGTGCTCCACTTCCTCTCATCTGATGCAAAAAGTATCTGTTGGAGAAAAAAAAAAAAGTTTAAGTTCTCTTCCAATTCTAACATTTTTGTGTAAAAGGTAAATGGTCAGACATCAAAACAGGTCATATCTTTTAAGAATTGCCTTTAATGAAGTAGTAAGTAACATCACAAAACCCATTTTTGCCTTCTATAAAATCATGTTATTTAAAACATTATTATATCAAAGGCAAATCCATCTAACACACTAGGGACACTTTCTGTCCTCTTTTTAATTGATATCCTATGGCCACTGGAATTAGGACATTTTTTTTCTTTTAATCTATTTTTCTTTGAACTACGATACTAGACTTGATGTTTCTGATGTTCACTGGAATAAGGAACCGTTGGGAAGTTCATGTTGAGTAACAGAATGAATGCTGATTTTTTTTTTTTTTTCTAAAAGACCAAGACCTCAAATTCTATTAACCACTGACCACTCTTTCTAGAACTAGGCTTATGCTAAACATGACACCTTAATCACAGTTTTTAACCACTACTGTCACAAGTCATTGATTCTACAAAAGCCTTTTCTTGCAAGTAATTATCATTTTCGCGGACCTTTTCTTCACCACTCAAATGAGTATTCTCAATGAAAACACAGATTTCTTTCTTCCTACCTTGTTCTTCCAGTTTTCTACTAAATCTTCACTTTATCTGATTGCTTGTGGATCTTCAACAGGCTTGCCACTATGAAATGGTACAACTTTTGAAAAAAAAAAGAATATATAAATTATCTTTCCCACTCAGTTCCCACGAATATCCTGATTTCCAGCCACAAGGCAGTGTTCTGAGATGGCAATGTTTGAGAAGGAGGAATATAATCTTCATAGATGCTTCTGGACCTTTATAGAAGCCCTTCTCTTGGATGGTGTGGCTAGTGTTAAGTATTCTCAGGGTGGATTCCCTGGGCTTCTTGTACTAGGGCTTGTCTAGGCGTTCCTGATGTGCCCTGTCATCCAGCATTTTGATAGTAGTGTGAGCAATGCCTCTGCTCCTAGCCAGATCCGCTCCTCGCAAGCCTGCGGTGAGTAAAAAAGAGAGAATACATAATTACTGAACGTTAGAACCGAATGGGGTCCTAGTGAGCATCGAGTTCAAATAATTCCATTTTAGAAAAGAGAAAACAGCTTCAGAGAGATTGAGTGATTGTCCTTATGGTAACCTACAGCTGGTAAATGGCAAAGATGAGGCTTATCTGCATGACTTCTGATTCTAAATCCAGGGCCTTTCCCACATGGCTGTAGTGAATTAGATGGGCATCTCATGTACCTTGACATGGTCAGTGAATGAGGCTCCCTTATATGCACATTCCCCTGTTGTACCTGCTACTTCCAGTTGCAGTATGTGAAGGGGTTTATAAACTCTAAAATCCATATAAATTCAAGATAAAGTTTTCTCATTTTACCCTCCTTCATCTGAGACTGGGCCCAGGAGGAAAAGACAGTTTATTGTTCTCCAACTTTGATAAGCAATGACTTGGTCTCTCCTCTTTTAGAAGATGTTTTTGAGACTCATCATGGAATCATCAGAAAAATCCCCTGGGAGAGAGAAACTTAAACAGGAACTAATTCTTGATGGGCTGAGGTATACAGGCGCAGAGTTAATAGAATTTAGAAATGGCAAAATCAATGCAGCTTTGAGGATAAATACCTAATAATAACAGAGCGTCTTGCCTTTGAGCTCATATTTGGTCCGATTCTGTCTACACCTCTAATCCTGAGCATGTCATTTACAAATGAGTATTTCAAGTCCAGAGGTCAAACTGACTCAAAAAAGAAGAATAAAAAGATGGGAAATGTCTTTTTTTTTTTCATGCCTCAAAAACATTGCAGTTCATATTAGCGGTGAGTTAATTATCTCATTCTGGTATACATAGGGTTCTATTTGTTCCCTTATGCTGTTAAGATGCTGATGTTATAAATGATTCCTCCTTTGTTCTGACAGTCTGAAAGCTACTGCACCCATTTAAAGAGTTATGAGTCTATCTATGCTGAATTCCAGAGCGATTATGATGCCGCTCCTGCCATTGTCTGATATAAATCATGCGGTCATAAATGAAAGCAAATCATGGCAGCCTCTGGACAGCATAGCCTTTGTCTTTGGGAACTGTTACTACTTTAGATAGTTTGCAGGGAGGCTTATACGATGTACTAGTTATACTTTCCAAAAGCAAAGACGTTCCTCCTGTGAAATGCAGCTGTTTCCTTTGGCACCTTTTACTGTGCCCCTTGCGTACCAGGCAGACCTCACAGGCACTAAGAGAAGTAAAGAAATCATCAGCATCTATCTTTATTTAAGGATAAATAAAGAATAGTAGAAAAATTATCTGCAACTGCCTTTTGCTTAGGCCTAGAGGAGACGGTGATCTCCAAACACACCTGAAGTCAGAAGAGAAAACATTTCCCAGAAATCTCTCACCCTTGTTCTAAAGCCATCCTTGCTTCCTTGCCTTGCTCCTCTCCACTGTTAGTCCTTGATCTCATGGAACTTCCTCAATTCTTTCTCCCTCATTTCCATGATTTCTTTCATAATTTTAGAAATAAAAGGTAAATGTGGTAGGAGATGATGGCAGACATTGGAAAAGAACAAATATTGAATTCATGCTTCATGCTAGGGGGACGCCTGGGTGGCTCAATCAGTTAAACGTCTGCTTTCTGCTCAGATCATGATCTCAGGGTCCTGGGATCGAGCCCTGCATCGGGCTCCCTGCTCGGCGGGGAGCCTGCTTCTCTCTCTCCCTTTGCCCCTCCCCCTGCTTGTGCTCTCTTTCTCTCTCTCTCTCTCTGACAAATAAATAAATAAAATCTTAAAAAAATATATCATGCTTCATGCTAGGGCCTGTCACATCCTTTTATTTAATATCCAGAACAAATTGAGATGGTTATCAATCTCATTTTAAAGTAGAGGAAACTGAGACTCACAGAACTTCAATAACTATCAATGGAGTTCTATTGGTAAGTTACAGATTTTGAGCCCAAAGTCCATACTTTTTTCTCCCTATGATACTGTTGTGTCAGGTGATCCCTATATGTTTCTACTGCTGGAGTAAGGGGTTGGATGATTTTTAAAATACCACATGGTACAGATTAAAGAATAAGCATTATAGGGGAAAGGAAGCATTCATAAGGCAAGGGTCAACAAAACAGAAATACAGGGAGTCCTCCAGTCAGTCTCTCCATCTCTCTATGAAGAGGTCACAGTCTGCAATACCTAGTGTGGATTTTATTCCAGGAGAGGAACCTATGGTTATCCCTTTTTCTACATATAAGAAAATGATTTCATTAATGATGGGATTCATAAGCTGTTTGGCCCCAGGCAGTCTGGACTTTGAGTGTCAGATACTTACAAATGTGTTCTAGGATTACCAACAGCCCAATACCTTAGGCAGCTGGGAAAATTTGGTGTTCATGCTTGGTTTACAGGACCCTGCTTGGGAGGACATCTTCAATTCCATTGGGTGCTATGCTTCCATCTAGGAAAAGGGGAGTTACCCAGTAACCAGCTAGTGTGTGGTCCTGGCCACCCAGAGAGAGCTCCTAGTGTTGTTTTCAGATGATCCTGGTGCAGACATGTTATCTATACAGGCAATTGGTATGTGTCCTCCCCTCTCCAAGGATCAGACTGCAACTCTTTAAGATACATAACTGCTGTGTTGCTTTTGAAAGCTGCTCTTTGGTCATTTATTAGTGTGGTGCTAATGACAGAAAGCCATCAAAGAGTTAATGGGTATCTGTAAAATTTCTATTTTCTTCTAAGTGATTATAGTGTTTTAAAAATGTTGGCTTTTGCTCCTCTTTTCCCCCTTAACAGCCAAGTAAGGGAAATGAGGCTGAGAAGCATAATGCGTCTTGCCCTGGGGCTTCTGCAGCCAAAAGGTAATGCCAAGATGAGCACTAGACTAGACTTCTCTAATTTTCCATCCCGGTGCTTATCCTCCTGCCAGGAATGTGACTAGAGTGTTAAATTTAGAAGCCCACTAACTTAGTGAGGAATTTAAACAGAAGTTCAAACATATCTGTGGCAGTTCTAATTTACAGTTTGTTGTTGGCAGAATGTGGGTTGAGGGAATTAAGGGATTTGGCATGATACTCACTCTGCCTTGCTTATGCCTCTTCTCACTATAATTTGACTCAATGCAACAAATATTTCTTAAGCACCTACGACAGGGCACTTTGCTGAGTACATTGAAAAATAGATAAGTAAGACAATTACTGTCCAGGAACTTTACCTGGATGTATCCATCTTATTTTACACCTTGGGCAGTATTGACTGCAAGAGTGGCCGCCGAGGTATATGCAATTATCTTTGGAAGATGCTCAGAAGAGGATCCTGAGCCATTGGTAACAAATGTCTGCTTTTTCATGGTGGTGATGATTGTAACAATGAAGACAAATTAAACAGGAAAGCAAATTAGCATGTCGGCTTTAGAGTGTGAGCACTCTCAGTATTTTCCTGGTAGGTCACAGGAACGTGGAGGTTGATGACTCAAGCTTGTTGTTGCTTCAGTATCCTTGGCATGAAGTCTCGGTCCAGAAAGACACTTCTCTGGAGAAGTAAGTCCTTACCTTTTCAGAGGTTTTTCTGTTGGCAAATCTACCCTGACTTTCTGAATGAAGTAAAAAATCCTGCCTCTTCTCGAAAATACAAAAAAAAAAAAAAAAGAAGGCAATTACTTCATCCTCATAATTATTATACTAGAGCCACCCCTAAATCTCAAATGCATATCATAGGGGCACTCTTTTAATCACATCTTAAGTATGACTTTGATTGCCAATCATTCATAAAACAGCAAACGTTGGAGCTGTTTGGGGTCTCCAGAATCTTTTTTTTTTTTTAAATATTTTATTTGACAGAGAGAGACACAGCAAGAGAGGGAACACAAGCAGGGACAGTGAGAGAGGCTTCCTGTGGAGCAGGGAGCCTGATGTGGGACTCGATCCCAGGACCCTGGGATCATGACCTGAGCCAAAGGCAGACGCTTAACAACTGAGCCACCCAGGCGCCCTGGGGTCTTCAGAACCTTAAAAGCAGGAAATTATTTATTTCTTCCTAACACAAATTAAGAATTGCTTCAAAGAAAAAAGTGAATGTAAAAAGGGAAAAGCTGCAAATCCAGAAAGAAATGGGCCAAGAAATAGAGATCAATGCAGAGAGACATAAATCAGAAATACATT
The DNA here is from genome assembly GCF_054177405.1 of Leptonychotes weddellii. Lineage (NCBI taxonomy): Eukaryota > Metazoa > Chordata > Mammalia > Carnivora > Phocidae > Leptonychotes > Leptonychotes weddellii. The sequence continues at coordinate 24,155,621 of NC_138380.1, forward strand.
TAGTGAGACGGGGAAAAAATCTTGTTAATCTCCAGTGCTTGAAAAAACGTAAGGGTCAGCTGGGCAGTCTAATTGACTATCACTACAAGATGTGACATGGCTATCAGAAAGGTCAGTGTAATTTGGGCCTGGCTATGCAGAGTCATCACTTCCTAAAGTGGAGAGATAATGCTCCCTGTCTGTGGACTGGGCTTCACCCAGAAAATATTTAAGTGGCTATCATGGTGAATTTGTGAGAAGACACTAAGCCACCTTCAGACTTGAGCACAGGTAATTAGAGATATGCAAGGTGACACCACCATCGACTCTCCCAGCTGGGGAGCAGCCCTACCAGTCACGTAGGCACTAGGTCTTCTGAGAGAGTTTATTCACATGCAGTGGCCTGAATTTAACTTGTCAGTTGCCTGTCTACAGATGAGAAGGTTCAGATCACTATTACTGAGTTAACTTTGTAATAAGCATGAAGAGTTCCTTGGAGAGCCTTGAAAATCCACTTAGAAGAGGAGATCTTGAATATTCAGGTTAGGGTGAGAAGTAAGCTGCCCTTTATTCTTTGTGGCAGAGGCAGGAGTGCTGCTCAAATCAGATCTTTGACTCCAAAAGTCTGCTAGATGGAAGCTAAAAGCATTGCAGTTTCTTTTTAACTTTTTATCTTGGTATAGATTTAGATTTAACCAAAAAAGTTGCAAAGATAGTACCAAGAGCCCCCACATATCCCATTCCCACTGCCGCGTTTTTTTCTTAATATTATAAGACAGTTGTTTTATTTAGTGTATAACTTTCTCAGCATACATAAACTAAATATTATTTAGTTATTAGTAATTTTATTAAACAACCAATAGGAATAGTTCTTCATGACCACTATGCTTCTTGCTATACAATCTGGAAAAACTGTGGCAAATACTAAACTTGAAAATTGGTTTCTGAAATGTTTCCTTTATGCCTTTTACTGAAGCAATTATTTTTTTTTTTTACTTTTTAAAACAATTTACCTTTTTAAAAAAGTGTTTCTTTTTCCTTCTGTCTCAAGAGAGAAAGGGAGATCCTATATTTTGCCATTTGGCAAAATCTCAATGAAAACTAGAGGTTTATTGTCAAATGGAGTGCAGGTTAGTTGCATTTTGAGTCAAGAAACAAAAAAGACATAGCTTTTCAACAGAATTATTCCACAAGTTAATGGAAGTCAGAATGAACAATGGTCACGGTGGCTGGAAGTAGACCTAATGACAGCCTGTTAACAAAATAGAAGGTCCGGGCTGCTGGGTCTTCTTTTTAAGGAAGTTTTTAAATGATCTTTGGTATTATTCTGTTTATAAAATGTATAATAGAGAGAAGAGAGCAATAGAGAATGAGGAAGAAAAAGGGGCAGGAAGTTACCAACTCTTTCCAGTTATTCCAGTTATCTTTCTAGTTATGAGTTTAGATTCACAAACCCTTAACATTTCCTAGCTATAGACTAGTAGTCACAGAGTAGAGTGATCGATTTTTGAGATAATCAGGCAGAAAAGAGGCAAGTAAGTTAGCAATTCCCTAACTTCTACATGAATTAAAAAGGGGGGAGGGATAGCAGAGGAGGGAAAAAAAAAAGAAAAAGAGAAAAAATTGAGGGTGGGAAGAGGATGAAAGGGAGAGACAAGAAGGAAAACAGTATATTATGCATGGAAAACAGGAAGAAAAATAAATGAAAGGTGGAAAGTCCATTTTTAAGTATCATTTTCTCCAAAGCTCAACATGTTTCAAGTAGAAACGTTTGTTACTGTATGCTCTTTCCCAGCTTTATTGAGGTATAATTGAGAAATAAAATTTTAAGACATTTAAAACAGATGGCATGATGATTTGGTGTACGTATACCTTGTGGAAGGATCCCCCTGTCAAATTAAGTAACACTTCCATCACCTCACATACTCACCTTTTTGCTGTTGTTGAGAACACTCAAGTTATACTCTCCTAGCAAATTTCAGTTATCCAATAAAGTGTTATCAATTACAGTTACTATGTTAAACATTAGATCCTCAGACCTCATTCATCTTATACTCAAAAGTTTGTACCCTTTTACCAGCCCCTCCCTTTCCCCCCCCCCCCCGCCTCCCCCAAGCCCCTGGTAACCACTTTTCTACTCTCAGTATCTGAGTTGAACTTTCTGTTCATTTGTTTTAGATTCCCCATATAAGTGACACCATGTTGCATGTGTCTTTCTCTGTCTTGCTAATTTCCCTTAGCATAATGCCGTTCAGGTTCCAAATGTTGTCCCAAATGACAGGATTTCTTTCATTTTTTTTTTGAGATTTTATTTATTTATTTGAGAGAGAGAGAATGAGAGAGAGAGCACATGAGAGGGGGGAGGGTCAGAGTGAGAAGCAGACTCCCTGCCAAGCAGGGAGCCCGATGTGGGACTCGATCCAAGGACTCCAGGATCATGACCTGAGCCGAAGGCAGTCGCTTAACCAACTGAGCCACCCAGGTGCCCGGATTTCTTTCATTTTTAAGGCTGGATAATATTTCATTGTAAACGCATACCACATTTTCTTTGTCCATTCATCCATCAATAGGTTGTTTCCATACGTTGGCTGATGTGAATAATGTTGCAATGGACATGGAAGTGCAGATTTCTCTTTGAGATACTGATTCCATTTCCTTTGGATATATACCCAGAGGTGAGATCATATGGCAGTTCTCTTTCTAATTCCTTAAGGAAACTCCATACTGTTTTATATAGTGGCTGTGCCTGTTTACCTTCCTACCAACAGAAAAAGTGTACAAGTGTTCCCTGATCTCCACATCCTTGCCTGCATTTGTTACCTGTTGTCTTTTTACTAATGGAAAATCTAACGGGGGTGAGGTGAGTCTCGTGGTTTTGATTTGTATTTCCCTGATGATTAGCAATGTGGAGTACCTTTTCATGCACCTTTGCCCAATTACACATCTTCTTTGGAAAAATGTCTACTTAGCTCCTTTGCCTGTTTTTTAAACTAGGTTATTTGTCTTTTTGCTATTGACTCCTATGAGATCCTTGTATATTTTGGATATATATTCTTTATAGGATATGTGGTTTGCAAATATTTTCTCCCATTTCATAGGTTGCCTTTCATTTTGTTGTTTCCTTTGCAGAGCAGAAGCCTTTTAGTGTGTTTATTTTAGCTTTGTTGCCTTTGTTTTTGATGTCAGATCCACAAAACCATTGTCAAGATCAACATAAAGGAACTTACCTGCTATGTTTTCTTCTAAGAGTTTCTGGTTATGTGCAAGTCTAATCCATTTTGAGCTGATTTTTGTGGATGATATGAGATAGGGGTCCAGTTTCACTCTTTTGAATGAGACTATCCATCTCCAACACGGTTTTTTCTCCTATTATTAATATCTTACATTAGTATGTTACATTTGTCAAAATTAATGAAAAATTATTGATTCATTATTATTAACCAAAGTCTATACTTTGCTCAGATTCCATTAGCTGTGTTTTTTTTTTCTTAGTTCTCATAGTTTTTACATAATGTCTTTTTTCTGGTTCAGGATACCACATTACATTTAGCCATCATGTTTCCTTAGACTTCTTTAGGTTGTGATAGTTTCTCAGACTTTCCTGGCTTTTGATGACTTTGGCTTTTTAAGGAGTAATGGTCAGCCAACTGAAAGAGCTCCCAATGACTGAAGCTGGAACAATTTGAGCAACAAAATAATCTTTGTTTATAATCCCAAAGACAAAATAGATATCCATGAGCCCATATTGATAATTATTGAATGATTGATTGGTTTAATGAATGAATGAATATATACATAAATAAAATGAAGGAAGAATAGACAAATCTCCCATGCAGATAATTTTAATTAATTTATGCAGATAATCCACCCCCAAAAAGATGGAACATAACTCCCCACTTTTTAAATGTGGGTTGTGCATAGTGACTTCCTTCCAAAGAGTACTATATGGAAAGGCATGGGGAGAAAAACTTCACAGTGGAGAAACCTGACAAACACCCTGAGCCAGGAGGTTAAAGTTAACATCAACAGAATAAATTGTGTTGATAGTTTGTGCATCTGATATGATATGATGACCATGGCACTTTACCTCTGTGGTCTTCTTCCCAAAACCTATGGCCCTGTGTAATCAAGAGAAAAACATCAGACAAATCCTAATTGAGGGACATCCCACTATTGACCCTTTTTCAGTTGAGAACAAAAGGAGAAAAACACAGTGCTGGGCTATCCATCAGGATAAAAGGACTAGCTGTAATGATCGCTTCTATCTTCCACAGTTCTACACTTTCCATGAGTAACTAAAAACTCAGAAAAGACAGTAACTCTGAAGTCCAAGCGGGCAATCCTTTTCTCCCTTTTTACCTCGCTTTGGCAACTGAAGGATGACGTGTGTGTGCCATGTCATCTGACACGATGCCTCATTTCCCCCAAAGCCACGCACATGTCTGGCGGTGACACAGATGGGAGGCAGCAGTTCCCAGCCCTCCTCTAAACATGCTGTCCAGTTTGGGGTAAAGTGACAAGAGAGCTGACCAGCAGCAGGCAAATGAGATCCACACTCCCAAAGGACATTTACCATTATAGAAATGGTTGTTTTCTATCTGAGTCTAGAGCCCTACAGCTGAGCACATGATGCAAAATTATCTGAATGAAGTGGCTATATCTGACTGTGGGAAGAGTCTAGAAAAACCTTGGAAGTCATTTTTTTCTCAATATTTGATCAATATGAATTTGATTATATAGTATATACTCTGCAAAGCCTGAATGTTTTCTAATTCTACTTTAATTCTGCTTATTGTTGGGAGTAAATCCTTTATTCTTCCTCCTGGATTTTTGTCATGTTTGCAGGAACCTACTTTATATGATAAATTTGAAATATTCCTTATGAAAAGATGGTAAGGCCTGTCATTATTCTTCTTATTGAGCCCATTTATCAATGTTGCCCCACCCACACATTTCAAGCACTGCTACTAAAAAGATATTTTGAATTCATAAGTCATGTATAATGCCGGTGGAATTTTATTATGCAAATATAGTTGACCACAGACTAAATTAAAATAGTAAACTGAAATTATTTTTCATAATCACATTCACATTTTCTAATGTGCATATATATGCATTTAAAATTTGTTAATATATTTTGTTCTATCCATTGCATATCTTTAAATAGCCACTACTTCTTCTCTAAATGAATTTATCATTAATCACTTAGTTGATAAAAATTAATGACACAAATTTTTAGGTATTTCCATGCGATTCTTTGGATATTTTATCTTCCTGAAGTATTTGGATGCTGGATAGAATTAATTTATTATGAGTTTATTGGGAATTTTACACCACCATCTCATGCACAGTCAAATAGGTGGAGATTTGGAGATGCTGGGCAAATTGCCTAGCCCATCCAAAAATCCTGCCTACACATTGCCAGCCCTTTCCAAGAGTTTAGAGAAACTCTCCTTTTAGTAACTCTTAATTTTTAATCTCAATTTCTTCATCCTTTATAATTCACACTCCAAACTGTGGGTGAACTAGCTTACCTTTGGAAAAGATGGAATTTGTATTTGACACATAGCATTCTTCTGATTGATGTACTCCTAACAGTGGTTGACATGTCTTGACTGCTCACCATTTACCAGGCACTGTTTTAAGTGCTTTTCATGTACTAACTCATGTAATCCTGACACCAGCCTTAGGAGGCAGTTACTATGTTGTCTTTGTTTTTTCTCTTACCTAGTCTCCACTCCCCTAACGCACACACACACACACACACACACACACACTCCACTTTGTCCCCCACATACATGCTCACATGTACTGGTCCCTGACTGCCTGGTGTCACCTCACTGTCGAATCCCACCTTGGTTTTTGCTTGTATGTGGGGTTACCTTGCTGCCTCTGAAACTTAGAGCCTTGCAGACTTGAATAGATTGCCCCATTATAGGTTTCTTATTCAATAAAAGTCAGGGGAGGGGCCTCTGGGAGGTTCAGTCGGTTAAGCATCAGACTCTTGATCTCAGTCCAGGTCTTGATCTCAGGGTCGTGAGTTGAAGCTCCACGTACTTAAAAAAAAAAAAAGTCAGGGGATTATTTCTGTCTTGCCATAATTCGTCTTAGCAATTTGAACTCTAATCTTAAAATAAAAACCAAGGCTGACTTAATGATGGTAATATTAAAAGTTGCTGTTTCTACATAGGGGTAGCAAATTTTTTTTCTTTTATTTTTCTCCGAGAGAATACAAACTAAGAATAAGAGTTGATTCCAGCAGGACAATATAGGATATGATTATTTAATTGTTGTTTATAGGAAAATAATCATTTGAGTTAGCTGAATTATTCATTTTGCAACAAAATGTGGTAGTAAAATAGTATATTCAATAGAAACTCTAGGCAGTTCTAACAGTCAATCAGCATTGGCTTCTCCACTAGGTGATTACATGCAGTTGAAGGAGCTGTGTGAGGAATGTGAGGTGTGTGTGTTGTGGGGTGGGGGAGGAGAGAAGGGGATGACAGTAATGCACCCATGTGATTTGTGGTGGTGGGATTGCGTATGTGTTTATGGGAGATGGGAGAGAGCCCGGTGCCAAACAGAACAGAACACTGTTCTTGATCCAGATAACTAAGAAATGAACAATTTTTATGAATAAAATAATTAAGTGCTAAGAAGAAAACTTTCTCTTATATTTCAGAGTGTAGAAAATTCTCTAAGAATTAGAGTAATAAAAGGTTTCTTAGAAACTAAAGGATCTGAGCTAGGACCAAAAAATTATTATTTACTGTATTATTTGTTTCTAAACCCCATCTCAATACTACTCTCATCCCTTCTCTTTCAAACATCTAAATAGCTGACATGACACAGTAAAATGGAAAATACTCATGGGTCCCCAGTATAGGAGAATGATATAGTTTACCTGAAGGAGTCAACATTTTGATGGCTCAAATGGGCTTGGACATCTATTAATTATGCAAGTGGTATATTTTGGAATGCCTTATGAAGAAAACTGTAGGAATAGGTATTCTATGGGGACAGAAGTCATGCCCTAGCAATGGCCTTGCCCTCTGCAGGAGAAGTAGTCTGTTGAATAATTTCTTCAGGTCATTCCATACCTATCTTCAATCACAGATCCCCAAGCAGGACGCTTCTTTTTTTCTTTCCTAATGTCACTAGTATTTTGGAGTGGGATATATAAATATGAGCCTGCCTAGGAGTCAGATTCAGTATTTTTGAAATACCTCAATTTGCTTAGCACTTGGCTCTGCTAATCCAATGCATTTTAATTCAACCAGACTATGTCAGGATGCATCAGGCATCATCTAAATACTAGGGATATAAAGATGAAGAGGAGACATTCAATTAATGTCTGCTTAATTAATGGTTTCTTAAAATTAGGCTTTCAGACAATATCTTTTTGATCGTTCCTTGAGGCTTAGAAGTCCCAGCCTATTGGGCAGCTGGTTGACTTCCATTACGTACCAGAAATGCCCCAGAAACCAAATTCATGTGTTCACAGCTCCTAGGATGGTTTTTTGCTTCTCTACAAGGAGGGAAGTGTTGTTTCAGTGTCCCTCAGAAGCATCTCTAGCCCCTACCTACAGCTTGTAGATTCATTCCAGAAGCCCTGTTTGGTCCTTTTGAAACTTTCATTGGAGCTATAGCTCTTGCCAGAAATAGTTCATATCCAGAGTCTCCTGAGGTTAACCATGGAAATAAGTGATAGGCATCTACATTGAAAGACAAGGCATGGATCCCAAGTTCTAAGAATTTTCCTATAACATGTAAGATATTGAGGTAGAAGATGAATTTCCTAATACTTCTGGACCACAAATAAACATCTTTGAGTCATATATGAAGACAATTTATTCCCCACTTTATCTCACTCCCTAAAGAGGGTTCCTTAAACCCAACTAGGTGGAAGTCTAAGGGGAAAAAATCTGGAAGAGTCACTCTGGAATAAAATGGAAGTTAGAAGACCTCAACAAGGCTGATATACAGAAGAAATACTAAGAGAGAAATCAGGAAAAGGTGCTGAGAAAGATGAGGTCTAACTCTAGCCTCAACCCAATAAAGTCCAGCAATAGTGATTAGAAAAATGTTTTTAAGGTTTCTGGTGAACTTATAACTTGCCCTTATTTGTTTGCGTCTATTTCCAGTGATCAGAACAAGGACAATATTTTAGAAAATCTGTCTGTTTACTTGTTTCAAAAAAAGACTGGGATGCAAGAAGCGGTAGAACTGGGTCCTACTCTCAATACCACAGAAGAGAGCTTTAATGTAAAAAAATGTTAACCAAAGGAAGAAGAAATGGGGACAGATCCTAATCTCTACCCAAGATGGTGATGTAGATAGATCTTTTGGCTCAGAAGTGAGTTTAGAAAAATGTAGGCCAGCAGGATTTCTGAGTGATTGTATTCATCATGTCTTTTCATTCTGTATTTTTGATGCTTTGACCTCTTGGGGTTTTGCTGACCCTGGAGGGACTGCCCCTCCCAGGACTAGTCATTTTCTAGGGATAGTAAAGGACTTGCCTGAAAATGTGCTTTTCATATGCAACCAACCAAACCAGAGCCTATACCTTGAACCGACCCCTTTATCAATCGCTTGCACTTAGACTGCTATTCCCCTTCCCTGCTTTCTCTAGGGCCAGATAGCAGACAACTAGGAACAGTCTAATGAAATTATTCGAACTAGCCAATTCTAAACAAAATTACCCTGCCTTTCCCATTCCTTCTTACAAAAACCACAGTAAAGGTTCTTGCCCATATTTTTCCCTCACTTCCTCTGCTTCCTGACCAAACGTGATGCTTGCCTGTGTTCCTCCCTCCATGGCATGGCATGCCCCTCTTCTTGGGATCTCTGAGTATAACAAACTATCTTTTCAATGGCAATTGTATCTTCATCTGTTGGCTTCACCGTACCTAAATAATAATAAAATCTACATTTTAAAACACTGATTTTAAACAGATTGTCCCCGTATCCTCCATAGTAATGGAGGGTAAGACTCCTGCACATTTTTGTGGATGAGGCCTTCCCTGTTTTCTCTTTTTTCATTTGGAAACAGGAAGAATTACATGATTTATTTTAAAGCACTGTTTTATGATAATTTTTGTTTAAAAATATTTAAGTTTGATTCATTCAATCAAGATTTTCTTGCATATTCACACTCAGTAATATTTTAAGTATAATGTCATGTTTACCCATTACAAGTTTCTGATCAACCTGATTTCAAAAATAACCCTTGACATTTCACTCATATGTGGAATTTAGGAAACAAAACAATGAATATAGGGGGGAAGAAAAGAGAGGCAAACCAAGAAACAGACTCTTAACTATAGAGAACAGACTGATGGTTACAGAGGGAAGGTGGGTGGGGGGATGGGTGAACTAGAAGATGGGGATTAAGGAGGGCATTTATGATGAGCACCGGGTGTTGTATGTAAGTGTTGAATTACTAAATTCTACACCTGAAACTAATATTATACTGTATATTAATGAATTGGAATTTAAATAAAAACTTAAAAAAAAAATAACCCTAGACATAGTATTACACAGGTCAAGATCTCCTCCATTTCCTGACCATTTCCCTTTTTTTATCCATTCAAATCCTGAGCACATGAGGCCTATTCTCAGATCTGGAGGTGAACCTAATGTCATCAGGAGATACTTCAGTTTCTCTAATTCAACAGCTGAAGTATGCAGAAGGAAATTGTCCTTTCCCTAGTCACTCCCCAATCATTGACCCAATTCTGGCAGCTCCTTTTGTCCTGAGTCCTTCCTCAGTTCTGAAAAGTGGACCACTCTCTTGGTGTCAGCATCTAATTCCTGTTCTGGTAATCTTCCCTGTTCCTCCAGGACTAAAAGTCCCCCTGAATTTTACCAGTGCATTCTGCTACATCTCCTAGAGTCTGGAGTCTCATTCCTGCCCCTCAGACCTGAGGGTGGGATCTCAGAAATAGCAGATAGAGTTCTCTATGGATGACCATTCTCAAAGACATCCAAATATGGCATGATCCTAAAACCTGTCTCTGTGCTTTGCCTGCCTCTCTTCCTCCTGTAAATAAATATGGAAAGTCCTTCGTGATGACAGCTGGGTCCCTCTCGCAATAATCTGATGCTATGTCTCGCCTCTCCACCCGAGGGGGTCAGCTGTGGCATCTCCCACTATGATATATCCCAGCAGGATTCTATTCTTGATCATGTTATAATGTAAAAACTATTCTATCTAGTGTTTTATATTTAGTATCTTGTATTTTCAAAAGATCTAATATTGACAGAAATTAAAGCCATTTTTCTGCCATTATTTGTAGATTTTGTATAGAATTTGGTATTATTGATACATTGATATTGTTTATAAACTATCAGACTTTTGTCTTTGGAATCAGACAGATCTGGGTTTTTATCTCAGTTTGAGACTAGGTCAAGTTCATGAACCTCTTTGATCCTCAGTTTACTTTTCTATAAATTAAAGAAAATAGTATTTGGTGCATATAGAGTACCTGTTTAATGACAGCAATTATTTTTACTCCTAGCTATTTATAATGATAACTATTCTAGAAAACATACTAACATGTATATATTTCACTAGAATTTTGATATGCCAGAAAAAATCATTTTACCAGTTGAAGAATTCATATTTATCTACCAACTTTCACCATATCTTATTTCAAAAAGGGTATTTTACTAAGTCTTGATACATGAGTGCTTCCACAATTAGATATTTTGTCTTTATTTTTTCAGGGAGTATAAGAGTGGATCTTTTTAATATCATCTAAACAAAGAGATTGACATGTTTTTGTCTGTGAATTCATGATGCTCTTTCTATATTAATAATACTTTTTGGATAGGTTTAATGGCCTCAGTAACCCTGTTAATAAAATATCTTTTTTTTTCCTGAGAGAGAGAGAGAGAGCATGTGCGTGCACAAGTGGGGGAGAGGCAGAGGGAGAAGGAGAGAGAGGATCTTAAGCAGGCTCCATGCCCAGTGCAGAGCCCAATGTGGGGTTCACAGGGCTCGATCTAACGACCCTGAAATCATGACCTGAGCTGAAATTAAAAGTCAGATGCTTAAGTGACTGGGCCACCCAGGTGCCCCAATAAAGTATCTTTTAAGCATAGGATTTAGACGCAGAAAGGCTAATTATGACACCTAAGTTTGAGTCCTGATTCTGAAAGCTGTGTTCTGAGCCACCATGGGACTTTAGAGAAGTCAATGTCATTCTTTAAGCCTCAATTTTATTATCTAAAAGTTGGAAATAATAACTTCTACCTTAGGACATTTCTAGGAAAGGGTCAAATAGTTCAACGTAGGTAAAAATACTTTTTAAAGGCAAATAAAGGTAATGTGCTTGTATTAAACTTTCTTTTTTACTATCAAATATGGATCTAAAAGGAAATTATACAAGACAGCAAAATACTAAAATAAAATTGGGTCAATATAGATAACAATGCAAAGGACATATTTGTAATTCCTGTTGATGGAAAAATTGATACTTTGAATGAAGAGACTTTCAAATTATTAATACAATAGAGGGAGGCAGTATCTTCTACCAGCTTGAGGTCTTTGTTCTAGAGGTAGCTTCTGATGCTGGGGGAAACTCTAGTATGTTTGTAATGTTGAATTGAGATGTTCTCAGACATACAAGGAAACATGATGACCTTTATTCCCAACCCTACTGCTGAAAAATTAATGGAAAC
>NC_138380.1:24167784-24201104 GCF_054177405.1 Leptonychotes weddellii
TAGCAGTGTCCCACGGGTATGTTTAATGAATTCTTAGCCACAGTCTTAACATGGAAGCAAGGAGTGGACTGAAGTTGATTAAACTGAATTGAATATATGGAGTGTGTATACATATATTTGAAATCTCATCTTGGGAGACTTGTATAGAATTGTAAGTTGACCTGAAAAAATAATATTAAAAATGGCCTGAGTGGAAAAGTGAGAATTGAAGGTCAGTGACAGCGAAGTTAAATACAGGAAACAATCCAGGAATGTCTGAGCGTTGTTCATCCAGGGATTGGAAAAGTTTAATTTTGGAATCCTTATTGCTGCTGACCTTAATTTCCTTTGTGTAGCACATCTGCTGGATATGTGTAGCCTATCAGCTGCTGAAAAGTGACAGAGGATAGAGGGCTGGTTTCACAAGGATCTGAGACAGCTGGTGAGATCATTGAGCCTGGGAGGGAGGAAGGGTGGGAGTTTCTATCTAGCAGGGCTGAGGTCAGAGCTGCAGCAAGGGGACTTTCCAGCATGGTCCCAGAGTCCTAGGTTTCACTCCTTTTTAGAGACTTTTTATGCAGAAATGAAAGCAGACAAGACTTTAAACCACATCTCTCTTTAAAAAAAAAAAAAAAGTATTGCCTTTAAATTTTTTTTTTACTTTTACGTTACAGCTAGGTTGTTTGCTATGAAAAGCATATTCATCAAAACTAGAGGGGTATCATTTATAAAGCCTTGCTCTCTATGTTCTTTATAAAGGCTACTATGTTACCATATTGTGTGCCTAAAATGCTCTCTGTACAGTGAGTAATGTCCTTGAATGGAATAAACTGTCCTTTCCATGAAATGGAAGTTATACTATTCAAATAAAACTTTTAGGAAAAAAAAACAAAACAAAACAACTGTAGGGCACCTGGGTGGTTCAGTCGGTTAAACATCTGCCTTCAGCTCAGGTCGTGATCTCTGGGTCCTGGGATCAAGCCCTGCATCGGGCTCCCTGCTCATCGGGGAATCTGCTTTTCCCTCTCCCTCTGCCCCTCCCGCATGCTCGTGTTCTCTGTCTCTCTCTAATGATAAATAAAATATTTTAAAAACTGTAAATCTTTAAGATGAAATCTGTGTGCTGTGATAGAATAAATTATTCTTTTATAGAGGTTTAGCTTTGCTGGTGGAATGGGCTCTTAGCGAGTAACTAAACAATTCTTGCCTCTATCATCTTTATTGTATTTTATAAATACAGACATCTATTTGAATAATTATATTAGATATATGTACATATAGAGATAGATAAACTAATTGAATATATATTTTTATACCTATATACATAGGAGTTGACTGTAGTGTGGCCTGCTGACAACATAAACCTTTTATTTGCTTTTTGGTGAATGCTGCTGTGTCTGCATGTAGCAGGGATCATGCAAAAGCATTCCCAAAAGACTCCTGCAAAGCACAGTCACAAATAATTTGTTTTCCTCTTTCCATAATGGCACTGAGTTGGATTTCTGCTGTATATGATTATCAGTGGTGACCTAGAGATCATATTCTACTTATTGGCCAAAATACATAGCTAACGTCCACAGTCCACTTTATTAGTGCTCAGGAAGACTTGTAGGAGAATGCATGGCATCTGTTTGGAAAAATGGGATTTTTTGCACATTCATCATATGAATCAAGGTATGACATATTCTTCAGCATTCACATTGACTTATTACCAATTATTTTTCATTTAAAATTTATAAAATTGCCTTTCTGAGATTTGGGCTATTTTAATAGGCCAAGAATGTGTATTTATCCTTAATATTTTATAGTTCTTGTTTGTTTGATGGGGAGGTTATTCTATTCCTTTGAATAATGTTGTAGGATTGCAATGCCCCTAGAATTTCTGTGTTTATATATATATATATATACACACACATATATGTATATATGTATATATATGGACACTTGCCCAATTCAGTTCATCCTTGTATGCAGTACGGACATATATGCTGAAAAAAAAAATGCAAGAACTTAAATTTACAAAGCAGAGTAAAAATGGGGTGAATTCAACCTATGGCGCACAACTCACATCTTTCAATTCTTTATTATCTAGGTGGAACTTAACCAATATGACATTAATTAGCCATACATTACTTCAAAAATCTCCTCAACTGTGTGGCAACATCCTAATTATAGGAAATGATAAGGATCATTTAATACATGCAAATTGTCCATAGCACAGGGGAATTAGAGGGTAGACTGAACTATAACCCCTTGCTATAAAGGATAGGCTAGCTGGGGAGAGATTTATCATTCTGTCCTATTTCTGTATTTGCCAAGCATAGGCCCACCTCACTCCACTACCTACAGACATATGCAAAAAATCTATTTCTTAAATGGTCTGACAGCAAACCCACATGAATATGCTAAAAAAACAAACAATAAAAGCCTGCGGTTAAATTGTGTGGAAAATGTGACCAGTTGAATGCCCGTGTGCCACTGCTAGATGAATATAGCTGAGACAAAATGAAAGAAAAAAATGTATTTCGTAGACTGATGTTACAACAGTCTCTCTAAAGGCAAGCATCTATAAGCTAGAATTTAGCAAAAAAAAAAAAATCATAAAATAGCTGCTTTTTAAGAACTATTCTGTCTTGCTGATAAAAACTAATACAAACTTTATTTTTTACTACAAGTATAAATTTAACATAAAGCATGAAAAATTCAGGAAGGTTCTCAAGAGCTAACATCTGCAGATGATATACCAGGATCTTGTATTCTCTCTCGTGTGTGCGTATAAGTAGGCTTCCTCCATGTCTTCAAAAAGCACAGGTGTAGACACGGTACCAACTGTAATGGAGGCTCATGAATGAATGGGCATCTTTTGAAAGACTGGTCTTTTTCCCTAGAGTGGTGGAAGATTTTGTAACATTTTCCTTGGCATAACTACCTCAAGGAAAAACAAAATGTGAATTGATATTGACAGAGGACAACAATATTGGGAAATTCTAATTAGGAAATCAAGAAAGATGTTATCCCTTGATTACTATTATTGGTTTCCTTTAATCTGCTAGAATAATGAAGTTTCTTGAGAGCAGGGCTTAGGTTTCTTTATTTTGGGGTCTTCTGGGGACCAATCAGAATGCTTTATTTGGGTAAGTGTCCAATATCTATTTAGCAAATTGTAGTATATTAAAATTTCATGGTTCTTTGATTTTGAAAGCATTTTATCAGAGAGGCCACTTCATTCAACTCATTGATAGACCAAAACTTCTGCTCAAGGTATTCAAACAAACAAACAAAAAAACCAAAACCCTTTTTTAATGAGGTTGTTTCTTTTTTCCTACTGAAAGAAATTAATGCAGATTTGGGCTCTCAGGAGTTGGAAGTGTTGCCTGCTCTTTGGGACTTTCAGACTGTTACACAACCTTGGCACGCACTGGTGGGGTATCAGTAGATGATGTAGAAGGTATCAGAGGTTCCTACTTTTACTTCAACTAGAACAACTGCACTTGTATCTGTTTTACATATAAACAGATAAAACATATTTATCTTGTTTGAAAACATGCAAAAACCTACTCTAAAACATACATTTCCGAGAATCCCTGTTCACATAAGTTGAGGTAAAGCCAAGAACAGTTTTTAAGTGGCTTCTGCCTATAATGAATACGGGAATGCCACAGTTGCTTTTATAATAGTATGTATTTCTTACAACTTCTTCCAGGGACAAATTTTTATTAAATTTTTATAAGATTTCAATTTATTAATTTAATTTATTAATTTATTAAATTTTTATTAAAGTTACTGGTAAGCATCTGACACTCCGTTGTGATGCGCCCGTGTCCATGAACTTGTTGTTAGCATCCTATCTGATGGGTTGGTACAATTGTTAGTTTAATACAACCACTGCTTGATCTTAATTAAATTTCATAAATTCTTCCCTACTTGCAGATGTGCCAATGAGTTTTTTAAAAGATCACTAAAGATGGGCAATAAGAAAAATCAAAAAGAAGGACACAAAGTGAAGAGAGAAGTTAAAAACTAGACCACAGTTTAGAGCTCCCCACCAGTTCCCTGGAGGGAAATCTTATCTGGGCAAAGTCAAACTCGCTATTTCCGGGACAGACCACTTTCTCCAGTTAACAGAGATTTGGATTTATCATAAGGTTTGAACACATCAGAAACAGTTACTCTTTAAAATACTATTGAGGACATCATGTTTAGGTAATTAAAAAGGAATACCCATCTCTAAACCTAATTCCAGAATTCCACTACATAGCCTAGTCTGAATTATTTAGTCTACATGGGGGACAAGGTGGGGATGGGGTGGTTGGAATGGAAATTGCCTATTTCAAAACAGAAAACATGAGTACTGAGTAATCACATAGAGTTTATAAGTATATAGAAGATGTTAGGGCAATTCTCTGATTGAATCTTTCTTACTAATATGGGTGAACAATGATTCCCCAGTTTCAAAGAAAGAATGAAATATAAAACCAGTGCTTGAAGTGGACTAAGTAATAAATTGTTTAGGAAAAGCAATGCCTATCATATTTGAGTGAGGGGTTATCTTGGAGAAGGGGTGTTAGGATAAATACAATGTTCATGTTTATAGGCTTTTCATATACATCATCTTACATGAAATTAAAAAAAAAAACCCTTTGTGGTAGAAAGGGAAATTATCCTTCTTTATGAAAAATAGTGATTCCAGAGAGTTCGTTATACTGTCTCAAGTTGGATAGTTAGTGCAGGGTGAAGCAGAGACTCTCATCCTAGGTTCAGTGCTATCTTCATGTTATAGTTTCAATAGCATTCTGGACACAGAGAAAAGGTATTACTAATTGATGTCTATAACTTCCTTTCTGAAGATGAAGCAACCCTTAGTATAAAACGGGCTTTCATTCATTTTAGATAGTGGTTATTGAGACCATGCTATGTGAGCTGTGTAGATCATAAAAAATTGTGACCTAATGACCATGATGGACCCACTAATCAACTTAACTTTAATAATAGCAAGACAATATCTGTGATCTGAGACACAGTAAACATGGACTGACAAACGTAACCACACATAAATTAAATCCTTAATTAGACTTGGGTTTTTTTTTCCCCTGTATTATACGAGATCAAAATAGACAGGCTTGCTTATTTAAATGTGGGCAGTAACAAACACTGGGGATCGGGGAAAAGCTTCTGCTAATATTGATGGCTCATTTCCCAACTGTCATCAATTCCTAACCATATTTAAATCATCCCTCGTTCTAAACTCAGCAATCTCAGACAGTTAAAAATATATTGTTGTTGTCGTTGCTGTCAAAAAGCAATGACTAAAAGTGCTTTTCATGTACTCCCTACATAAAAAGTTTCATTATTCAAATTGAATTTTTTCTTTAAAAGAGAATGAACAGTTATTTCTTCTAAACTGCTATTATTTTTTTTTCTTGGAAGAATTCAAGAAAATCAGTTCATTAAATTTTTATTATTATTAACAAAAGGTAAGTTTCTCTTTCAGAGTCTTATGCACTAGTTTAAATGGACAAGGGTTGAAAAAAAGTGATAATAAATGTGGGGAAAGTGGTCTTCTTTTAAAGAACTGTCAAGGAAATATGAATGATAAATAAGATAACAAGAGAACAACATTAATAAAAGAATAAGTGTTAGAAACACACAATGCTATGTCAAATTACACTGCACCGGATAAACAAATTCAGCGAATCATTTTCTGACTGACAAAGTACTTAACCAAAGGAAAAATGTGAAAATGAACAAAAGAAATATATTCCAAAAGGCCAAAAGGATTAGAGTGACAGTCAGAGAGGAGAAATGTGCTAGGAAAAGAAGGAATTATATGTTTGAAAAAGTCATGTGTCAAATCTGCAAGAGAGTGAATGTCATTCAGTTTCTGAAGGAGAAAGATAGGAATATATTGCCAAAAGAATAACACCCAAAATGAAACAGATTGAGGCATCTGGAATATTAAGCAAAGTAGAGGTATGGAATTTGCACTGTAAGTCAACTTTACAGGAGAGAATGTTGGAAAACCCAAAACCATGTACCCAATCTTGTATGAAAATAAAGTTAAAAAAAAAAAAAAGTAGAGCCCAATCTTCTATGAAAGTTTGCAGTCGAGCCCATGTAAATATGAGCAGGAAAAATGGATAGATATTTATTTCCCAAATACCCTAGCCTGCCAAAAATTCTGAAAAGAAGTTTGCACCCAAAGAGAATTGTGAACCATTTATCTGAAAAGTTATTAAGTAAATAGGTTTTTATAATTTAGTATTAAATGCCACATGTTCAGTTTAGCTACTTGTAATAAATGATAAGGAGAAAGCAATGCGTAAAAACACCTGACAATGAAATCTTTCTTAAGTTTAAAGTTCTTTCTTTGCACAAATTACCGATATATTTGGTATTCCAGGGAGAAAAAAAAAAAGCTCCTTATTGCTTCATTGACTGAGCTGAGCCATCCCATTGCTGGAGCAGTTAATAAATACGAACAAGTTTAAACACCTGGGGCAGGTGAAGAGAGTGATAAGTGCTTGGTTTTTATTACCTTAGAGAAAAGATAATACATTAAAACGAATGCAGTGATCACAACCTGGTAACTCTGAGTTCTATCAAGAATAAATCTGAAAAAAAAAAAAGAATAGATCTCATCATTTAATACTTGGCTACATAAATTAATGGGACTCGTAATCAAGGGATTAGTAAATCTTTAGGAAAATCTTGGTAACATTGAGGAAAAGTTCACTTTAAATGGTCACCCTAATCAAAGAACTGATTGTCTTGGGCTCAGTTACTTACTCATAAAGAGAGGTTTTCCATTATGAAAATGTAGCTGGACTATAAATTCTCTCCAATCCACTGTCCCGCAGTTGCCCAAGGCAATATCTTGGGTGTTATCTTGAACTCCTTTCCTACCATAATATCTCTTGTAACAATTTTCATTGATTTTCATTTCCTCTGTCAACACTGTATCTCTCCTGAATTATTGTAACAACTCCTGCACTGATCTCTTTGCCTCCTGCCTCTCCCTTGACCAATGTGTGCATCCTACTGCAGTGAAAGGAGCTGAGCAGCCCTAACACTGTATTGTCTTTGCCCAGTACTTTGTGTCACCCATGCTAGACTATATGTATGCTTTTAAGGAACAGAAATAGTATTTCTGGAACTATTAAATCCCTAGTATCTGGCATTTATTATGCACTTGTTCAATATTTTTAAGGTGACTTAATGAATAGATGGTTAAATAGCTGCTTAAGAAAATCCTACACCTATGGGAGAGAATTATAAATGATGATTTTCAGAAAGAAATGTTACCTTCAGAATTACAGTTTGGGTGCATCATGAAGTAGATGTAATTTTATCATGAACTCTAAAAATTTAATGTGCATTCATAGCATTACCTTTATGGGCAAAATTATCCCAAATTCTAAATGACTGAATAATCCCACAGACCTTTACAACACATGCTGTTCATCACATATGGTTTGTTATATTTAAAATAAATAGCACCTATTAAATCTAATAAGGTCTGTGGAAATCATGAAATGGCAAGAGATAAATAAAAATAGAGCATTTTCTATTCTGAAGTTGGAATGTCATGTCAAGCAAGTAGAAATAAAATGATTAATGTAGGATCTGGGGAAATGGATGGTGTACCCAAGCAAATAATTGCAGATATAGATTGTACTGTCTCCATTCCCAGTTTGACAAGTGAGATGTACCACCTTGCCGTGGAATTCTTTGCAAGCACTGTTTTTAAAATCCTCTACTTTTTTATTTTGTCCATCTTAACTGGTAGGCCATAAATAAATGTTGACATGGCATTACTGTGTGTCTGTTCCACTTACCAATTTTGGGATTTAAAAAAAAAATTCCTAGAAAAACAGACCAGGATAGCAAAGGAAAGGGTAGCTGAAAGATTTTTTTTTTTTTATTCTTGAGAGCTTGATAACTGACTAGGATTGCTTCTCTGAAAAAGATTAATGATAACTGCAATGATTTAGGACTGTCCCTAATTTCTTTATCAATAAAAATTACAGGGGAGATGAGCTAGCCCTAAAACATTGTGCTTCTTCAATGTGTTTCTTTAGACTTTATTAAGATTGTCAGAGTCTAGAACTGAAGATGATCCTTTACAATCTTCTAATGTCCAGGGAAGTTTCTAAAACTTTCAATAATATATTCTCTTGGGAGAAGGTAACAAATTTGTTCAAGGGGCTTTTTGAATGGAACTGGATACACCTGAAAAGGATGGACTTAACAGAGTACTTTCTAACCATTCCACAAGGTCACCAGTGGATAGGAATACCTGCTAAGGATTAACCCCCTTTACAACACCCCATGATACTATAATTCTTTCAGCAATTGTCAAATATTCCAAATAAGAATGGTATTAATTTGTTTTAATGGAAAGACTATATGGTACTCTGAAGGTTATGGAAACTAAAGATGTAAGAAGAGGTAAAGTTAGAGGATGGACAATAAAAAGATCAACTCAAATAAAGATAGCTACAATTTGAAAAGGATGGAATGTCACTTGTCCACTATAAGAGAACACTCACAGAAATACATCAGCAGTAATTTGGGTAAAATGAATCATCAGAGACTCTCTGTGGCATTAAGTTAAGCAGGGTTTGGGAAACATCAAGCATTTGGCTATGAGGCTGTAGAGATAGTGTGTAGCAAATAGTTTGAACCAATTTTTGGATTCCAAACAGTCATTCAACCTACTTATAAATACCGATACAAAAAAGGAGTCAAGTTTGATTACTTAATAATTTTCAAGAGTAATTGCATTGATACAAGCACAATATCAAGGTAATATCTAGTCTTAAGGGATTTTTTAGCTACTACTAACCATTGTTTATAAGATTCAGTTTTTATTATTTTAAAACTTTAAAACACTGTGTAGACAGAAGTATAGAAAAACATGCTTATTTATACTAAATGAATTTTCAAGGGACTATGAAAAATCCCTAATATATCTAGCTTATTGGATTTCACCAGCTATTATGTGAAATTCCTTTCCCTACAAAATATGAAAAACCAAGTAGTAAATTCCACTGGGTATTTTCCTGAGCATAAAGACATCAGCATTCTAGTGTATCCTGTGTCAGTATACTAATATCTCTTTTATAAAACATATAACTATATGGTGAATACAATGCTAGAGCTTTGGGACTTATCAAGCCATTGTTTGTGTGAAGTATGTGGCAAAATATTGAAATAATTTAGTTCCAAAAGCATATGGGCAGAATTTATAATCTCCAAATAAAGAATTGTGTAAGCTCGAACAACCAAATCCTTCATAGATGATAGAGAAAATGATGTCTTCATGATCCTTTGAGTATTGTAACATATTACAATTTTTAATCTATTAATTCTGCATAGATTTATTGTCCATCTGCTATGTGCACAACACTATGCTGTCTCTTTTTGTTTGCTTACTTAGGTGTTCTATTTTTAGTGCATATTCTGAAGAAAGAAAGGATGTAGTTTAATATGTCCATTTCTTCACCTTCCCATTAGTCACATATAGGCTCTATATGGATATATACATATAGTAGAATTTGGTTGTACTCAGTCCTCCAGGAACTGGGGTAGAGGAAACAATGAAATGACCTTAATCTGGGAACAGAATCATTTTTAAAAGAAGCCAAAAATAGTGCCAGGCTCACAAATTATATCCAAACACTGAGATTTTAATAAAGTTGCCACATCAGAGTTATCTGTTCCCTGTCACTTTATAAATAAGTATGTTTAACTTTTATAATAACAAAATAAGACAGGGCATTTGGAGTGAAAGGTCAAGATAATAAATCTGCTCACATGAACCCAGTCCATCTAGACAGTATTGATTTTGTTGTCTGTGTCTGCTCCAAACATTTCCTGTAACAACTTTACAAAGCTCATCAATCAAACTTACCCTATACATAAAACATGCACAAGGCAAAGTAGATGGGAAATACTTACTCTTTTCAACATTTACAGCCCTACCTACTTAGCAGTATCTTTTAGTCAGTAACATATTTCTCATATGATTGATAGTACTCTATCTGGAAAATGACCATTCTGAGTCTGGTCATACAATTTTGATCATTCTATCTTCGTTGCTGAGCTAGCTCTCTGCATGAAATAATAGTGTGAGCTATCTCTATGGATTCTACCAAAGATTAAAATATGTTACTAATGACCTTAAACCAGACACAAATGCAAAGATTTTAAGCAGAAAAATTTGATCAATTCAATTATATTGTATTGAAAATCTTCCAAATGATACCAAAACAAAGCTAAAAGCAAGCACCAAAAATATTTGAAATGTACAGCAGACAAAACATAAAATCCAGAACATATAATATATCCATCCAACAAGAATATGAACTGGAAATTTACAAAAGATGATACAAGAATGGTCAATAAACAAATGACAGTAAGTTCAACTTCACTGATAATCAAAGGAAAGCAAATTAAAAGAGTGAGATAGATTATCTCACCTATCAAATTGGCAAATTTATTAGTCTGACAATCCCAAGTGTAGGCAAGGATAAAGGTAAATAGATATTCTCAAACTTTGCCGGCTAGAGTAGAAATTGGTACAACTTCCTTGAAGACCAAGTTTGTAATAGCTAGTAAGTTTGAAAAACACATCCCTTACAACTTAGCAATTCCTCTTCTAAGTAAATACCCTTGAGAAAATTTTACACATGTGTTCAAGGAGATGTATTCACAAATATTCATTGTGACATTGTTGGAATATTAAAAAAACAACCAAAATGTTATGAACAGGTAAATGGCTAATTACATCATGGTGTATTCATGTGATGGAATAGATCTCTCAAGTATAATGCTAAATGAAAAGAAGGTAATTCTATATTAGCAGGTAAAGATAACATGATTTTGATAATAATATGGTAAAATTTATGTAAGATATTAAAACTCACAAAATAATATTACATGTTTTCATGATATATACCTATGTTAAAATGTACACAAGCATAAATATGCAAAATAAATAAATTTCATGATCATGGTTGCCTATAGACAAGAAGGAAGAGGAATGGGTCAGGCAAAATGTTCATAGGAGTATTGTTGAGTTTTCTTACTTAAAAAATTATATTAAAAAATGATCTGAAGTATGTGCTATTTATGTTTATGTTAATGGTCATTAATTTCAGGTGGTAGTATATGTAAGTTTATCATATTTTCTGTATATACTTTCCAGTTAGGTTGACTTTTTACAATTAAACATTGTATTCATGAATAAAATTATGGTTAAATATTTTCATTAAACATTAATTTAAGAATTATTATTTTTTACACATACATTTATAATCACATGTATTATAACCATATTTAGTGCTGGTATTTTTTTTTTAAGATTTTATTTATTTGAGAGAGAGAGAATGAGAGAGAGCACATGAGAGAGGGGAGGGTCAGAGGGAGAAGCAGACTCCCTGCCGAGCAGGAAGCCCGATGTGGGACTCGATCCAGGGACTCCAGGATCATGACCTGAGCCGAAGACAGTCGCTTAACCAACTGAGCCACCCAGGCGCCCTAGTGCTGGTATTTTATACCCCCATTCTCAAAAAGTTACAATAGAACTGCCCCTTTACTGATCACATTTGTAAATCAATACCAATAATTTCGAGCTGGAAAGCATTTCCTCTAAATCCTATATGTTTCTGGCACTTTTGCCCCATTTCTGACCTACTCGTCTTCTTTGATAGCTCCACATACTCATGGCAAGATCCTTACCCACTCTCCTACACTCCATTCCTGTCTGTCTGAATTATCACATCACACCATGTACTGTTGTTTACCTTTGTCACCTTGACAAGCCTAAGAGAGAAGGCTGAGGGTCCCAGCCTTTCTCTCATGCTCAGAAATCCATGCCCATGTAACTCTGTATATCCCTTATTCTGCACCCCTCTTCCATCTGTCCCAACTCTTGAAATCCACTCTGGAGGGAAACATCTGGAACTCATAATTAGTCATCAGCAAATTTCTCTATAACCTCTACCAATTTTTTGAAAGTTCCCTTCATTTTCTTTCTTTAAATGAAATCCGCCCCAACTCCCGATAAGTATTCCTCCGTAGCCTTTTCAAATGGAGGCTGTCTCTCTCACACGTGCCCTCTTCTTGGAAATCCCTAGCACATTTGAAGCTCATGTTTCATACTCTATCATCCTTATATCCTTGTTGCAGCTACATAGATGCCAGTGGAAAATCCCCCTTCATCCCTTGGCGACTTTAGCAGTTGGACATCTCAGGTCCCAGAACTCTGAGAAATAAATATCTGTAGTTTACACCACCCAGTATGTGGTATTTGTTACAGCAACCGGAGCAGACTAATATGATGGGCATGGCTAAATAGTGGGGAAAGTGTTGTTATGGAACAATAGCTTGACTTGGCCTCTTTGAGAGGAAAGGGAGGCCGGCAGGAAGACATGATTTGAATGTGGCTGTTATCATTTCCTAATAATTCAAAGATTGGGTAATTCTGCAATAGATTATTATAAATTTGGATATCCATTGTGCCCCTTATACATTCTATTTTGTTATTATGCTAAATAAGGGCTTGCCCTAAACTCAAGCATTAGTCAACATGGGCCTATAGGCACCTATTAGCACGGGAGGAATGGACAGAGACATGGGCACCAGCTGTTGCCATCTGCACTGAAACGTGCCAAATGCCATCTATTGGAGGCATGGAAAATTTCTTGGCCCTGGGGTGTGATTTATCTTGCATTTCTTGGTAACTTTCTCCTAAAATAATGCTGTTTTTCACCGAGTTGCTACTCTGTAAATGTCTTTTGAATGAATGGACAAATGAGTGGATCACAGAAAAGGTAAAAATTTACTTTCTGTAGCACATTTTTGAAATATAATACCCATCTTTTAAGCATTATATTATCTCTTCACGATGTAAGCCATAAAATTAATATTTTTTAAAATCCCATCTAGCTCATTAAAGCAAAACATTTCCTATCCCAATAATTGTTGATGTCATTATGAAAACTGACATTGGGATTTTGATGGCTTATAATTTCAAATACAATGAGACAGAACAGAAGGAAAGACTTCTTTGTAAAATATGTATTGCTTCATTTAGACTTCTAATGAAGCTGGAATATTAATCCCATGCTAGAGAAGAAGAAACTGAGGCTTCAAGAGA
The DNA here is from genome assembly GCF_054177405.1 of Leptonychotes weddellii. Lineage (NCBI taxonomy): Eukaryota > Metazoa > Chordata > Mammalia > Carnivora > Phocidae > Leptonychotes > Leptonychotes weddellii. The sequence continues at coordinate 24,180,926 of NC_138380.1, forward strand.
GAAGAAACATTTCTGATTCACTCCATATGATCTTGTCTAGTTTCCATTTAAAATAAACGTCACTATTTCTAAGCTCAATTTGCACTTTATTATGTAATTTTGTCACCCATATTTTGCTTTGTTCTATGTTCTTTAATAACTCTGTCCCCTTAGATTTTAAACTTTATAATAAAATATTTATGATTAAAAGAAAACGTTCATTGAAAAAAATTGAAACACCGACAAAACTGTCAGGAAAACTGAAGTCATTCATCAGCTAACTACCCAGAAATAAACACTATTAACATTTTGTTTTCAGTCCCTTTTAGTCTACAAATATATTTATACATTAATATATGCTTTTTATTTCCAAATTTGTATCATAGCCTACTTTTTATTTTACATCTGTCTCTGCATTTGATTATGTCATCATGTTGTTAAATTCAGGCCACGATTTTATTTAATTTTCTATCTATATTTATGAAGGAGATAAATATGGGGTGCGTGTGCATGTGCGCGCACGCATGTGTATTTCTGTGCAGGAGTATGCTGGAACTGGCTTGTGCCAGCTTGTGAGAACTGCTTGTATGCATATCTTCCCAACTTTGCTCTCAATGAAGTCTCAGTAGTTTGAAATCAACCATGCAGGAATATCTACACCCTGCAAATAGACAATTGCAATAAGCTGGGGCTTTTTTTTTTCCCCTCTTAAATTCCAGAGAACTAGCTTACCAGCACACTACTGGGTTTGGGTGTACAGGGTATGCAAACCTGAAAAAATTTAAAAAAAAAAGAAAACCCCCATACTATGGTGGTCCAGAAACATTTACATAACCATGCATTATCTGTTTCTTAATGTGGAGAAACTGGACTTCTCCTACTTCGCTGGTAAGAATGTAAAGCGGTATGGTGTTCTGGAAAACAGTATAGCACATATAAAAGTAAAAATACTTACCATATGACTCAGCAATCGCACTCTTGGGCATTTTTCCCAGAGAAATGAAAACATATATCTGCATGAAAACCTGTACATGAATGTTAGTAGCAGCTTTATCTGTAATAGCCCCAAACTGGAAGCAGCTCAAATATCCTTCAATTGTGAACAGTTACACAAACTGTGGTGCATCCAGATCACACCATGTTACTCAACAATAAAAAAAGAATGGACCATATAATAACTTAGAAGCATTTCAAGAGAATTATCCTGAAAGAAAAGAGCCAATCCTAAAAGTTTATATAACGCTTGATTCTATTTACATAATATTCCTGAAAAAACACAGTTGTAGAGATAGAGAACAGATTAGGGCTCAAAATAAATAGTTAAAAAGAAACTGTTACAGAGATTTTGTATGCAGTTTGGATACTAATTATATTTGTTTGCTAGGACTGCCATAACAAAATATCACATACTGGTGGGCATAAACAACAGAAACTTATTTTCTCACAGTTCTGGAGGCTGGAAGTACAAAATCGAGATGTTAGCAGGTTTGATTTCTTCTGTGGTCTGGGTTTGCAGGTAGCACTTTCTCACTGTGTCCTCACATGGTCTTCCCTCTGTGCATACACATCCCTAGTGTCTCTCTGTGAGTCCAGATTTCCTCTTCCGATAAAGGAGACTAGCATATTGGATTAGAGTTGACTCTAAGGACTTATTTTAACTTAATCACCCCAGAAAGGCCCTCTCTCCAATATAGTCATATTCTGAGGTACTAGAGTTTAGGTTCAACATATGAATTTGGGGGAGGACACAATTCAGTCCATAACACCAATGAAATCATAGAGGGAGCTTTTTCATTCCTTTTTTTTTTATAAGAAAATCCTAAAATTGTCTCTTTAAGAAAAAGTTCATATTTGTGCTTCTTTTATATTCAGTAAAGACAAATAACCCAACATCACAGATGAAGATCTAGCCAGAGTTAAGTGGGGGTTAGTACTACTCTTGAGTCATCCACCCTCTTACCAGAAAAGCTGCCACTCACCCCTAAAGTCATGGTTGTCTAGATAGCCTCATTGCACTGCAGGGGAAACCCACAACCCACATGTCTGATGTCCACCGTTGACCTTCAAACTGTCACTTGTTCCAGGAGAAATCACTTTATACGTGTGCTGTTCCTCTGGGCCTTTGCACGTTTTTTCTCTTTCCTTGTGCAACAGTGTTTTTCCTTCCATCTCATACGGAAAGAGGAAGAGTTGATTCCCTCAATGTTTTTCAATAAACAGAATGTGTGGGCTTGCCTTTAGTGTGCATCTCTATTAGTTGAGTCTTGAGCCAGTTCTCTGAGGACCACGTGCACTGTTCCCAGGACAGCTCTCCGTCTTTCTCTGGGGAATGCATCATTCTTTCTTGCTCAGCATTTTGTGTGTGTGTGTGTGTGTGTGTGTGTAGAATTGTTCCTCCTAGAATGATATGGTCACCATTAGGCCCCCCTAAACCTAACCCCACCTGCTCTCTAGGAATTACACTTATGTATGTGTGTATGTATGTATGTATATATTTATTTTGTACGTACATTTGAAAGGAAGACCAGGTAAAGAGAAAAGGCAAACATTTATTCTGACCCCCTTGCAAATCTGCACTTATAATTTTGTTATTATCTGTCAACATCTAAAATTGCATATTTATAGAAATATCTCTGGTGAAAAGATAGTTCTTAAAATATCAGACTGTGTATTATACAGTTTTTTATATCTTCATACCCATCCATTAGCAAACATTTTTGAGTATTTACCATATATCTGTCATTTTCTAGGTACTGACAGTTGCTGACTATATGAATAAAAACATCTTTTAATAACTTTTGTCCACAGTGTAGCTGGTGTAACTTGTGCTCAATGACATCATTTATAGTTAGGAAGGAAAAGTGTTAAGCACTTAAGAAACATCCTAACTGCTGAATTATTTTGACATGTCTTCATCCCATTTTAATATCAATGGAAGATTTTTTTTTTAGCACTATGATTTACACACACAAACACACATGACAGTATGGCAAATTTTTCATGCCTCTATTGTGAAGAAATGTAAAGACCATTGCTCTCAGTCAGCTTTTTATGGCATTGAACTTGATGGCCATTCCATGCTGTTGAAACACAAGGTATGCCAAATTTAATATTTACAGAAATCTTATTTTAGTTCAGACTTTCTCCTTTTCTTTAACTGGCAAACCTAAAGTTTCTTTTCCTTCTTCACTGCCAACAACAGGTTGATTTTACTGAATCATACATTCAGCAAGAAGCATTTAGATAGATCTCTAAAATTTTAAGAGAGCCAAAATAGAAATCTAAAATAGGCATTAGTTCATTTTTGAAAAAAAAAAAATCCATTAACGTGAAGTTAGAATCATCTATCCATTACATAAATTGTACTTTAAAAACAGCTGGTGTTTTTCTATTGATACTTACCTTTGGTTGGTATGATCATCTCTATCTGAAATTAGAAGTGTCTTTCTTACATATAAAGAAATGAGCATTAGCATTATATTAGGAATACAGATACATAGATATGATCTGTGATCTAGAACATACCATTCCATTCTTATTCCAATTTATAATTCTCTGGAAACCTTCATTCCTTGTGGTTTGTAACTATAACAACAAATGTAAGGCCAGCTAAACAATAGATTCCCAAGAGACAAATGTCTTACATTGTCATCAAATGTCAGCCCAAATCTGGGGCAATCCTAGAGGCTGTGCCTGGAGATTAATTAAGCTGTTTGTGGTCAGTGTTTCATTGTTCTTGTTGAAGAAACAATGACATACTGAAAAATAAGCAGTTTTTCTCCTCTCTCTCTCTCTCTTTGACCTATAGCATTAGCATTTTTTTCTTTCCTTCATTTTACATTATCACAAGCAGAGAATTAACTTGTGATTCTTCCAGTATGCTTCTTCTATTTGTCAATATGTTTATCAGTGTGCATTTAAAGCATACAGATTCTGGGATGAGATAAGAATCATGTTAAAATCATTTGGCATTGAACTAATTTATCAAATAGATATGAAATACTTTTTAGCTGCAAAATAATGTATAGATTAAACCAAACTGTCTGACATTGAGGAAAAAATATGTTTTTAAAGAGGGTAAAGCAATAAGAAATCAGTATTTTAGAATATTCTTAACAGTATTTTTCCAAGAAAAAAAATCACACTTAGAATTCTTTAAAAAATTATGTTGAAGTTGCCAATAAATACTTTTAGAAATGATAATTTAAAGGATAATTAAAATTCTTCACAAAAAAATGCATGTTTTTTAGTTAAGATGATGACTTAATGAAAAAATATAATAATAATATTTTATATTCATGAGTACTTGACAAATCTGATGCATACTCACAGATATTTCCATTCAAATAGAAGATAATCAGGGCACCTGGGTGGCTCAGTCAGTTAAGCATCTGCCTTTGGCTCAGGTCACATCGAGTCAGGGTCCGAGGATCAAGTCCCGCATCAGGCTCCCTGGGAACCTGCTTCTCCCTTTCTCGCTCCCCCTGCTTGTGCTCTCTCTCTCTCTGTCAAAAAAATAAATAAATCTTTAAAACAAAAACAAATAGAAGATATTTACATCATGCAATTCTAAAAAGTTTGAGTGTGAGGGTTTTCAAAATATTATTTGAATTCAACCTTATGATGTCAACTGAAAAAGAAACGATGTTTGTTTTTCCTTCTTATCTTTTCAGTGTTGAAAAGAACCATCATATACCAATTCTTTACCACCAGCAAATATGTCAGATTCACTGAAGTACGAAAGCCCAAACGTGGAGGTGTTAATAATCCACAAATGGGTCTGTTAATACCAGTTTATAGGTTTGTTAAAAGAAAAACTGACATATTAAAAATGTTAAGAATTTATTTAAGAAAAATCTATGTCACGGGGTGCCTGGGTGGCTCGGTCGTTAAGTGTCTGCCTTCGGCTCAGGTCTTGATCCCGGGGTCCTGGGATCAGCCCCGCATCGGGCTCTCTGCTCTGCAGGGAGTCTGCTTCTCCCTCTCTGCTCCTCCCACCCTGCTCGTGCTCTGTCTCTGTCTCTCAAAAAAAAAAAAAATCTATGTCACTTGGGCAGGAGCACTCTGCCCACGGAAGCCAGGGGAAAGATTTACTTAAAGAGAGTCTAGAAGCAAAAAAGGGAAATTATTTTGTTAGCTACAGCTTACAGGTTGGTTGGCTGTTTGTGATTCCTTGTCCCTAGAGTTTTGATCTCGTAACCTTGAAGCATTTACAGGCTTAGATTTGGGTTTGCTAATCAGAGCCACCTCTGATTATTTCGATGAAGTAAACCCTAAAATTCTAAACCCATTGCACCTTCAGGTTCTAAAGTGCAAACATCATCCAAACATGGCTAGGTTTAAATGGTAGTGTTCTTTTCTGGAATGTGGGCAAAAAAATTACATATAAATAGAGATTATCTTATGGGCAACATCATAATGCTGTAAATAAAGCTCATATTTTTTGTGTATTTTTATTTAGAAAATTTATTTTTAAAATACATATATGTAGTTTACATCACACACTAACCAAGTACAGGAACACTATGCCACTGTACTGTAAAATATTTGCATTTTATTAAACACACACATGAGCACCTGGTTCAGGGTATTGCCAATATAACCCAAATGTCTGCCAATTGGTGCAAATGCTAAATGTAAAGTTTTCTACGTGGTCCTTGCAATTACTGAATAATTAAAGGTTCAATTTCTTTTGTTTGTTTTACAAGTAGAAGACAAAATATGAAATAAATTGTTCTCTATTTTATAAAACGTAAACATCAGTTACCTATGAAACTCTGTACTCTTCTAATGACTCATCTAATAGAATCTTTACAAAGCATTTAACTTAGCTTTCTAGGACTAGACGTAAACTTCAACTGACCCTCGATCTCTGTGTAACTCCATTTGTGGTAGGAAAAGTGCCTGGGCCATGAGAAGTACAGTGGGCAGTGACGTTATGTTTTACTGAGGAAACACAGAACATCATTAATGTGGTTTATGAATTAAAGAGTGGTAGATAAGAGAGCTTCTATTACAGATGCTTCACAGGGTGCTGTCATATGAATTAAATGCCATCACATGTATGCTTAAAAAGTTTTGGTACATATTAGACAATAGCTATTCGTGCTCCCTCATTCTTGGAACTTTGTGTTTGTGAAAACATCACAACAATCTTGTAAGTTTAATTTATATCAGTACCATTTTACAGATAAGGAGACCAAGCCTTAAACTAAGAGGTCAAGCAACTTGCCTCTTTTTTTTGAACTATTGGATACATCTTAAATAAATATTTGAAAGTATGTATGTCTACACAAATAGGCTTCAATTAGATGGAAATCACTTATATTTTAAAATGTTGGGAGTCACACAATGGATTTAGGAAGTATGTATGAGCTCTAGATATGCAAAAAGAACTTTATGCATTGTTAATCTCCTGAGTTATCTTGATTATCGGGTAGCCTTATGTCGGGTCTTCATTTATGTTTTACTTATGTCCATTTCTGTCTGGAAAAAGTTATTTCCTGAGCTTTTACTTAGAACTTAATTCTGGTGAAAAAAGTGTAAGCAGGACTTTTATTTTCAGGATGGTTGTGTTATTTCCTCTCTCCTTTCAGTATATATAGGTACATACAGAATAAAATGGACTAGCCAAAATTTTCAGATAGTAGACCATTTTTATATTTTCTCATTAAATGTAGCATACCCTTTTAGGATCCTGATTATTAAATAGCTGTTATAAATCTCTTCTTATATGTAATCAATAGTTTATGAAGGTAAAATTTCTTAGTGGAATTATTTTCCTATCGATTCAGAATTACCTTAAGCAGAGATGTATAGCTGTAGGTGTAATGCTTACTGATCACAAGGTATAACATGATTTTTTTAAAAAACTAATAGTTAAGGGGGGCCTGGGTGTTGGTTAAGCATCTGCCTTCGGCTCAGGTCATGATCCCAGGGTCCTGGGATTGAGCCCTGCATTGGGCTCCTTGCTCGGCGGGGAGCCTGCTTCTCCTACCCCTCCCCACCGCTGGTGCTCTCTCCCTCTCTCTCAAATAAATAAAAAAAACCTAATAGTTCATAGTTTTATAAATGTCCTCTTTCATAAAAAAATGTTTCAGAAAAAATACTATATTTTACATACATATCTATTTTATTAACTGCTATCACAAGCATGCATGATATATGGTTTAGTGTCCTGATTTGTGACAGTCTTTAAGACAATTAGTTATTTGATTCTCAAATTGATTCAAAAGCCCTTTTTGAGAGTTATGGAATTCAGTAAAGCTAACATTATTTAAAACAAGAAAAAAAAGTGGATTTAAATCTCATTTTAAATAGAATGACAAACCCCCATAGCTTAATGAAAATAAACTTGGATGCAAGTTTTAGCCTTCTGGTGGAAATCTGCCAAAAAAGCTTTCACTAGATAACAATCACTGTAATTATAATAGCAACTGACAATGGTTTAAATATGAACCCCCCCTCCCCGCACATCCTTTTAGAAATTACAATGCTCTTACACAATAACATGGTCAATGACAGGGTTATGTGTATGAGTATAAGAAGCCAGGATGACAAGAATGGGGAAAGCAGGTGGCCAGTACAAAGAGAAGACCACCAGACCTGCTGGGATAATTTAGATAATTAATTTCGTCCTTGAATTGACATGGTTTTTTTAAATTTGACATATTTTGCCGCCCTGTTTTATTTTACCTATTTAGAAAGCTTTTCTGTGAGTTGACATAACTAGTTTGAAATTGGGGCATTAATGGTATTTTGCTAATATGGCCCCTTGCTTTATAATCCTTTGGTTTACATTATTCCAAACTAGTAATCGGTTGAAATATTTAAAAAGAATGTAAATTAGCACAAGGACAGATTTTGGCTATGCAAAGCCCATAGTAAGAATTTCAGCAGTTTAGGGTACCTGCGTGGCTCAGTTGGTTAAGCGACTGCCTTCGGCTCAGGTCATGATCCTGGAGTCCCAGGATCGAGTCCCGCATCGGGCTCCCTGCTCGGCAGGGAGTCTGCTTCTCCCTCTGACCCTCCTCCCTCTCATGCTCTCTCTCTCTCATTCTCTCTCTCTCAAATAAATAAATAAAATCTTTAAAAAAAAAAAAAAAAGAATTTCAGCAGTTTAGTTGTTAACTGTTTGTTACTTGCCCAATACTCCAAAATTGACTCACTGGTGTTTCTAGGAGCAAATACAGTTTTGCTGTGGTCTGGAACAGTGTCCTGAATTGTACATCAATAATCAGAAATTATTTCTCAAAAAATTCCTAGAGGACAAGATAAGTTCCAAATACTGCTGTGGATTAGGAAACTAGAGTGTAAAAGTCAAGAATGCGATCCATGCCCTCAGTTAAGAAGTCACGTTGCTCTAAAAGTCCAGTTAGTACGATCAAGACCACTTTTCCATGCCTTCCTAAAGTAAATGAAAAATACCAAAGTAAAGACCCTTTTAAAAGGTGATACAGTTGAATTTTATCTCCTCTTTAGATTTCCATAATTGAAGCACTGTTTCATTCTACAACATGTGTAACCTCAACTGTTTTCTACTTTCTGTGTTTTCATGTTCCATTAGCTCTCCTCAAGTACAATCCTGTCTTTTCTGACACTCTATACTTTAGCTTAGTTTTAGAACCTCCTACACAAAAATGCCTCTTCAATTAATTTTACCCCATTCTGATCACCCTCTTCATTTAACATTTACATTCATATTATTTACATATACTAATATTGTTTTTTACTTGCTCTTAATATAATTATGGAATCTTTTAGGTCATCAAGGAATTCTTCTGTTATTTTACTTAATTTAAAACACTTATACTTATTTATAGTGATTTAGTATCATAAAATAAAGGCCCTGCATTTATAAGCAAAATACTTTTTCTTTCCTTTAGAAATGTTAGAATAAATTCTATCATAACAGTCACAAAATTTTGATGATGTTCAGCTTTTAGAGAATTTAAGAATAATCATTTTTTTTAAAGATTTTATTTATTTATTTGACAGAGAAAGACACAGCGAGAGAGGGAACACAAACGGGGAGTGGGAGAGGGAGAAGCAGACTCCCTGCCGAGCAGGGAGCCCGATGCGGGACTCGATCCCGGGACTCCAAGATCATGACCTGAGCCGAAGGCAGTCGCTTAACCAACTGAGCCACCCAGGCGCCCAAGAATAATCATTTTTAATATAGAAGTCCTTCAACTTCAAAACAAGGAAGAACCAGTTCTGAAAATTGAGTTTAAATGTACCAAAAGTGGGACTACAAATAGATCAGATGGTCAATTTTTTTTTTCTGGGAACATCTCAAACTGCCTTCTGGTAATATTGATATGCTTATAAACACTTTCAGATAAAGCCGAAGTTAGAGCTTACAACAGTCCTTCCTAGCTGTAATAAACTTAGGCTAATTCTAGATAAAAATTTCTCAACAAAGGTAGTACCGCCCCCTAGAGGGTATTTTGGAAATCTGTGGGAGATTTTTAGTTGTCACAATGATTGGGGTGGCAACACTTATGATTAATAAAGGGTGCTAAAGTTTCTAGATATTCTGTAGTGAATGATACCATTCCCCCAAAAAAGTTCATCACACATCAATACACAAACTTGGGATATCCCACTGAACATTAATGTAGATGAAAAACTTGCTCATAATTGTGTCCACCTAGAACCTATCTTCATTTTACATATAAAAATTTTCTACACAGTTTTAATTTACACTAAATCTTCTAGGAATGGGAACCACTATTTACCTTTATGGAAGATTGTACTGTCTTCTGTTTGGAAATTTAGAGTTATTCAACATTTTAGAAAATCACATTACCAACCACACTATCTCCCTAGCTGAGTTGCAATAAAGCATACCTGCATCAGCCTGCCTTTGCAGCACTCATATTCTGATGATTCCACATGTCATTGCAAACACCTAACCCTTCATATGTCTTTTTGTGTTGTCATGCCCAAACAGTAACAGACACACAGATTATTTTGTTACAAATAAAATTATTTCATTTTGCTTTATAATAAATAATTTTGTTTTTCCCTTTATATTACCCCGGGATGATTGTTTTTAACTGTGTGTGCATGTAGGTTGTATTACCTCTAAATTTCATTTCAGGAGGGTAATGCAAGCACTAGAAAATATTTGTTTTAGTAGCAGGACATTGGATCTAATAAGGTCAAGAACCACTAGATATGATGGGAATGGCAGCTTGAACCTCCCTTGAAGCTTATAAGGTCAACATTTTGTCTGCTCAGGTATTCCTTTTCTAATGAAGGGATAATCTGGCAAGTTTGGAATTCATGTAGCGGCCAAAGGGAATAGAAAAATAGAGCATGATAGAGTTAGTTGTGACAGTTTCTTAAGGGGTGTGGGCATAAGTACAAATAAGAGACTATGGAGTGGGTCTGTCAGTGAGTTTGCAGTGATGAGCCTGCTAGTATTGGGGGAAGATGGATGTATTGACAGAGGCAAGCTCTCTGGGTTTCCTATGCAGACCTTTTGAGGGCAGCAAGGAGTAGAGTGAAAGGGCCGTAAAAACGATATGTGATTTCTATCCTGTCGTTCTGTTGATACTTTACATTTTCTATGATTTCTTATTACTGGCTTTTTATTGCTCTTTGTATATTATCCATCTAGCAGGCTAGGTAGACAGTTTTGCTATTATCTTTTCCAGTAATAGTCTCAATGCAAAATCTTTTTCTCATTACGTTATTCACATTTTAAGCTCTGTATTTTGGTGTTAGATGACCGGAAAAAGCCTTCAAAACCTTTTAAAAAGAGCAGTGGGGTATGCCTGGGTGGCTCAGTCTCTCTCTCTTTCTCTCTCTCTCTCAAATAAATAAATAAAATCTTTTTTTAAAAAAGGGCATGTGGGTGATGTTCTTTCACATCCACTTCATTTTAAAGATTACCTGTTTCTTTTACTTATGAAAGACAATTTGGATACATATAAAATTCTTAAGATGCAAAATCTGTAGGTGTATATAGAAACATCTCAACTTAAGACGTGTATTTGGGGAAGAGAGAAGAGCGCGTGTTTTCTCATTTGGTGGATAGTTTCAAATTTGTTTTTCCTTAGAATTAAATATTTTTGATAAGATGCTTTTGATGAATTTGTCTAGAATGTGTTTGACCTTTTTGACATTTTTTTTTACCTTCAGAAAAATGGGCTTGAGTTGTATTCTCTATTGTTCCTTAACTATTTCTCAAAAATCCTTCTTTACACCTATCAATAATGCTTAAGTTGCATTTCCATTTTCTTATCTATTATGTTTTTCTCATTAATTTTATGTTTTGACTCTTCCCTCTGCATTCTAGGAGGACTCTTCAGGTCTTATTCTTTTACTATACACTCAGTTCTAACCCAGCTGCCTTATGTAGGCTTTAAAATTCTGCTATTGCGGTTTTATTTACCTTGTAATTCTTCCTCATGTCTCTTACATACCTTTATAACTCATTCTTTTATCCATTTATCTCCATCTTCCCCTTGGGGATTTCTGCTCCTGTTTAATAAAAACTTCCCTTGGCGGGGGGGAGGGGGGGACGAAAAAACCCTTCCCTTTATTCTTGACTGATGAGGATCAACAAATTTTCTAATTTTTATTTTGAATTTTGGGATAATTATTTCCTAGGAGCTGCCTTTTCTCTAATACTTGCTGATGTTTCTGCTTCCTTGTTTAGGGGAATTTTCCTTTGCTCTTTTTGTTTTTCCATATGTCCTTTGGTTTTTCTGGCCTCCACTGGATTCCATGCAGTGCTCATAGGATTCCTGTCTTAGATACATGAATGCATAGATGTAATCAGTTTCTGTTTCAATTCCTAGTGTCTGTGGGGTTTTCAGTTAATACTTAAGATCATTCCCTACAAGGTGTCCCAGTGCTGTGATGCCATGAAAGACACAGTGCATGAAAATCTGATCTCCAAATGGACCACTCTTGGGTGGCAATGTGCCACCTCAATTACCACATGCTTTCTGCACAGTTGTTTTCTGGAAAGAGAAAGGGAGATGTACAGATGATGAACAGCCCTCTAACTGCCCACAAAACCCTCCATCTTGCAATAGAAGAATGGCTGCCAAGTTTCCTGTTTAGAACAGTCCTTTTTCTTATTCAAGGGCCAGAGTGTGGCAAAGGGATGATGCAAAGTGCATTTATATGGCCAGATTTTCTGTGTTCTGGATATAAAATATGGGTGGACAACTGAGTGGATATTTCATTCCTATTCAATCAAGTTGTAATTACTAAAAAAAAAAAATCCTACCAAATTTCAACAATAACTTAAACATCATAATTTTCAATGTAGTGAATTTGAATTTTCTATATTTTCATAGGAAAGTTGTTCTTTTGAAAGCAGTAAGAAGAGAATATTGTACAACATGCCAGAGATCATGAGGGTCTGGGTGTGGGTCACAGCTGCACACATTCTATCATTGGAGATGGGAGATAATGATTTAGATTTTCACACAGAAACATGGAGGTCTTGCGAGAACAAGGTAAGGGTGTTTATCAGGCAGTTTGATCTCTGGGACCTCACCAGAAGAAATGCTAACATTGGAGTCATGGACTTAGGAGTCTTAGTATATAGGTGACAAGGACAAAAGCCTGTAATATACAAATCTTTAATTCATTAAGAAGCAATTGGAAAGAGAACCAAAAGTAAGTTGTGTGATAAAATCTAAGAGAAAAGAGAACTTCAGAAAAACTATATTTTCAATAAAGTCACGAGCTGAAGAGAGGTTAAAAACAGGATGAACCCAAAAGAGTTGACCTTTTAGAAATCTCAGTAATGTTTTAGAGTGTAAAGGAGTCATGGATACTGAATCCATAATACAGTGAATTGAAAGCAAATGAAAAGCGAGGTCATGATTGTTCAATGTACCTGTAAGAAATTTGTCTTTGCGGGGGGAATAAGATAAAAGTCTACAGAAAGGTCAAGAACCTTTTTTAGAAACAAACAAACAAAAAAAGCCTCACAGCACAGAAAGGCTCTGTCTACAATAAAATGCACTCAAAAGTTTAAAAAGTGAAAGGATTAAATGTATTGTTCTTAAAGTCTCTTGTTCCTATCAGAAGAAACAAAGCCATAGGCAGAATTGATTGGTTGTATTGTGTCTCTGCAGTGTTTCTGTTATTTAGCAATGTAAGTTAAGAGATGCATAACTATGAAAAGGTGGGCTTCCAACAGAGGGAAGTGGTTAACAGCATGGATTCGGGAACTAAACTACCTGCAGTTGAATCCTGGCTCTGCCATATGCAAGCTTGTGTGATCTTGGGGAAGTTACTTAAATCTATCTTAACCTCTCTGTGTTGCAATCCCTCACTGTGAAATGAGGGAATTAATTATACCCAACTCATCGGTTTGTTGGATAGATTAAATGAGTTAATACTAGAACCATGGAAGAAAGTAAAAGTTATACAAGTGCTTATTAAATAAATAAAAATCAAATATCAGTCACACCTATTACTTAACCTATTAGGTTGGTTTAAGTTAATTGACTAGCCATTTTCACCCAGTTTAAGATTTTCTCAGAGATGATTATTAATTTGGATAGTCTATAACATATATAGTCATTGATATTTAAACCATTAATTATATTTTCCAAACCCAAAACTCCTAAAAGATTTTTGGAAAGCAAAGGCAGTTTTCTTGAGGTCAGCATAGAGTTTTAAAGTTTCATTTTTAAATAATTTCAAGCCTACAAGAATGTAGCTTGCAAAAAGAGTACAAAGAATTTTTTTTCCTGAACTTTTGAGAGCAATTTGCCAATGTCATATCCAATTAACCTTGGATACCTCAGTGTAGTTTTCCTATAAACAAGAACATTCTCCTACATAAACATCTATCAAAATGGGAAGACTGACAATGACATAGAACATTTCTACTTCTACCATTCCTTCTACAGTTGACATTCTACTGTAAGGAAAGGCTGTTTCTTCTCATCTATTTGTTCGTTTTATTTACATCAGTATGGACTCATGGATTCCTATACTGTTCAATGGGTTATAAGCAGTTACTACTATTATTTATTTTAATGCCCAAGTTTTGCCCAGTTTGGCCAGTGGGATCTCCTTCAGGCTGGCCTGGTGTCCTTTTAACATATCTTCATCATCCTTAGATCACTATCTTACTTTCCAACACAACAGATCCTGGGGTCATTTTTATCAGCCATTTCTCCAAGAAACTAGTTTCTTTTAGTGGAAAATAGTATTTAGAAGCCAAGATCTGGTACTATGTGTGCTTACTGTGATTGGGGTGTCATGCTAACCAGCCCTTTCAGTGGATCAAGCTAGGAAATACATACACACATCTGTTTTTTTTCTCCATTCACCCATACATATTGAAAATTATATATTCCCCCAACAATTCTAATTCCAATGCACCACAACAGGTTTATTCTTTTCATCTTTTAACTTCTTTGGCAATGAGAAACCTAGCTCCCTTTGTTCTGAATATATTTACCTATTTCATCAATATCTCCTATGTAACATAACTCCACCAGATCCCCACCCTCGATGACCACTTTTCTCACTTGGGCTTCAATCTCTGGCCACTTTCCTTGCTTAGGCTCTAAACTCTGACAGTAGGGTCACTGTTTCACCTGAAAACCTTGACCTCATCCTTGGCTTTTAGAGTAAATTATTCAGAAAGGAAAAAGGAAGGAAGAAGAATGGAAGAAAAGAGAGCAGACAGACAAGCTAGAAGTACAATCAATATACTTTAAATGTGGGTTTCAAGTTGTAAAATTAAAATGTCAAGACTGTATCTACCTTTAAGAAATTCCATTACTAAGGCTAAAAAATACTCTTATAAATGAAATAATCAAAATGCCAGGGCATACAAAATCTCAAAAGGTCACTACTTAACAGTATGCATTTGATCTTAGATAAGCACTCCATTTATTGCCCATATAACTCATAATGATAAATATCTGCAGTAATACTTGACACTTGTTATGTTTGACATTTTCACTAAAGTGACTAAATAAAATACCTGGATAATCAGCTACTGTGAAGTTAGTCAGCAGATATATTAAGCAAGAGGATTTGCATGAGATAACTATTTCTAGAATTCTTAGTTTCCTTACGTCATCCCAGGACCATGGAAGAAATTTCTTTGATTGACCCTACCTAGCTCTGAACTCACTATAAATAAATTATTAAGTCTTTCCATCTCTGTAAAGTACCAAAGAGCTCCTGGGCACGATGCATTTTTAAAATTTCAAAAAAAATCAATTTCTTTTCATGACAGATTACTAATAGCTCCCACCCTTCCTTTTAGGGGGCATACATCTCTAGCAACACAAGAAATGAGAGGAAAATTGACAGAATGGTGCCAGGTCAGTGGATATTTTTATGCTCAACTTGAATTAGCAATTTCAAAAACATTTCCTTCTCTTTTTCCTTCTGTGTTATGTGTGCTACAAACATGTAGTAGCTACACACAGTGTCCCATGAGACAGCTCCAGAGATTTTTACAAAGACAGCCTAGAAAGTGCTCCCTAATGTAAGACTGATCATCTTTTTTATCAATTTCCTTAAACTTTGTATTCTTTAGTATTCTAAAGCTAAGAATTCTTTGTTAATAGCATTATTATTTGTCAACCTTATTATTAGCAAGTTTCTGATAGCTCAGGAACTTAATACTGTTGAAATAAATGCATTATAAACCTTTAGCTATCAATCAGGGCTTCATCAGTTTTAAATATAATTTAGCCAATTTCCTCTTTAAGTCATGTTTTAAAACAACATTTGAGGAAGACTGTCAATATATTTTTTCCTTACATAGTCACAGCAATATCCTTACTTTGTAATATGTGGAAGCTTAAATACATATATTCTAAACTATGACCACCAGCTTGCTTCTCTGTTTCCGTGTTTTACCACTTCCCTCAGGTTGCTTTGATGTTTAACTACATAGACCTTGATCTCTTAATCTTTCCCCTTCCTCAATATACTTCTGGTCCTACTTTTTTTCCTACACAGTCTTGACTCCATGATTGATCATGTAAAGTAAGACTCCCTGTCTCCCTTGTCCATTTGGCCTACATACCCCCAACATGAGAAAACAAATCTACATTTCCTTACCCTGCTTGGCGTAAGTGCTGCAGGAGAAAAAGACATACAACCTCAGACTAGTGCAAATACCAGTGTATGTTTTCCAACTTCATTTGATCTTACAACACCTGTCTTTCATTCTTTTACATTATTTCTATTACAGCATCTCCCATTTTTCTAAAATATCCCAAAATGTTAAGGTTGCTCTTATAGCATTAGGAAATTATTTCATTGAGAAAACAGGTACCATGGGGTGCCTGGGTGGCTCAGTCGTTATGCGTCTGCCTTCAGCTCAGGTCATGATCCCGGGGTCCTGGGATCGAGCCCCGCATCGGGCTCCCTGCTCGGCGGGAAACCTGCTTCTCCCTCGCCCACTCCCCCTGCTTGTGTTCCCTCTCTCGCTGTGTCTCTCTCTGTCAAATAAATAAAAAATCTTAAAAAAAAGAAAACAGGTACCAGGTAAAAAATGGCATCAGGTCAAATTTGATGAAGGTCCTACATTTGACCTTCATCATACATATGCTATTACTCCTCCTTTCCTCCACTCTCAGATCAATTGGAGCTCCCTCCATTCATAAGTCATCCCCTTTCCCATGCCCTGATTACACAGTTCCTATTTCCTCCAGCACCCTGATCTGGTCCCCACCTGTAACCCTTTACTACTCGTTGGCTCTTTCCCTCAGACTATAGAGATACTTAAATCTCTATTCTCTGATAAGCAAACAATCAAACAAACAAACAAAAAACTACCATAAGCTTCTGTGATTAAATCATTCTGTCTAAACATTGCCTTCTGTTTCTTTATTTCTCTACTAAGCTTCTCTGCTATTCACTCCTTTTCTGTCTGACAGCCTTCCTTTATTTACTCCACAAATGACCCTGGAAATGCCACCAGTGTCTTGTTAATAACCAAGGCCAGTGGATATGTCTTGGCCTTCATCTTACTAGACTTCTTTGAGGGTCTTGAGGCTTTGTGCTACTGTCTCCCGTGTTGTCAGCTCTCTGTTGCATTATCTAGCATGTTACCATGCTCTCCTATAACTTCTCTTCCTACCATTCTTATTATTAGTTTTCAGATTCCTTAATTAGGGTCTCTTTCTCTAAACACCCCATTTATGCTGCTATTTCCAGTACCTTAAGTGACTGGCTTTAATCTATGTTCGGGGGCACCTGGGTGGCTCAGTTGGTTAAGCATGCGACTCTTGGTTTCTGCTCAGGTCATGGTCCCATGGTCATGGGGTAGAGCCCTGAGTTGGGCTCTGCACTCAGCACGGAGTCTGCTTCAGGTTCTCTCTCCCTCTCCCTCTCACTCACTTTCTGTCTTTCAAATAAATAAAATATTTTTTTTAAAAAATCTGTATTTGGCAGAGCACTGGAGGTTAAACAGAAAAACATCAAGGATAGTGTGTAAACGTGGTGTTTACACAGAAGATTACTTGAAAATAATAACTTCAGTGGTTTATTTATATATATTTTGCATTTTTCTGAGTGGGTTACCATGAAAATGATTTTTTAAAAAGTAGGAAAGAGAATAAAACACAAAATTCAGCATAGTAATTACCTAAGGTGGAAAAACAGAGTGATATCCTAGGAGAAAAATACTGGTAAATGCAAATACAGCAGAAAAACAGCAGTGCAGAAAAATATGTAATTATTTAGGAAGAAGTTAAAATATATATTTTAGATAGAAAAAGAAAATTAAAAAGCACTATGCACAGATGGATTTTATTTTTATAATTTTTTTTAATTTTTACAAGAAATACTACTTGGTGATAAGGGAAGAGTTATTTCAAAGATCCCACAAAATATATTATGATCGGAAAGGTCATTAAAATTGATGTAAGAGTATATATGTTGAAAAGCGGGTGAGTTTAGTTTTTAAGGTTATCCCCCCAAATTCTCTTACATATAATCTGTGAAGATATCATATGAAATAGTACAGCCAGCTGAGAAATTCTCCAGGTTAAAAACAAAGTAAGCAAATTATCATGCATCAATATAGCAAAGAAAAAGTGTTCTGATTTTTACTTTAAAAATAAAATTGGATAAAAAGAGCAGTTATCAAAAGTTATCAAAAAAGAATATTTCCAGTTTTCCATTCATGCTACTTCTAAAGCAGAAATGAATCAGTTACTTCTTTCCCTGCTCTGAAATTCTTATCAAACAGAAGGAAGATTATTTGGTGTTAAGATTGGAAAAGTCCAGTCAAATCTCTGTATATTCTCTAAAGAAAATTGCTCCATTACTGTATTTGTTTTTCTCCTTCTGTGCCAAAAAAAATCAGACAAATCAATGGCAGTCTCTCATTTTTTTTTTTTTTATTTGTAGCCGTGTGGTGTAAGTTAAAAGTAATATATTTGGAGGTGTTCTGCAGCAGTGAAGTCTTGGATGGATGTTTTACTGAGCCTGTTTCCTCATCCATAATATGACTATAATGATTACTACCTCATAGGATTGCTTAAAGGCTAAAATAAAATATTGTAGGAGAAAAAAGCAATTTTTAAATGATTAAAAATGCTGGAATTTGTTTGCTATAATTATTCAAGTCCTGACAGTCTGGGATTCAATAAAATAATTACTTCTGAATCAAAAAATGAATTATGTGTGTATTGAGAACTCTTAATATAATCATTTGTTGCTCACACTCCACCAGCTTTTTCTCTGGCCTTTAGTAAAATGGGAAAGTTTATGGCAGCCAGAGAAAATTAGCCAAGAGAAAATAAAGTTAGATGAAACATTACAGGCTGACTCTGAACTCTTTTGCATCTGCTCTGAGGGTATCAGGAAGATCTCTGTATAAAAATTGTAGTTATTACAATACTCACTGCTTACAAATAAGAAAACTATGCGCTGAGGAGATAACGTGACCAAGCCAAAGTTAACATTCCTGGCACGTGGTTGATTTTCTGTCCCCTAAACTAAGAATCTGAAAGGTCAAAGACTAACGCTTATTTACGGAATAAAAAAAGAGTAAGTGGAAATGTCAGATGACACAGCTACGTAACTAGCTGTGAATTTCTTGGGTATAAAGCAGGAATAGTAATAAATATCTCAAAAGGTCATTAACATAATTAAAGTATTTAAGTAAAAGGGCTTGGTGGAGTACCTGGTTTATAGAAGTTCCTCAATAAATATTCCTTACCTTAGTTATATAGGAAATTGGTGCCAGTGCTACAAATATAAAGTCTAATTCATCCTGGCAAAAATAAGCATTATCTAGAAGGATACAATAAGGAATATCGCTTCCCTGTTTTTTGCCCACCGAGCACCAAAGTCTTCAAATAATATTCAGAAAAGTCTATCCAAGTGTGCTTATGACCTGCCTTATGTGTTAGAGGAACAAAAATTGGAACCAAGACCCACCAAGGGGAAAGAGGGCTGATACAATTCTTCACCTGTGAGTTAAAAATGCAAAGTATTATCCCTCACAGGAAGCTTTGATTTAATTCAATACCTGAAATTGGTTTGAGATGTTCCCTGGTTATTGACACTCATAACCATCTACTAGAGAAACATAAATTTTCACAATGAAGGAAGATAAAATCATACCATCTTAAATTATGTTTATTATTTTCCTTTACTTTTTTTTTTTTAAGAGTTTTATTTATTTATTTGTCAGAGAGAGAGAGAGCACAAGCGGGGGGAGCAGCAGAGGGAGAGGGAGAAGCAGGCTCCTGCCTGAGCAGGGAGCCCGATGCGGGCTCGATCCCAGGACCCTGGGATCATGACCTGAGCCGAAGGCAGATGCTTAACGACTGAGCCACCCAAGTGTCCCTGTTTATTATTTTCCAAATACAATATGCAAAACTTACTTAAATATATAACAAGGCTGACATATCAACAAGGGAAAAAAATGGAAGCCAGAAGGTTGAGAGAAAATAATCACCAACCTAGAATTCTGTAACCAAAGAAAAATCTCTTTCAGGAATGAAAGCAAAATAAAGATATTTTCAGACAAACAAACACTAAAAGAATTGATCACAAGAACTTAACACCTAAGTGAAATATTGAAGGGGTTTTTCAAGTAGAAAGAAAACGATCCCAAATCTAGGTTTAAATTTGGAGGAAGAAATAAAGAACAATGAAAATGTTAAATATGTGGACAAAGTTAAATGAATATTGGCTGTGAGAAATAATGTTAATAATGTATATGTGT
>NC_138380.1:24201604-24239807 GCF_054177405.1 Leptonychotes weddellii
GCTTTCAAGTATAATGACCTATTTTTTAAAATTATTAAAACATTTTAAACATGTTGAATCATTCAGAATGCTATACAATAAACATTGTAACAAATATCAACAGATTATTTTCTCCACATTAAAACACAATAGTCCCCTACTCCAAAACCACTCCATTTTGTCCCTCCTCAGAGGCAAAGCTGTGAGGACTTCCTTTAAAATTTCAAATTGTCTTAGATTCCTACAGAATCATAGTTGGAAATTAAATATTTATTTAAAAATACATAGCCAATTGGTGCCATGAATTATGTAACACTTTCAAAAATAGATTTTAGCTATCATAATAGCATCTCTATACCACTGAAAAACCGTGTATGAAAAAGATACTAATTTGGTGTTTGGGCAATGAGCCAAACACAGATGTATTTTGGAAAAGCCTACACTACACATTCCATAGTTCACTAAGGTTCAGTGGTGCCTGTGTTAGAAACCTCTTAAGTAAATGATCCATAAGATATACAGCAGAACATAGACACACACACACACACACACACATACATACACATGACACACACATATATGTATATATAATCTTTAATATCAATTTAAAATTTTAAAGCTGCTCAGACATTATGAGGCCATTAAATGGGTTATAAATCCTTTGGAAGAAGAATATGACAAGATAGTATCACCAATTCACAATCTGTGAATCCATAAACTCAGTTATCTTTCCAACCCTGGTGGCCTCACTTCATATCTCACTAGAAAATTTATCAAAGAGCTAAAGAAAGAAACATATTAATAAGATACACTGTTGGGTGCCTGGGTGGCTCAGTTGGTTAAGCGTCTGCCTTCGGCTCAGGTCATGATCCTGGAGTCCCGGGATCGAGTCCCGCATTGGGCTCCCTGCTCGGCAGGGAGTCTGCTTCTCCCTCTGACCCTCCTCCCTCTCATGCTCTCTGTCTCTCATTCTCTCTGTCTCAAATAAATAAATAAAATCTTTAAAAAAAAAATAATAAGATACACTGTTGACAAAGGAAAGTGCCAAAACAGCATAGAAAGACAGTGATAGCCTAACTGTAGTTCACACCCCAACATAGAAAAATAAATTAATGGAGACTCTCTTGCTTGGAAAATTTGAGGTTCTTTTTGTCAATTTGTTAGAAAGTCGTAAGAATCCTCTTGTCATTCCTGTTCCTGGATTATGGATCCAAATCTTTTCTCTGTGATTGGCAAATACTACTTCTAAACACATTGTTTTCTGGTTTTACATTTAACTACTACAAAAAAAGGAATACAAAAGAAAGTCATAATAATATCCATAAACTTAGGGACCCCTGGGTGGCTCAGTTGGTTAAGCGCCTGCCTTCAGCTCAAGTCATGATCCCGGGGTCCTAGGATGGAGCCCGGCATCGGGCTCCCTGCTCAGGGGGTTACCTGCTTATTTCTCTCCCTCTCCCTCTGTGAGTGCTCTCTCTCTCTCTAGCTCTTACTCTCTCTCAAATAAATAAAATCTTTAAAAAATATATCCATAAAGTTATAACCAAACATGACCCATGGACAATAAGCAAATAAACAAGTAAATAAAGAAACTGCAAAGTGTATTAAGTGCTCCAGGAAAAATACAGGACACTATGAGACACAATAAGATGAGAGGCACCTACTTACTTCTCTTTTTCTTTAACGCTGAGTTATTTTTTACCATTCTCTTTCTTTTAAAAAGTTTTTTATTGAATTATAATTAACATACAGTGTTATATTAGTATCAGATATATGATCCAACAATTCTATACATTACTCAGTGCTTAAATATACTCTTAATCCCCATCACCTATTTCACCCATCCCCCCATCCATCTCCACTCTGGTAACCACAAGTTTGTTCTGTGTATTTAAGGATCTATTTTTTTGTTTGTCTCCTTTTTCTCTTGTTAGCTTGATTTGTTTCTTAAATTCCACATATAAGTGAAATCATATGGTATTTGTTTTGCTCCAACGTGTTTTACTTAGCATTTTACCACCTAGGTCCATCCATGTTGCTGCAAATGTCAAGATCTCATTTTTGATGGCTCAGTAATATTCCAGTGTGTGTGTGTGTGTGTCTGTGTGTGTGTGTGTCTGTGTCTGTGTGTGTGTATAGACATATACATATAACATCTTCTTTATTTATTCATCTACAGAAGGACGCTTGGGCTGCTTCCATATTTTGGCTATTGTAAATAATGCTGCAATAAACATAAGTGTGCATCTATCTTTTGAAATTAGCTTTCTCATTTTCTTTGGGTTACATACCCAATAGTGGAATGACTGGATCATATAGTAATTTTATTTTTAATCTTTTGAGGAATCTCCGTACTGTTTTCCTCAGTGGCTGCAACAGTTCACATTCCCACCAACAGTGCAGGAGAGTTCATTTTTCTCTTCCTCCTCCTCTCTCTCTGTCTCTCTCTTTTTCTCTATATACATATATATGCATATATTCTACATATATTTCTAGATATATTTAAACATACACTTACACATTATTACACATATAAAAATTACACATTATTATTGCAGTTACTGGCTACACACTAAAGTTATTGTGCCCCCTTAGATTCATAAATTGAAACCCCAACTCCCAGCATGACAGTATTTGGAGATGGAGACTTTGGAGATAATTAAGTTTAAATGAGGTCATGAGGGTGGGGCCCTCACAACAGGATTATAAGGAGAAGGAGAGACACCAGAGATACCAGAGTGCTCTCTGCCTGTGAGTCCATCTGCAAGCCAGGAAGAGGGCCCTCACCAGATTCTGATTGTACTGACACTCTGCCCTTAGGATTTCCAGCCTCCAGAACTGTGAGAAAATAAATTTCAGTTATTTAAGCCACTGAATCTAAGGTATTTTTTTGTGGTAGCCTAAGCAGATTAATACATTATTTGTATTTAGTGTTATTCCAATTTCCTATGAACCTTTGAGAGTAAGTTCCAGAGATGATAACCCCTCACCACTAAATATGTCAGTGTGCATCTCCTGAGAAGAAAGGATTTTCTTTAAATCACAGCATAGTTTCAAAATTCAGGAAATTCACCACTGACACAACATTGTAATCTAACATATAATTCCTTTGAAAATTTTGCCAGTTTTCTCAATCATGTGCTTTATAGAAATTTTCTTTTTTCAACCCAAGAATACACAGTAGATTCAGTGGCATTGTGTTTTTCATTTCCTTTCAAGTGGAATTCCTTAGCTTTCTTTGTCTTTTACGACATTGACATGTTTGAAGAGATAGTCGTCAACTTGTGTTCGTGCGGTTGTTCCATCATGATTAGATTTGGATTATGCATTTTTAAAGAAATATTACATAACAGATGCTGTGTCTCTCTTGGTGCATCACATCAGAAGATACCTAGTAATAGTTTCTCCCATTTTGATCACTTGCTTAAAGGGATTTTGCCAAGATTATTTCAACTTTAGTGATTTTTTTCCCCTTTTAATTTCCCTTTAATTACTAAATATCCTTTGGGGGGAATCTTTGAGATTATGTAAATATCTGTTCCCTAACCAACTCTCATCAAATTTTTTTAGCATCCATTGATGATTATTGCCTGAATCAGTTATTACTATCAAGGTTTCAGGATGGTGTTTTTTCTAACTGTATCATTCCTTCCGCATTTATGTGTTCACATTCCACTGAAAAGAGCATTCTTCTCTGTATTTACTTTGGAGCTCAAAGTGTGGGGCTACTTTGGACTGAGGAATCAGAAAAGGTTTATGTAAGAAGGTGATGATTCCTCTGTGAACTGAAGGATGAAAATCATCCAGGAAAGAGCATTCTGGTCATGGAGAGCTGAAAGTGTGAATATTCTTTTCTGCCCAAAGTTTTGCAACAGAGCTCTAATTAAATCATCTGTAAATTAAACACCTCAGAGAGAAGCAGTAGACATCGAAAAGTTTTATTTAAATAGCTAATTAATTGAAAGCAAACCAATTTTTCTGCGACCACAGTTTGAGTCCAATATGCCCAAGACAATCCTAATTTAGGTCTATTTTCTTGGCATCGTAATTAATGGAAGCCCCCTTTCCCTCCCCAAAGCCCCAGTTTGGGTGATAAGTATTGTGATTTCCCTTGACCAAAGACTCTAAGAAATAAACAAATAATAAGTCTTCCCAGGGAGAAGACGTGTTTGTGCCCGTGACACAAAAATTCATACCAAAACACATTTAACTGAATGCTTTTCTCTTTCAGGTTCTGAAAACTGAATAGTTCCCCTCCCATTTAGTTGCTGATTGCATTATCTGCTAATTCCCACAACAAAGAAGGGTATTTTAACCCAACTGGAATTTTTATTATTACATTTTACATCTATCCCCTTATCTTGGTGGATAAATATGGCCACTGCACTATATGCAAGATTCATTTATGTGTGTGAATGCTCTAATAGCCATAATCTGATTTCTTAGTAGCTAGGGGGAAAAAAAAAACATTGAAAAATAAGATGAGAGAAAAATAATCCAAAGCAATCCAGTAGAAAAGAACAGACTAAGAGATATGTTAAAATGCTTTCCTTTAGAATGGAGTTCTCTGAGTCTTATCCCAACATAATGTCAAAATTCTAGACAGGTATACACTGGGGATGGGTTACTTTACTGAGCTTGCAACTGCGTTGGCACAAAGGAAAAATAACCTTTTTTCTTGACTTTCCTTTGATATTAAGAATGGCTGTATGAACAAGGCCATTTGAATGGCCTCTACATCTTTGGTAAAATTATGACTAAAGGTACTTTCTTTATATGAAGACTGTGACATCTCTCTTAGACATCAGAATCAGCAAAAATGTTAGCCCTCTTAGTAAGTTATCATGCTTTCTTTTATTATCTAATGAGATTATTGTAACCTAATGTTGCTTCTCTTTTAATGTGGCTACCATAAAATTCAGAAGAAAATTTTGGTTTCAATTACAGAGGCTTTTCCAAGTCAATGTTTTGAATGTTACTCTCTCCCTTCCTCTGCCTATTATACACCCTATTTGTCGTTTGTCCCTGGATATTGTATCTGTCGTTAAAATTCTTCCTGTAAATAATCAGGTATGTGATAACATGGATGGACCTACAGGGGATTATGCTAAGTGAAATAAGTCAGACTGAGAAAGACAAATACCATATGATTTCACCCATGTGTGGAATTTAAAAAACAAAACAAATGAAAAAACAAAAAGCAGAATCAGACCGATAAATGCAGAGAAAAACTGATGGTTGCCAGAGTGATGGAGGTAGGGACATGGGCAAGATGGGTGAAGGGGAGTGGGAAATACAGGCTTCCAGTTATGGAATGAACAGGTCATGGAACTAAAAGGTACAGCTTAGGGAATAGAGTCAGTGGTATTGTAATAGCTTTGTATGGGGACAGATGGTAGCTACACTTGTGGGGAGCATAGCTTAACGTATACAAAAGC
Organism: Leptonychotes weddellii; assembly: GCF_054177405.1. NCBI lineage: Eukaryota > Metazoa > Chordata > Mammalia > Carnivora > Phocidae > Leptonychotes > Leptonychotes weddellii. The sequence continues at coordinate 24,207,022 of NC_138380.1, forward strand.
TGAATCACTACATAGTATACCTGAAAATAATGTAACACTGTGTGTCAACTATACTAAAAAAAAAAAACAAAATCAAAAAAATCAGGTATGTGAATTTTAAATGAAAAATTAATTCTAAGTAATACTTTTTCTGATACAAGACACAAATGCCACAGAAATTCAGTTAAATACTTTATAGCATTTAGAAATATACATATACATATGCATATAAATATGCCTATACATATCTAATATGTACATACATATTAATATACATATATGTAAATAAAGAGCTACATGATGCTTTGCAATCCAATGAAAACTCTAATGCAGTGACTAACCACTAACAGGCAGGAACTTTTTCAACGACAAACATCCTCGATGAGACTCGCCATTACTCTGTACAGTGCCACCATGAGGGAATAAGCATGTAACAGTCGTTTTGTCCATTTAGGACACTTAAAACTGTGCAGAGACTTAATGACCTGTGCCAGAGGTCAGTACACAAAATAATTCCATGTAAATGCACACTGATAAGGTAGAAATTGTGAGTAAATTGCAGGGGCTAGAAGCAATTGCTGTTGGTAACCTTTTCCTAATTGAATGAAATCAAGCGGGAGAAGTGACTCAGCAAACATGATCCTGGACTCCAGTCACTTTTGCAGGGATCGCAAGAAATAGAACCAAGCCAGACAATTACAGCAAGAAAAAAAATCATGCAAAAAAAAAAAATTCTCATTTAGGACAAGCCGTTCGAGTCAGTAATTAAAGGCTGAGTGGGTGAGGAAAGAAATAAAAGCAGAGTTCAGGGTTTGGGTTTTTCCACTCTGAGACCCTGAAGCAACCTCACTGCCTTGAGCCTAGTCCTGACCCTCAGGCCCAGGAAGGAATTCATAGGTGTCAAAACCATTTTCTTCTCAGGCCAGGGGAAAAAAACGAAAGAGACAATTAACATTTGCAATTTGGTCAAAGAAGTTACTGAGATATTAGTATTTCTTAACTCTTATTTCAGGACAGTGGTTCCCCAATTTTTCTGTACCATGGGACGACGGAGTATACTTTAAAAAGATGTTGATGTCTGGCTCCTATCCCCAGATTTTTTCATTTAATTAGTATGAGATGAGACCTGGGCCTTGGGATTTTAAAATGCTCCCCCAGATGATTCTAATAAGCAGGCAAAGTTTGGGAACCACTGGTCTTGATTAGGATAAAAACACTCAACTGCTTTATGGCTGGAACTCAGCCTATTCTTTCAGTGCCCTGTAGCTTTCTCGTTGGGATTTTAGGGGCCCATCTACACTTTTACTAAGGGAAAAACCTGACATCCCCACCATGGGGCCATGTTTATAAAGACTGTAAAGCTTACCTGCTTTAGACTGAACGTTTGCATTCCCACCAAATTTTGATGTTGAAGTCTTAACCCCTAAAGTGATGGTATCAGGAGGTGAAGCCTTTGGGAGGTGATTAGGTCATGGGGTCAGAATCGTCATGATTGGGATTAGCGCCCTTATAAAAGAGATCTCCAAGAGCTCTTCCTCACAGACTCCTTCTGCCCCATGAGAACACATGGTTTGTGACTGGAAGAGGGATCACAAGAAATAGATCACCACAACTAGATCGTGCTGGTACCCTGATCTTGGACCCCAGCCTTCAGAACTGTGAGAAGTAAATTTCTCTTGTTTATAAGCCACCCAGTATCTGGTATTTTTGTCATAGCAACCCTAATGCATGAAGACATTTACCTAAGTTTAACTTTTGTCTGAGATTTCTTAAACACAGAAGTATCAGCTGAAAGAAAAGCTTTGTTATTGCTCAGTAATAAACTTGGGAGACGTAGATGAAAGAAAAGTCAATCGCACAACAGTGAAAAATAAATTCTGAGGCATGCAAATATGGAATAATAAAACCATCCTTTAAAAAATAGTTACTGTGGGACGCCAGGGTGGCTCAGTCAGTTAAGTGTCTGCCTTCAGCTTGGGTCATGATCCCAGGGTCCTGGGATTGAGCCCTTGTCGGGCTCCCTACTCAGCAGGGAGTCTGCTCCTCCCTTTCCCTCTGCCCCCTCCCCCTGCTTGTGCGCTCTCTCTCTCTCTCTCTCTCTCTGTTAAATAAATAAATAAAATCTTTTAAAAAAGAGTTAATGGGAACAGTGCTGCAATGAACACAGAAGTGCTAATATCTCTTCAAAATCCTGATTTCAATTCTTTTGGATAAACACCCAGAAATGGGATTGCTGGATCACATGGCAGGCTTTTTTTTTTTTTAATTTTTTGAGTAATCTCCATGCTGTTTTCTATAGCAGCTGCACCATTTTGCATTCCCACCCATAGTGTGCAAAGGTTCTGATTTTCCACATCCTCTCTTGATTCATTTGAGACAGAGAGATACAGAGAGAGAGAGAGAGCATGAGCAAGGAGAGAGGAGAAGCAGAGGGAGAAGGAGAAGCAGGTTCCCCACTGAGCAAGGAACCCGATGGGGGGGCTCCATCCCAGGACCCAGAGATCATGACCTGAGCCGAAGGCAGACGCTTAACCATCTGAGCCACCCAGGTGCCCTATGAAGTTCGATTTTAAATAACTTCTCTCCTCTCTTCTGCAAACCTCCCCTCCTCCCTTCTTGACCCTCTGTTTCAGGAACCTGGTACCACCCTAAAGGCATGACTAAAGAGGCGGGCAGCAAGTATACAATTCCTGTCAAAACCAGCTAGATCCTGTACTTCCCTATAAACCCTCCAGGCCTTTCCTCCGGGCGGGCTTGCAGGTTTTTGAAGGCCATAGCCTGCTGCCGCCTCCTTCACTTGGCAAAGCAATAAAGCTATTGTTCCTCTTGTTGGCTCTGTTGGCTCTGAAGCCCAGAGGTTGGTTTTGGACAACAAGAGGTGCCAGGTGCTGTCATTGCAGTTTTGGTTTGCATTTTCCTGATGATTAGTGACTTTCGCCATTTGTATGTCTTCTTTGGAGAAATGTCTATTCAAGTTTTTAATCCACTTTTAATTGGCTTACTAGGTTTTTTTTACTATTGAATTGTAGGAGTTTCTTACATTTTTTTGTTATTAACTCCTATCAGATACATGGTTTACAAATAATTTCTCCCCTTCCATAGGTTTCTTTTTCACTCTGTTGATGGTTTCCTTCGCTGTACAGAAGATTTTAGTTTGATGTAGTCCCACTTGTCTATTTTCGTTTTTGTTGCCCAAGCTTTCGGTGTCCTATGCATGAAATCATTGCCAAGACCAAGGTCGCAAAACTTCCCCCTGTGTTTTCTTCTAGATAATTTCAGGTTTTACGTAGAGTCTTTAATCCATTTTGAGCTGATTTTTGTGTAATGTGTGAGATAAGGGTCCAATATCATTCTTTTGTATATTGATATCCATTTTCCCAAATCATTTCTTGAAGAGACTATATTTCTGTAAAACTTAAATGTCCATTGATAGATGCATGGATAGAGAAAATGTGGTATATACATCCAATGGAATGTTATTCAGCCTTAAAAAAAAAAAAAAAAGATAGAAATAGTGCAATATGTGACGACATAAACCTTAAGGACATTATGCAAAATGAAATAAGCCAGTCACAGAAAAACATATACTACATGATTCCACTTACATGAGCTATCTAATCGTCATTTATAGAATCAAAGGGTTTGAATGGTGTTTGTCAGGGTCTGGGAGGAGGGAGAAAGGAAAAATCACTAATTAAAAGGCATAAAGTTTCAGCCAAGCAAGACTAAGCTCTGGAAATCTGCTATACAATATTGTACTGTGAGTCAGCAATAACATATTATACACTTAAAAATTTGTTGAGGGTAGATCTCATGTTAAATGTTCTTGCCACAGTAAAATAAAAAATTAAATTATCTAACAAAAAGTCAGTTAAATGAATGTATGCAATGTTATCTATATTAAACATTCATTATCTTCATGAACCCCAAATACAAATAAATTGAAAGAAAAAAAAAATGCTCTTAGCTTTGTAATTGTATGTCAGCACCCAAGTGCCATAGCCTGAATCCATCTGTCTATACACAGAGCTGGCTCCATCTTCCCCTTCCAGCGCCATGCCCAAAAACTTCTCCCAAGCATTTATTTGTTCCCTTTTCTCCAGAGCTCCTCTCTTCCTTTAGTACTTCATTAATGTCTAAAGATTTGACTGTTACTTCTTGACAAATGATTTCCCAGTCTGAATCTCTAACATCCTCTTACCCTTCTCTTCTTCCAACCACCTTGTGTACTTCTTCACTTTGATGTCCCATCAATGTTGTAAATGTGACCTCTTTCCTTCTCCCTTCAGACTAGCCCCCTTTTCTAACTTCAGTGTTTCTGGTCATGGCAAAATTCCCTACCTCAATCAGGTTTGGACAATTAAGTTATCTCAATATTTCTCTCCTCTTTTACCTCACTATCTATATCCTGTTGGTCAGTAAGTCTTAACAATTCTACCTCCATTATATAATTTCATATATATTCCCATTTCTCCTCTCCTTCTCATCATTTTAGGCCCTTAACTCTTGCCACAAATAGTGCAGTTGTCTAATGAGTTTCTCTTGTCTCCAATCTATCCTATATATTTCTATCAGATTAATTGTTCCAAAGGATATTTAGTCCTGTTACACTCCTGCTCAAAAACCTCCCTAGCTCCCAATTACCTAGTGCATAATAGCTAAAGCACCTCTACAAAGTGGCTCTCATCTACCTTGCTAGCCTCATCACATATAATTTTGCACTTAAACTGAATTAGTTATTTAGGATATGTCCCATAGTTTTGTGTTTTTTTTAATATGGCTCAAAGTGTACCACTTACTCTGCCTGAAGTGCCTCCTCCTTTCTCTATAAATCATGACACAGCTTAAATTGAACTACTTTATTGAAGAAGTACATTTGAGTTCATTCATTCAACTCTTCCTGGACCCTGTGATATGCCCTAGTGAGCAATATAACATAAGCATGGTTCTTTCCCTCAGGAGCTAACAGCCTTTTCTCTCCAGTGCAGTGGTCACTCCATCCTCTGAATTTCTGTAATATATTACATCTTTCCCATGGTACTAATTCCATAATGAATTTTATTATGTTTATTTGTGTATGAGTCATAGAATTATTCATCAAATTGCTTTCACAACTGTTTTTACACAGTATTCAAGAAATATTGGTTAAATAATACATAAATTCTAAATACGTGACACTTAAATTCCATGTATTTTTTAGCAACTTGGAAAGGCATTTTTCTGAGCTTAACTTTCTAGGGTGTGGATATGTTCTCCCTAAATGACTAAAGACATTAATATTATTTCTGGCTTTCTAAATTTTTTTTCCAGTGTGTTGCGAATCTTGCTAAAAAGCTTGCATGTTACTAATGCAAATGTGTTAAATGTAAAATTACCTGGAAACAAGCAGATATTAATCTGACCTATATATTTCTGCCAATCTGCAGTGTCCTTCAAGGTCTCACTGGAAATGTTATTTCCCTGATTTCTGATTGTTACAAAATCAATTACTGATTGAGTTGTTAAGAGGTCTAGGGACTGAAAAGAGAAAAGCTGGCAATTACTAACAAGACCTCTTACTTGGTAAAGGTTAGAATTTAGAGTACTTTAGAGTACATAGTATCCCTTTAAAATTATCCTTTATAGATCCATTATTTTCTTGCAAGAAGCAACCTCACATAACCTATTAAGGTGATTTTAAAAAGAAAATAAGAGAAATATAAAGGAGAGCTTGGGCTTCATCAGGGGCTAGTTACCTCTAGTGAGTATAAAAATGGGTTGATTTCCCAAAAGAAATGTACTTACTCTCACATCTAATTCCTATCCTCTTGCTCTGAGATGAACCCATAATTGTTAATCAATACTTTCAGCTTTTCCAGTTTCACACAGATGTGACTAAGGATCTGGATAGTTTAAGTATTCAGTGACGAAGTTGGATCTACTCATTTTTCATGGTGATTGTAACAGCCAAAAACCAGGCCACGCTTTTCCACATGACTATGGTGTTGGATACCCAGAGAGCACTCAGTACTTCTGACTGTGGAAAGACCATCCATTCTTCTCACAGAGACACTGACTCACCAATGATACATGCATGAATGCCCTTGTGGGGAATCCAGAAGCCAGTTTAGAGGCTCCTTCCCCCTCAAAGTGATCATGATACCAACCTTCTCAAAGCCAGTAGGAAAATTTGTGATTGTTCACCCACCTTAGTCTCTTTCCTCAGCTCAGCACCACACTTCAGGAGGAAACTCCCAGCTCCCAACTTCTCCCTGGGAAGGGAAAGAAAAGCCCATATACCAATGGTCAGACTTTTCAGGGGGCTGTCCAAGGGACTGGTTTCTATCTCACTCAACTCAAACCACTGAAAAACCCCAGCATACTCTTGAAGCCTGGGGGCTTCTGAAAATGAAAGAGAGCTGGGTAGCCTGCAGCAGCTCCAGAGAAACTGCAGTATTGCAAATAGACACCAGAGGAAACAAGAGATTAAAAGCTCCTGAAAAAGAGAACTTGGCAAATTTCTCTAATTTGCAATTTGCATGCATTAAGTCTAGAGAAGACATAGGCACAGGAAAGGTTCAAGGGGCCCCTGGATCTCAAGGAAACGCAAATTAAAACAACGACGAGCTACTATTATACAACTCTTTGAATGGCCAAAATCTGGAACACTGACAACACCAAATGCTGATGAGGATGTGGAGCAACAGGACCTCTCCTTAAATGATGATGGGAATGCAAAATGGTATAGCTGCTTTGGAAGACTGTTTGTTTGTTTCTTATAAAACTAAACTTACTCTTATCATACAATCCAGCAGTCATGCTCTTTGGTATTTACCCAAAGAAGCTAAAAAGTTATGTCTATGCAAAAACATGCACAAAAATGTTTATAGCAGCTTTAATCATAATTGCCAGAACTTGGAAGCAATGAAGGTTTTAGTAGGTAAATGGATAAATGGTAGGCACATCAGACAATGAAATATTATTCAGCTCTAAAAAGAAATTGAGCCATCAAGCCATGAAAAAACATGGAGGAAGCTTAAAGGCATGTTGCTAAGTGAATGAAGCCAATCTGAAAGGCTGCAGATTGTATGAGTCTAAATCTATGACATTCTGGAAAAGGAAAAACTATGGAGACAGTGAAAAGATTAGTGGTTTGCAGGGGTTGGGCAGTGGGAAGGAGATAAAGGCATGAATAGGCAGATAATGGAAAATTTTTAAGACAGTGAAAATATCTGTATGATACTAAAATGATGGTATGTGTCATTATACATTTATCTAATCACACAGAATGTACTATACTTGGCATGGACCCTAATGCAAACTATGGACTTTGGGTGATTAGGATGAGTCACTGTAGGTTCATTGGTTATGGTAACAAATACACCACTTTTGTGGTGGATGTGGATAACGGAAGAGGCAATGCACGTGGGAGACACGGGGGAATATGAGAACTCTCTGTATATTTTCCTCAATGTTGCTATGATGCCAAAACTTCTCTAGAAAAATAAAGTCTTTCAAAAACTATATCTATTGGGGCGCCTGGGTGGCTCAGTTGGTTAAGCGACTGCCTTCGGCTCAGGTCATGATCCTGGAGTCCCAGGATCGAGTCCCGCATCAGGCTCCCTGCTCGGCAGGGAGTCTGCTTCTCCCTCTGACCCTCCTCCCTCTCATGCTCTCTGTCTCTCATTCTCTCTTTCTCAAATAAAATAAATAAAATCTTTTAAAAAAAAAAACTATATCTATTATAATAATGGGTACATGATCTAAAAAGATGTATTTTTTTGCATTTTTATTACGTTCATTAACCACTATATAGTACATCATTAGTAAAAAGATGTAATTAGTGATATCAATAACTTAAAGTGTGGGGGGGAGTAACAGTATAGAGTTTTTGTATGCGATTGAAGTTATCAGTTTAAAATAGATTATTATAACTAAGATGTTTTATGTACCCTCAAAATGAACGTAAAGAAAACACCTATGGAAGTTTCAAAAAAAAAAAGAAAATGAGAATAGAATCAAAGCATGTAAAAAAAAAAAAATCAATGAATCAGAAAAGAAGATAGCAAGAGAGGAAAGAAGAGACAAAGAAGCTACAAGACAGAGAACAATTACCAGTGGCAATAGTAAGCCCTTCTCTATCAATAATTACTTTAATGACATAAAAAAAATCTAGATCTATTCCCAGGTTGTGATTTTCTCTTAGAAGTCTTATTGTTTTAGCTTTTAAATTTAGATCTATGACCCGTAACAAATTACTTTTTGTAAATGGCACATTGTAGTGGTTGAAGTTCATTTTTTCCTGTTGAATATCTGCCTGTTGAAAAGCTTTTATTCCTCATTAGCACTTTTGTTAAAAATGAATAGTCTGGGGGCTCCTGAGTGACTCAGTGGGTTAAGCATCCAACTCTTAATTTCAACTCAGGTCATGATCTCAGGGTTATGAGATTGAGCCCCCAGCCTGTGCTCAGCATGGAGCCTGCTTAAGATTCTCTCTCCTGAGCACTTGGGTGGCTCAGTCAGTTAAGCATCTGCCTTTGGCCCAGGTCATGATCTCAGGATCCTGGGATAGAGCCCTGTATCAGGCTCCCTGATCAATGGGGAGTCTGCTTCTCTCTCTCTCTCTCTCTCAAATAAATAAATAAAATCTTAAATTAAAAAAAAGATTCTCTCTCTCCCTCTCCCTCTGCCCCTGCCCCACCCCTCTCCCTCCAAAAAAAAAAGTGAATGGTCTGTATAAGTGTAGACCTATTTTGGAACTCTTTAATAGTCCATTGATATTTGTCTACTTTTATGGAATACTATACTAAGTGGTAAGAACCATTGTATATTGACTGAATATATTTTTGGATCAACCTAGATATTGAAAATGGTGTTTGGGAGCCATTTTTTTTTTTTTTTGGGCCTCTCACACAATTGCCTTAAATGAACTATCCTTTGGCATTGTGACATTGGCTTTCATCAAGGAACAGTTATTTGAAACTCACTATTATTTTTATCATGAAAATGTTAAGTGCATTATATTGTCTCTCCTTTGTAAGCCACAGTAGAAATGTCTTACAAGTTTTAATACCAGGAAAAATAATATGTCTGTCCCTTTCTGTAATCCATAGACATTCATTTTATGGAGCTGTATATCCTGACAACTAGAAATATAAGAAAATACTTTATTGATCAGTTCTAAAATTCCATAGAAAACCATTTGTCCTATCCTCTGCTTATGAACTGTCCTTACTTTAGTTTATACCTTACTTTTCAAACTTTATTATCAATTTTCTCCTAGTTTACCACTCATTATATGTACATATGCAACCCAAATCAAATCCCTTTTTGGAATGACCCAGAATCTAAATAAAGCACTATGTTCACTGTGTCTTTGGAAATAGGTTTTGCAATTGAGAATAATAGTTTATCAAAATCTAAATGGGAGCCCCCATCATTTTTGCTTGCTGTCATATGAACTAATGGGAAGGTAGAGCAAGGGCTTAGTAGTTCTATTATGTGTGTAGTTTCATGGCAATTTCCTCCTTTTCTCCTTGTGTCCCCAGCTGGGCCATGGCCTTTCCTTATGTCTAGTCTATAGTACACAGATAAGTAGCATTTTAAAGGAAAAGTGGTATGGGGATCTGCTCTTAAACCATTAACTAAGTGGAACTTCAAGGGAATTCAGCTTATGCTTTTGGTAAGAGGAGGTAAAACAGAGCAAGAATTAGAGCCCCATTTACATACATCAGGAAGTCCCGATGAGTTTGTAGTATCCCACTGTCTCCAACTTTTGCCTGGCAGACAGGGTGATGCAGACTGTAGTAAATGACACCTTTCTCATGTTACATCTTTCTCATGTCTCATGTTTCCCAGCCCATATAAAGCACCAACTTCAACAATAAGATATCTGAAGTATATTCCCAGAAATATCAGCTGTAGAACTCTTTCTAATGTAATGCCTATTTTTCTATCAGGCACTACTGACCTTTCTTTCATTTGAAAAGTTATTGATTATCCTCTATATTCTTGGCATTGCTCTATGTTTGGGATTAAGAAAAGAAATAAGATATGGATCTGTAGATGAAAGTGCTTGATTCTGAAATAGCAACAATCCTCAGCCATCTTGACTCTGTCTTCCTCGTCCTTTCCATGCTGCAAATCAGCTCCTTAGCTTTTGAGAACTGAATATTACTCCTCTGGGGTACCAAAAGGTGAAATGTATTCCACACAATGAAATGAAATTAATCTAACAGTTCCCTTTCAGTCTATGAAGAAGAAACTGAAATCACCCAGGAAGAATAAATTTAGTCCATTGAATTATCATCTCTCTTATCCCTAGGGAAAAGAATTTTTGAACAAGCTTAAGCACAAATACATCCAGGAATACAAACATGACAAAGATAATATTTCAAAACTGTATAATCCAAGTAGCAATATTTCTCATATATAACTTTTCACTAAATTCCAATCAGCAAAACAACATAATATATATGGATACTATTAAAATACTCAGGGTATTCAAAAAACTACTAGAACTGATAGTTCAATTCAGTATAGTTGCAGGATAAAAATCAATGTACAAAAATTTGTTGCATTTCTATATGCTAATAATGTAGCAGCAAAAAGAGAAATTAAGAAAACAATTGCATTTAAAATTGCACCAAAGGGGCGCCTGGGTGGCTCAGTTGTTAAGCATCTGCCTTCGGCTCAGGTCATGATCCCAGGGTCCTGGGATCGAGCCCTGCATAGGGCTCCCTGCTTGGCGGGAAGCCTGCTTCTCCCTCTCCCACTCCCCCTGCTTGTGTTCCCTCTCTCCCTGTGTCTCTCTCTGTCAAATAAATAAATAAAATCTTTAAAAGAAAACAACAAAATAAAATTGCACCAAAAATAATAAGATACCTAAGAATAAACCTAACCAAAGAGGTGAAAGACCTGTACTCTGAGAATGATAAAACATTGATGAAAGAAATTGAAGATGACACAAAAGATATGGAAAGTCGTTCCCTGCTCATGGATTGGAAGAACAAATATTGCTAAAATGTCTATAGTACCCGAGACGAACCATGAGAGACTATGGACTCTGAGAAACAAACTGAGGGTTCTAGAGGGGAGGGGGGTGGGAGGATGGGTTAGCCTGGTGATGGGTATTAAAGAGGGCACATTCTACATGGAGCACTGGGTGTTATACGCAAACAATGAATCGTGGAACTCTACATCAAAAACTAATGATGTAATGTATGCTGATAAACGTAACATAATAAAATAAAATTTTTAAAAAAAAATGTCTATAGTACCCAAAGCAATCTACAGATTTAAAGCAATCCCTATCAAAATACCGACAGCATTTTTCACAGAGCTAGAACAAATAATCCTAGAATTTATATGGAACCACAGAAGACCCCAAATGGCCAAAGCAATTTTGCAGAAGAAAAACAAAGCTGTATCACAATTCCAGACTTCAGGTTATATTACAAAGCTGCAGTAATCAGAACAGTACAGTACTGGCCCAAAAGCAGACAGATCAATGGAACAGAACAGAAAACCCAGAAATAAACCCACAATTATATGATCAATTAATCTTCAACAAAATAGGAAAGTATATCCAATGGGAAAAAGTTTCTTCAACAAATGGTGTTGGGAGAACTTGTCAGGTACATGCAAAAGAAATGAAACTGGACCACTTTCTTACACCATACATAAAAATAAAATTCAAAATGGATTAAAGACCTAAATGTGAAAACTGAAACCATAAAAATCTAGAAGAGAGCACAGGCACTACTTTCTCTGACATCGGCCGTAGCAACATTTTTCTAGAGATGTGTCCTAAGGCCAGGGAAATAAAAGCAAAAATAAACTATTGGGACTACATCAAAATAAAAACCTTCTGCACAACAAAGGAAACAACACAACTAGGAGGCAATTATGACATCTGTCACCTCACATAGTTATGATTTTCATGTGTGTGTGTGATGTCTCTTACCAAATTTCAAGTATACAATAGAGTATTATTAACTGTAGCTACCATGTTATATATTAGATCTCCAGCAATCCCACTTCTACGTAGATACCCAAAGCAAATAAAATCAATATTTCAAAGAGATGCCTGCAATCCCATGTTCATTACAGCTTTATTCTCAATAGCCAGGATATGGAAACAACCTAAGTATTGACAGATGAAAGGACAAAGAGAATATGGTATATGTATACAATGGAATATATTCAGTCTTAAAAAAGAAGGAAATCCTGCCATTTTTGACAACATGTATGAACCTAGAGAACATTATATTAGGTGAAATAAGCCATACGCTGAAAAAGAAATACTGCATAATCTCATTTTCACATGGAAACTAACAAAATCGAAGTCATAAAAGCGATGAGTACCAGGCGCAGAGAGGTGAGGGAAATACGATACTAAGTTCTGATCACACTCTTAAAAGCTGACTTCATCAAACCCAAAGATATTATCAAATGATGAAAAGGATGAGTTAGTGGTAGCAAAATGCTTTGGAAAATGTGGTAACTATTTAATAATTAACTACTTTAGAACTTTGCAATTTGGGTGGAAAATAAAGCCAAAATACACAAAAAGAAAGTATCATAGAAAGTGTTGTAATAGATACAGCCATCTCATAAATTTTGGAGACAAGCCTACTATCGTTCCAACACTCCCAGCTCAACATAAATAAGGCTCCAATAATTGATTATGTTTAGAATAGCACAAAAGCAAACTTTTTATTTATTTATTTTTAAAGATTGTATTTATTTATTTGACAGAGAGAGAGAGACAGCAAGAGAGGGAACACAAGCAGGGGGAGTGGGAGAGGGAGAAGCAGGCTTCCCGCGGAGCAGGGAGCCCGATGTGGGGCTCGATCCCAGGACCCTGGGATTGTGACCCGAGCCCAAGGCAGATGCCTAACAACTGGGCCACCCAGGTGCCCCAAAAGCGAACCTTTTACATATACTGACAGTAGTAACAGAAAACAAAATATTCAGGCATTATGTTTTCCTGTGTTTGTCCTTTATTTAAAGTCCCTCCTCTCATCTTTAAGTTGAAGCTATTATTTGTAAAAGCACTCTGAATAACAGATGAATCAGAGACAATGGCATGAATGTCAGTATTAATATGTAGTTCACATGAATATTTGCCAAAAGAATAACAATGAATTAACTGGAGTTTCTTCACGATATAAACTTAGCAGAAGTATGGTACATAGCTATTGCTTCTTTTTTTAAGCTATTGCTTATTAACTTTGGTAATAGCTGATCCACGTCATAGGAATGAAAAGTACAGCATAGGGAATATATTCGGTGGTGTTGTAATAGTGTTGTATGGTGACAGATGGTAGCTACACTCGTGGGGAGCATAGCATAGTATATAGAGTTATCAAATCACTGTTTTACACCTGAAATTAATGTAACATCGTGTATCAACTATAATCCCATTTTTTAAACGTTTTAATTAAATTAAATTAGATCTAAAAAGAATAATAGTTGACCCAAAACAGAAAACCTCAAAACATTGTTATTTGGGGGTGAAATGAGGCCGGAGGGAAGCTGGTCTTCATTCTGTTTTTCTGAAGGAAACAGAGCATATTTTCAATTAAGGAAAACAAATAGAAAAAAGAATATATCTTCTTGGTTTAGCTAACAGTTTGATTTCATGAATTCAAAAGCACTGATTGCTTATCTACTTGTAGAATCAGGAGATCCAACAGTAAGTGAGATACTTGGCCTTCAAGTAATTTAGAATCTAGTGAAAGACACAGGTACTTATGCAATCACACTGAAAAGTAAGGACTCTGCAGTAGAGCACTGTGGAGGATCACAAACAAGCTTTACAAAATCAGGAAAGACTTCTTGACTTTCAGACTTAAGCTGAAACCTGAAGGAAAGCATTAGGTTAGTTGAACAGCGGAAGAATCATTAAATTTTGACATCTAACAAGTGCCAACCACATGATCCCTTGAGACAGTGTGCAAAATAATAAAGTATATATAAATACTATTAGGCATCTATCTCAGTGTTCCCAAATATTCGATCATTGCACATTGTGGTATTAACTATAGTATGCCTGCGTGGTGAACTACCGTATAGGCCTTAAAATGAAAATGATTGTGGTAGATTTGTACTGTGCTCACTTGAGCAAGATGCGGATTTCTGTTTTCTGCACAGTTCTGAACTAGGCATGCCAGAATGGGCCATTTTGTGTGTTGGAAAGTGAGGTAAAGCCACGGCATCCGTGATCTTTCCTCACGGGGAAGGGCTGAGCGGGGTACCCCATGCGGTTGCCGCTCCTGCTTCGTTGTTGGGCGGGTCCACACCAGGCCGTAGCTCCTCTAGCTCGCCGTGGTACTCCTTCAGCAGCGTCTCCAGCCAGGGGCCAGGTGTGTGTTTTGCTGTTGAGGGTGGATGCCTGCTTTCTTTGCAGGTTCTCTCCATTATCAAAGCTGGAGGTTTGGGGGCTGTGAGAAACCATTCTTGGTTCCAGTCCAGTCTCATCAGTCCCAGTTCACCCTGGGAGGTTCCTAGAGAATTCTCCTTCTCTACTTTACGGCTCTCCATCTCTCCCTATGGCCTGCCCTGCTAGCTTCAGGCTCTTGCACCAAAGGACAGCTTTCCGCAGACTGTCTAACCTGCCTTCTCAGTTGCATCAGATCAAATCCTAATAATAAAGTGCCTTCTTATTTTATCTTCTGAACAAGCCCTGACTGCTACAATGATGCTTTTTTGCATACTGTACGACAACTTTGGAAAAAGGATTATGGCATAATATTAAGTTAAAAGCATCAGCATGCAAATGTTATGTAAATTTTAATTCCAATAGTTTAAATGTAAATAGATCTAAAATTCACCAAAAGATTAAGTGTGATTTTATTTGGAAAAGTGGGACAATGTGTGAATTTTTGTCTTCTTTATATTTTTCAGTGCTTCCACTTTTAAAAACTGAACACTCATTAATTTTAAAATTAAATCAGCTACAAAATATAAACTTGTTTTTGTGACAGTAAATCTTCAGAGCAAAGAAAACTCAGTCACCTAACCATGTGATGTAGGTTCTCTTTATTCACATAAATGCATCCTCGGGGCTTTCTAAGTGCTGATATTAAAAAACACAAAAGTGGAAGAGGTTGTAAACAATTAGAGCTACATTTTCAATATGTTCTGCTAAGACTTAACCACAAAACTTCATGAATGCTAATTTGAAAAACGGGGTCATATTCCCCAGCACAACTTTATACATCTTTTCTGGGGAAGGACGTAGGTTTAAAAGACTTGTGGGCAAATTCATTGAAACTATATGTTTAAAATGTAAATTTAAGCTTCTTGCAAATATATACACATCTATCTTATGTCCTATACCCACAAACACACATTCAAATAAATTCCTATTTCTAAGAACTAATTCCAAATTTTGAATAAATTCAATAATATTTTTACTTAAAAATTATACATATAGGGGCGCCTGGGTGGCTCAGTCTTTAAGCGTCTGCCTTCAGCTCAGGTCATGATCCCAGGGTCCTGGGATCGAGTCCCGCATCGGGCTCCCTGCTCTGCGGGAAGCCTGCTTCTCCCTCTCCCACTCCCCCTGTTTGTGTTCCCTCTCTCACTGTGTCTCTCTCTGTCAAATAAATAAAGTCTTAAAAAAAAATTGTACATATATACATATATATATGCACTCACAATTTTTGAAGTTTGAAATAGGTACTTTAATAATTTTTTGTTATGTTTATAGCAAGTCACCATTTACAAAGAACTTATATAAAACCATGAAAAAACATTGTTGATTTTCTTTAAAGATTTTATTTATTTATTTGAGAGAGAGAGAGAGCAAGAACATGAGCAGAGGGAGGGGCAGAGGGACGAGCTGACTCCCCACTGAGCGCAAAGCCTGACCTGGTGCTTGATCTCAGGACCCTGAGATCAGGACCTGAGCTGAAGTCAGTTGCTTGACTGACTGAGCCACCTAGGTACCACAAGATGTTTTTTTTTAATCCTTGAAGATACTGAGGCCCAAAGAGATTAAGAAATGAGGTTATTGTTCTACTCATACTTTATTGCCACTATTATTGACTTTATAAAAAATCATTTGGTTATTTACAAAAGTGAGCTTCTTTGACACCTCAAAAATTAAAGGAGGCAGTTACCTCCTTTAATAAACATTCACGTATCCTGCAACATATGTGTTTTCTGCTTTTAAACAAATCTATTCTTATAGTTATTTGATACAAAGTCATAATAGTATGGTTTAGACTAATGAATGAATTTGATATTTTTAATGACACAAGAATATGAATTTGTCTTTGTAATCAAAATAAATTATACTTTGGTATCCCTAGAGAATATAGACCATGAATATAGATTCTTTCCTATCAGATAAGATCTATGTAACTTACAAAAAATTCACTTAGCTCTATTGGTCAAAGGATAAAGTATTACTTTTTCAAGAGGACATTAGCTTATTGTACTGTTTTAGTGGAAGAGTTTGGGAATGCTCTTTCCAGGGAATGACCAGGTAATCTTTGCACAAGTAAGATAAACATTCATAGATGTGCACTTGGTTTCTATAAATCAAGAGCATGGTATGTCCATTCTTTCAATTCAATCACCTGGTACAGAAGTAAACACATTATAGCCAGCCCATGTGCCAAATTGAGCCCACCACCATTTTTGTATGGTAGATGAGCTAAGAAGTTTTTTCATTTTAAAATGCTTGGAAAAAATAAAATAATATTTCGCGAACCATGAAAAGTATGATATTCAAATTTCAGAGCCCATAAAAAAGTTGTATTGAAACCCAGTCCAGCTCACTTTTATGTATTGTCCCTCATGGGAACAAAGCAAGACACAGTAATGGCTTCTCTAAATCACAAGTTCTTCTGTAGATGAATGACAAGTGTAAACTGGACACAAATTACTATGTAAGACATTTCTGATAAAATTCAAAAATACTTTGTTACACTATTAAAAATATTCCCACTAGACTTGTATTCACATGGGGAGGGATGTGTGAACTTAAAACATTGTGAATATATTATATGTGTTATTCACATATATTTTACTTAAATGGTTCATCTTAGAGGTAAAATGGTAGATTTTCATTGTGGAACCAAATTGGATACACTAGGCTTCTTATCCCTTCCAAAGACTTGAAAATCTTTCTTTTCTACAGACTCAGTGCAGTATGACATCTCACCCTATTCCAGTTCATGACCTAGATACGATTAAGAGGGTGATATATTCTGCAGGTCACTATGCAAAGTAGGCCAAAGAGAAAGAGAGAGAGAGAAAGAAATTAAAATTAATGATAAGAAAATTACCCCCGCTGTGATACCACGAGGTGCTGAAAAAACTCTCAGCTCTTGGAACTGTGGTCGTGACAACCTATAAACTCAACCTTAGTCAATGACACCACTTTGAAATTGTATCACTGTTGAGCTGAATAAAATGCTAAACTGGATGAGTGCCTTTGTTCCTTAACAGCTACAAGTTATTTATTTATAGTTCCTTGCTGTAAGCTGTTATGTTGTAGGGGTTCCTCGTGCACCACTAGTTTGCAGAAAGCTCTAGACCAAACAATTGCAAGTGGTTCAAAGTTTTATGTAAGCTCCTGGATTTCATTAAGGATTTTACAATTGATATCCATGGTTTGTAACCCTTGCCAGATGCAGAGGAATATTCAAGCAAAGAATTGAGGACATGGGCATTTCAAGTCTTCAGTTACTTGGTCAGTCTAAAGTCCATTAATGACAAGCAAATGCAATTGTGCTTGTACTCACACTTTCATTACCAATTTAAGGATTACTTATGCTTTCTGTTTTTTGTTTTTTGGGGGGTTTTATCTTTTTTATTTCATTTATCTATTTATTTGAGAGAGAGAGAGCATACATGAGAGTATAAGCAGAGGGAGGGGCAGAGGCAGACTCTGCCAGTGTGACCAAGGCAGAGCTCCATGTGGGGCCTTGGGGCTCGGGGCTCAATCCCACCACCCTGAGATCATGACCTGAGCTGAAACCGAGTCGGAAGCTCAACTGACTGAGCCATCCAGGTGACCCTACACATATTTTTTTATTTAAATTCAATTAATTATCATATAATGTATTATTGGTTTCAGAAGTAGAGGTCAGTGATTCATCAGTCTTATATAACACCCAGTGCTCATTACATCACCTGCCCTCCTTAATATCCAACACCCAGTTACCCCATCCCCTCACCCCCCTCCCCTCCAGCAACCCTCAGTTTGTTTCCCATGATTAAGAGTCTCTTATGGTTTGTCTCCCTCTCTGATTTTGCCTTGTTTTATTTTTTAAGGATTACTTATGTTTTTAAGTGATGACAAATGCCTTTATTGATGAGTCTCAGCCAATCACAGTTATGCTTTTTAGACCTATCACAGTGGCAAATCAGAACTTACTCTTTTTTTGCTACTAATAAGCACATTATTTTAAATTGTTTTTACATGTGTTAAAGTTCACAACAGATACTATAATTATGGCAATGTTTTTGCACTCTTACTGTATATAATACAGTGTTAAGCACTTAGTTTTCATTATCTTATTTTTAACTTAACCTTATGATCTAGATGCTGTTATTATTCCCACTTCACACATGAGAAAACAGAGCCTCACAGAGGCTACTTTAGTTTGATACTCTAATAGGTATTAGAGGTAAAGTAATTAATAAGTATTAGAGTCAAGATTGGAATCTATGCTTGCTGACATCCAAAATTGTGCTCTTATCCACCATGATGCCATCCTGTTTCCCATGCATGGAGACAAATAGATTAGAAAAAAATTGCCTGCATAGATTTGTTGTATTATTTGTCTGTTTATTAACATTAGTTACAAGTCTGGCAAAGCAGATATTTTTGTGAAAGGACCAGGGGCTTTGGAGAACAGGCTTACCTGAGTTCGATCCTGAACTCCTCATTGGTAGCCACTGGATATAAATCAAAATACTTGCTGTCTTTAATACCTGCTTACTCATCTGCAAAATAGAGGTGATAGTAACTACTTTGAGAGTTTATGTAAGTGTTAAATAAGGTAATGTATGTATAGTAGCTAGCACAAAATGGGCACAAAATAATTATTTTTCTATATTTTTTCAACTGTGCATAACTTCTTTTCCATAGAAAGGCTGACCTAATGTCTCAATTATTCCTTAATATGAAGAACCGAGGTCCTACATTAAATTCAAACATAGAGTTTTTCATATTTATCACAGGTTCATTAAACACCATATAAAATTAAGTTTGCATTTTTTAAAGCACAGGAAAAGCATTGACCTGAAAATCCTTTGAAATGGTAAAGCACAGCCCAACTCTTCTGGATGTTTATTACAAACAACAGTAACAATTCTGGCAAAGGAAATCCTGGGGGAAAGAAATTGAGTACAAGAACCCAAGGGCACACTGGTGTGCTGGGCAGTACACAGGGAGGAGGAAAAAGGAAAGGGAGTCTCTCAAAGCAATCCTCAGAGAATTCCAGTTCAAAATCAGACCAGGGAAGAACATACCCTTCTCCTGTGCCTTTCTGATGTTGATGTTGATGAATTTCTTTGTCCTGTATTTATGTGTTACTTTCCTGGACCTTGGACAGATGTGATTCTCTAAGAATGTCTTGGTGACTTCTAATACTCTATGGGTGCTTGCACTCAAGAAGGAAAAACAAAATCTGAAATATTTCACATTAAGTTTGTAATGGGAGTCAACTAGTTCACTGGCAAAAGTCAGGTTTTCAACATAGGAAACAAACGGTAATATTGGAATATGATTGCTGTTATGATTATTTTAAACACTAAGAACATGTAGATATGTAAAGGTAGAATGCCAACATTTAAAAATGGAAGTATCAATAGTAACTGGCTATTTTAAAGTTTAAAATGATTCAGATTACTCTGGCTAATGTTGACACTTTTCAATTTTTTTTTTATGTTAACACTTTTCAGGTATTGGACTTTAGCAGCATCATATATCCCAAATGATGTAAATCATTTAATTTCTGTTAACATTTGCCAAGGAGAAAAAAATGAATGTTTTAAGAAATAAAGTCAATATTATTTATTAAAAGTTTGACTTCCTAAAATCTTCTTAGTTTTATATTAAAAATCCTTAGTTTTATATTAGAAGTCTTTAAGAAGTAATTCAAAGTAGGTATTTATAACTTGTTGACTTCTTTGATTATAATTATTTAAAGAGAAGAAAGAAGAAAATATATTCTAAATTTTATATACATACATAAAAACATGCACATATACAAATATATATATAAATAAATAAAGGGGGAAGAACAATTTTCAAATTATATATACTATAAGTATATACACATTAGTGTGTGTGTGTGTGTGTGTGTGTCCGCATAGACATATAGGTTTCCTTGATTGGAATAATTTGTAAAATTATAGTTAGATATTCTTAGAGAAAGATGTAGCCATTTGTTAAGTAGAATTATAAAATTTATTATATTTAAAAAGCGAATGTGAGCAGTCTGCTACTAGAAAAGGCACTGTGATGTTTTGAAAAATGGTATGGACTTTGGAATTAAATAAGCTTGATCCCATCCCTCTCCAGCTTCCTAAATCTGTTAGTCTGACCTTGGCTACATTACTTAACTTCTCTCCCTGCCCCCTCCCTTTCCTTCCCTCTTCTCTCTCAAATATTTTTTTGAAGAGAAAATGAGATAAGGTATATAAAATGCCTAGCACATAAAAGGCTCCAATATATGAACATATACAGGGGTGCGGGGTGGCTCAGGCAGTTAAGTGTCCGACTCTTGGTTTCTGCTCAAGTCATGATCTCAGGGTTGTGAGATCGAGCCCCGCGTCAGACTCTGCACTTAGCACAGAGTCTGCTTGAGATTCTCTCCCTCTGCCTCCCCACCCAAATGCATGTGCACACTCTCTCTCTCTCTAAAATAAAAGAAAGAAAATTTTAATGTGTATATATGTGTATATGTATGTTTAACATGTATATATATGTGTGTGTATATGAACATATACAGTAGAATGCTTATAAAAATTATAATCAGGGCTGCTTTTCTCTCCAGGGCCTCAGATGAAGCTAGAAGGGACTGAAAAGGCAAGAAAGCAGAGCATAGCTTTGGATGGACTCGTGAATGAGCAGAAGAGGTAAGTGGAACATATGTTAAGCAAACGGTGATATTATAAATTTATATCACAAAACATCAACATATGAAATATAAATGTATGAAATGCTCCAATGAAGAGAAAACATTTGTCAGATTAATACAACAATAGAACTCCACTCCATGTTGCTTATAAGAAGATTGACAAAGATGTGGATAATGGGAACTCTCAGGTACTGCTGGTAAGAATGGAAAATAAGACAACCAATTTTACAATGGTTTGGTGCTGTTTTAAAATCAAATATAAGCCTGCCTTTTGATGCAGCAATTTCCATCCCTTGGTATAGACCAACAAAAATGTGAACATACATTTATTCATAACAGCCAGATGCTAAGGGAAAAACAGACTATAGTCTTAGAAATTAGGATCATGCTTACCTTGGGAGTCATTAAATGGAAATATTCCCTTCATAATAAATTACTAACATATATAATCATTGTATACTCTTTTTTCTGCATGTCTGCTTTTCTTTATTAAAACAACCTTAAAAATAAATATAATGATTAAATTGGTTTTATTAAAAAAACACAGAAATTTTTATCATTAATTACTGATAAATCAGGGCATGTATTTTGAGTAGCCTGGTGAGATTAGGGTGGTAGTCTTTGTTTGCTCTATTTAGTTGTGTTTTGTTTCCACAATAGAAACTGTCTTTCCCAACACAATATGATACATTCAAACAAGAGTTAGAAAGGTTAAAGATTAAAGGTACACAGAAGCTCCATGCAACTATATTTTCTTTGTGTAGAACTATGTGGCCTTTGGAAGAATGAAGCTATAGGCTAGGTCTTCGTGGTCATGCACTAAAGCAAAGGGCAAAATGGGCTAGATACTAATTACCAATGAACGTGCATTCAGTCAGCCGTATTATACACACCATGTATGTCTGGCATATTGAAAAGCTAAACAGAAGGCTGAACTTATGTTATATGAACACCCCATAGAGTCATTTTGCAAGAGATATTTTCAAATGAGCACTTAAACTGGGAACTCATGTATACTTAATTCTTTGGCATGTATAACTAAGAATACATTTTAAATAGTTAAATCACTTTTATTGTATTAAAAAATAGTTACTTTTAACTGTCTCTTTTCCTTAAGGAAATATTTTAGCTCCTTTTTTGTAAGAATAGTGCTGTCACTTTTATTTTAAATATGTATCTGTTCACATTGCAATCCACAAAAAGCCCCAGGCTTGCAGATGCTCCCTGACAAAGATTAAATAACTATTTCACTACCGAAAACAACTAAAATGTTCACTCCTTTAAAAATTTAAAAAAAAGCTCCATAAATCCGTGATCATCATGAGGATCTCACTATATCACCAACAGTCATTATATAGTTAGCACATATTTTGAATTAAGTAGTCATATGTGCTAGATGGCCTGACAGTGTGCAAAATAAGTGCTCCTGGTCCAGCTAAGAAACATGCAGTTGTCTTAAAATTCTATAGTATCTGGATTCAATTCTCTGGGTTTAAATAATCAACCTGATAATATTGAATGTGGCTTCGGAAAAATTATTTAACCTTATCTCTTTGGATTCTTCTGTCTGCAAAATAAAAATAAATACCTCCAAATTTGTTGTAAAGATTAAAAAAGAGAATCCATGGGATGCCTGGGTGGCTCAATCAGTTGAGCGTCTGACTCTTGGTTTCAGCTCAGGTCATGGTCTCAGGGTTGTGAGATGGAGCCCTGTGTCAGACTCCGCACTCAGCGGGTAGTCGGCTTGAGATTCTCTTCCTCTGCACCTTCCCCTCCCTCAGCCCTTTCTCTCTTTCTCTCTCTTTCAAATAAATGAATAAATCTTAAAAAAAAAGAGAGAGAGACAGAGAGTCCATGAAAAGTGCTTAATACAGAGTCTGCATTTAGTAAATGCTAAATAAATGTTAACTATTATTATTTTTATTATTTTATTGTATCATTCTCAATATATTCTGTTATTTTGTGGTAGATCCAATTCGCCAGAATGTATATTTTGTTCTGCACTTGAAGATTAAGAAAATCTTTTGAACATCTTTTCCTGAATTGAGTAGGTGGCTCAAATAATCAATTAAGATCTGTTCTAATTGTTTGATTGACAAACAAATCAATATTTTCCTGCGTTATGAGTTCTGACAGGACAGACACTGTGTTACTTCATTCCCCTTCATTCATTCATTAGCAAGAATGTCTTTATTGTGAATTATAAGGAAGTTGGGAATAAATATAGCATCAATTATATTCTGAAAGGTCTTACAATCCAGTGGGAGAAGCAAAAATGTGTGAAACTAATTAAAAGAAAGAAAATAAATATGTGATGACAGAAGTCAATTCAAAAATAATAATATCTGATGAATCTGCCATTTTATGATTGGAGAAGGAGATTCCAAAACTAAAACTCGTGATTTACAAAAAGCCCTCCTGATCTTCCTCTTAACTCCATGGCCCTTCTGCTTCTGTTGACTGAACCCTTACTCCCTGACTTGCCTTTGTGCTTTTCCAGCTACTTGAGCCCTGCATCCTGCTTTGGAGTCATGTCATAGAGAGTATTTGCTGCTTTTACTTACCAACCATCTGTTTCTCTATTACTTTCTGCTAACAGCTTTCCTTATAATAAAAACATTGAAACATAAATTGCTCCCAAATCTGGTCCGAACAGAAAGCTAACTAAAGTGATTCAATTTCTAAAGAAAAATTGGGACATCTATATTAATTATTTTTTATGTTATTAGAATATTTCTTATTGTGGTAAAATAACTGCAACTTAGGATCTACTGTTTTAACTATTTTTAAATGCACAGCTGCTTTAACTACATTCACGTTGTTGTATAACCATCACCACCATTTATCTCCAGAAATTTTTCATCTTCCCAAACTGAAACTCTATCCCCATTTAACACTAACTTCCCTTTCCCCCCTCCTTCCAGCAACCACCATTCTCTTTTCTGTCTCTAAAAATTGGATGATTCAGGTACCTCATATCAGGGGAGTCATACAATATTTGTCCTTTTGTGAATGACTGATTTCATTTAGTATAATGTCTTCAAGGTTCATCCCTGTTGTTTTTTTTGTTTGTTTGTTTTTTGGGTTTTTTTTAAAGATTTTCTTTAGTAATTTATTTGAGAGAGAGAATGAGACAGAGAGAGAGAGAGCATGAGACGGGGGAGGGTCAGAGGGGGAAGCAGATTCCCTGCTGAGCAGGGAGCCCGATGCGGGACTCGATCCTGGGACTCCAGGATCATGACCTGAGCCGAAGGCAGTCGCTTAACCAACTGAGCCACCCAGGCGCCCCAAGGTTCATCCCTGTTGTAGTGTGTGTTGAATTTCCTTCCTTTTTAAGGGTGAGTAATATTCCATTGCATGCATACACCATATTTTGTTTATCTGTTCATCCATCAACGGACACTTGAGTTTTGTCTACCTTTTGGCTATTGTGAATAATGCTGCTATAAACATGGATGTACAAATATTGATTTAAGTCCCTGCTTGCATTTCTTTTGGGTGTGTACCCAGGAGTGGAAGTGCTAGATCATATGGTAATTCTATATGTAATTTTTTGAGGAACAGTCATACCATTGACCACCGTAGCAGCACCATTTTACATTCCCATCAACAGTGCCCAAGGATTCCAATTCCTCTCCTCACCAACATTTATTTTCTGAGTTTTTTTTTGATAATAGACATCCTATTTGCTGAGTAATAAAATATTTTAATAGACAGAAACACAGTGTGACTTTTACCACAGACATGTAGATACAGAATATACTTGCATAAACACACCTAAACAAATCTAACAAAAGTCAATAAATCTACTTGGTATTTTTTAGATATTGCATGCTAATGTTTTGGTAGTTTTATGATTTGGTAGTAAGCTGCTGTTATTATTTTATATATTTGCTTTTATTTTTCATTGAAGGGTCTAGAGTCAGTCTGTAGTTTTGGTATGAAATAGAGTCATAGTCCCTTTCTTATTTCATGGAATCCTAGAAGAAGAAGGACCTTGAGGTTCACCTATTGCTAATCCAACTTGCTCACCTTACAAACCTGTGATTTTGAAATAACCAGAACAAGGAAAGGGAGCAGCAAAACCAGGAGGCTCTTTATTCTTAGTCTTCCCCTTGAGGCTTTTTGCTCTTCCCATGACTGTCTCGAGAAACATCAATAGCGCATAATTAGGTATAGATAGAGGTACATGGGCTCAGGAAACAAAAGACAACAAATCTAATTTTGTTAACCTGCTCTTTAGCAAATATCTCTATTGGCAGAAAGAAAAACTTAATTTGTAATTAGATCTTCACCTTCATGGATGTGGAATGCCTGCAGATACATTCTGTGTAGTTTATAATGATAACGTACATTCAGTTGGTCTGAAAGGTCTCATTACAACCCTGTCTGAGGTTCATCCATAATGCTGTAGCTGTGGCTAAAGTAAGACTGGGATTCCTGAAATCCACTCCATTATAATACATATTTCAGTTCATAAATCCCAGCTCTTTCTCCATACACCCCCCAAGGCTGCTATTCACTTCCTCACTAAATTCACTGGAGTGACAGTAAGCTGCCCCATCCATCATTCACCTGCCTCACACTGAGGCGATAAATCTCCGTTTCCCTCCTGAGAGTTTGACACCCAGTGGCCCTTCCTCTTCTGCAATTATAATGCTCCCGCAGCCTCTTATGATTAGAATTTCTGATTATGCCCAAATTACGTGTGCAGCAAAACCCACATAACAACTTGCTAACTTCTTTTCATTTCATTATAACTGGGCCATGCTTTTAAAAAAATGACTTTAATGGGCCTCATCCGGAAGGACAATGCCATGTCCTTTTAGTGTTAACACACTGTTCATTTTGCCCCATCATGCCCATTTACATTGAAAGTTGTTTTAACCCCAGGAAGATAGCCTTGTCTTTGGAGTACTGTTTGCCTTATTGTCTCAGAGGGTTTGTAAAGCTTGCCTAGGGATATTCTGCATTTATCTTGGTTCTAAATGTGGTGACTATAGAAATCCAGACTCAAAACATTTGGATGGAATGGAAAAATGTTTTTCTATAGGAAAATAATGTCAACTTGAAATATAGATTATTTGTGTCTTATATTTTATGAGTAAAACAGAGCTTACTTAGGTCTTGAGGACCTAAGTGTACATGCTGGTAACAGGGCCGATTAAGGGATAAATGAGAACAGGATGTTTGACCCACAACTGTATAGTATCCCCTGAGGATTTTAAGTTTTATGATTAATTTTTCATTGGTATTCATATAACTTATATATATGATTGTGTGATGCTCTATTATACTTTAAAAGAAATATTTTTACCGTGAATATCTGAGAGAAGAAAATGATAATCCTACTGTGCAAAATGCCAGAAATCTGAAAAGCACATTTGTGACTCTATGTTTATACCAGTATTAAAACTTAATATAGGGGGGCACCTGGGTGGCTCAGTTGGTTAAGCGACTGCCTTCGGCTCAGGTCATGATCCTGGAGTCCCGGGATCGAGTCCCACGTCAGGCTCCCTGCTCAGCAAGGAGCCTGCTTCTCCCTCTGACCCTCCCCCCTCTCATGTGCTTGCTCTCTCTCATTCTCTCTGTCTCAGATAAATAAATAAAATCTTTAAAAAAAAAAAAAAACTTAATATAGGTACTCAAGTTGACTTGAGTGTAACCTATATTTATATTGAGAAGTACTTTTCAACTATTATATTGCTAAATCAAAGATAATAAAAAGGAAACATTTTCAATTTCTTGAACAGATCACGTTGCTTTCCTTAAACAAAGCAGTTTTTACTGCCACAGGAAAAAAAGGCTGTTATTTGAAATTTATTTAACTTTTAGGAAAGATGATCTCCCCAGTTTTGAACTCTTGGTAGCAACCACCATCCAACTTCCTGGAAGATAAGGATTTTTAATATTTAGGAACAGACCCCTGACTTATTCAGAATATCTGGAGTAATAATCAACGCCGATGAAGGAAAAGGCAAGACTCCCATCCTCCCTCCAAATCCCCAGATTGTAAATACACATGAAGAATGTTCTCAGGGAAGCCTAGATGGCTCAGTCAGTTGGGCGTCTGCCTTCGGCTCAGGTCATGATCTCCAGGACCTGGGATCGAGCCCCACATCGGGCTCCCTGCTCGGCCGGGAGTCTGCTTCTCCCTCTCCCTCTGCCACTCCCCCTGCTCATTCTCTCTCTCTCAAATAAATAAAAGCTTAAAAAAAAGAATGTTCTCAGACATGCAGGACACAGTTGATTCCAAACAGTACTTGTGGAGTGTCATTGCTTATCACAGAAGGGCTCTCACAGACCAGGTAAGAGAACCAGAAAAAGAGTACCAAAGTCAGTGGCACAGTCCCTGTTCTTGTGGAGTTTACGGTCTTGCAGTACTTCATTAAGTCTGCAATGTCTACTGTATCTAGGAATATTGTACCTAACACCATGATGCTTGATCCAGAAACATCATTAAATAAATACCACATCCTCTGTGTTGACCTCACTGTAGTCACAGTGAATTTGCATCATGGTCTGAAGACACACATACATTTACATCTCCATGACTTTATATATGTTTTCCCATAGATTATTTTATTATCTCTTTTTATCCAACTACTGATTCCTTCAGGCACAGTTGATTGTATACATAGCATTTGTATATTATTTATAATACTAGATGACAATTATTAATGACTACTTATGGTAGAGAGATGATGATGAAGACTTAAAGAGGTAGAAGTATGTATAAGGTCTCAGCCAAAAGAGGAGTGATCTATCTAGCCTTTTGAGTGGTGGAATTAGTCAGTATTGGCCATGCATTGGAATCCCCTTTAAGGACTTCCCCGATGTTCTGTCAGCTTCCTCTACTGAATCCTCTTCACAAAGACTTCCTTCTACTTTGTTTCTCTTCTCCTATCCATTGATCATCTCTTCTGACCCCATCCTCCTTGCCAGAGTATCCATAAGTAGTGAACAGTATTAGTAGAATGAAAACCCCAACTGGGTTATCAAAACCACGACACTACAGAGCAACTTATTATTCTTAAAAAATGATACCTTTAGGAGAAATAAAAGTTAAAGCAACAGCCAGTGTCTTTAGTATATATTCCCCTGCCTAGAGCACAAGCAGAAAAGGAAAGAAAATGCATTCAAGATCAAGGAAGCTGCATGTGTGAAAGTATGGAAGAATAAGTAAGCCTAAATCTCTAGGAGAGAATTCCTGACCAACGGGAGTGTCAGGACAAAAACATGGAAATGCAAGCAGATGATCCGAAAGGGCATTTGGGTTTCATTCAAGTGCCAATGGGAGCTGTTAAAATGTTTAACTAGGGCGGAGTGCAATCTGACTTGGGTTTTGAAAGAATAACTCTGGTGGTAGTGTGGAGGGTAGACTGGAAGGAACATTTGCTGGAGGCCCGGGAAAGAGTCCAGAAGGTTTTTGTGGGAATTCACATAAAAGATAACGAAATCCCTATCTACTTTGTCTATCCTGGTATATGATAGGCATTCAATAAATACTGTTTAATCAAATAAATAAACTAGAACATGAAGTTCCCCCACAACAAAGATCTGTGTGCTACATCTACATTATTTAAACAATTTAAAATCCTAAAAGGTGAGAAGGGTTATTCTCTGACAAAGAAGTCAGAAAATATTTTCTGTTTATTTTTGTTCCTTTTATACAACCCCTAAGCAGATGACTATTAAATTACTGACTGCAACCCCTTATTCATCAACTTTGGTTTCCCTGACCATCACATTGGACATTTAGAATTATGTATCAATTAAGTGTGGTGCAAGAATTCTTAGACAATCTTGATATTTAAGGCTTCTACTGATTTTCATGAGATCTCAATAAAGCTGCATCTGTGAAATATCAGACTGTCATCATTCACACACCGTTGTTCTGCATTCCTCTGTAAAATGGGAATGTGGGGATTAACTAAATTAAAATTGATATAAACACTGAGTATTATTACCAGACTATTACAAAGCAGATGGACAAGCATATGCGCTTAGTTTTAATTGTTCTAAAGATAGTATCTAATAAGATGCTTTGAGCCAAATGTTATTTAAAAATATCATTGAGCATGTTTACATTTTTTTCCTTTTATATATACATTACTTTTATTTCCTACCCATCTGTTGAGAAACTTGATAAATAGTAGCAGCGGAGAGGTCTTTACTGTCTTAATCCAGTAATCCTAGAATATCGTCTTCAAATCCAACTACACATTTCCAATGCTGAAATCTCTTCTGCCACTTGTGTGACAAGATCACCTGGAGCCTGCTTAGAAGAGATAGAGATTCACTCTTTCATGAGTCTGCTTTGGAACTCAGTGCTTTACTGAGTTGCTTAGATGTTCAGTCTTCTCACTGCCCCTGCCAGCTTCTATGTCACAGATCTTCAGATGTTTGAAGAGAACTACTATATTTTCCTGGGTCTGGAAGGTGCTGCAGTAGTTCAGGGGCAAGTTAACCAGGCTAACTGGAGTCAGTCCAGGAAGAAGGGAAATGGGTATCATGAAGAAAGAATGATTTCTCTTCCTTTCCTATACCTGAGGGTAAAGGAGGTTTGAGATACCCCAAAGTATAAAGAGTTTTAATCAGGAGTAAGGACAAATAAAAGACTATACCGGTCATAGAGATAGAAAGTCAGAAGCAAGTTGGCACAATGGGAAATGCCATGTCTCAGAAGAAGGGACAGGAGATCCCATGAAACTCATTCCTGCCGTGACTGAGCTAACCGAGAAGAACTTAAAGTGGGAAAAGGGCAACTCTTCAGGTTGCCTCGCTCACTTGGGTGGGCGTTGCATGATGCCTGGACCACTGTTTCTTGCGAGGCCTTAGTCAAGAGTTCTGCATCGTTCTGATGCTAGCCCCCAGGCTGAACTGCAAAACCCATGGTCTCTTGGGACAATAAACCCCAAGCTCTTCAGAAAAACAGCAAAGCAAAACTCCTGAGTTTGTGTTCTCATTCTTTTAATCAGTTAACAGACTTTTACTCAGAGTCTATATTATCTCAATTCTAAAACATGCTTGGTTGGCAGTTTCTGAGGCCTTAGAGAACTGTCGTGTTTTCCTGCCGAGATGGTTTCACATATTACACTAATCAACCTCCTTGGGCCAATATAATTATGCAAAATTAGTTGGAACCTTTATTTCTTGGCCTCCTCCCCTGGAGTCATTTGACTTTGAAGTTTATTGTCTTGCTCCAACATTAGTATTTAAATAATAAATGCAAAATTCCTAGGAGAATTCATTAAGAAATATCTACAAAGTACTTTTAAAAACCTATGATAAATGCAGTATACAGCGCTGAGTGAGAAGGGAGGTATGTGGAGTCAGCAAGATTAGCTGAACCAGGCCTGATGATCAATATAGTGAGACAAACATACAAGAAAAACAAGCCAGGAGAACTTTGAAAATGCATCCAATAATGATCTTGCCAAATGCCTGCTTAGAACCCCGGTGACTTCTTCCCATGAGCCCCCCTTAATAGGGCTTGTAAGACCTTCCAGTCCCCTTCTGCCTCTCCTGTCTTACCTCTGGCCATTCTCTAGCCATTGTGCAGCAGTCAAATTAGCTTGGCGGTCAAACGCACCTTGCTCTCAATGGCTGGTTGCAGTTCTAGATCTGCTTTACTCCCTCTCCTCACCGCACTCCTCAGGCTCCTTTAAGTTTTGCTACCTGACACTCATTCTTTTAGTCTTAGGTTATAGGTCTTTTCTTTATGAAACTTCTCCTTGAGTCCCTTTATACTGGATTAGCCATTGTACCTGCTTTTTAATATAATACTAATAGCTGTGTGCTGTCCTTCCTATTTGAATTGTCTGCCTCCCACCCATCCTAGACTGGAAGCTAAGAATGTCTCATTTCCTCTTTATATGCCAAGAACTTAGCCCAGTGCATGGCAAAAAGTAGAGTTCCAATAAATATGTGCTACATGAATGAATGAATGAGTTGCTAACAGAATGGCACTAAAAAAAATCAATCTGTGCCTTAGAACACACACATACACACATACACACATTCACTCACTCACTTTTTCAATGTTTTCTTAAGTTTCAGGACATCTCCCTGCCATTAGAAATGAAACTATCTTCCTTAGGTAGGAATAAATGCATGTAGTACCCTATTCTGACATTTATTATTGAAATAGTTGAATCCTGAAAAAAATTAGCCAACTAATCAACATTTATGGAGAATCTATTAAATGTTTATCTGTGAATTAAAGAAGTTTTCTGGCTCCAAGTCAGTGAGGATGCAGAATAGAAGTTGAGTACATTCGGTGATGTCTTCAGGTTTACAAAGCTGTGTAACAAGTTTAGTAGCAAAATGTTAACTGCTTATCACAAAATCATTTCCCCCCCAAATTCTAGCAATATATGTGTCACCTGTTACAATTTCAATCTTCTCACCTTTTCCGACCCTCTTCTCTCCTATACTTCCTTTGGTTCACCTCAGGGCTTCAATAGGCAGAAGTCTAATGTTTGCATGATTTTCTTCCAAGAAGTTGGTTTGTTTTGTGGCTCATATGGAATTGCAAAATAATTTTCCTACATTTTGATGTATGGGTAAGGGTCTTATGATCTTATAGGCTCTCTAATATCATTATAATCCAGAGATATTGTAGTGTAAGCCCTGGCAGTTGTTTTTTTCTTTTTTTGTAATGTAAGTGCCCGATTTACGTTTTGATTGCTGAGGTATCTACTGCAAAGACAGTTACTTCCTATAAACACATCGTCAGTCAAGTGACTGGCTACAGAGCCTCCACAGCTCCCCACACTGAGGCTCCTTTGTTTAAGATCTTTATTTCAATAATTGGCCATTTGGTCCACTTAGTTGTTGTTGTTTTAATTCTCATGCTTCAAATTCCCACTCATGTCTTAAATTCACCAATAAAGAGAGAGCCCTTGAAACCCTAGGTCCCCCGCCCTCAACCCCAATGAAAGCAGAACTCCCTGGCCTTGTGTGTCACCCCCACCCCCAACCTCACTGTGTGGCCCCAGGTGTGCTGTGTAATTTCCAGGTGTAGTAAGTAATAAACTTCTGTTTTTTCAAAGTTTTCTTGTAGTTGCTGCTGAAGGACATCTTGCAATCATAGTAAGAACTGCAGGGTGGGTTCAGTTGTAAAACTGGTTTGTTTGTGGGAAGCTCACCCTCTCCCCCCAACACTGTAAGTGCCCACAGGCATTTCTAGCTGATGGCATTAGAATCGAGAGGCTGAGACCAGCACAAAATAGATATGAACTAAACCCTCAACTTCATCAGTTGTCAGGATTGCAAAAATCCTGGGGGAGATGTCTCCTGAAAGATCTAAGGGATAATGCAGAAAAGGATTTTTTTTTTCATTTTATTTTATTATGTTATGTTAATCACAATATATTACATCATTAGTTTTTGATGTAGTGTTCCATGATTCATTGTTTGCGTATAACACCCAGTGCTCCATTCAATACGTGCCCTCTTTAATACCCATCACCAGGCTAACCCATCGTCCCACCCCCCTCCTCTCTAGAACGTTCAGTTTGTTTCTCAGAGTCTATAGTCTCTCATGGTTCATCTCCCCCTCTGATTCCCCCCCTTCATTTTTCCCTTCCTACTATCTTCTTTCTTTCTTTTTTTTTTTTTAACATATAATGTATTATTGGTTTCAGAGGTACAGGTCTATGATTCATCAGTCTTACACAATTCACAGCACTCACCATAGCACATACCCTCCCC
>NC_138380.1:24240307-24317154 GCF_054177405.1 Leptonychotes weddellii
GTGTGTGTGTGTGTGTGTGTGTGTGTGTGTGTGTGTATACACCACATCTTCTTTATCCATTCATCTGTCGATGCACATCTTGGCTCTTTCCATAGTTTGGCTATTGTGGACATTGCTGTTATAAACATCGGGGTGCACATACCCCTTCAGATCACTACATTTGTATCTTTGAGGTAAATATCCAGTAGTGCAATTGCTGGGTTGTAGGATAGCTCTATTTTCAACTTTTTGAGGAGCCTCCATACTGTTTTCCAGAGTGGCTGCACCACCTTGCATTCCCACCAACAGTGTAGGAGGATTCCCCTTAGGAGAGGATGTTTTTATAAGTCATAAATCATTATGTAAATTTAAATATATATATTTATTAATTCTTAGAATATTCTGAAAGAGAATTGTCTGTCTATGGAGATCTTCTCAACATGGAAGCATCTGAGAGTTTGAAATTATTGAGATTTGGTTACTGAGATAAGGAATGAATAGCAGTTTTAGGAGGAAGGATATGATCACTGGGAAAAGTAGGTCAAGCAGCCAAGAAGTCAGCATATTAGAAAGCTTCTCTGCATCAACACTAAAATTCATTAAGAATAATGACAGGTAAAAATGGAAAGCATTCCAATGACCCTGGAACTAAGTACAAGAGAGAAGTGACTGAGGGATCAGTGACATAACTCAGAGAAGTAGACAGTATAGTTGTTAAGGAAAATTAATGTTTTTAATTAAAAATACTTATATTTTATTAAGCATAGCACCCATCTAAATACATGTGGAAAAGAATTCAGAGACACATCATGAAGATAGTATGTGATACATGCTTTGGGCTCATGGGGTCTATACAATAACTCTACCAACGTCTATTTCCAACAGGTAGGGAATGACTATATTATATCAAGCTCAATTTGATATCCCAACTGAATTATTTAAGGAGATCAGAGAAGGTCCCCCAAACTGTGGTACATTTGAATGATCCTTAATAAGACATTTTTCATTCTGTGTTCCTTCTTTCATAATTTTTAGGTATTCTTCTAAAATCTGAATATGAAAAAACTTCCTATCTTTGGTTTCTTTAATGCATCTCCTCTGTTGTTCCTTTTTTTTCTTAACTAGAATTATTTCAAGAGTATGTTCAGAATTTCACTTTTTAATGATGCTCCAATTTCTGTTCCCATCCAAAAATCACATGTGCATGTACCTTCCTATAGTAAGGTCTTTGCCTATTATGCCCTTTTTGATCATTTGCTTAATTCCTCCTTATCTTTCAAATCCCAGTTAAAATATGCTTCCCCTGACCTCCTAGTTCCCAGCAAGGCCGCACACCCCATTAAATGCCCATGTAGCATATACCTTTTCCCCTAGCATTTATCAGTACTAGAACTAAATGTTTAATGCAGTAATTTTTGGTTATTTTCTGTCTTTACCACCACTGTCTTCCCAGCACCAAACATGGTACTTTACATAGAGTAGGTGCTCAGTAGATAATTACTGGATCAGTGAAGAGATGCAAGAATGAATGAATAGTTCAGCAAAGGGGAATACTATTCATCCATTAAGAATTCTATCATTAAGTAAAAAGATTACAAAGCAGTTTTAGAAAATTACACCATTTTTGTTAATAAAAACAAAAATTAAATGTCAAGATATCTACAAAATGTTTAAAAGTATTATTTCCAAGGGATAAACTTAAGGGAAATTTTATTTTCTTTTTTTAAATCTTAATTGTATACATTTTATATAATTAATATCTATTATTTCAGAGCTAAAATAAAGTGCCTTGACCTACTTCACTTATATTTTTAGAAGTCTTTTTCCTTATTTGGTTTATACCTATTATTTATTTAAATCATAGATATAATTTATTTATTTAAATTTAAATATCATCTCCCCAGACTATCATACTACAGCTACCATCTTATAGTTGTATAAGGCTTTACAAGCTCTCTGATATACCTTCACTTATTTGGCCTTCACAGAGGCTCTAGTATCTTAGCAGAACAGGTCTTGTTCCCATTCTACAGATGAGTCTGTAAATCTGTTACCATGATGTTTAGTAATTTCTTCCTTTCCCATTGCTATATCCTCCAAGGTTCTTATCACTAAGAAGTACTTACTCATGTTGAAATCAAGAAAGGTGGATATTTATGTTGTTTCACCTACTCTTTGAGGCATGGATTTGTCTGAAAAGTGAGTCAAGATTTTATCCTATGCTCCACTTTAACTGTTTTGCAAGAACTATTTAGAGAGTTGAAATTTCTGTGATTATGAACTTTTTCATTCATTCAATAAATACTGAGCAATTTGCAATGTGCTAGACACTATAGTCACCAAGGTGAAACATACCCTTGGCTTCATGGAACTTGCAGTGTATAGGAAGATGAACACACAGGGAAATACATGATTAATTTTGGAAAAAGCCAAAGTGGAAAAAAACCCAGATGTGATGAAAGAGAAAAATAAGAAGGACTTCACTTAGATTGGAAGGGGGAGGAAGGGAGTTTCTAAAATATGAGTGAGCATTATCCAGGTGAAGAGTGGGAAGAAGGGAGTGTCAATCAGAGGGAACAGAGTGAGCAAACACACTGAAGCAATAAATAATTTGGACCATCTTGAGGAAACTGTAAGAAGGGATTGCAAGAGCAAAGGAAGTAAGCTCAAGACTGGCACGAGATGAAACAGGGGAGATAAAATCCAGCTCTTCTCTTTCCATTAAATGAGCTTTGTATTACATTCACAGGAATCAGCCCATGATTTGTCAGCCTTTGTTATGATGAATCAGCCTTCATCATAAGCCCTTTTTATCGATTATCTGTTATAGCTGTAAGATGAGTTGCCTTCTTAACATAAAAAAGCCAATTTCACCTTGTTTATTATCCTCACTTTGTGCACTGCACAGAGAAAATTGAAATTGTTATTGTGATATAGGAGAGTATTTCTTAATTAGCAAATTACTAAATTATTATCCTTATTATTTATTTTTAATTTTTATAAATTCCTAGGACCTTATATCTATGATTCTGTATAGAGAGTTGGTGATAAGTAAGTTCCTAATTAGGGTGGCAGGCAATTTATTTATGAAGAGATGAAATGATAGTAATGAAAACTTAAATTGCTATGGAAATTCCATAGTTAAAGGATACTATAGCAGATTTTTGAAATATAAGAAATACTAACCAATTGTACGTTTGGATTTTCATTTACTGGAATCTTATCACATACCATCAATGTACCTTTCTCAGTTACAGCAGAGCATATAAGCACAAAGTCACATAGCGAGCAAAATAGATGGCACTTAGGAGTATAACTCATCCAGATGACAGAGCTAGATAAAGGAGTCTTTTCTGTGTATCTCTCTATATATTCTGAACCCACGTAAGAGATGAGATTCCCAAGGGAGAGCATGTAGCGGCCATCTGAGCTTGGGGAAAGGAAACCCCTTGCTGTTTATTACAGAAAGAAGAAACCAGCAAGGAGAGAAATGCAATCACAGAAATGAAAGTACCACGGGAAGCCTCTGTGGAAGTTGAACTTCCGGACAACAGCAGTTAATAGTGCTGCAAGAATTTCTGCACCTATTTATCCATCTGTTAGTGGAGGGGAGAAAAAAACTGAAAAATGCTCATTGCATGGGATTTAAAGACAATTTTGGTGATCTTATAGATACTACTTTCCAAGAAGACAAATCAGAATTTAGGCACATGTATATTTGAGTGTTTATTTAGCTAAATCAGTTATATTACTGACACATATTACACACCAGCCAACGGAATGTTTATTTTGCCTATAGACTGTAAAATGCCTATTATCAGTGTGACATACTAAGAAAATTTTCAGACTCAAAAGCAGCAATGTTGGGCTAAACACTGGGGAGTTTTTATAGCTCAAACATAGCTCTTGCTTTGAGTATATTTTATATTGCTGCTTTTATTAAAGCATATGTTTGCAGCACATCATATATAGAGAGAGAAATGAGTATGTCTCAAAGACCACAGTTACATTGTGAAGACTTATTCTCTAAGGGCATAAAACACATGTGATGTTCTTAACACGTCCATTTGTTCTTTAGGAATCAATTCCAGTTAAGCCTCCTGAGTCTTGATAAGTCAATTTGGGGTATGCTTTTGGAATGTTCTAATGCTCTGTGATAAATGGTCTCAACATAAGAATCTTTCCACAAATTTTCAAAAAATATCATATAGACCATTTGTAAGAGTTAGCTAAATTAATTCTACCATGACGAAAGCCTGGATTTCCTTATTTATTAAATTAAAACAGATTTATTTTCTCTTGGACATTACCAGTATCATAACAATTTTCTTACGGAAGTATTATGGGTGTGGCCACATCAGTCTTCTCTATAATATCTAGTTTATATTTGTCGATTGAGAATCTGTTTTTAGAAATTATTTCATTCCAGTTACTTCACATGCATTCCCTCTAGGGCATGGAAGCTATTTTTGAAGAGTGAATCCAAGGATGTTCACATAGGGCTGAGTCTTAGGGAAATCTACAGAGCCAAGTATTCGTGCAGCCCTGCCTAACCATTCTGGAGTGCCATTGTACTCTGGGGAGAAGGCTTTATTTTTTAAAATTCTGATTATGACCATTTCCGATTGATGACAATAGAAACTTACTTGCATACACTAGAAAGGTAGAACTATGTATCAGAAATGGTGAACTTTTAATAAGCCTATACTTTTTAACACCCTACTTTTCAGTCCTTAATTCAGGAAAGCCAAGAACTGCCAACAACTTTTCGTGTAGTAATCATGCCTTAAATTAGAAATCTTGGTAGGGTCTGTTTGACATTGTTTTGCAGTTCGAGTTTGGCATCTTAACTAGCATTTTCTCATGAATCTTAGCTATACAGACAGAAACCTTAGATCATTAGTCTAGTTAGTTCAGTTAATTGAAGAATACATTTCTAATGTGAATAAAGTCATTAAATCCCCTAGAAGTTGCCTTTGTTCTAAGGGCACAGTCTACACTGAAATAATAGCAAGGTTTTTTTTATCACGTGTACCTTTAGCCTCAAGTTAAACTTAGTTGAGAAAATGAGGATGACAGAGCTCAGACCTATCAACATTAGTGAAAAAGCAACTCAGTTCATATATTCTTCTAACAATGTATGGGAATACTATCTTCACATAGGAAAAAAAATAGGCAATTACTGATGTCATAGCCTTGTAACTAGATCAGTTAATCATTGATTGCTTCTGCTTGTAGAGTTATCTATCTATAAAAGTATATTTGTGGGGAAGAAAGATAGAAAGGTGAAAAAGATTTTACATCAGGGAAAGCAATATTGTAAGATTAGAATAGAAGGAAACTTGGAAATCATCTCTCCTCATTTTACAAAAGGGAAGACTGAGGGCTGGAAAGAATGAGTGACTTATCCACTGTCCCTAGGATTATAGGAAAAAAACTAAGAATCAGTGATGACTCTTAAGTTTATATGTCATTTGACTGAGCCACCATACCCAGATAAGTGGTCAAACATTCTTCTGAATGTTTCTATGATGGTGTTTTTTAGATGAGATGAACATTTAAATCAGTGGACTTTGAGTAAAGCAGATTGCCTTCCATAATGTGAATGGGCCTCATTCAGTTAGTTGAAGGCTTGAATAGAACAAAAGAACTGACCTCCCCAAAGGAGGAATGAATTCTGCAGGAGACAGCCTTTGGACTTGAACTGCAACATTGGCTCATCCCTGAGTCTATACAGCCTGCCAGCCCACCCTGCAGATTTGGGACTTGGCAGCCTCCATAATCCCATGAGCCAATTACTTGAGATAAATCTCTCTCACACACACATCTTGTTGGTTCTGCTTCTCTGGACTAACAGAGCATTGTAAATTACATGTGCCTACAAGTGAAAAGAATGAGTAAAAATATCAAGGGTCTTCCCTTTTAACTTTTTTTTTTCTTTTTAACTCTTTGGATGGCACTTGCAAAAATCACAGCAGTAAACATACAAAGAGATGGCATTTCCCTTTGAATTAGTATCTTGAGTCATGAACTAACTCTCTTATCTTCTCTTACTATGAAGAGTTCAACTCAGTAGTCTAAACAAGCTGTATAATTGTAAGGCTGTTAATTTTCTAAGAACATAACAAAAATTATCTTTTTATTACAAAGGGGAAGGATTAGTGTTTTTAGCCTATAGTTGGATACCCAAATCACATAGATGTATACGGTTATCCATCCCTCCTGCCCGTCCCTCTGCTGGTCTCACTCAGTTTCTCTTCTTTTGAAGCATGTCTCTAGCCTCACCTTGACCATGACACTTTTCTTTTGGCTACAGCTTAGGTGGGATTCTCCCTTCTCAAACCCCTTTTTCATTTTTAGCTCTTATCTCCCATCATTTTCTGTCTGAGTCTCTCAATATAGTGTCTAATCCTATAGTGTTATTCTTTAAGATGAAAGAGAAGCATTAATTCTTGGAGAGTGTGCCAGAGTGGCTTCATCCTATAGGAATTAATCATATGAATGGTGTCATTACAGGACTCAGAGGACAGCAGGAAGCATGATTATAGAAACATGAACCTGGACTCTTCTTCTAGAAATTTAGATAAGTATAGTATAAGATATGAGGAACCCAGAGCTTGGTAGGGGTACTGACATGTCCCCTATCCCAACAACTGGAGCACTATGTCTTAATATGTGATGGTACACAAAGTTGAAATCATTTAGCAGGCCCACTGCTAAACAGGGTCTTGAACCTTGCACAAAGGGGGAGGGATAAAAAAAGTTGGAACATCAAAGGGCC
This sequence comes from Leptonychotes weddellii, assembly GCF_054177405.1. Taxonomy (NCBI): domain Eukaryota; kingdom Metazoa; phylum Chordata; class Mammalia; order Carnivora; family Phocidae; genus Leptonychotes; species Leptonychotes weddellii. Next base: position 24,247,068 of record NC_138380.1, read on the forward strand.
TTGTTTTCTGATGCGAGAAGGTTTTAGAAAGGTGGGAGCATACACATATCACTGTCAAAATTAGTAGTGTGAGTATGACAGTTTGGTTTCCCAAAGGAGGGTAAAAATGGAGAACACCTTTAAGGGGCTTCCTTAAGTGTTTGGTGGAACAGACTGATAGAATACTTTTCATAGCTGGGCAGACAAATTTCAGTATGCTGCAGATGTAGGGAGCTGCAATGGTCTCTCCTGAGGGTCCAGGTGAAAGCCAGTGGAGAGCCTTGACAGGATGTGGATGGTGAAGGAGTGGGAGGTCATAGTGTGGGGGACGTGGAAAGGGGAAGCAGTGGGGCGCCCCCCCTGCTAGAGGCAGCATGGAGCACCAGCATTCCTGTAGAAGCACTAGTAGCCAGTAGGGACTTGGGTTGAATGATGGAATTTATTGACCCAAACTGGGGAAAATCTGATAGCGACTCAAACAAAAGTAAGAGTGGGGAGTGTTGGTAGAATTAACAAGCTGGCCCCATGCGACGTGCGAAAGAGTTCTTGGGGAGGTGAGACACCCCAAGGAGTCCTGTGCTGCTGGTTTTCCCCAGCCCCTCGTCTGTTCTGTTCTTAAAAACACTCCTTCTTGAAAGGCAAAAACCTTTTAAAGCCCAGCACTACCCTCCAGCTCCGTGATTCCAGATGTTTCGAGAGGAGTATTAGATAAGAAGCAGCATAACTTTAATTTGCCTGGGGCTTCATTTTAGAAAAAGACAGCTTTCTGTCTTTGCTTCTTTCTGTCTCTGCATGAGAAAATGGGGCATGATTACTGAAGTGCTTCTGAAAGAACTCCACTGTCTTGCATTTGTAATTCCTATGGGTGGAATTCAGTAAGAAATATCCAGGAGAAACTTCACTTTTCAAATGTGCCTTGTTTGCATGATGCTCACATAGATCACTTAGTATCAGTTATCCTATTAACCACAGCTGCTCATTGCACACTATCTAAATGCCATCCCAACGTGCAATTCAGAGCATTTGCTTTCTGCTTTTGCTGCTTTTCGGTTCTGAAGTGACATGTGTCTCTGACAGAGGCTTTGGCTCTTTAATCGTCAATGATCGTGGGGCTCAGTGTCGTGGCATTAGGAAAGGCACAGACTACACCTCAAATAGAAACATGATTAATCTTAAACACATCAGGATGTTAAGTTTTGTCTGGAAACATTACCACATCTCCCATTAACATCCTGTTTCCCTCCTCAGAACATAACACCTGAGGTTATGAACTATTCTACAAAACTTAGATATGTAAAATTAAGCATTTAAAAAATGCCAATACTCGAGATTCTAGAGGAAAAAAAATTAAGAAAAATTCTTTTAAAAATTTTAAAGAACACAAAACATCTGATTCAATACCATTCACAAAACATTTCTCAGGTTGAAGAGTATAAATAATACTGATTATAAAAGTAGAGATCTTTTTGTATTCCTTGAGACTGTGACTTCTGTCTTGTTCATACTAATTCTGCCCCCTCCATTCACTCTCACAAAGCCAGTTGCTATGGTCTGAGCTGTCGAATGGGCCCAGGTGGCAAAACCCGAGGGTAGCCTCTAGCCCACAGCCAGAAAAGAGTTAAAGTCCTCAGGCCAAGAGCCTACAATGAACAGAGTTCTATCAAAACCCACTGAGATGGGGCGCCTGGGTGGCTCAGTCGTTAAGCATCTGCCTTCAGCTCAGGTCACGATCCCAGGGTCCTGGGATGGAGTCCCGCATCAGGCTCCCTGCTCGGCGGGAAGCCTGCTTCTCCCTCTGCCTGCTACTCCCCCTGCTCGTGCTCTCTCTCTGTCAAATAAATAAATAAAATCTTAAAAAAAAAAAAACCAACTGAGAAAATTTGCAAGCAGGTCCTGCACCAGCAGCACCTTGAGATGACTGGCCCTAGCCTATACTTTAGAGCCTTTTAAGAGACTTTGACCTTGAGCTAGAGGACCTAACTGAATTGTGCTCAGATCTATGACCCACAGAAACTTGTAAGATAATAAATGTTGTTTTAGGCCTCTAATTTTGGGGATTAGTTGGCTACACAGCAGTAAATAACTTATACATATTTTATAAAATGTTCCTGGTAGATATTAATCTCCCCCATCCCTCAATGATATCACTCACTTGGGGAATTAATCACAAATTATCTTGCATTGTTTTCTTAGTGTTAATTGGTCATTTTCAAATGGTATCCTGCAGAATCCTAAGGGAGTTGTGTGTATGTGTATGAGTATGAATGTGTTTTATGTACATTGCGTGTTTCTATTTAGGGGAAAAGTTTAAATGATAAAGTTAAATGGGCAAGGCTTTGGGTCTATTTCCCCTGCCTTAACTAGAACAGTTCTTCCTTTACCTTCTAAGTGTATTAGGATATGGTGTAATGTTTATTGGGAAAGAAGGGTGCTATTTTTAAAGATTTTTAAATCATGGACTTAAGTATTTCATGCATTACGTCTTGTCCATCATTGAACTTAATTCAGTTTAAGTTTTTTAAAGACCAGGAACTATTACATAGTTTGGACAGTCTGGAATTTTCCTTCAGGTATCCAAATCTAAAGTTTCCAACCTAGAGCTTTTAAATTCCCCCTTATAAAATATACTCAAGTAAAATAAAACTAGAGAGTCTGTAAAACAGGCAACAGTATTACCACTTTACAACTTGAAATTGTGATTAGAGTGACAATAAATTTAGGGAATAAAATTGATTCCATGCTTGAATGACCATTTAAACTATAAAATAATAGAATCTCAGAATTGAAAGAGCTCATAGAGGTTTTGATTATTGAAAATCCCCCCTGATATATTCTTCTTCCCATGAGCCTTTTATGAAATTACTAGTCTATTCTTGAAAAACTGTAATACCAAACTGAAGGCTTAAAAAACAAGTTTATGACTTGGACTGAGGATATTATCCCTGGAAATCCAGACTTTTGGCTCATACATCCTCAAAAAGAATTCAGTAAGCTTAATATAACAGGTAAAGCCACTGCCTCTGGAAGTAAAACATCCTTTAACTATAATAGGGTACAACATAGTACATTAATTCATTCATTTGTATTTTTATTTATTCTTCTCCACTGCTCATACAACTTTTCAAAAATGTTTACAGGGGCACCTGGGTGGCTCAGTCAGTTAAGCATCTGCCTTTGGCTCAGGTCATGATCCTGGGGTCCTGGGATTGAGCCACTGAGATTGAGCCCCTTGTCAGCCTCCCTGCTTAGCGGGAGCCTTCTTCTCCCTCTACCTCTGCCTCTCTCCCCCGCTCCTGTACTCGTGCGAGCTCTCTCTCTCTCTCTCTCAAATAAATAAATAAAATCTTTAAAAAAAAAATGTTGTCTACATTTACCTACTCTTCTCCCCTTTCTCACCCTTCCATGTATTACTCAACACTCTGCACTCTCTCTTTTACTTATACCACTCCAGTGAAATTGCTCTTGCCAAGGTTATTTTTTTTAAAGATTTTATTTATTTATTTGACAGAGAGAGACATAGCGAGAGAAGGAACACAAGCAGGGAGAGGGGGAGAGGGAGAAGCAGGCTTCCCGCCGAGCAGGGAGCCTGATGGGGGGCTTGGTCCCAGGGCCCTGGGATCATGACCTGAGCCGAAGGCAGACGCTTAATGACTGAGACACCCAGGCACCCCTTGCTACACTCTTAGCAAGTAATCTTACTTCATCTTTTTTTGGAACCCTTTTACAATTGACAACTAGTTTATTCTCTCATTTAAATATTAAAATTATCATGCTCAAACAATAGGAAAGAGAAAACACTTCTCTTGAAGGTTAACTATTTTATATTGACAGTATTTCTTCCTGAAACTCTCTTATACATGTTTCAACACTTAGAAATCCAAATCATCAAGATGTACTTTATCAGATATTGAAGGTAAAAGGAAATGAGGGCCAAACATAATTCTTAAGTGCTTTGTTTTAATAATCTGGTGACTGCCTCTTTTTCTACCCTCATCCCAAGGAAGATTCTAGAGTGCTTGCTTAGAGTTTCCCCTCTCCTTAATATCTCTTAGACCTTAGTGTGATGATTTCAGGACTTTGTAGAGAGAGAACCAAAAAAAAAAAAAAGGCGAAGTTTGCTGAAGAGAGAATAAAATTAGTAGAAGCATAAGGAAAGAGAGAGCAGAAATAAAAGGAACAGTTTTGATTGGGGGTTGAAAGTGAGGAGTGACAGGAGAGAGGTCTGGGCACAACTGTGGTATACAAGAGATTTGATTAGCAGTTAGAATAATGAAAGGGACGTTAAAAGGTGTATGTTATCAACTAGACCTTCTTTAATGTTCTGAAAGAAGATCAAAAGATGAGAATTAAAAATTGTTTTCATCAGGTGCACTATATACTCTTTCGTGTCACCTAGGCTGAAACTTTTAGGATCGCAGGACTGATTCAGGTAAACATATTAGTATCCTTATACTAGGGTAAGAAGTACCCTTTTCTTTGGTCCTGTGGTTTGAGATTTCCCTACTCTTGCTTCTTCTGGCCACATCCAATCTTCTAGGGGAAAAAAAGCCTATAGGGCTAAGATAATGGACCACACAGAGCCATAACTCCCAAGCTCTGAGTACTCTGTCATCGCATCTAGTTCCAGAGCCTGGGTGGTTATTTTTTGTGGTCCCGCTTTCCAGAGAGTGGTCCAAGGAGAGGCAAGAGACAACTGTTCACAGGAGAGAAAAAAAATGGGGTTTGATTATGGAGCTCTAGTTTTGTGCAAGACCCTTTGTAATGTGGGATGGAGCTGGGGATAAAAAGAGAAGGGAGGCTAGGCCATAGATGAAAAGTCAAGAACTGGGGCCAGGGGATGATCACCTCATATGCCATTCTAAATGGAACTCAAAGGAATCCAAAGATTTAAAATTCAAACCTAGGTTGTTATAAAGGTTGGAAGGTAGTCCATATGTGACAGTTTGTCAACTTGCTTTCTAACTTTTAAATATTTAATATTTATCTTTAAAAACATTTTTAAATGTTAATAACTATTTAATATATCATTTAGGCCTTCATTTCAAAACTTTTTGTCTGGGCCCTGCAGATGCTAGGTATAGGCTTTTATGTTATTATTATATCTTGAGTGGTATTAGGGAGGTAAACAAGATGAGAAAGACATTTGATGCAGAGTTTTCTATTCATGGCGGTGTGAAACAGACTAGAATATTTGTCTACTTTTACAATCTCTGCCTTTTGATGTATTATTTAATCCATTCATATTAATGCTTTTATCGATGTAGTTATGTTTATATGTGCCATTTTACTTTTTGTTTTCTAAGTCTCTCATTTCTTTTTGTTTCCTCTGTTTTTCATTTACTGCTTTCTTCACATTAATATTTTCTAATCTACCATAATATTTCTTAAATGCTTTTTTCACTTTTATGAGATTTTGGTTTTTGGTTTTGAGGGTTTTTTTTAGTGGTAGCTCTAGAGTTTACCATACACATCTTAATTTATCGGAATCAGTTTCATATTCATACCAGCTTAATTGTAATGACATATAGAAACATTTCCCTTATATAGCTCTATTCCCTTTCCCCTCTTTTTGTGGTATTATTGTTGTCCATATTATATTAATGTTACAGACCTGGTAATATGGTGTTCTAATTATTCTTTATCATCTGTAGTCATTTTCTTAGCCCATTACAGCTTTGCTCCTACCTACCTCCTTTGTGCTGCTATTGGCAAATATATTACATTTCTTTATAAGTCCAACAATATAATACATATTTTTTATATAATTTCTTTTTTAGGTTAGTTGAGAGAAGGAAGGAGAAAATTATCTACTTATACTGTCTTTTATAATTACAGTTAACTTTAATGGTGCTGTGTGTATGTTTGTGTGTGTGTGTATTCAAAATACCCTCTGGAGTCACTTGCATTTAGCCAAAAGAATTTCCTTTAGTATTCCTAATAAGGTGGGTCTATCAACAAGAAATTCTGTTCTGTTTATCTGGAGATGCTGTGTTTAGCCTTCATTTTTAAAGATAGCATTGCTGGATATAGAATTCTTGGTTAACAGTTTTGGTGGGTTTTTTTTTTTTTTTTAGTACTTTGAACATGTTATCTTACTGCCTTCAGGCCACCATTGTTTCTGCTGGGGAAATCAGCTGTTAATCTATTGGGGTTCCCTTATAAGTGATGAGTCTTTTTTTTTTCTTTTTTTTGCTGCTTTCAAGATTTTCTCTTTGAATTTTAGCATTTTTACTGTGACATATCAGTTTATGGATCCTATTGAAGTTTGTTTATTCTACTTGGAGTTTGTTGAGCTTCTCGAATGTATAGGTTAGTGTTTTTCAAAGAATTGAGGGAGTTTTTAACCATTATTTCTTAGAAAAATTTTTCTACCCCTTTCCTTCTCTCTGAGTGACATCTCCACTTTAGGAACCAAGCACTTGGTGGGAGAGTTGGAGGTGGCAGTAGCCTGAGGTCTTCTCTGCTTGCCTCTCCTCAAGAGCCAGGGCAAGAGTGATAAAGATCCTAATGTTGTCAGCAGTTCCTTGCCCTAACTAGAGCCTTCATTACATGAGCAGGGGTTTGGCAAAAGGGAGTCACATCCCACAACCAGACCCATCTGAAACTTAATATCAGCAATAGGTAGCTGCGGGCAGGTTGAGAAATGATGATGTCCTGTTCCTCCCAGAAAGAAAGCCCTTTGGGAACTAGAGTGAGAGAGCCCGCTGTTCTTGGCTGCATACATCTAAAACAGTGTCTGCCTCACTGAGCAGAGAGGAGGCAGAAGGGAGGAGTCTTGACTCAAATACTGCAGACTCATGCTTTTCTTACCAATTTTCATGAATAAATGTTTCTTCATTGGCTATTTTCCCTTAGAACCATTTTCAGAAGCCTTAAAATGGTTGATTTTTAGAAATTTTACACCCATTTCACTGGGGAGCAGATCTGCTGAGCTACTTACACTGTCATGCCAGATCAGCCTGACATATTTGACCTGTTAGGTGATCTGCAAGCTGTCTGATACTGCTAGAGCATCCAGGGCATATGAGTTATTGTGGTAGATGAGTCCAGAAATGTAAGAGGCAGACATGGAAGTTATTCTTTTAGTAATAAATAGCTACTGAGGGATTTTAAGCAAAAGGTATAGGAGTGAATTTGCATTATAGAGCAATGTTTAAAAAAACTAAAGAAGCTGATGTGAATTTTCAGTATACTTTAGCATCTGTGTCTCTCTCTACACTGAGTTCTGCTGATGTACTAGATCATGATTTAATATGAGAGAAGAAAAAGAATAGAGACGAAAGACAAGAGATGTCTTTGCTGCATTATATACTAATGCTCCTATCTGAATATTACACACTTTGGGCAGGATAGAAAATGTATGATAAAAAGGGAAGGAGGGAATTCAGTTAATTAGCCCAATCTGGGAAATGCTGTATAGTGTATGTGTCTTGGATATTCACAGTGCACATTAGCATATAAAAGATTATCAGAAATACCAAAACAAAGAAATTTGCCTAATTTTGTTCATCCATAGTTCTCAAACTTATACCATTTGGGCCCTTTTTCATGTATCAGCTATAAACTGTCCTCAGCACAGGTCTGTGATAAAACATAGTTTGGAAAATTAATAATATTAAAAGATTTTTAAAGGTGAGTGACAAGTTTCCAACTCATAAAATATTCATAAAATAAAGTAACTCATAAAAATGAAATGGATAATTATGCTTAATGTTAATTCTAAGGGAAACAGTTGTACCCTTGGGGAAAATAAGAAAGTAATATACCTTTTGAGCTGTCTATGAGAAAAGAAAAAAGGAATCTACTTGGGACATTTATTTTTAAAATCTTTAATAGTATTAAGTTTTCAGTGTTTGGTGATTAATTTAATTTTCAAATATGGTCCAGAATTATTCAGTGACTGAAGGATGAGGTGAGTGCTTGAGTGGGATCATTTTACATTAGAAAATGCAATGTGACTATGAAGTAATTAGGTGGATTTTATATGTCACAACAAAAGTTAATCCTAAACTTATTTCCAAAGGAGGGATTTTTTTTAAGAGCTTTTGCAAAATATCATTAGTATTAGCATATTATCTCTTAAAGTAATTATTTTGAAAGGTAGCATGTACATTTTGCTCATTTGAAAATTAATGTAGATTTTTAAGTTGAAATAAGAGAATAAATATAGACAAACCTACTCTCCTCATCCTGTACCCAGGGAAAACACACAGAGTATAAAACCAAAGAAAAAATACTATAAGGTTTATATATCATTTGCTACAATACCAAACCACATGCTAAAAAGCATATTTAGCTAAGAAAGTTTAGTTGGAACCTGAAAACCAACATGTGCAACTTATACTCTAAGAAATCCCAAAATTAGAACCCCTCACTATCCATTAAATAGAATGCTGGAATGTAGAGTCATGAACTGGCGTAAGTGTCACCTAAGGTTCCAGCGTGATAGCACAGAGAATCAGGGAAAGTGAGATTGAGCAAAGCTCATGACCACATGTCATCCTATTGCTTATAACCCTGTCCCTTGGTAAAGGGATTGTTGACTGAGAAGCACAGTGAAGGAGAAGTGACAGGAGATGTTGTGGCTTAAAGAGTTTTGGTGTAAGGACAACTCTTGAATGTCAAAAACTGAAGAAAAACTATCTACCCAACCAAAGAAATAACAGAGGTCATATGTGTGTTCTGAGAAGAAGCTCTGCAAGGATCCAGATAACTCTTTCTCTCAACCCAAAACTATGCACTTTAGCAGCCAACAGGTACTAAAAGTGAGAAATTTTATTATAGTAAAAGTAAGTCTCATTCTACTTCTGAGCTGGTGTCATGCTTAATGGTTAAACACTTGAAACAAACCTATTAAAAACAGAAAACAGAAACCATGACCATTATCTCCACTGTTACTTAATATTTTCTTGGAAATAATAGCACAATTAGAAAAGATAAAGGATTTAGAGATGTAGAAATTGAAAAGAAGAAAATAAAATTGTATTCCTGGAAAACTCAAACAAATCAACTGAAAAACTGTTAGAAATGATAAGAGAATTCATTGGGGTGGATAGTTTGAAAATTAACATGCGGAAATCAATACCATTCATGTGCGCAAACAACAAGAAATTAGAAAATATATTGGAAGAAGAGATGCCATTACAATAGCATCAAAAAAAGATGAATTACCTGAGAATAAACATAACAAGATTTGTAGGAGATCAATATGAATAAAACTTTAAAATGCTATATAAGAACACAAGAAGAGGACAAATAAATGGAGAGACACATCATATTATTAAAACAACACTCAACATCACAAACGTCAGTTTCCCTCAAGTAAATCAAAAGTGTAATATAATCCCATTAACAATAGGAGTAATATTTTTAAACCATATATAAATTAATTCTAATGTTAATGTGAGAAAGAAAACTAGAAAGAGAACCTGGGAAAGCTCTGAGAACTCAGAACGTGTGGGGGACCAGCCTTATCAGGTATCAAAACATGATAAAGCTAACCAAAACAGTGGGGTACTGGCATATAAATATACAGACAGAAATGAAGTTGAAGAGCTGGTTATGACAATGAAAGATAAACGACAGGCTGGGAGAAAGTATTTGCAAAGCGTATCTCTGATAAAAGACTAGTATATAGGGCGCCTGGGTGGCTCAGATGGTTGAGCGTCTGCCTTCGGCTCAGGTCATGATCCCAGGGTCCTGGGATCGAGTCCCACATCGGGCTCCCGGCTCAGCGGGGAGCCTGCTTCTCCCTCTGACCCTCTCCCCTCTCATGCTGTTTCTCTCTCGCTCGCTCTCTAAAAAATAAATAAAATCTTTAAAAAAAAAAAAAAGACTAGTATATAGACTAAATAAAGAAATCTCAAGAAGCAGCAATAAGAAATAAACCACCTCTCCCCAAAATAGGCAAAAGATCTGAACAGACATTTCACCAAAGAAACTAGAGAGATGTCTAATAAGCCCATAAAAAGATGCACAACAGGGACTCCTGGGTGGCTCAGTTGGTTAAGTGTCTGCCTTCGGCTCAGGTCATGATCCCAGGGTCCTGGGATTGAGTCCTGCATTGGGCTCCTTACTCAGTAGGGAGCCTGCTTCTCCCTCTGCCCCCTGCTTGTTCTTGCTCTCTCTCTTTCTCTCTCTCTGACAAATAAATAAATAAATAAATAAATAAATAAATAAATAAATAAATAAAATCTTTAAAAAAAAAAAGATGCACATCATTCGTCATTAGGGAAATGCAAATAAAATCACAATGAGATACTGCTACACCTCTACAGGAATGGCTAAAATTAAAGTCTGACCATACCAAGTGTGAACAAGAATAGGAAGAAGCTAGAGGTTCATACACTGCTGGCAGAAATGTTTAATAGTGTAACCACTTCGGGAAATAGTGTGGCAATTTTTTTTAAGTTAAATGTACACCTCCTATATGATTAATCCATTCAACTCCTAGATATTTACCCAAGAAAAATGAAAGGATAAGTCCATCCAAGCACTTGTATATAAATGCTCATGACAGCTTTATTTGTAATAGCCAAAAACTGGAAACAGCACAAAATTCCATCAACAAGTGAATGGATAAACAAATTGTGATGTGTCCTTACAATGGAACCCAACTCAGAAATAAAAGGAAATGAACTTTTTTACAGAATTCCTGACTGGTAATTTTTAAAACTATAAAGGTCATAAAAATCAAGAAAAAGCAAAGATTGTCAGATCCCACAGGAGGTTAAGGGGACATGAAGACTAAGTGCAATGTGGTTTCCTGGATTGGATTCTGGCACATAAGAAAAAAAAATTAGTGGAAAAATAGTGAGTTCCAAATAAAGTTTATAGTTTAGTCATTAGTGATGTAAGAATGTTAATTTCTTAGTTTTGACTAAGGTACCACAGTTATATAAAATGTTAACACTCAGGGAAGCTGAGGGAAGGGTATACAGGAGCTTGCTGTACTATCTTTGCAACTTCTCTATAAATCTAAAATTATTACAAAATGAAAATGTTTTTCTAAAGAAATGAACTATTGATGATCATTATATCATGGATAGATCTCAATATCATTATGCAGAGTAAAAGAAGTCAAATAGAAACTTCTAGATACTGTATGATTACATTTACAAAACTCAAGGAAGTGCAAACTAAGATAGTGACAGAAAGGAGATCAGTGGTTGCCTGGGGTTGGGGAGGGGAGCAGGAAGTGGCAGATGGAAGGAACTGCAAAGGGACAAGAAGAAACTGGGGAATGATGGATATATTCATTATCCTGATTGTGATGATGGTTTCATGAATGTGTATATATGCCAAATCTTATCAAACTCACATTTTATATAATGTGCATTTTATTATATCAGTTATACCTTAATAAAGCTGCTATAAAAATAGTTTATTTAAATTTCTTTTTGCAATTTAAAGGAATTATAGACAAGACAATGAGAATAAAAGGCAAAACTAAGGAAACAAATCTAAAAGAATAATACAAAAAAGAATAATACAAGTATTATGGAAAAGAAACACATGTTAGAAACAACAAAAGAGAAGGAAGGGAATGGGACTAAAAATTGCTGGGCTGAAAATAAAAGCCATCTTAGTACATTGAGTGGAACATTTACATGGAAAAAAAATAGAAGCTTCTATGTGAGTCCCCCCTTCCCCGCCCCAAGCTTTATTGAGATAAATTGACAAATAGGAATTGTATATATTAAAGATGTACAACTTGCTGTTTTGATATACATTGTGAAATAATCACCACACTCCCACTAATTAACATACCCATCAACTCATATAGTTACCATTTTCTTTCTTTTTTTTTCTTCTTTTGTGGTGAAAACATTGCAGATCTATCCTCTTAGCAAATTTCAAGTATCTGATAGAATATTGGTAACTGCAGTCACCATGTTGTACATGAGATCTCTGGAACTTATTCATCTTGTATGGCTGAAACTGTGGCCCTTGACCAACATCTCCCCATCCCCACCTCCCCGTTTCTTATGCAGTCTAGCTGTTACAAGCTGAAACCAAATTCCAATAGTTCTTCATTGACAAAGCTCACACCAAGTGATTAAAAACCATATTTAACATAAAAAATTCTCCCCAGAAAAGGAGAAAAAAAGAAAACAAACAAGAAATGGGAGCAAGGATACTTGTGAAATAATGCTTGACAGAAGATTGAGTTCAGGGAAGGAATTGAGATGACTCTTCAATCAATTATTTCATGAGGAGATGTGCAACACTATCAACTATCAAATACCAAGATACCCTTTTTGACTTCTGTGGACGTAGGAAACTAATTGTAGGGTTACCACCTTATTTTATCACCATTTCATCTTGAAATTGATTTTCAAGTTCCTAACTTCAATCTTCAAATCTTTTTTTATTATGTTATGTTAATCACCATACATTACATCATTAATTTTTGATGTAGTGTTGCATGATTCACTGTTTGTGTATAACACCCAGTGCTCCATGCAGTATGTGCCCTCTTTAATACCCATCACCAGGCTAACCCATCCCCCCACCCCCTCCCCTCTAGAACCCTCAGTTTGTTTCTCAGAGTCCATAGTCTCTCATGGTTCATCTCCCCCTCCGATTCCCCCCCTTCATTTTTCCCTTCCTGCTATCTTCTTCTTCTTCTTCTTCTTCTTCTTCTTCTTCTTCTTCTTCTTCTTCTTCTTCTTTTTTTAATATATAATGTATTTGTTTCAGAGGTACAGGTCTGTGATTCAACAGTCTTACACAATTCACAGCGCTCACCATAGTACATACCCTCCCCAATGTCTTCAAATCTTAATAGGCACAGCATTCCAGAGAAAAATTGTGTAGAATACCAAAGGCCCTTGACATACTTTATGGTTCTGGTCTTTCTAAAATGGCCCTCCCTGCCAACAGAAAATATACTGAAGAGAGACCATGCACTGAGTACTAACACAGTCTTAGAAAGGAAGGAAGTTTTCTAGATCAGTGAAACCTCTATCAAAGAAATGGTAGAATATGTTTGAAGAAATCACATTGTTGTTGCCACCATGGAGAGCCAGCATGGGCTTTCCTTCCAAAATGTGGTTTGATAAATTCACATACACATCAGGAAGGCATGAAAAAGTTTATTACTCACATAATGAAACTGCACTGGGAGATAGTGCAAGATCCAAAGCAGTCCTAAGTTGGCTTGAGAGTGGGCAGAGAAGGGGAACTGGCGTGGAGTTTTAGCATTGTGGACGGAAGACCAGAGTGAGGGTTTCCTTGTATAGGCTAGGGTTTGGGAGGCTTAAGTCTGCTGGTACCAAAAGGGAACATCAGACTTTCTTATCAGCCTCCCTAGGTATGTGGGCAGGAGGGGACTGGGGAACATTGGGGTTTGAAAGCTTCAAAACTTTAAAAATGGAGTCATATTCTTTATTATACACACAAAAATAGACAAAAACAGCAACACAATCTTTTCCAACTGCCTATGGGTCATCATTCACTGGGTAATTCACAAATATCTCAAGCCAACTTGTTTGGTTCCTTTCCTTCAAACCAGCTTCTCCTCCTCTATTCACGATGTTATTTAATGATCCACCCAATTACCCAAAACCAGTAACCTGAGAGAAGTCTCACCCTTAATAACTGTGGGGCTGGGGGATGAAATTATAAATGGAGGCTCCCAGCCTGAGGCTCACTCTCCTCTCTTCCCAGAGAACATTTAAGTGAGCTAAGGATGATACCATCCTAGGTCATCTTTGGCTCTACTTTTTCTATTTCTCAACATATTAAATTGAATACTAGGCCCTGTAAATTGCACCTCAAAATATATTTCTCAAGTTCGTTGTAGCCTCTCCATATGCCCCTATGCAGTTAGTTCAGGATCCAGACTTCTCTCATTACATATATTTCCATGTCCTTCTAATTGGTCTCCAATAACCATCCTCCAGACTGCCAACTAGTGACCTTCCCAAAATGTAAGGCTGACTATGTTTCTATGCTTAGCACCCGCAGTGAGTCACTGTAATCTCTACAATCAAGTCCAAACTCGGGACAATGTTGTTTCATGGTGTGGCTTTCCCCAATTCACACCTTTCTTCTGTTATCTACCCCCTAACCTCAACATACTGAACAACCTAGTTACGCTGATAAACTCTATTGATTCCTGCGCCTTTTTGCTGTATCTCTCATGCGGATGCCACTGCCTAGAACTGTTCCCATACTTCTCTATGCCTGCTTCCATCAGCCAAAGTACTACTGTCACTTCTAAACATGGTAAGGGTTCCCTTCCCTGAGAAGCTTTCCTTGTTTCCCAGAATTAGTAACTCCTTCTCCACTGCTACTTCAGGAAGTCATATATGATGGCGTTTGAAGTCAGAATTGGACTTGAATTGGGTTTGGGTAAGAAAATTAAATTTGCTAAGTCTCTTTTCTTAAATAAGAAAAAAATACCTACCTCTTAGGATTTCTATGATTACTAAATGAGATGATATATGTGAAGCTCCTAGCACAGTGCATGGCACATGGTGGGTCCCTAAGAAATAGTAACTTTTATCTTAATTGATTAGTTTTATATATATGTATACACACACACACACACACACACTTACCTCTATTGTTGTGTTCCATCTTGATCTTTTATTTTTTGCAGTGTATAATAACTGGACAGTGAGTTCTCTTGTGTAAGTGTTCACTAAGTATTTGTGGCATGCGTTGCTCTCCTGTAACTGAAAATGTGATCAGCATGTGGTGCCACAGCCCCTTTCTTGCATTATTTTTACATTGTTCTTTGTTCAGTGTCTGTAGCTGCTGCCTTCAGGGCCTTTTTCTATTTATGGTCTTGTCTCTTCAGTACTGATGTATTTGGATAAAGATGAAAGCATAAATGTGAATTTTTATTTTATATACTGTGAAACACTCTCTGCAGAATTTCTCATGTATGGGACTTTTTGAAGAAGGTGATGATTTTTGGACCGAGGCTGAAAGCCACTTCAGCTTCTCAAAGGATTGACTTAGTCTTCATTTTTTTGAGAACCATTTTTTATACCAATTATTGTAGAGTAAATAAGACTGTGGTTACCAAGAGCCTGAATATGATATTTAAGTCCTGACAGAGAGCCATAATCAATCAAGTGCCCAAAAAATCGGTCCTTACTATGTGCAAAAATAAGTACTGACTATTCCCTGCTAGGGAGTAGGTCCCAGAACTATTCATGAAATGTGAATAACATGAAACAATCAGAAAACAATTAAGTAGTAGTTTGTGAGTTTCTATCTTTACCCGTTTCAAAGATGGAAGAAATCAAGATGAACTTGAGTAGTTGCAAAAGCTGCATGGAAGACCTCGAACTTGCCCAATATTTGAATTGGCTCCAGATTGAGTCATGATGTTTATATGACAGAAGAGGAAAGGGGGATATTTGCAGATTGTTGACAGTGTGACTCAATGAATGGAGAGAAAGCTCAGTGTGGCATGTACAGGGGAAGAAGCACGAGGGTTCAACTGAGATAGGGGTGCATTGATGTGTGTGAGCATGGTGGCCTGGGTCTGGGAGCTAAGTTGAGTTGATAGATAGGATGGAAAAAAGGAATAGACAGCCTTGAAAATCAGACAGAGGAATGTGAGTCTATGGATTAAGTAACAAAGTTACTAAACTCTTAAGTAAAGCAAGATGAAGAGTGTGCCTTCAAAAGATCCACCTCACTGTCTAATGGATTAGTGATAGGGGAAGCTTAATACTGTTGGAAGAATAGGTTAAATCTGAAAGACACTTCAAAGGACTATATAGGAGAGGGAAAGAGAAAAGAGGAATTTGAGTTTTCTAGCCTGTGAAAAAGATGTTTCTATTGACAAAGTGAATAATTAAGATGGAGAGTTAAGATGGTTTCTTTGTTTTTTGTTTGTTTGGTTTGTTGGTTGGTTGGTAATTTTGGTTTTGTTGTTGTTTTGGAAAGGGGAATATACAAATTCAGTTTTAGTCAAATAAACATTGGAATGATGATAGAATGAGTAGAAAGCTCCAGAAAAGAGTAGTAAGAAATACAATTAAGGATAGAAGTAATGTTATATCTGGAGATTCATATTTGGGAAGTTTGAGTGGATGGGTGAGAAGCTATAGCTAACTCCATAAAAGTAAAAGAGATATAAGAGGGCTGCTGTTCATTTTGAAATGGAACAATTGAAATCTCAAGTTCTGTAAACTGACCCCATGTTTGGTTCCTGTCCTCAAGCTACCATTAGTAGATAGTCCTATGCAAAGGAACATATTCTAAAAGTGACAACAAGTGTTTAAAGCAGACATGTGAGTGTCCAGATTTGGGTGGGAATGTATTTCCTAATTTTTATCTCTTTAAAATATTATGGGGGCACCCAGTGGCTCAGTCGGTTAAGCATCTCAGCTCTTGGTTTCAGCTCAGGCCCTGATCTCAGGATTGTGAGATCGTGCCCTGTGTCAGGCCCCAGCTCAGTGCAGAGTCTGCTTGAAATTCTTTCCCCCTTCCTCTCCCTGCCCTTCTGCTCTTCCCCCCACATGTGCACATGCACGCTCTCTCTCTCTAAAATAAATAAATACATTTTTTAAACAGATAAAAATATTATGGAAGGGAAGAGGTGGGCCCTTACAACCCATAGAAATGCAATTAGTGAGGAAAAATTCAAGAAGATCCCACCACACAATGGAGTCAAAATCAAGTTTAATACTATCTTGATTCTAGAAAAGGACTTGAATTAGCAATATCCACACAAAAGTCTAATCAATCTCCAAAGAAATATCTTAAATATATCCTGCTGCTTTAGCCTAAAACATTCTAAAAATAAAGACTCATTTCCAAATGCTTTTTGGTATTGCAAAAGCTGAAGGCCAAAATCAGAAAATTCTGCAGAAGTGCCTTTGACCCTGTTAATGAAATGCAAAACAGATGCGTTTGTGTGTCACTACCACAAGTCTTCAGCAGATATGGCATTTGTTCTTTTAATAAAATGGGCTTAAAGCATGCCTCTTGGATTCATTTTAATGTCTATGGACTTTAGTGTTGGGACAGAAAAAAAATCTCCATGGCATAAAAGCAATTTATCATTTTAAACTCTTCACTAATATAATTGAGAAGAGCTTAGTTTTGAAAAGGTTGTTCGTTATCCATGTTGTACCAACTTTTTACAATCAAAATAAAGGCCAACCATTTATTTTACTAAGAGTAAGACCTATATCTTCAGATCCCATGGTCCTTCTACAATACCCAACTGTCTCTGAATATCTGCTTCATTCCTTTCTCCTGAATTCTTCCTTCAAGGCTGAGCAAGAACCCCAACTAGTCTATGAAGCTTTTCCTAAACACCTATATATAGTACTTACGTGCCATTATCTCTCCCTTGTTTAAACTCATGCAACTTACCATTTAATTTTATTGTATTATCATTTAATATGTCATGTATGTGTGTATACATTACATATGCACATATATACATCTATATGTTTGGATATATACACATACACACATTCATATATATACATGTACTATGTGTATATATATAAAGTATGTAGTAGTATATATAGTATGTATCAATAGTATATATATATAGTATGTATGAATATAGTATGTAGTATATATAGTATATAGTGTATATATTTGACTTTGTTATGTATAAGATATATACACATATATATGACACATATATAGTGTCTTGTATATATAAACTTACAGAAAGAGAAATTACCATTTATTAAGTGCCAGGCACTAATACCTTCATAATGTTACTCGGTCCTCTCCATAACCCAGTAAATTGGTTATTAATATTGTTTCCACTTATATTAGAGTTCACTGAAATTTGAAGAAGCTAAGCAAGTTTCATGCAATTTCACAACTAGTACTGAGCATTGTCATTGGTATTAGAAATTCAGGCATAGGTACAGATCTGTGATTCAACAATATATGTTAAAGAAGAAGAAGAAGAAGATAGCAGGAAGGGAAAAATGAAGGGGGGGAAATCGGAGGGGGAGATGAACCATGAGAGACTATGGACTCTGAGAAACAAACTGAGGGTTCTAGAGGGGAGGGGGGTGGGAGGATGGGTTAGCCTGGTGGTGGGTATTGAGGAGGGCACATTCTGCATGGAGCACTGGGTGTTATGCACAAACAATGAATCATGGAACACTACATCTAAAACTAATGATGTAATGTATGGTGATTGACATAACATAATAAAAAAAATTTAAAAAATAAAAACGAAATTCAGGCATAGGAGGTCTCGGTCAGGCAGGAAGTATAAAATCATCTGTTAATTCACCCTGGGGACATTTGCCTGCACTTCCCAGACTAGAACAAAAAGTATGGAAAATAGAGAATGTTTCATAAAAGATAGCAAAAAGGAACAATCTGGGAATTGTGTGTGCTATAGAAAATCAAGGGGCCACAGTTTTGTGGCAAAGGGGTGGCAGCTTATAGTGGCCCGCTCTCAGCAGAAGTGCCCTCGTTGTCAACCCCAGCGGCCAGGCACCCCAGGGCCTTCCTACCCACCCACTAGCCTCTGTCCTTAACATGTCAAAAGCCACCTGGTGTGTGGAAGTCAACAATTACCAAAGTTTGGGTTTCATGGACTAATTAAACATAGTATTGTCATTTTTTTCAAATAAAGGTGATAGAAGAAAAAACTTACCATATATTAGCATCATTATTTCATAAAATAATAGATTATTTTAATATCAGAAAGATGGAAAGGAGTTTATCTCAGGAAAAGGGATTATATTTTAAACTGAGAGAATTTAAAATATTTAAAAATTATTTCTTTTTTTTCTATTTCTATTAAATTTTCATATAGCCTTGGACTGGGAAAAAAAAAAAAAACTGCCACCAGATTTTAGGCAGTGTTAGGGAAGCATTGCTTTAAGCAATGTGGATTCAGATAGCAGTAGGACCAGAAAAATGTTCCCCCACATTATCGGTTAATTTTATGTGTTACCTCTTACTGAGGAGTGCTTGGAAATGTCTTAACTCACAATAGAATCTCTCCTTTGGTAGCCATTTCAGGCAGTCCACCAAGGGATCACATTTTTGTTTTATTAATTCAATCAACAAATGCATGTTCCAGTCATTATACTTTGGGCCAAGGGCCCCTTTAGTGTACATGTGCATTTCTGCCCATCGAGAAGACAAATCCTGCCCAAAAAGCCCCTGGGAGCCACTTAAGGCCATTACCTAGCTTGGTTTATGCTTCCAAAAATACACTCAGAATTTACAAGCATGACTGAAAAATCCTCACTAGAGGACCTCCACTTTTTATTTTTTATTTTTTATTTTTCAGATGTAAAATGATAAACTAGAACTGGACTATTTCCAAGATCTGTTGCAATTCTAAAATAAGGCAGTTCTATAAACACACAAGCATCAGAACTTGATATTTATGATCATGGTTGGATGCATCTCAGTAAGCACAGCAGTAGAGTGCCAAGTTTAAAAAGAATACCTTCATTAATTAATTTTCCAACCCCAGAATATGTGACAAGGATCCCAGGCAAGACAAATTCCCAGGCAGAAAATTTAAAACCATAAGAAACTGCAAAGATTGAAGACCATATAAATCGTGCAGTGGTGTTGTGGGTGGGGCGTGCTCCAGAAATTCCCCCCCCCCCGCCCTGTTTCATTTTTCCCTCCACTTAGGGAAGTCCCATTTTTCTGTTTGCCTGCCTTTGCTCATGGAGGTGGCCTCTTGCCTCTAGCTGTGTTTGCTCTTGGTGGCAAAGCTTTAAAACTCCTCCAGTAAAAGGGCACACATAACAAACACCATGTATTCCTAAAGAAGCATAAATAACCTTCATAAACAGAATTAAAAAAACCCATTCCTCATTTGGAAGACAGGACATTGTCTTTTTGACAAGCTTTACTTTTGATCCCCGAGGACACCATTAGAGCACTTTTCCCTTCTTCCAATAAAACCACTGAGACTGGAGAGGCAAACATTATTGTCTCACAGTTGGGGTGCGTTAGAGAAATGGAAGGTGTCCCTTGCCCCCTGACATGCGCTTTCGCCTTTCCTATAGCTTACAATGAAGCACAGAAATAAAAGCAGCTTCAAGATGAATTCTGTTTTTCCTCTTTGGCCCTTTATTATGGTTGTATCGTGGAAAAATAAAAACATTTCTTCCACTTTAATATAGGCCAAAGTATGATGAACTGGAAATAGAGGGAGAACATACATGAAAGAGCTTAGGTGTCAGGTGGACCGTTTGTGTCTCACACATGTTCTATTTGCCACTTAACTATCATTAGGGTAATAATAATGGTCCACTTCTGCTTTCCTGCTCAGGAGCAATGGGAGGAAAGATGCTCAGCGATGTTTTTGAATAGGAAGAGAGTAAAAAGTGGAGAATCTTTTAAAATATATTGGAATTTTGAGGCTCCTGGGTGGCTCAGTCGTTAAGCATCTGCCTTCAGCTCAGGTCATGATCCCAGGGTCCTGGGATCGAGCCCTGCATCTGGCTTTCTTCCCAGCGGGAAGCCTGCTTCTCCCTCTCCCACTCCCCCTGCTTGTGTTCCCTCTCTCGCTGTGTCTCTCTCTGTCAATAAATAAATAAAATCTTTAAAAATAAAATAAAATATATTGGATTTTTAAAAGAAAAAAATCTCTTGAATGTCAATGCAGGGCTAAATATGGAAAATAGCACTTGTCTGATATCTGTTCATTTGTTGATAGGAAAACCCACAGAAGTGCTTGTTTATATTAAATGTCAAAATCCAGGTTAGCAAGGATGCTTTTGTAACCCTTTAACCAAGTGACTTACCCTAATAGACAAGAACCTAGTCCAAAAAAATTTGTTTAAAAAAAAAGGTGCTGAACTTCAAAAAGATGTTCCTCTAGCACACAGAACATTCTATTAAGCCTGCTTCTTCCTCTCCCACTCCCCCTGCTTGTGTTCCCTCTCTCACTGTGTCTCTCTCTGTCAAATAAATAAATAAAATCTTAAAACAAAAATTATGACCTGCAAAAGATGACAACGTCAAGGTATCATGAGTTTCTGGGGAGTTCTCTGCCATTTTTTTAAGTGTACCAAGAGCTACTACCTGGAGTGTGAACACATAGACAAAAAAGAAATCCAAGCTCTTAAAGTAGTCACATTCAGCAGGAATGTTAGTACTAGAAGCCAGAATATGTCTTGAATTTCCTTTATGATGTCCAACTATCCCACCAGGGATTGAGACTTTAAAACATCATCACCAAAAGTAAAAAAAAAGTTAAGTCAATTGATATATAACCAAATCTGTGGGTATTATACTTAGGATCTAGTGATTTGAGTGCATAGGATAAGGATAAAGCATATCTTACAACTTAGATATTAACTTTATAGCGACTAGTTTAGAAGATAGTATCTCCTTGCATAATAAAACTGCTAGTGATTGTGATTTAAGAAGTAAAGTGGCTGCCATTCTGACAGGTAATGAATCTTGCAGTGCAGTTTTAAAGAACAATATAATGACATCGACATTGCCAAAGCAGCGATGCATTGGGAAACCTTGTCATTTTCCATACATAGGAATAATCTGAGCCTTTCTTATTTATAATTACTTGCGTTTGCTCAGATGTATCCAAAGCCCACCAGTACTTACTGCCTTCCACTGCTTTCTGAACAAAACCATTCTGAAGCAATTAATGAGCTTTTCCTTCTCTTTTATCCACTTTCAGAATAAACTAAGATCACTGCTCAGTTTCTTCTTGCTTTATATGTCTTCAGGCCCCACCACACCTGAGTACATTTAAATCATTCCTCCTGAAATATATCTCTTGTGTCTATACACAAGTAAAGTGAGATTCATGAACTTATAGACAAATGCATATCATCCGAAATTTCGAACTATGGCTACTTTTAGAAATATGAGAAAATTGGGGTGCCTGGGTGGCTCAGTCATTAAGCGTCTGCCTTCGGCTCGGGTCATGATCCCAGGGTCCTGGGATCGAGCCCCGCATCGGGCTCCCTGCTCCGTGGGAAGCCTGCTTCTCCCTCTCCCACTCCCGCTGCTTGTGTTCCCTCTCTCACTGTCAAATAAATAAAATCTTTAAAAAAAAAAAAAAGAAAAGAAATATGAGAAAATTGTCTGGAAGCATTTAGTATGGTTTAGTCATGCTGAACTTGCACAATCTGCACAGTTTTTGGTCCTCTCAATTTAACACCAGAGTAACTACCAACTCAATAACTCATAATGAATGCATCACCTATGATACTTCCTGTGGAAACTTCTGGAATATTAAAATTACCTGAATGGATTTTTTAAATTGTAATGTCAGGACTCACTCCAGATCAATTAAATCAGAATCTTTGGTGGGGATGGGAGGTAAGATTCAAGGCATTAGTACTTTTAGAAAACCTCCCAGATGATACACACGTGCTATTGAGAGCCACTCCTCTAGGATAGGTAAGGATGTTTGGTACAGCAGTGGTTCTTACTGTCAAGAAGAGAAATAACAAGGCATATTGCTGTTGTTGTTATTATTTGGCTAGAAAAATCATAGTGTATTGGAAGAATGCTTCCTCAATATGAAGGCAAAAATCATTGTGTCATGAATTCTCCCGATGTTATCTATGAAGAACTCTATCCTCTGTTTAGAAGCATCCCTTATTTAGAAGGCAAGCTTCTAAAGGTGGAGGTGCAAGAGGCAGCTTTATCTTGTCAGGTCATGAGCCTCCTCCTTCCAGCCTTACACAGGCCACCTTTCACTAGACCACATTTGCTAATGGACATCTGAAATCAATATTGTGGTAGATTGACTAATGCTCCCATCAAAGATGTCCATGTTGTAATCCCCCAAGCCTGTGGATAGTTACCTAACATGGCAAAGAGAGTTTGGAGATGTGATTAAGGATCTTGAAATGGGAAGAGTAGCTTGGATTATCTAGGCAGCCCCAATACAATCACAAAGTCCCTTATAAGTGGCAGAAGAAGGCCAGAATCAGAGAGATTTGAAGATGCTACACAGCTGGCTTTGGAGATAGAAGAAGGGGCCACAAGCCAAGGAATACAGGCAGCCTCCAAAATCTGGAAGGGGCAAGGAAACAGATTCTTTCCTTGAACTCCTGTAAGAAATATAACACTGCCAACACTTGATTTTAAAACTTCTCTAGACCTATAAGGTAACAAACTTATGTTGTTTTTACTTTTTCTTTTTTTTTGAAGTAGATTACAGGCCCAATGTGGGGCTTGAACTCATGATCCTGAGATCAAGAGTTGCATGCTCTACTGACTGAGCCAGCACCCCAACAAACTGGTGTTGTTTTTAAGTCACTAAGTTTGTGATAATTTATTATAACAGTAATAGGAACCTAATACAGACATGTTGAATTACTTCTAACATTGCCTACTTCTAACATTGCCTACCCTTCTACTTTTCTCTAGGTGTCTAGCACTCATTCATTTATTCAGAAAACTGAATTAGGCATTGAGCATACACATATAAAGACATGGTCCTTGCTCTCAAGAAGTTCACAGTTAAGTGTGGGTATAGAAACCGCCACAAAACAATTCAGCAAACGACATGAAAGAGGCTTTCAGAGTGCTATGGAGTGTCTCATCCAGGCTAGTGAAGTTGTATAAGTTTGCTTGGGGAGATGATATCTGATATGTTTCCTGAAGCATGAGCAGTGGAAACATGAGGGGGAGGTAAATGAGGTGGGAAAGCTGGAATGTTATAGGTAAAAAGTATAAGTAGAAGATATAAGTAAAGAATTAATTATGTATAGGCAAAGAGTATAAGTAATTAGTATATAAGGCTGTGTAGTATAGGGAAAGGGTATAACTGCATAGTATGTGTGGCTGGAGCCCAGGTACAAAGTAGACAGTGTTGAGATCTGAGACATTCTAGCTACACATCCATTTAACATGCTATATCACCTCACAGGTGGACAGCACATGCATTTTACTTAAGGAGTGAGTCATCTCCAAATAAAAAGGTAGTCCAGGCACACCATGATTTAGTCCTCACCTTGATTCTCATGCAGATTAAGCTTCTGATAGGCTTCCTGATTTCCTAGGTTTTCAGATGTTCAGACAGAGCTGCCTCTAAATTAGACCCAAGTCGAGAAAACTGAAAACCCTGATACACTCTATATGTACTCAGTCTGGTCTCATCTGTTGTGTGAATGATATAAAGAGTGAATTCATTTTGATGGGGTGCCTGGGTGGCTCAGTCAGTTAAGCATCAGACTCTTGATTTCATCTCTGGTCCTGGCCTCAGCGTCCTGGGATGGAGCCCTTTGGGCATCAGGCTCAGTGGGGGAGTCTGCTTCAGGATTCTCTCCCCTTCTGCCCTCTCCCCACTCACTCATGCATGCACTCTCTCTCTCTCTAAAAATAAAATAAATAAATCTTAAAAAATAGAGTGAATGCATTTTGAATCATATGGGCAGAGTAGAAATATTGCCCCATTCCCACTCCATTCTTATCAGAGAAATAGTAATGGGAGTAATATTGGGGTCAAAATTCTCCAACAATAACCAATCTTGCTCCCACCTCTTCTAAGCAGATAAAACTTTCTCAGGAATATGTCTCCCAGATTGCCTCCCATTTTCTCTTTCCTCCAGCTTACCTGTCTTCTTACCTGTCTTCTGCCACTAGACCTATGTTAGAATCTGCCATCAAACCTGCTGCTGGAATAGGAGTTAAAAGTGATCCGTACTAGATTATACCAGAGTCTCAGTCTGAACCCTAAGGATGGTTATTTATATAACCAACAATTATCAGCATCTCCCACCTTATTTTCCTTCATTACTATTACTTAAACTTTTTGTACATGTCTCCCCTGAGGGATATTTGAAAGGAAAACGTCGTTCTTACACTTCATCCACCCGCATTCAGTGAGTAAGATACGTTTAGTAAGTCCTCATTAAACATTTGTTCGTGTAACAAATCCAGAGTCCTCTGAGGTTGAGATTTAGATGGATCTTGGTGTTGGGACCTTAGGCATAAGAAGAAATTTCATGTTCCCTCCAGCAAATCAAGATTTGAGTCAACTGTGGGGTTTGTGCTTTACCTTTTTTTTTTTCAAGATTTTATTTATTTGAGAGAGAGAAAGAGAACGAGTGGGGGGAGGGACAGAGGGAGAAGCAGGGAGCCGGAAGTGGGACTTGATCCCAGGACTCCAGGATCATGACCTGAGCCGAAGGCAGATGCTTAACCAACTGAGCCACCCAGATGCCCTGTGCTTTGTCCTTTAAAAAGTTGTCTATGTAGTATTTGGACTTCTTAGATATAAACTCACTTGGTAACTGATTCCTTTATAGCAAAGATTCTCATCAGTTTCATTCTGGAAAAAATACTGAAACATAGATTTGCCTGTCGTGCATGAATCCGATTTCCTTAATGCTGAGATGCTATGAGCCAGCAAAAAAATATCTTCCCATCACATGGCTGCTATCCTGACATAGCCAAAAATTTCTGAGAGGGAGTATATGGAAGAGTCAAGTCACTTTCAATGGGGCTTATGATTTTCTTATTTCCTACCTCTTGCTTAGGATGGCACTTAAGAGCCTAAGGGAATTAGAAAGTAGATGTAAGCAGGGACTGCTATTACTGATTCCAATTTATTAACTCAGGATTTTAGGTCCCCACATACTTTAGAAATCATTTTGTCCCACTCATTCATTTTATAGATGATGAAACCAAGACCCAAACAGGTTAACTGACTTGTCAAAGCGCCCACAACTTGGAGCTGTAGAGCCAAGGCTTGATGTGGGTCTCCTGACCCATCTCCAGAAATTTTCAGTTCATCAAAACTATATATTTAAGGGATAGTTTATGTTCCTGCTATGAAACTGGTAAGTTGACTATGGGCTGGTTCTTTTTGATCATAACCCAGATGTTCCAATTACCTACTTACTACTGTGTTATAAGACACTACTCCAAAACTTAGTAGCTTCATTCTTTATCACCCATTGTCTTATAGGTTCATATGCTCAGCTTGGGGTCCCCCTTAAAGTGGCAGCCATAGAGTACCTGAGGCTGGAGTCCAATTTGGAGGCTTCTTCACTCACCTCTGGTACCTAAGCCATACCTAGTCTGGTTAGACATCTGCTTCTCTTCATATGGCTACCTCGAGCTTCCTCACAATACGGAGTCTTAGGGTTGCACTTTTTACATGGAAGTCGTCTTCCAATGGAATGAATGTTCCACAAGATCAAGGCAAAAGCTGCAAGGTTTTTTCTAATCTCAGAAGTCCAGGAGTACTACTTTTCATGCATTTTCTCTTGTATTCTATTGGGCAAGCAATAGATTCAACCCAGATTCAATTTTTCTTTTCTTTTTTTTTTTTTTTTTTTAAAGATTTTATTTATTTATTTGACAGAGAGAGACACAGCGAGAGAGGGAACACAAGCAGGGGGAGTGGGAGAGGGAGAAGCAGGCTTCCCGCCGAGCGGGGAGCCCGATGCGGGGCTCAATCCCAGGACCCTGGGATCATGACCTGAGCCGAAGGCAGACGTTTAACAACTGAGCCACCCAGGCGTCCCCCCAGATTCAATTTTTCAATGGGAAGAGTAGCAAAGACTCTGTGGCCATGTTTCAACTACTTATTTTTACATATATTTTATATACATAATTTTACATAATGAATGCCTTATTTTACCTAGAATTTTAAATCCCTGGAATGGTAGAATGCAGTCTCTATTCAGAGAAAATTAGAAGAAATATAGATTTTCTATATATGGGGAATATTTACTACCCCCAAATTATCCAACGACCACTCTCTGAATAATTGTCCCGAACACTGCTAACTTGTTTACCTTGATTTCTGCTTAGACAAAGTTTATCTAATATCTCATAATTATAATTACAGGCCCATTAGCTAACTAGACATTTGATATAAAATATATGCTATTTCCTCTGATAAATTAAAAACTGAGGCTTCTCCAATCAATGGTCTGCATTGAGAGCTAACACATTACAGGTATAGTATTTCTTCCATTAAAATGTTATATTCTTAACAACTTATGGTAAATCTGGAACAAACACAAAAAGCTAAGTTGACACATTTTGTTTTCTGTGAAATATAAATTATATATACAAAATGCCTAAAAGAAAAGACAAAAATATAAATGGTTTTCTCTGGTTGATAGGAATATGTACCTTTTATTTTTTTTACTCATCTTCTTAATCTACCAAGACTATAAATGATTTCTGTAATAAAATAATAAAAAAGTTTAAAAAGAAGGGTTATAGACAAATTTTCGGAAAAAAGAAATTTTTGGCAGATTCCCTCTCTGCTGCAGTCCATACCATAGATCCAGCCATCTATGAGGATCCTTCACCAATTGTCTTAGAACCCAACATGTCCAAACCTGAACTCATTAAATCCCCCTGAAACCTCTTCCTCCTCTCCATTTCTTTTTCCCTTTTCCTCTCCAGTATCCCAAGGCCAGTGAACTATACCACTCACTATCCACCTATTTTCCTAGGGAAGACACTGAGTTCTCTGAATCCTCCCCACCCTCCTGTCTTTCACTCCTAGCCCCTCCATAGTGGATTTTTATCTGCAAAATAACTTTCAAATCTATCCATTTGTGTCCATTTCTAATGTCTCCATTATATTTCTGTAGTTGTCTCCCCATATCCTTCAAACTTGCCCCATTTCAGCTCTAAGCAGTAATCAAACTGGTTTTTGTAAGATGGAAACCAGGACACATCCCACCCCTGCTTGAAATAATTAATGGCTCCTCATGGACTTTAGGATAAATTCCAAATTCCTAAGGTGGTTTGCAAGGTTCTGTACAATCTGGAGTCTTCCTCATCTTTCAGCTCATCTCTGGCATCTCTTTCATCCTTTCTAGATCCAGTCATGATAAAGAATTTTTAGGAAATTCGCTCTTATTTCTAGGTCTCTGCATGTGAAATCTTTTCTTCTTTTTCCTTTTCTAAAGGATACTGTTATTCATCCTTCAAACCCCATTTTATTATTAGCCATAATAAGAGTAATAATGATGGTTATCATTTATTGCACTTTTATGTGCCTGGCACTGTACACATAATTATTTGGGGGGGGGGGGTGTTTGCGCAGCAGATCCATAAGGGAGGATCTGAGGATACTGAGGTTAAATGATGTAAAATAAGTTATTTATTACAAATTTCTTGCCTCTTAGCCATCATCTTTCTGGGCCACTAGGACCTGGGTTGGGGCTCTGATCTTATACCCCACTTGATCTGTGTCCCCCAGTTGTGGCACTCCTTAAGCTACTGTCTCCTTTTTCCTATTTGCTGTTTTTCTGTTTCCGTTGCTAAAATTTCCTTACATTCAAGGAGAAATCTTATTCCTTATTGTATTCCCTATACTAATACCTATCATTATGGGTGGCACAGAAGACATTCAGAAAATACATATTTATTGATTTGATAAAATAATAAATGTTCTTTTCCCTGAAGTTTGTTCAGATTCTCAAAAAGTAGACACTATCAGATGTTATTATTTAACAACCCTCATCGGTTCCCCACCTACCCCAAAATGTCAAGGCTTTGTGAAATGGGGGGGGGGGAAGCTTCTTTTCACAAAAATGTTGGGAATGCCCTGTTTTCTACTTCACTCCTTAATCCGGAAAGATTAAAAATTGAATTTAATCCAGTAAGATCCCAACTGCAAAAAAAGAAAAACACATTAAAACCAAAGCTGCTAATTTGAAATTTGTTTAAATTACAAAATAGCCAAATTCTGTATAAGCTATGCTGATAAAACAAAAGCTCCTTGTTCTCTCCTCTGTGTCACTAACTCTTGCATTATTTAGTGAAAAAGAATCTTCTCACCAACTGAGCCAAGTAACTTGCACTCATTGAGCAAAACCAAAAAAGGTGGGAGTGATATTTCATCCAGAATTTCAGCATATATTATAGGAAAAAGAGACCTGCACAATATGATCATGTAACAGAAGACCAAAGTTCTGGTTAGAGTATTACAAACTCTTCCTGATTAATTATGCAAACACAAGCCATTTAACCTGTTGGTATTTTTTTTAATATAGAATGTGATATGTTATCCTATTTGCCTCTGATGGTGTTAAGATTATAAAAATAACTAAGTTAGAAGTGTTTTTAAAATTGTATAACAATGATAAGGAGTTGTAAATTTTATTTAGTACCAATACCTTTATTCAAGCATTAGTTTATTTAGGTAGAATCATAAAGAATGTACCACATTTCATATTACCAAGGGTTTATTCATCATTTAGTGATTCAAACAAATTTAAAGTACTCACAAAATAAATTCTTCATGGTGAATTTTACATTCAGCATGTGAACTTTTCTGAAATATCATTTTTTATTAACAAAAACAAAACAAAGCAAAAAGAATCATTTCCATCTTGCCAAAATGCAGATATCACTTAGATCAATTTTTATATTGTTTAAGTACAATTTTCAAAATAGTAAGTCATGATTCTCCCACAATATAGAATGAGTGTGTGTCAAAGATTTTATTTAATCCATTAATTCATGAAGAAGTCAGTAAGATATCAGAACCAGTTTAAAGAAAATTTGAAGCATGGACATATATGTATATAGTCAATTACAAATGCTGAAACACATTTGCTAGTAAATACGAAGTAATTTAATATCCTATAAAGTAATAAAATGTAAATCTTGTAGTCATCTTTTCTCCAGAGTATAAATCACCCTGGATGAGAATAATTCACATTAGTCTCAGTTTCCTCCAATATCGGATTTTACCTCTGCAGAGTCATAAATCACTCCAGTGGCTGGAAAGAAGATCAGAGGTGTGCACCCCCGCTGCCCCCCACCCCCGTGTGCATGGGGAAATCAGATAACTCTCCAGAGATCACTAGATAACACCTGACGGTCCCCTGAAAGGATACCCAGCAATCTCTTTCGCCCATTTCCAAGTCTGACAAATTTTCCTGAAAAAACCTATGGAAATAAAATATAGAAAGGTGTGGCTGGTAGGAGCCCTTTTCTCCTTAACATATTTTTGTTCTTAAATACTCACAAGCTTAAATCTAAGTGATTACCAAGTTAGAATCTTCAGGATATTTCTAGAACTAGAACTAGAAAACTAGTGGAATGTCTAGAACTAGAACTAGAAAATGGTTGCGAACTAATTATCATATAAGTCCCTACAACAATACCATCTTTAAGATATCTGTAACCAGACCTTGCAGAGAAATTTCTCCTAAAATCAAGCATTTTAACACAGGACATCATCTAAAATAAAGATTTTGCTATTGCTGTTGTTTGTTTTGCTTTCTATTTTTTATATGTCCTGTGTTGTAATGTAATTTGGGTTTGGTTTTACACCTGCCTTTCCTTAGATCTCCCCTGCCATGTAATCTTTGGTTACATTTAAACATCAATAATTTCAATTCCATCTGTGTTACCTCAAACAGCACAATTAATTGGTTTGGCTTTCTCTCCTGCTGGAAAGTAAGCTCCATGCAGCAGGTGCATTCTCTTATTCATCAATGCTCTACCCCCAGTGTGCCCGCCAAGAAATAAGGGCTCAATAAACATTTGTTAAATGACTGTGTTGGCTGATCTGCAATCTGGAATCATAAAAAACAAGAAAACAGGATTGACTTTAATTATTCTACTTTCATTCAATAAATATTATTCAGTATTTTTCACCTAGCATTTTCATCATCATGTATTACATACAACTCATAAATGAACA
Source organism: Leptonychotes weddellii (assembly GCF_054177405.1). Lineage (NCBI taxonomy): Eukaryota > Metazoa > Chordata > Mammalia > Carnivora > Phocidae > Leptonychotes > Leptonychotes weddellii. The sequence goes on from NC_138380.1 coordinate 24,277,648, forward strand.
CACATAAAGTTAAGCCTATTAAATAAAATAAATTCCATTCTACACCATTCCATTGAGCAGATCAGCTTTGATGCTCAGCAATTGAAATATCATAATTTTTTTCAATTATCCTCTATTTTTAATAGATTGACAGCAAATTACTTCCTTACTGTATAATTTTCTAACAAGGCCAAAATATAAATGCTTTATTGAAAAGCTATGAATTGTAATCTATCTTATTAATGTCCTAAATTTTTCCTTTTCCAGAATTTATCCAAAAAAGAAAGAAAATATCTATATAGAGAGAGTAAAGACTTTTTGGTTTTTATTACAGCTAAAGAATGCCCTGGAATTAGGGCACAGTTAGATCAATACTTTAAAATGTTACATGGAGTATATTACGAATTTTAAACTCATAATGTCAATGCTTAATTAGATAACCTAGAAAAATGGATAAATTTGTCAAAACAAATAACCCACCAAGACTGAATCATGAAGAAATAGAAAATCTGAACAGACCAATAACCAGTAAGGAAATGGAATCAGTCATCAAAAACCTCCCAGCAAAGAGAAGTCCAGGATAAATGGCTTCATATATGTTCACATTTATCTTGGCCATGCTTAATATGGGATTCTTTGTCAACATTTCTGCTTGTTCTAATATGATATAGATAAATTCTCTATTATAGATCCCTGGGCTGTAATACACATGGAGTATTATATTACATAGTTCTGGGCAGTGAGCTTAGGGAATGTGGAAAAGAAAAGGCTCTTCTGAAGTTATGTGAAACTTTCATCGATAGAACTTGGCTTTCTCCTTTCTGGGATGGGTGGAATGTCCAGGATACTCTTGGAGTTCAAATCTTCCCCCCAAATAACTAGAGAGTATTTCATGAGAGGGCTTTAGCTGTGATTGCTTCATCTACATCTCCCCACCAGCCACTCCTGCTCTCCCTCATCTGAAATGGGGAAACAGTGAGGAAACTACCACAGTGACTTTTCTGCAATTATCAGACTATCTAAGAGCATTTTCAGGATGCTGTCAACTCACCTACAGTACTTCTAGCACATGGTAGTGGATGTGGGGCTAGGAATCTCTTCTGAATCCTTGGATTCTGTCCTCCCTACCGCCTCTTGAGGTTTAAGGCATATAGCTAAGACTTCCTCTGTTTTGTCACTGCTGGTGAATTTTCTATTCATTTTCACTATTTTCAGGTGTTTTTCATTTCATTAGATATTGGTAGTATGTGTGTGTGTCTTTGTGTTTGTGTGTTTGTGTCTATGTTTGTGTGTGTGTATGTATTTGAAGAAAAGAGCACTAAACACCAAGATTTCCATATAATAAAAGAAAACCCATTGTCTATTTCCTATCCCACCTAAAGAAACCGTCAGAATGTTTATATATATAATCCTCTTTTCTTCAAATGATTATACATTTTGACAATGATTTGAAGAAAGTAGAAGGAAAGTAAATATACCTCTATATCATACAAGGAAGGAAATTTTTCCTTGACAAGAGCTTCGTTTTAGGCATAGAGAGGGAGAGAGGGCATTCCTTTTGAACGTGTTGCTTGAGGCAGGCACTTCACAAGTAGGAAAACTCACCAAATACTTGCTTATTGATTAAAATTCAAAATTTAAATTCCTGCGACTCTATAGAGCCTAAAACTCAGAATATCCTAATTATAATTTTCAAGTCACTGAAAAATATTTACGTTGCAAATAGCCTTGTATTCACATGGCCCAGAAGCTATTCTACCCAATTACTATTATTGGAATTTTTCCATAGCCCTGGGCATGCTTGCCACTTCCTATTCATCACAGGAACTAAATAATAAACCTGTTCCTTGTAGTTTATCAGAGAAGTGCTGGCTATGTTCAGGAGCGAGAGAGAAAGAGAAGATGGTGATGGTGGTTATTAATAATAATTAATTATTTATACAGTGCTGACAGAGGTCTCAATGATGGAGAAGCTACAGAGACAGAGACAGACTCTTCTCTGCCTTGAGGACTGAATTCTAAGAGAAAAGCAATTCAGATGTGAAAGAAGCCTTGTCAAGCTAAGGTTGCAGCTTATAATTTCAAAACTTCTTTGGCATAAGTTTTATTCTAAAGAGTTATTGAGAGTATATTCTCGTGGTGACACGTGGCCTTCCAATATTACACAAGATTAGATATAATACAGTATATCCTCTTTTTTCCCTTTACCTCAATTTTGTTACGGCAACAACTTAAAATCTGAATAACTCTACTAAATCATACTGCTGTTTTGACTAGGATGTTAAAGATGCAGTTTGATTATAATTTTTCTTTCTTCATGTTTATCTGTAATGAGGGTGGTCTTCATGAAACAGAGTTAATAAGACCAAGATAAATGCTAGACCCAAGTGGGCTGAAAATAGTATTCCAGCATGTTTTTCATTAGCAGTATCTACCCCAATGATGGGTGACAGGAAATTTAGAAGCTATGACCTCGGGTGCCCAGGTGGCTCAGTTGGTTAAGCGACTGCCTTCGGCTCAGGTCATGATCCTGGAGTCCCTGGATTGAGTCCCGCATCGGGCTCCCTGCTTGGCGGGGAGTCTGCTTCGCCCTCTGACCCTATCCCCTCTCATGTGTTCTTTCTCTCTCATTCTCTCTCTCTCAAATTAAAAAAAAAAAAAAAAAGAAGCTATGACCTCCCAGAGCCTTTGGGGACAATAGTACTTTCCAAAGATGATTCAGGGACCTGGGCACTTAGTTTCCTTAGGAAATACTCTTTAGGTCTAAATTATTGCCCAGTTTAGTTACTCCTGAATAAACAAACAATTCTTATAGCCAATTTAGGACTTGGGGATTTGCAGTAGGATGGAGGCAATAGAAAAGCAGGCAGCCATAAGTCACAAACCTGGTTCATTCTCCCAGAGTAGATTGGAAATGTGCAGAGGGGACTTTAAATAATACTGTCCAGTTAGAGAAACTCTCGTCTCTCACACTGAAACTAAGACCCTATTCTATGGTTAGTCTTTCAGGCTTCTTTGTCCAAATATATTTTTATTTTTTCCTAATTTTTATTATTGTGATAAAATATACATAACAAATTTTACCATCTTAACTGTTTTTGAGTGTATGTTTCCATCGTATCAAATACATGCATAATGTGCAAACATCATCACCATCTATTTCCAGAACTCCTTTTATCTTGTAAACTGTAACTCTGTACCCATTAAACACTAACTCCTCATTCCTCCCTCTCCTCCCTGGCAACCACTATTCTATTTTCTGTACCTATGACTTTGACTATCCTAAGTACCTCATATAAGTGGATCTTATAATATTTGTCCTTTCGTGACTGGCTTATTTCACCTAGCATAACTTCCTCCATGCTCATCCATGTTGTAGCAAATGTCAGAATTTCCTTTGTTTTTTAGACTGAATAATATTGCATTGTATGTATATACCACATTTTGCTTGTCCATTCATCCATCAATGGACACTTGAGGTGTTGCCATGTTTTAGTTATAGTGAATAATGTTGCTATGAACATAGGTGTACAAACATCTCTTCAAAACCTTTTCAGTTCTTTTGGGTATATATAACTCAGAAGTGAAATTGTTGAATAATATGGCAGTTCTATTTTTACATTTTTGAGGAACTGCTGGACAGTTTTCCACAGCAACTGTACCATTTTACATTCCCACCAACAGTGCACAAGTAACCTTTTCTCCATCCTTCCCCGTGCTTGTTATTTCTCATCTTTTATCTTTTATGGCTAGAGAGGTTTTTTTGTCTTCTTTAAGAAGGTATCCTGCTGGGGCGCCTGGGTGGCTCAGTCGTTAAGCGTCTGCCTTCGGCTCAGGTCATGATCCTAGAGTCCTGGGAGCAAGCCCGGCATTGGGCTCCCTGCTGGGCGGGAAGTCTGCTTCTCCCTCTCCCACTCCCCCTGCTTGTGTTCCCTCTCTCTCTGTGTCAAATGAATAAATAAAATCTTAAAAAAAAAAAAGAAGGTATCCTGCCTACATACTTTATAGTCAACTTCTTTTTCCCCGAAATATTTATTTATGTATTTATTTATGTATTTATTTATGTATTTATTTTAGTTTCAGGAGAATTTAGTGATTCATCACTCATATATAACACCTAGTGTTCATCACAAGTGCCCTCCTTAATCCCCATCACCCATTTAACTCATCCCTCCATCCTCCCCAAAACTTTCAAGTCTTGCTATTGATACTTAAGTTTTTAACACATTTTGTGTTTAGACTTTGAATGATCTGAAATAAGAATCCAAATTCTCCACATGGATAACCAAGTTTTCCAACTACATTTACTGAAATAGGTTTCCTTCCCCCACTGATTTACCATGCTACTCCTGTTGGGTATCAAATTTTCATGTGTGTGTGTATATATATATATATGGTTCTGTTAAAAACTGGTCAGTTTCTTGACCCCTTCACTGGTTTTATACCATCTTAATTACTATAGTGTTATAATAAATCTTTATATCGATCATGAGAAACACTTCTTCTTCCTCTTCCTCTTCCTCTAGGAGTTAGACACAGAATGATGATCTGTCGAATGATCACTTCCCTGAGGGCTGGGCACAGTGCTAATGAATCCAGGGTTGTGTGATCAGATCTGTAAAGACAAAGTCTTCTAGGATCACAATCTCTACATCCAGACACTTGTCTTTCTAATGGCTGTCAGCTGTCATATGAAGTGAAGAGAGGGTGACTTCTCTAAAACCTATTTTCATTATTAAAAGCATTATATGGCAACTGTCAGCAGTGATGTCTCTGGGCTAGGTATTAGCCCATTATCACAGCACAAAGTGATGTTTTGAGCGGTTATTGGTTACTGAGTGTGGGGCAAGGCCTGGCAAAAGACAGTCTAGATGTTCCCCCAGGCACAATTTCTTAGCGAATGCTAAAGTCTCTAAGAAAATTTGACTGTCAGTATGTGAAGAATCAATGTACGGGGAATAGTTTTTATGAACAAAAATATAAAGTTTTTCTCCCTTACAGTTTAGAAATGTATTTTAGAACCCTAAAAAGAAAAAGAAGAGTGAAAATGTTCATTTTCCCAGAGTATGATTTCTTTCAAGCGTTGCGCCTGCAGACCTGCAACAATTTACAACTGAACTAACATCTTTAATGTGTGAACTTGAGGCATCTGAAGACACAACACATGCCCCAGATAAACGCCCTCAGAGACAAGCATGTCATTTGGGAGACTTTCCCCATGAATAACATTATTGACACATGCCCTGACAAAGTCTGTCAGATATTTTCATTTTCAAGTAAAAGAGAAAATCATCTGGTACCCCGAGTGAAGAGTCTCAGGTCACTAAAAGAGAAACCCAGTATTTTATTCCAATTAAAACTTGGGCAAATTCAAATAAAAAAGGTAAATTGTTGATTACTAGAGTAATTTTCCACCCAAGTTATCAGAATTCTGATGGAAAGAAATGTTCTTTAAGACATGAAATGCTCTATTGATCTGGGGTAACTAAAAACAGACAACTATTTTCAATAGTCTTTTAAGTAGGTAACACAGAAACCTGCCTTCATCTGGAGGCCGACTGTTAAAGTGAATGTGGAGATTTACACATTCATTGATTCATTCAAGAACTAAGGGCCAGGTATAGGGTTAAGCGTTAGCGACAAAAAGGTCTTGGTCCTTCCCTCAAAGATCTTACAAGACAGCAGGGGAAATACACAAAGAAATCATTTAAAGCTATGTTGAAAGAGGTAGAAAAGGTCTACACAGAGGAGAATAAAGGGAAGGAACACCTCACCTAGCTGAGTGCCCAAAGATGGCCTCTGGGACCAGGAATAAAGATTCATTCCACACAATTACTTATTAGTTAGACAATTTTCATAACAAATCTTTAAAAGTTCTGCCACTTTCCAGATGATTTTTTGTTTTTTTGTAACACTTTTTTTCCATCTAAAAACACACTAAATACATATGCTTTAAGATGTAGTAGTTTAAAATGATAATTTCAGGCAAAGACACACATGTTTACTTAGCATTCAAGTCTGTAGTCAGAGACTGTCATGTAGAACAAATTTGAATTGTGTGCCATTTTTAGATAAACTCAAAACTCTTCTCTTTGGGCATGTAAGTAAAGTGAGTGGGATGAAAAGTTCAGATTTTCTGTGACTTTTCATAGAAAATGTGCACATGCACTTTTTCCATAGACTTCAAAGCACTCTTGTGTTTAGCCTTTACTTTGCCCTAAAAGGCATTTTTCTGCCCTACAACTTTGCTTTTAACTGCAGTTTGAGTGCAAGATAACAATGAGCCTCATTAAGTTTGAAAATTTGATGAGCAAAACAGAAGAATCTATAGAGAATGATTCATACTCTTCTATCCCCAGAACTCACCATCATGTCTTAGTCCATACAATAAATTTTTAGTACATTTCATTTTATATACAATCTACATTTCTTTACTTGCAAACTTATGTTTTGCTTATATAAACTTGCTTTTGTTCTGTTATTGCTAAATGTTTCTATCTGTGAAAATTGTTTGGATATCTTATGTTAAAATGGAATATATCGTGATCTTTCTCATTCAATTGAAGTTTTGTTTTTGTTTTTTTTTTTAATTTAACAACCTTTCACTTAGTAGCATAGTTCTCAGGAAAAAATTAAAGTTGCTCAGTGAAGGATAAGTATACATGTCTAAGTTAGATCTTAGAATATTCTTTCAAGTAAGCCAGGAAAATAGAGAATTCAAATGTGTATAAAGAAGTAAAGGAGTTGGAGAAAACTTAAGGAAGTCAGGTCAGTTCAGGTGTAAATATAAAGAATGAATATTTTTTTAAAAAGAGAAAGGACAATTTGATCATTTTTCCTGAGGGTATAATTTCAGAGTTTCCAGTAATGAATACCATTGAAAACCAACTTTCCAAAGATAATTTTAAAAAGCAATTTGGTAAGTGACTGCACTGTGAAGTTTTAAAATAAAATGTACACATACAGGATGAAAAGCAGAGGGAGAAGACTGTCCTAATGTCCAAATGTTACATAAGTGGGTATTCATGCTCAGCATAACATTTCCAGGAACAGAATCAGAGACCAGATTCTACTTTTAGGCTGATATTTCCAACAGCTTAGTTGGAAGTGAAGATGATTTGCTCTAGGTAAACATTATTTGGCTCAAAAGGTAGTTATAAAAATTATGAAATCACTGAAGCCGAACATGCATACGAATGGTTTGAATAAAACTATTTTAAGAAAATGTGAGTTTCTTCTTCCATTCAAGATGATAAGCTTCTCCAGAATAGGTATCAGGCCAAACTTTCCTACAAGCACATTAAAGCAATTAGTAATTATTGAACCTAATCGCATTGGCAGATAAAGACATCATGAACTCAAAGCAGAAGAACAGAGTGGACTTGGTGACCTTCTTTTTGCTATCATGTATGAAGTGATAACTGACATGCCATCAGTAGGGTCTGACGTCCTGTTAAGTTCCTGTTTGTAGGATGGTTGGCAGGGCAGAAAAGAGCTGACTGGCCCATATTGGACTTCAACGCATGCTCTTGGCCTCTATACCACAGAAATCCAACCAATTGAGCTCACACAGCCATATGCCCATCTTTACACTCGGCAGGAGAAAACACCATGAGGTGTCTGTTTTTGTGCAATCACGATGAATAGGCCATTCCTTCCAACAGTGAGGAATTTTCCTATGTGATTTTTCACACTTCTTGCAAACAATAAAAGCTAATTATTAGTTGCAGTAATAAGGATGACAACTAAAGTCTCAGCACTCAAACTGTGTTTCTATATTTTGGTGAGAATACCACCATTTTTATTCCCATGTGAAAGAATCTTAGCAAAACCCATTGTTTGTCATCTTTGAAAGAGATTAACGATACTATGAACCTACTCAAAAGTTAAAAAGAATTGCTACCTTTTCATTTAGGCTTTGCTTCAAAGTGAAGAAAGGGGCCAGAAAGCTATTAGTAGCAAAAGAAACCAAGAAGCTTGTTTAACATACTCACATACTTGACTTGCTCATCTTTCCTTCTTTCCAGTTAAAGTAACTTTTCTGGCTGTGTTTTTCAAGAGAAAAAGAAGTTGGAAATAACATTATTACTCAGTTCCATGAACTGGGCTTCTTAGAATCCAGTGCTGGAAAAGACCTTAAAAATAATCAAGTCCCACTTCATGGTGAGAACCCTGAGGTCCAGGGTCACAAAAATAGTCAGTGGCAGGGCCACTCTGAGAAATATCTAGTATCAGGGCACCTGGGTGGCTCAGTTGGTTAAGCTTCTGTCTTCGGCTCAGGTCATGATCTCAGGGTCCTGGGTTCGAGCCCCACCTCTGGCTCCCCATTCAGCAGGGGGTCTGCTTGTCTCCCTCTCTCTACCCCTCACCCCTGATGTGCTCTCTCTCTCAAAAAACAAACTCTTTTTAAAAAAAGAAATATCTAGTATCAGTCACATTGTATAAAGACAATAAATTAAACAAGTTTAAACACAGCTCTATCTTTGGAATGGGGTAAGTGATTAAAGACAAGAATTTCCCAACTAGTTCTATTTTTACATTTTAATTATTGTTTCACTATCAGGCACTAAATATTTACTGATTAATTAGTATATGCTAGGCTACTGGCTGAATCCCAGGATAGTTACAATGAGGAAGACATTTTGGCTTCATGTAGGCACACTGAAAGAGCAAACTCAGAGTGTAAAAGTATTCTGTGCATGATAGGAGTCCCTGATGCCCATCCTGTCCTGGAGCCATGCTTTCCCTCTGAGACTTTAGTGGGTGAGACTCGGGAAAAAGCTGTGGGATGAACGGACCACCATCAATGGGGTCGGGTCAGACTGTTTGTAGTAAAGAAACAGTATTTCCTAGACATTATAAAATTGGTCATATGTACATGTCAGATACCTGGTGCAAAAATAAATAAAATTATCTTTTTGCCCTCAAGCCAGCATTTACTATTAAGATTACTGAAAGAGCTTCTTCACAGTACTCCCTCCACTGAAAATTATGAACAACTTGAGAGTTTTACACTCCACGCAGGTGATGAGTTAGCCTGCTATGGTTTCTTGGATTATGGCAGATGACATAGACTGTTGGGTCGGAAACAACGTCATTTATTCCTCACGGCACAGGAAACAACATACGCAGTGTCTCTCTGTCAGTTCCCCTTACTTCCAAGTCCCACAGGGCCACTGAGATTCCTTCATGGGCAGTGGGCCGCAGAGGAGGAGAGGAAAGCCTGGTCTTAGGGAAGCTGAATCTTCTGTAACAGACAGTGGGCCTGCCTGGCTTTGCTCTGGAGAGAGGCACTCTCTCTCTTCCATGACTCTTCACTATAAAAACATCCTTGGAAAAATAGTTCAATACGAAGGCAGAAGGACATGCATAAATGCAATCAACATCTGGGAGATTGCCGGGCAAAGTCCCCCGTCCCCAGACTTCTCTAACGCATCGTGCATAACACCTCTAGAGTCATACCCTTTTAGCACAACTGTGATTTTGTCAGTCTCTTTTTGAATAGCTCTCAGTGCGTTCCCATCCTGTACGTTATGAGATCAAACCCTCTTAGCCGGACCCTGTGACTTTGGCCCTGCCCTCCCCTGCAGCCTTACCACTCACAGTTGACCTTTAGCTCATGTGTCAGGAGAATTCAGCTTTCTCTAAAAACAAGCCTCCTTCCCCAGCTCCACGCCTCATTCCGCTCGGGCTCTCTCCTCAGTCTGAAGGTCGTTCTTCTCTTCCTCGGGGGCTGCTGTGTGTCCTGGTTGTTCTTCATCCTCAGAGCTGCTCCGTGAGGCTTTTCCTAAGGTAGCATTCATTACTGTGCTGCTTCCCCCTTGCATCTTTATCATGGACCTTACTTCAGTGGGTTGGGAATTATTATTCCTTCTGAATGTGGTCTCTCCCTGGCCATATTGCCATTCCCCTAGAGGCAGGCACTGTTCTTTCCTTTTCTCGTCCTTACAGCATGAAACATGGTGTCTGGCATATAGTAAACCCCCTTTTATTTTGTTAATTGGATTGAATCTTATGCCACCACTTCCCCAGATCCAAGAAGGCCGACCCTTTTCTCCTTGAACCTAAGACATGTTCATTAGGATTAGCGGCAGAACAATAGTATCCTGCTTTCTTTCCCCCTCATTGAAGCCTCCCTTCCAGTAACTACATCCTTGTCAGCCTGGTCCCTTCCCCAGGCTTCTGTGCCCAACAACTGTTTGAGGTGTGTTTTCATATCCCCCTCAGCAGGCAGGGCAGGATGGGAGAGATGCCGGTCCCACTTCAGGCCCACAGTTCTGCTCTCAGGCAGGGGTTCTCAGGACCTAGCGTGGCTCTGGGGCAGCTCCTGCAAGTCCTCGCTTAAGTTGCCTCTGTTCTCAAAGACGAGAGTGACCTGCACCTCTCCACCTGGTCTTCCTTCCAGGCGTCCTCACCACTTACAGATTCCAGGTGTCCTCACCTGGACTGTCTTCCAGGTGTCCCTACAGGGTGCCCTGTAGGGAAGTCTGGTCTGCAGTGGACATGGACAGTGATGCCTCTACCCACTGGCTGTTATCTGTCCCCAAAGAGAATGTCAGCTCAAGGGCTATGTCCTCACACGTGTTTTGTTGTTTTATTTTTATTCTGCATCTGGTTAGGCACATTTCTTCTCATTAATTATTATTTCTTTTTATCATTCTTTTCCTGGTTTAGTCTGATTTGCAGATTCCACGTGTAAATCCGACAGTTCCTGCCTCCAGCAAGTGTGTGTTACAGCCGCTGACACACATTGGGTAAGATCATCCTGGCACCAGAGCTGGAACCTCAATGACTAAGGTTCAGAAGTATTCCGTGAAAATAGGGGGATATTGGGATCAAATCAAAGGAGGAAACCCAGTCGCAAGCCCTACAGTTTCAGAAGAACTATGCCCAGTCAGGTCTCCCTGGGGAGAAATGGAAATGTAATATATTAGTCTTTTCCCTTATTTCTATTAACATAACTTTTTTATCTTCAAATGGAGGCAGGAGGAACTAGAGGGAGTAAGTGAGAAGGAGTCTGTGGCTCAGGCAGGAGGAACCAGGAGCCTTTCATGTCGCCTTAACCCCGAGTGAGCTTGGCCTAAAGCAGAAGCAGAACCCGCTGGAGCCCTGTTCTAGTAACTAGAGTTAGCTCACAGACAGCTTATTTTTATCCATTCAAGTAACTCAGGAGATCCCCAGAGCAAATTAGCCCAGCAGAAATTTAATAAGGCGAGTGTTGAAGGTGGCTTAGGAGAGCTGCTGGCACATGGCTCCTCTCTGGCTCTCCAGGATGATTCAGCGCCTCTTTGAGGATATTTGTACAGCCAAATCCCAGGTCCCTGCTCTACAGGACGCCCTGACTGTGACCCCTTCTGAGCAGGAAGTGTCACCTGGGTGCATGCATCCAGCTGTCTGTGATTCTTAGCCAGGCCATATTAAATCTTTAAAAAGATGTTTTGGAAGAAGAGTCTGCAGAGCGACAGTCTACATATAACCCAAGTCTTTTTATGTTAACTTACTTCTGGATAAATTTTAATAAATTGATTCATGTGCCTTCAAGGCCTGGACCTAAAAGGATAGTAACTCATGAGTAGTTCTTCCTAGATTTCTGCTCCCATGAGAACGAAGGCAAAGGTGGATACAATTCCTATTACTTTCTTTAAGTTTTATCTTTTCAGATTGTGCTTCATTTCTTCTCAAAAACCTAGGTATATAAATCCTCAGATAATGAGAATCTTACAGAATAGAGACTTCCTAATATCAGAGAATCCACTTTACCTCCTGATCTCCCTTGAAGGTGCCTGTAATTAGCAAAATAGGTATTTGGAATTGTTTTATTCATTTACCAATGTAGGAAGTAGAATGTTAATAATGGGCAGACTTGAAGCCCTCTAAAGCAAAAAGATTTATATATAAAGTTACTTATTATATCTATGCCCAAATCTCACAAAATCACAAATACACATTTATAGCTGTCCTTAAAACTCAATGCCAAAGAAAAGTACAGGAAAAATATTCTAAGGAAGGAAGAGAAAAGTGTTTGCTCCATGCAAGGCTACTTCTTCTCTTCCTTCTACTGCATTCCATAGTAGCATGACTGAGTTCATGGCCTTGGACTAAACTCAACTACATCAGCCTTTTCCTCCAGTTGAAATATGGTGACTGAAAAAAAAAAATCTAAGCAGTATCTCTCAAAGGACATACATTCTTCATCTTGGCTTGTATAACATCCAAGTCCCTCCTTCTCAAACTGAGAATCTCATTTTACATGCTATCATCCTTGTCCTAAAGATTTATCAAATCTTCTCCCCACCGCCCTTGCCTCTAGGTTGATTCCTACCTATATTCAATTCCACTTTTATCAACCATAGACTATCATCACCATTTATGTTTGTCTGACTCCTCCCTTTCCCAGAGAAACTAGAGTAGAAATGCAGACAGTCCTAGGAGGGGTATGGGAGAATGGAAACCTTCTACACTGGTTGTTACAGAGGAAATTAGAATTAACTCTCAGAGAAACCATCAGCAATATGAATCAAAAGTCTTATGATCAGACCGGCAATTTCATTTATAGCTATTGATACGTAGGAAATAAAAAACAATATGCCCAAAGACAGGTCAATAAATGTAGCCTCAGGAAGTAGTAAATGAGTTAATATGCATGAGACTTTTGTTTTTCTGTTAAAGAAGGAATGGAATACTTCTCTCTATGTGTGTGTGCATGTGTGTGCAGACAGGGGTGTGTGTACTCTGGAGGAGAAGGAGAAAAATCAGACCAGTGGTTGAAATAACATTCTGTCTGTCCCTTGCCCAGTTCCATGGGCTGCTCATGGGCCTCGAGAAGAGTAGTCTAGTTGCACACTGTCTTAGACCAGACTTCCTAGAATTAGAGCCTGTGACAGGGATTCATGTACTCTCCAATAAAACCTCTCTGGAACTGGTGTGGTCTCCCTGGCATCTCTGGGCAAGAAGGCAAATACAATCTCTTGGGAAAGATCACAAGCCTAAGCTGTTAACCACAACATTTGCAGAAGCTGAGGGAGGGCTATAATTCCAGGACAGAGGATTTACAAGGAGAACCAACAGGATCTACTACATAAAACAAAACTGATGTACTTCGCTTGACTTTGAAACGCACATCCTATGGTTCTCCTGGGAAAGTATTTCATCAGATCTGAAATATGACCTGGGCATCTCTATCTCCTAAAAGTCCTGTATGCAGTCCTGATGTATAACCAGGCTAGAAAACCACTGCCCTCAAATCAGAAGCTGAAGGACTGTTTTCAAGAAATGCCCACTGAGACTCTGGGTATAAGCATTGCTGCCTTAGGACCTAGAAAACATACTTCGGCTCAAAATGAGAACAGGCATATTCTGTCCTTCCTTTGGCAGAACATTGTCATAGGAGAGTCTGCAAAAACTGCAAAGGACCTACAGAGGTGCAGTGTGGGCCAGCTGAGAAGCAGCATCCCCCCAGAAGGTATCAGCATTAGTAGCAGAGTCAAGACCCCTCACTAAATTTCTGTGGCTGGTAATCCTTTGAAGATGCACAAGGGGAAGGACATATATTGACTTACCCCTGTATATAAGTAAGACTTCTCCAAGGCCTTCTGGAAATAACTAATGGGACTAAATCATGCAGGAAGGGGCTGTGACACATCAGAATTTGAAAGTTAACGTTAGTACAGTTCCATTTTCATTTATGGGCTGATAAAACTTGAGCCATTTTGGATTCCACAATACTTAGGATAGCAAAGGCAAAAACAAAAAAATGGAAGTCTCAAGTTCTAAGAAAAAGGTTATATACATAATGCAAGTTTATATACTGGAATACTGAGCAACCTTCAAAAATCATGTTATACAATATGTACAGTGATATTTAGTGCCCTGGGGAGATGCTCCTGATACACTGTTAAAGTGAGGAACAACACATGCGATTCTCAGTAACAGGTGTTAAATGTGAATATTTATAATCTCTGGCACAATGAATAAATTTCTTTCCTGGGTTTTTCTGCATTTAATATGTATTATTTTAACAATTGAAAAATATGAAAAATAAAATACAGTAAAACAAAGTCTATAAATTTTCCCATCGGAAGACATAAGCAGGCCATCTATGTTGAATCTTAGCCAGGACGAGTGCAGCCTATCTCAATAATGCCACAAAAATTTGGCTGTTATAGATGTATGTGGTAACCTTGCATTACAAAAGAAAAGTAGCTCTCTGGTCCCTGAACAGCTTATTAGGCACTCAGGGTCACAACTCAGCTTCCTAGGATTGTGTTTCATGGCATGTGGCAGATGAGGGGACTCATCTGAATAAAACTCAAAAAGATGGATAATGCTTACTACCCAGAAGAGACCTCGAGTTTGGAAAGCGAGTAACACATAACAGCCTTAGATGTTCCCTCTGTGGCAAGGTAGTTTTTGATAGGAACAAAGTTAAACGGTATGATCATAGTTTTTATGATTGTTCCATAGAACAGATAATACTGACGTATCACTCCCCCAAAATCAAAAGAAGATGGTAAAAGTTTCCAGAAAAGAAAATGGCAACTAACAATGATTAGGAGTAAGTATAGCATTGGACTTATCACAGACCCTGGCAGCTAGAAGACAATAAAGCAGTACTTAAAGTGCTAAGAGAAAATTATTTTTAACCTAGAGTTATAGAACCACAGGACTATCCATCAAATATGAGGGGAGAATAAAAATAGTTTTAAATATGCAAAATTTCAAAAGTTATTTCCCATGCACCATTTCTCAGGAAGCTATTGGATGATGTGTTTCACCAAAATACAGGAGTAAATCAGAAAAGGGGAAGGCGTGAGAGTCCAAAAAAAGGAAGAGTCAGAGCGAAGTCTTGAGTAGCATACAGCCAAACCAACTGTGTGTCACACCCACAGAGCAAAGAATTCCGATTAGCAGCATGACAGAGGCTTCAAGGAGCAGTTCTCCAGAACAAAAATGCAACTGATAAATGATCTAAGAGGACTGCATAGAAAACAATTTCAGAATTCCCTAATGGTGCATGAAGTTTAAATATTCAGAGAATTAAGTAAATGTAAAAATAAGCCAATTATCTCCAGGAAGAAAAAAAAATACAAAGCCATCCAGGGAACAAAATGTAATCATAGAATGTTATTTTGCTCAAAGTAAGTAATATTTATATTGTAATAAGAAAAAATATATGGGGGTTTTACCAAAACATTTTAAAGTACGATGGCAAGGGAAGGACTAAGCGAACCCAAATCCTTATTTCTCAAAATAAAAAAAATCCCATGATATGTCTGAAATTGCTGAATCAGCAAATGGTAATAGCTAATGTTATCCATACTCACTGAGATAAATATAGGAAGGAACAACTAAAGAATTAAAAGTCTGCCTGTGGGGAGTCACTGTATCTGATGGAGACAGGAGACTGATGCTTTTTATGACTCTTAGCACTATGTGACTTTTTTTTAAAGATTTTTATTTATTTATTTGGTTATTACATCACAGGAGCTACCCCACCTGCAGAGTTTTCTGCTGCTGTAATTATTCCATCAGCAGAGAGGCCACTAGATGCCACTTTCTTTGGTAGTGTGTTAAAAATTGGTCTTGAGCATTTAGTATGCTTTCTCCTATTGTGTATATCATGTATATCATATTATAGTGTGCTATATTAATTATGATATGCATATCACTTGTCTTAAAAGTAGCAGTCCTCCTCATATTCAGACCCCAGAATATGGCATAAAAATTAAGCCAAGTGAAGCAAAAGCAATCTACAGCTTTTGGTTTGGTATCACTAGAACTGTGAGAATGTTACATAATTTCTGTCTTCAAGTGAGTCGATGTCTATATTAGTTAGGATTTTCTGTAACTGATTGTGGCCAAAATGTCCTAATAGTGGCGTAGACAAGACAGAAATTTATTTTCTTGTGTACAAATGAATTCATCACTAGGTAGCCCAGGGCTAATAAGGTGGCTCCACCAAGCCAGCGGAGACATTGCTCCACCATTCCTCAGTTGGACAGAATTGCTGTCAGAGCTCCAGCAGCCACATTCATGTTCCAGGCAGTAGGATGGAAGAACAAGGCAAGAAATGGCAGAGGCACTCCTAGAATCTGCCATGTAAAATTTCTGCTTACGTGACCCCAATTAGTACAAAGAAGGCTAGGAAATGTAGTCTTTGTGGAGGTCTGTGCCCTGCCAAGAGCCAGGTTCTCTCTCTTAGGAAAAAGGAAGGAGGAGATGCTGGAGAAGACAATTTGCCATCACTGCCATATATGCATGCTTAGATGCTTCTCTGAACTGTATTTATGAGACAATAGTAATAGTTGTTCAATGAAAGCTCATACAAATGCTTGCTGCAATGTCACCAGCATATACTTTAATGAGATTTTCTTCAATGGTGTGTTCCATTCCCTCACCTATCAAATGGTAACTTTGTGCTAAAAGTACACTTTCATGTCAGGTTTCAATTCATTTCCCTGAATTTCATCTTTAAAAGACATGGAGAGCCTTGTTTATATGCTTACAGTGCAGTGTTTCAAGATGATATTATAGCTTTGCAGGGATAACAGAAATATTTTATGAAACTTCACTGCATAAAATACATTGGAGATTTCAGTAATTTTTTTTTTGCTATAAAAGTTGAACTCAAGTACAAATAAATGTCATTATATTTTTACATCTCCAAGTGACTTGGTGTGAGTTTCCGCACGTTGCCTGCGGTACGTAGTGTAAGCAGCTGGAACAGAAGGTGGGCATCAGCTGGGGGCGCCCATGAGCTTCGCTGGACATTTTAATAAATTCAATTGCATATGTGCTGTACTGGGTACTTGCTCAAGTGCAACGTAGCTCACCAGCTAGGTGAAGGCTAGATCTTTTAAGAGTTCTAATATAATACAGCCTTTATGATTCAGTGTTGGCAGGAAAAGCCTTCTTTTTAGTTAGATATGCCCCGAAACTAGTCAGCCTAACAGTTCAAGCTAACGCACTGGTGGTTTCCAAGGTGTGGAGATTGTTCCATAACCAATTTTAGAAAGTGTCAATTTTTATTAATGTTTTTAAATTGTTTAAAAATAGATTTTTTTAATAATTAAATCTAACATGTATAGACACTTGAAAGCATCTAAGATTCTAGGAATGCAGATTAAATAATAAATGAATGCCGTAGTTATAGAAAATAAGAAAGAAAGAAAGAAAGAAAAAGAAAAGAAAGAAAATAAGAACTATATTAACCCATAGAGGTTTCCCTTTTGCTTTCTTACTTTTTTTGCAATCTCATTTATCCACACAACCCTGAACAGCACTGTAACCCTCATTTTAGCTCTTTCTTCCTTCCTTTTTTTCTTTTTTCTTTTTCTTCTAGAGACTGGGCAATCTAAAGCTCAGAGATGGGATATAACTTTCCCAGAGTCACACAGCACTGGTGAGAACGCAGTCAAAGAAAGCATAAACACCTGCTTCTCCACCACCTGGTATCATGCCCCCTAAATTATCTTAGCACTTTGCAAACATGCAGTCCTCAATTTGCCCGTGACCAACATTTATGACTTGCAATAGAAAACTCGGCTCATGGTTTTACACTTAACAGAGACACAGTTGTGCCGAGCAGGCACCTTGTGAAAAGAGAAGCTCCTTGTCAGTCGAGAGCTCTCTGCCACACTCCAATCCTCATGAGTGGACTAGGGGAAAAACAACAGAGATCAATGAAATTAAGCCTCTTGCATGCCTCTGGTGTGATTTTTAAAAGACGAACTAAGTGTGTTTTGTTGTTGTTGTCATTGTTGCTGATCTGGATGTTATCTCTGGGGCTCTCAGCGCAGCAAGTTGCTGTACCAGCTCGTTAATCCAGACCCCTTACACTGAACGGAAGCGTGGAAGGTAAAAGATGGCTTGGAATGGAGTGTTCCCAGGGACCAACAGGTTGAAAGAAATTTTGTTGACTTTCAGGAACCACAAGGACGGGCGCCCATATAACCTGGGAGTAAAAAGGATGCTAGCTCTCTTGAAGGCTGAACTACTTTTGGTTTTCTCTTGCTGTCCTGCTCTGCTGACATTTCAAGTTGGTGAACGGTGGCTTCAGTGCATCCTACTTCCTCTAGGATAGTCTAGTTACTTCCCTCCTTCCTTTTTTAAGAGCAGTTGCCCTATGCACAAATAAAACCGGAGGAAAGGTATTTCTTACACATAGTAACACTAAAGTGTGATTGGTTTAGTATTTTATGGCCTTCAGAAATATTCTAAAAAAATTCTAAAAGGAGATACACTGGAAAAGAAAAAGAAAAAAAATAATGTTTACTTAATAATGACTATGTACTACACACTATCTTACAGAAACTCTTACAGCAACCTATTTGGAGGTGTCATGAGCCGCATTAGTCCAGAGAATCGAAATTCAAAGAGGTTAAGTTTTTATCACACATATAGTTAGTACCTATTAGTTGTATGTAAATAAACTGAATCTGTGCTTTTGAGCCTATTCGGTGGCAACTCAATCTGTCATTAGGATGAATTGCTTAGGAAAACAATGGTAGCTAAGGGAGATGTACACCACAGCACTCTAAACTGCTCTTCACCTCTGGCAAATGATAAACAGTAGGCCTGCGATGTCCAGTACAATAGCCACTAGCCACATGTGGCTATCTAAATTTAAATGTAAATTCATCACAATTAAATAAAACGGAAATCTAGCCCGTCAGTTGCTCTAAGCACTGTTCAAGTGCTCCCTAGCCGCAGGTACTCCTGGCTACCACCTTGAACAGTACAGATGCAGAGCGTCTCCATCATCGCAGAAAGTTCACTGACAGAGCTCCTCTAAGCTCTTGCGGACACAGGGAGATGAAGTAGTATATGTCCTTACTCCCAGTTTTAAAGATCTGTAGCAATACCAAAATGAAAATAAGTTGTGCGTGTTTGTGTGTGTGTGTGTCTGCCTGATGTTTTCTCTCTTGAAAGGAGAGGAGGGTTTAACCATAGAGGGAAGAAGGGAAAGGAAGAACAGGAAGAGTCTTTCAGATGATAATGAGGGCAATTACCACAGGCTCTGTTTTGGATGGAGCGGTGATGCAAGACATAATTGGAGCTTGCAAGGAAATAAGTTCTTGCAAAAGTAAACAAACTGTACAAAGAAGGATTTAAGAGATAAACTCCAGGGACTTCCACTCTGGCCAAGATGAAGTAACAAAGAACCGATTCACCTTCCTCCTTGAAACAACCAAAACACAAACAAAAACAGACAAAATATATGAAATCACTATTTTCAAGACACCAGGCACCAGAAAACAAAAGTCAATGGTCTCTGAAAGATGGAAAGGAGACCAAGTGAACCCTACAGTTGCCCCAGGTTATAGCTTAAAAGAGATTCAAGGACGGATCAAGAAAAGGGAACCCAGGCAGAGCCTACAGGGTAGCCTGAGTTGAAGAGACAGAGCTGAACCTCCTGGAAGGACCAAGGCAAATAGAATGTGTAAGACAGAGAAAGCTGCCCAGAGAGAGAAATCCACAGAACTGCAAGGTCCACTCCAGAATTCAGCAGAGTCTGCATCAGCACATGCTTGTGAGGAAACTTCTCCAAAGTGGGTTATGCCTTTCCCTGGACAGCTGATATGGTGACTGACATGAACAAGGCAGGCGTCCAAAGCAACATCCGCTTTTTTCTCCTAACATTTGCTTCTATAGTGTATGCCTCCTGGTCTGTACTTTTTCAAAACTAAAACACTATAATTTCCCAATCTTGATATTTACTGATTTTGTTTTTCTTTTTTTCGCCTTCATCATAGCTGAGCCAGATCATGTGTCTAAAAATGAAGGCGAGAACAAGCCAAAGGGACACACTGAGAGTTAGTGGACAGTGCACTGTTTTAGCAGTCGAATACCCAAGCATCAGCTTTGCCTCTAACAGCTTAGAGATTCTGGCCAAGTCACAAATCTGGTCTCAGTTTATTCAACGTAGAGAGTGGAAGGTGAGTAGATGAACCTCAAAGCTCCTGCTACTGCTCACTTTGGCAGCACATGTATTAAAAGGCTCCTTTTAGCTCTAAAATTAAATGAAATTAATGACAGCAAGGAATAATGAGAGAAAAATACACTTCAAGGCTTTTTGTTGAAGAACATCAACATCTAAACCTTCTTGTTCTGCAGCACATTGTGGTCATTTTATTAATACCTCTGACATAGAGAATATAGAATATTCCTAGTTAGTGTCTTACCAGTTGTGAGCAGACATTAAAAAAAAAAAAAGATAACTGGCTAAAATAAAATTTGCAGACTGGTAGATTTACATTCTTCTTCTTTTTTTTAAGATTCTACTTATTTATTTGAGAGAGAGAGAGAGAGAGAGAGATCATGAGCAGGGAAGGGGGGCAGAGGGAAAGGGAAAAGCAGTCTCCCCTCCGAGCAGGGAGCCTGACGTGGGACTCGATCCCAGGACCCTGGGATCATGACCTGAACCGAAGGCAGCCACTCAACTGACTGAACCACCCAGGCGCCCCTACATTCTTCTTTATATTACAATGAAGAGATAAGAGTTATCTATGATTGTTTTCCATTTTCAGCTTATTGTTTTCTGGAGCTCTGGAGACACCCATAGTTGTTGCTGCTAAACATAATGTCAGACTCATGGATTAATGAAATAATTTTCCTTAAGCTTCAACAGTTTTCATAGGAGGCCTGGTATTAACAGCAAATATGCTCTAATCCTTTCAAAGAGGATTAATATTGGAGAAATGTGAAGAACAGACATACAGAAAATAAACGGCGGATCATAGGATATCCAACTTTAAATCAGGAAGCCCCAAGAGCCATGAAAGTTTCTATATGGAAATTGAGATTATTTCTGAATGGAATTCATCAATTCGAGGGAAAGGTACTCTAAAAGTGTAAAACATCCACCAAATCCTCATCTACATAAATAAATATATATATATAATGTGTATATATATATATTTTAATAACAAAGCAGCATACTGGCACAGGGGTTTTCTCTGTCATTTTTTTAATTCTTCTATGATATATGGACAGTCTCAAATGACAGAGCAACTATATCAAGTGAAATACCAGAGACACAAGTGCAGATCTTGTCTATGCACCGCAGACATAAAAGTGAAAAATTCATCCCCATGCGCTAGGAAACAAATACAAAAATTAGACTGATGTTCCCTGATGTCAGGCCTATCAGGAGGCACAGGTGTTGTGCTTGTTTTGTTTTAAACTACAGTTTACATCCATTTGTCCAAACAACAATTACTCTGTAGAAAACCATGATATTTTGGCACCATGCAGCCTCTAAGAGGAACAAATGGTTCAGAGAATAAAAGTTAAGAGGAAAGCTCATATACTCAGCAGAGAAAAATGCATGCTGGCCAGCAGGGGGAAACCCTAGGCAACCCTCATCTAAATGACTTCCAGCAGACTTGTTCATTTTGGAAGAAGAATTATAAATGGAGAACGTTTCCTAAACCCAAGGTCGGAGCTCCTTTTGCTAAGAGGGAATTAGAGAATTCTGGGAGACACTCAACGAGAAACTAACCTACTCCATTTACATGGGGAGAGCATTTCTAGTGAGGAGGGGGAAAGCATTCTCAGATCTGAGTGGATATGGATGCTAGTGGTAGACATAGTAGAAGGATGGCCATGATCCCAGAATGGCACAGGAAGCATCTCTGGAGTAAAAAAGGCCTTAGACCTCAGGCAGCAATTGAAGAAAGAAGGTATAAAATTAGCAACAGGCAGGGATGGGTTGGAAGAGCAGAAACTTAACAAAAAGATGATTTTTAGAGGATACTTAAGGGAGTTAAAGGAAAAATTGAATATTTTGCATATCTTTTTCATAAGCCAGCTGTGCAAAATATCTCATTAGCCAAGGTAAATAGTGGAACTGAATTTAGCATTAGGAGTTTCAAAGAAAATTTTTTAACTCTAAGTAATAGGATTTTTAAGAATGTATACTTGCATTTTCTATTTCTTCTCTCCTAAATGTATAAGCAAAGAGAGCTAACATACAAAAGCTTTCTATTAAAGTCTTAGATTATAATGACAAAATAATTCCCTAGGAAAAAAACCCATCTCTGCTACATGTAACCCAGTAGAAATCTCAATCACATTTCAAAATTGTGACATTTATAGAAGCATAAAGAGGAAATTTTGGGTTTTGTTGGAGCAAGAAGTAACACCAAATTATTCATATTATATTATGTCATCTATCATAATTATATTTTTCATATCAATATTATAGCATATCATATCAATATTATATTATATATTCAGACATTCTCTGCTTCTATCTTGGTAAAGCCTGAGATATATACTAGAGAAAATAAAAGCTGGCAGATCTTTCTCCGTCTGAGCACCTAGAGCGGAGGTGTGATTTAATAAGCTAGCATGTCAAGAGAACTAAAGAATATATTTTGATAGAAGGAAGTGACCTTCAGGGTTTGGGAGAAGTTTTCAAATGGAAAAGTGTTTTTCACCAGAAACATAATAGTAAGTTAGAAAAGATCTATAAGACCTGCCATTCCTCTGTGCTTGGGGAAAAAATAAAAAGCTAGGCAATAAAGGTGTGAGAGCCTCTACTGCATGGAAATGACTGTGTGCTCTGCTAAGAAAAGATGAAGAGGACCCCTCAAGCACTGACAGGAGGGCACAGGGCAGACGAACAAACATCCAAATAAGGAGAAGCGCCCAGGAGGCTGCACTTGGAAAGCGCTGGAAACACCACACACACACACACAGAAAATAGTGCTAAGAGAATTTCCTTATATGTGTGTAGTACTTTAAACACAGCATCTCATTTAGCTTTTAATAGAAGTTAGCTCAAAAGAGATTATGATCTCTTTTGCACTAATGAAGAAACATTGTCTGAGAGAAGGTAAGTGATTTGTCCAAAGTCACACAATTTTAAAGGTTCAGGTACTGAGTCTTGGTATATTCAGTACTTAAGAATATTCAACCTTTCAAAAGCCCAAAGTTCTTTATACTAAGCCATATATAAATATACATATTAATGAAATTAATTTTCTGCAATTACCTTTTTAGAAGGAATGCCTTTTCTCTGTTTCCGGGGTCCACAAAGAGGGATTTTCCCTAAGCACCATCACATTCCTTTGCTCACTCCAGCAGGTGACAGACTTCTGACTACAAAGCAGGCCTGCGTGTGGAAAGCCGAACTGTCTCCTGCTCAGCCAGATGGTCAGGACCCCTACACGAGGAGGCTTCCTTGTGCAGCATGGTGCGTTGCTGGCGGAGTACGTCTGCCTGGTTCTGGGTTTCACTTAACGGGCCAAGTTGACTGTCATGCGAAGCTGTCTCTGCAGCTTTGACTCTGTTATTAGTAAGGGAGTTATCTTGGACACAGTTTTGACTCTTTGTCTTATTTCTCAACTTGTTAATCCCAAGTGGAGGAGAGGGATGCCACTTATTGAAGACCCACTCAGAAACCCCAATGCTATCGATAATGCTTCCATTCTAAACATGAGTGACATTAGAATTTCAGATTCAGATATCAGGTTTGATAATGGTGGATTGAGTACTTTGGCCCAAACTCAGAGTGAAAAACTCATTATCATATTTTCTTAAATCCCCTTAAAAAGCTGGAAGCATTAAAAAAAAAAAAAAGTAAAGCAGGGACACCTGGGTGGCTCAGTTTGTTAAGTGTCTGCCTGTGGCTCAGGTCATGATCTCAGGGTCCTGGGATTGAGCCCGTATTTGGCTCCCTGCTAAGCTGGTCCCTCTCCCTCTATCCCTCACCCCTGTTTGTGCTCTCTCTTTTTCACTCTCTCACTATGCTCTCCCTCTCTCAAATAAATAAATAAAATCTTAAAAAAAAAAAATAGTGAAGCATTACCCTGAGGCGTAGGGAAATGAGCCCAGAGGTTTGGAGCTCCTAGTCCCTTGTAGATTCCAAAAGAAATGTCAGAGAGGACAAGAGACTGAATTGTAGCTTTTGAAGACCTCCTTAGGATAGACACATCAAAATTCGAATCAAAAGCTTTAAGAATCAGAGGGAAGGACCAAAAGACTCTACCCTAGGAATAAGTGTAAACAAAAGTAGTTAGGCCCTTGGACAGATTGCAACTGAGAGCTGAATTATTGCAGTTCTTTAAATAGGATTGACATGATTCTGCATTCCTAGAGCCACCAGATACCTGGAAGTTACCTGGAAGTAGCAAACGTAAATCTTCTCTGGAGAGCAATAATCATATAATAGACCTTAGATTAGTTCTACAAACAACTTCACAATAATAAGTCCCAACACAATCAAAAATAGCATAGCACAAATTGACAGAAAGTCCCAAAAAATGGAAAAGTGAGCAAAATTATGTATTAACAATTAACAAAGGAGCATATCTGAATGGCTAGCTGTTATGAAAATATACTCAAAATATCTAGTAAAGGGTGAAGTAAAATTTAAAAAGAGATAACTCCTTCATCTGTTGGATTGTTATAAATTAAAAAGGTATCATTTCTCTTGTTGGTAGGGAAAAAAATCAATAAACTAAAAATAACTGCAGTTAGAAATGTTAAGTTATAACAGCCCTTTTGGAAAGGAATCTTTTAACATCTATTAAAATTAAAAATATGCTTACTATTTAGGTCAGCCCACTCATGGGACTTTATCCTACAGAAGTAAAACTATCTGTACATCAAGATGTATGTTAAGGGTATTTATTGGTCCATTATTCTTAGTGGCAAAAAAAAAAAGGAAATGAAAAGATGCTAATTCCTATGGAACATATCTGAATGTCCAGCAATCATGAAAACATACTCAAAAATCTCTAGTTGATGGAGAAATGTGTCAATTTTCATAAGCTATAAAAGTCATTTCCCAGAATTCTCCTTCCTGTACGGTTGCACATTAGGGATGGTCACAAGACAAATTTGCTCAAGACTTGAATGCCAAAAGGGAAGCAGTAGTCATTACCTTCTGAAAATCTGGATAGGTGGCCAGATACCATTACAGCTTGCACATGGCACTGCTGATCTGTTGGCTCACCTTGCAGGCCTGGGCAGCCGCCAGACGCACATCCACTTCGACTTCACTGAATCTCCTTTTGAGCTTCTCTGACTCCTGGGACAGGCAGTTGGTGCAATCCCATGGTGAAGGTCATTAGCTTTTTCTTCTGGGTCAAACACATAGCTCCGGTTAAAGGCGCTAAAGAGCAGATGTGAGTTTCAGTTTGACCTCCTAGATTCTAGTTGGTCTTCACCGTTTCCAGTTTTCCTTATTCTTCCCTGTTTTATTTCCAGCTTCTCTTCCTCACCGCTTGCCCTTCTGACCTCCCTCACCTGCAGGCTCGCTCTCTGCAGAAGTAACACCCCTCCATGGACTTCAGCAGGTCTAATCACTAAATTCATCAGGTCTAATCACTATAATACATCTCTTTGCATATCATTTATGGCCATTCTGTTTTCCTGATCAAACTCTAAATGATGAATTAAACTCCCGTAATAGGAAACTGGCAGAAGAAATTAGAAACAGGGGAACACAATAATGGCGAAAAAATGATAACTTTAAGTCTATGCAAGATTCTGTGTGTATAAATAAAGATTTTTTTTTAATTACATACAGAAGTTTTATCTGGATCCCTAAGGACTCAACTAATGTGAAGACATCCAGGCTTTGTGTATCCTTAATCATATACAATTTGGGGATGCT
Source organism: Leptonychotes weddellii (assembly GCF_054177405.1). Taxonomy (NCBI): domain Eukaryota; kingdom Metazoa; phylum Chordata; class Mammalia; order Carnivora; family Phocidae; genus Leptonychotes; species Leptonychotes weddellii. The sequence goes on from NC_138380.1 coordinate 24,303,254, forward strand.
TTCTTAAGGAAAATAATACAAAATTGGATCTTAGAATGAATATACGTTTTGGGGAAAAGATCTAAAAATTACAAATTTTAAAAAGCTGACAAGAATTGTCAACCTCAGAGAGTCGGGGACCTGGAGTGGCGAAGGAACTGAGAAAAAGAGACGACAGTATACGGAGGCACAGGGGATCCCCGGCAAACAGCCCAAGGGGCCGAGGTTTAGTTTCCATACTCTTATATACCTTCTACAGCGATATAGATCTATAATGGTTTACAGCAGGGGCGTAGTAAGGCACATTCCTCCATGTACACAGGATTAGTCAAGCACGTAAGAATCTTTAAAACAGAATAAAGGAACAGAGGGGAGTGCCCAGTGTGCTGTTTATAGCTGGCTTCCTATCTACAAAACATCTTCTGCTGCGTACTGTAGAACTGACCACACACGTTCCAAGGGCATTCACTCTGATCCTTTCGGGTTATTTTTTACCCTGCAATCTCGAGTTTTCTCAGAGGTCTCGGAGTCTGAGCGAACATGCACCAGTGGTCATTGTGGCGTTCTGTTTCCTACAAAGAATGTCACAAAATCTAGAAAATTAAATAATATTTTTATTGATTAACTCCCTTACACACTTCTAGGTTGCATTTCAAGATACCTGCTCTTTGATTACCTCCTCATATATATCAATTTTGCAAAATCATTTTCAACGGAGAGAATAGGAAGGTTATTCAATTTTTCCTCTAGCATGGTTAGTAGAAATGTATTTGTTATTTATTATTGATGGTTTAGCTTCACAATTCGTGTCATATAAATTTTTAAGATTGCTGTCAAATTTGGGGAATCTTCTATCAAGTTTCTTTTACACGAGACATAAAATTTTAAAGCCATGAGATATAAGGTGTAATATTTTAGAGCATATCAAGATTTGTTGTGCTGTGACTATTTTTAAGAACTCTGAATTGACAGCACTCATAACCTGTTTGTTGTTGATGTCACTGAGTCCATTGTTTCATTGGGAATGTAGAAGAATTCTTGGAAGCCATTCCTTCACATGAACAGCTAAAAAATACCTATACACAATGGGGCTGCAAACCATATACATATAATCCCATTAAACTTAAATGTATCATCAAGCCTGTGGTCACTCCATTGCCACCAACATAGGGAGAGTAGAAAGTAGACTGAGTAGAGGTCGGAATGGTTATAGAGACTCTGGTATTGACTGTGTTTAAATACTTTGCTGTATAAATATTATCAAATACATGAACACATTGCCAGGGCCCCTCTTTAAATTTCACGTGGACATGATAATCCTGAAGCTTAAGCTTTGTTAACTTCATGGTAAATCATGGTAAAACCTCTGTCAAATATCAACAAGATTTTGGCAAAATCTGAGATTCAACCCAAGTGGCCTAATTCCTAATCCCTAATCCATACCTTCCTTCTTATTTTATTAATTAATTAATTAATTTTTTTTTTTTTTTTTGCCTGGGAGAAAGCAAATAATTGCTTCAAATACAAGAGTCTTTCTCTCACCACCAGTCCCAAGTCAGTGAAATCTTAGAGTTTGGCGATTCTGTTAATTCTCAGAAATAAATCTTAGAAGCAGCTTAGGTTATAATAAAAATACATACTGGACCAAAGTGATGTTAGAGGAGATTTGGATTGAGTAACATTGGTCAAGTCATCCACAAAGTGAGAGTTTCAATGGATTATCACTAAACTCCTTTTCCCAGCCTAAATTATTATAACCATAGGCCACACTGCACAAGAGAAAATTCCTACAGAAAATTCCTACTTTACCTCCTTGGCCCCAGTCTTTCCACTTCCCAAAGTCATCCTCCACAGCCCACTCCAAATTAGTATCCTGGAAACATTCTTTAACCATCTTATTCTACAACACCACAGTATTATTTAAGTCTTTCTTGCTACAACATTAAGGTATTCTGCAATCCAGGAATTTTCTAGTGAGCTTTAATCGTTTGGGGCTTATAACATATGATTTATTCTATATCTGGCTTCCTGGAATTTGAAAACAAAATATCTCAATGTCACATGTGTCGTGAGAGCAAAACCTGTTCTGTGGTCTCGGCAAAGGCCAATAACGTCTCTGTTTCATTCCATTGAGTTGTCACACTTGAAGCAAATAATAGAAAGGCTTCTTCTATTTTATTTACACTGCAACCTTTGCATGAGACAACTCACAGGAATACAATTTGCTCTTCTCCAACTGCCTTGGGTGATGGCATCTTATTAGAAGCAGTAATCGGGTTGCCATTTAGAATCAGATGACAAGAGGAACACCTCGGAAGCAGAGGGCTTCCTCTCTCCCCTTGCTGACAGCTAGGAGGCTGTCACTGCCTCACACCGGGAAGCATCACAACAAAAGCTGCAGCAAGTTCGCAGTCTTAGAGGTCAGGTCACTGCTCAAGGTTAAGTTGAACAATGTGAAGACATTCTTCTGTGGAATGGGATAGTAATATTGGAGGGATTCTGTTAAGAGCTTTAAGACAGCCTGGCAATCAATTTACGTCATGGAGAAGGGATCCATTTGTTGATTAACATGGAAACACCAATTTGTCTAGATCTTGAGTTTTACTGAAATAGCATTTAAGTACCAGGAGTGAAAAAGATCTATAGCATTTGCTAGATACTGTCTAAATTACATTCTGATCCAAGAGACGAGTTATGTCCTTTACATACCTCAACAAAAAAAATGGTGACTTTGCCAAGTGTAAATATTTTCTGTGACCTGTTTACCCCTCAGATTTGGGGATGTTCAGGTTACAGATGAACATAAGTGACTCAATGACCTCTGTTGTTCTCAACTTAATAAATCAATGTTCAATGTAAATATGTTGAAAATATTAATGTGACAAGGAACAAATTCTGGCAAGGGGGAAAAAGACAAATGATTTATATAATTAATTTCTCTTCTTCACTGTATGGCACTAAAAGGTATACAATTCTGGGAACTAAATATTCAACTTTTTTTTTTTAAGATTTTATTTATTTATTTGACAGAGAGAGATAGAGAGAGCAGGAGCACAAGCAGGGGGAGTGGGAGAGGGAGAAGCAGGCTTCCCGCTGAGTAGGGAGCCCGATGCAGGGCTCGATCCCAGGACCCTGGGATCATGACCTGAGCCAAAGGCAGACGCTTAACGACTGAGCCACCCAGGCGCCCCTAAATATTCAACTTTTAAGTCTTAGTTCTATTTTACTCTAAATGTGAAAAGCCATGAATTAGAAGAAAGTTTGTCAAACTAAATTAGATTTTTACAAGGTAGAGTATCATGCCACAGAATATATCAAACAGCTACCAGTTAGTTTTCCTAAAAAATAGCCTAATAGGTTCAACATAATAGTGTAATTACTAAACTGAAGTTCAACACAATCATCTAAGAATGAAATTATCAATTTGAACATTTAATTGCCAAAGGCAATTTGGCAACTAAATATTGGTTCTGGCAATTAAGAGTTAGATTAATAATTCGGTACTTTTTTTTTTTTAAAGATTTTATTTATTTATTTGAGAGAGAGAGAATGAGAGAGAGCACATGAGAGGGGGGAGGATCAGAGGGAGAAGCAGACTCCCTGCCGAGCAGGGAGCCCGATGCGGGACTCGATCCAGGGACTCCAGGATCATGACCTGAGCCGAAGGCAGTCGCTTAACCAACTGAGCCACCCAGGCGCCCAATAATTCGGTACTTTTTAAAAGAGAATTTTTAAAGCAACAATTAACAAAGCATGCAGCAACAAAAATTTCATGGACCTAAAAATTCAGTTTTGCAAATCAGATTACTATGCAAAAGCTAAAAGGTAATAATCCCCCATTCTGTTTCAGTTTGCTTTCAAAGCTTTGAAATTATTTTCCTTTTTGTAGGGTGACAAAAATAATATAATGTGGGGAGTGTAAATCTTCAGAGAATCATCTCATTAAATGTGTAATCAAATAGATTGATAAGGGGCGCCTGGGTGGCTCAGCTGGTTAAGCATCTGCCTTCGGCTCAGGTCATGATCCCACTGGGATGGAGTCCCAAGTTGGGCTCCTTGCTCAGCAGGGAACCTGTCTCTCCCTCTGTCTGCTGCTCCCCCTGCTTGTGCTCTCTCTCTCTCTGACAAATAAATAAAATCTTTAAAAAAAATAGATTGATAAGTAGATAGATTATTGTCTAGAATGTTCTTTATTTTTAAATATACCCAAAAAATTACATTTGCAGACATTACTTATTTTTTATTTTCCAATATGTTTTTAATTAATGTCTTTGCTAAACATTTTTTCTTGCATCACATTTTTTCCTTCTGAGTTCATTATTATCTCTTGCTCAGTTATGCCCTTTAGAGGAATTTCAATGACATTTTGTGGAAAAATAATATATTTTTGTCTTTAAATGTATAAAAATATGTGTTTTTTCCACCATTGTTTTGTTTAACAGTTTAGCTGGGTACAGATTTTTGTCATCTTAATTACATAAGATCCAATCTATCCAATGTAAGTGATTTTTTGTTTATTTGTTAGACATGGCATTTAAGGTACTCCTTCAGTGTAAGGATTAATATCACCCTTCAGTTTGGGAAATTATTGGCTTTTCTCTCTCTCTTAGATTTTTTTTTTAAAGATTTTATTTATTTGACAGAGAGAGCACAAAGAGAGGGAGAGAGAGGGAGAAGCAGGTTCCCTGCTGAGCAAGGAGCCTGATGTGGGACTCGATCCCAGGACCCTGGGATCACGACCTGGGCCGAAGGCAGCCGCTTAACCGACTGAGCCACCCAGGCGTCCCTCTCTCTTAGATTTTACTAGAGCATCTAAAACTATGTTCTATTTCTCAGAATTCCACTTTATTTCCTTCTTTATCATTTTAAGCTATAATCTAGGTGATTTTCAAAGTTCTTTATTAGAATTTTTCTCTTCAACCGTTTCAAGAATAAAGTGTATTATGGTTCCCATTTTAGTGTCCTTGTTCATTACAAAGGATCAAAATGGTTCACAAGTACCTATTCCTGTTTCAGTGTTCCCTTCTTTGGTTTGATGGATATTTATTCAAGAATTTTAAACACGTAGGGGCGCCTGGGTGGCTCAGTCGTTAAGCGTCTGCCTTCGGCTCAGGTCCTAATCCCAGGGTCCTGGGATCGAGCCCCGCATCGGGCTCCCTGCTTGGTGGGAAGCCTGCTTCTCCCCTCCCCCCACTCCTCCTGCTTGTGTTCCCTCTCTCGCTGTGTCTCTCTCTGTCAAATAAATAAATAAAATCTTTTAAAAAAAAAAAAAAAGAATTTTAAACATGTATATTTAAAGTACTTCCTAGGTTTATTTAATTACTTCCATATTTTCACAAATGAATTTTTTTCTTTTCTTTTGTTGTTGTTTCTGTATTCATGTGTTTGTTTGTTTGTTGTGGGGGACAATTCATATCATGGGGTTGGATGTCCTCAGGTACTTTGTCATTTTTGTTGGTATGTTTCCTTTACATGGATTTATTTTTCTTTCTCTCTCCCATTTCTCCTTTCTGCTTGGGCAATATTTAAGTAGCTTCAACTCAGCTCCTAAGAGTCCACAAATCAGAAGCCTATTTTATATCTCTTCAAGGACTTCACATTTTCAGAACTGAAGCTAATATCCACTATTTGTCTAGTTTCTAATCATTTAGGATTCTTTGCTTCTCTCTCCACCTTTCATGAAACCGTTGTTACCTACATGCAAACTTATACGGGAAAATCGAGTTTGTACAGCTTCCATTTATGAATGTGGGAATATAGTTTCCAGTGCCCTGCCTCTGTGAGATACATTCAGTCTACCTTTCCTGAGGCACTGATTTCTGGAACCCAGTTGCAAGCTCGAGGTGCCAGCACCCTGTGTGGTAATGGCCTTAGTCCACTTTGATACCATGGGCTTGGCCATTTCTGATAAAAGAATTATATTTATTGATATAGTTATATAATTTATTTATATATTTATATAAATAATGATATATATTATATAAATATTTATATTTTATATATAAGTTTATATATAAATTATATATTTTATAATATTATATGTTATATATTTATTTATATAATTATATATATGTAAAGATTTTATTTATTTGTCAGAGAGATATAAAGAGAGAGAGAGTGTGCACAAACAGGGGGGAACAGCAGGTGGAGGGAGAAGTAGGCTCCCCGCTGAGCAGGGAGCCCGATGCGGGGCTCAATCCCAGGACCCCGGGATCATGACCTGAGCCGAAGGCAGACACTTAACTGACTGAGCCACCCAGGCGCCCCCATGAGTCTGTTGTGATAAAGAATTTGACCAACCTTTGTTCCTGGTTCCTGGGAGGGAAGCTAAATCTTTGGGTCTCCTGAGTTTTAGGAGTATCTTTGTTATGCTAATGAGGTAATTCAGGGTTCACCTTTGGAGAGCTTCAAGATGGGGATTGGTTTTGTTGAAAAGATTAATCACATGGTTAGAAGGTTGGGGCTGTGAGCCATATGATATGAGCCTGATCTCCCAACTTCCGGGGAGATGAAGGAGGTTTGAAATTGAGTTCAAGGATGTGGCAAATAATTCAATCAATCATACCTATGTAATGAAACTCCAATAAAAACTCTGGAAACAAAAGCTCAGTAGAGCTTTCTGGTTGATGAACACATTGATTTCCAGGAGACTAAAATGCCCTAATTCCAAAGGAGGGATACAGAAGATCTACAGTCCCTCCCAGACCTTGCCCTATGCATCTCTTCAGCTGGCTGGTCTTCCTGATTTTACCCTTTGTAATAAAATTGTAGTCATAAGGACAGCACTTTCCTGACTTTTGTGAATCATTCCAGGAAATTATCAAACCTGAGGGGATTATGGGAACCACCAACTTTACACCCAGCCAGTCAGAAATGTGAGTAGCTTGGGGACCCCACTGAAGTTGTGGCTGGCATGCAAAGTGGGAATGGTCTTGGTGAGGACCCTGCCTTTAAATCTGTGAAGTCTGACACTAGCTCTGGGTGGTTAGTGTCAGAATTGGTTTTCAGCCTACCAGTTGGCATTGAAATAGTTGGAGTAGAAATTGAACAAATTCTTATTCTTTACATAAGTATTTTATAAAATCTGATTCAGAAAATTTAGGATAAATAGAAAAGCCAAGAAGAAGCATGTTCTAAATTTTAGTACCTGGCTGCCCCCTACTGACATTGTCTTAGTCACTACTAGTATGTGAGTCTAAAAGCTGATGGATTCACTTAGTTTTTAAACAATGCTATAAAACTGAAAATCTCTCTGAAGCTTGTTTCAGTATTGATTTAATTCAATGGTCTATTCCTTGAAATTTAAAGGCTACTGGAATCCTGCAGATATCAGTCAGCTGAGCATTGAAATAAAGAGGCTACTGGGGCACCTGGGTGGCTCAGTCGTTAAGCGCCTGCCTTCGGCTCAGGTCACAATCCCAGGGTCCTGGGATCGAGCCCCGCATCGGGCTCCCTGCTCGGCGAGAAGCCTGCTTCTCCCTCTACCACTCCCCCTGCTTGTGTTCCCTCTCTCGCTGTGTCTCTCTCTGTCAAATAAATAAAAATAAAATCTTTAAAAAAAAAAAAAAAGAAATAAAGAGGCTACTGCTCAGTGGTAACTAATGTCTAAAGTATATAAAACGCACTCATTCTCTCTAACCTTCATTCAGGTAAGACAGCAAGAATTAGTTTCTTTCTATGTGATCTTGGGCAAGCCACTTTAAAATAGCAAGTCTACATTTCCTTACCTATAAAAGTACTTTGCAAAATGATCTCTGAATTCTCCTTCATCTAACATATTATAATTTTTTTCAAGAAGAAAGGCTTTGGGCACCCGGGTAGCTCAGTCGTTAGGCATCTGCCTTTGGCTCAGGTCATGATCCCAGGGTCCTAGAATCGAGCCCCGCATCAGGCTCCCTGCTCCGCGGGAAGCCTGCTTCTCCCTCTCCCACTCCCCCTGCTTGTGTTCCCTCTCTCGCTGTCTCTCTCTCTCTGTCAAAAAGTAAGTAAAATCTTTAAAAAGAAGAAGAAAGGCATCAAGGTACTTAATATATCAAAGCAGAATTGATATATGCTATTATACAGGGACAGGTAAAAAAAACCCTACTTTTTCAGTTCTCAGTTTTTAGAAATTTATTTTCTTCAGTGAGGTAAAGTAAGTCAGATATTATATTTCTCAAAGATGTAGAGCAAAAAGATAAAGGTAAAGAGGCTAAGAAGAAGAACTAGACCCTGATAATTCATCTACAGTCCTGAAGTGACAAGGATTCAATGCCTAAGGTGTTCAGCAAACTCTGGTCTCAAGTCCAGTTAAGAGATGGCATGATGGTTCCCAGAAAAATAACGTAGGTATGCTGGGCAGGTAAAAGGAGCTTGGCAGCAGGAATAATGCTGAGCAATCCTCAGAAATCCAAGGAGTCCCAGCATTTAGAGAAATCTGTCCTCAGGGAGCAGGGACCAATGCTTAGTGGGGTTCTGGGAAGCTTCTCTTATTAGTGAAACATGATTTGGAAACCGTAGGACAAATGCATTAATTTAAGAGAAACATGTGTTTTCAAATTTCTTAGATGGAGAAACTAAAGCCTTTGCCAAGCAAAGGGACCAATCAGTGTTTAATAGCAATCTTACAGGATCTAAGAAGAGAGAACAGGCTGTTACTTGGAGAAAAAGGTAGGCCCTAAGTTTTCATCTTTCCATTGTCATCTTAAGTTGACAATTAGGATGACCCAAGGCACCACTTTGCAGTATAAGAGTCAACATCGAGCACTATGTCCTTAATCATTTGAAGCAGAGACATTCAATTTTAATGCCTCAAATTAGAACTGGCTAGAAGCTGGAGGTGGGTTGAGTTGGCAGGTAGCAAAGTCAGTGGGCCAAGCTAGGGGAGATGGGGAAGGGAGAGGGAGAGGAAATGACAGGCAGAGACCAAGACCACTTGGCAGGTGGTATCTGGCAAGAGTGCAGTCTGCATCTATTCAGAGAATTTTCATGGAGCTGACATGTTGAATTTCAAACAGTTTTTAAAAGTGTTCCTTAAAAAATGAAACATTTTCCCTCAAGTATTATGATGATGGGAAATGGGGAAATAACCCAGCAATCTTAATAGTGCTGAATAATATGAAGCAGTTATAAAATATGCCCAAAATAGTGCTCTGTGCATTCCTATTTAGGCACCAAAATGAACTCCAAAAATAGCCTTAACAATTACCACAAATCTGATACAATGTGTGTCAGACCTCAGCTCTGGCATTTATTAGGTTTCAAAATGTGTCAATTTGTCAGGTATAAGTCACATATCATTGATACTTCTTGGAATTCTGGAATATTTTCAGGATTTAAAAATACATGCACATATATAATGACAAGCCTTTATGTGGTTTAGAAAAGAGTTTTCCTGACAGCAACCACAATGGTTCATTAAAAATGCTCTCATCAGTTCAGAGTGCAAATCTCATTACTGCTATGACAGTCACCTTGGAGTGTGTTACAAATAAATTTATATGTACAACACAAGCACAAAAAAAAGGTGCATAGTAACCCTCTAGAAGCCATGTATCTTACACATTTGCAAGTGGCATGTGCTCATATAGGGAGAAGTGTGAAATGTTAGTGACATACAGAGACAGAGGAGAAAGATGGAGAGCTGGGTCATAATAGTAGAAGCATAACTTCACACCAGCATATACTCCAGATGATCAAAGATATATGGTTAAATAATTATTTTTGATCACAAAATTACTAGAAGTACCTCTTCAAACAGTATGGAGGAGTAGATGCTTTTGAAGAACCTCTTACTATAAAAAAGCTAGATCCTGGATAAAACATAATTTTTATTTTTCATAAGAAGTAAGGGATATTGCCTAAGTGCCAATCAATTCATCACAACCTATGAACTGAAATCAAAGAAGGAAGTTTTGAGAATATGCAAAAAGCAGGGTTGACCTGAAGGCAAATGCTGATTAGCTGAAAACACCAAACCTAAAATTCTAAGATTGAACCAGTGTTGGTAGAGGGGCTGAATTAGCTCCAGATGAGGAGTGTTCCCCGGCTCCACCAAAAGCAAACACAAATACTATCAGGATGGAAGTATCTTCAATTTAATCAAATAGGTTTTCTGTATGAAAAGATCAACCAAATATGTACTCAGCTTCAAAATTCACCAACATGCAAGGAAATAAATAATCTTGAGAAAGAGCCTGCAGAAACAGACAAGCATGGCTAAAATAGCTGTCGATATGCCTAAAGAAATTAAAAACAAACTTGAAAATAAGTGCAAAGAACAATAAACTCTAAATGACCAAGGCTATTTGAAAAGAAACCAAATATATCCTTAAGAAATGAAAAATGTGATAAGTAAAATTAAGAACACCAGTGGGAGGAAAAAAGATATATTTGTTTAATGTCTTATTTCTTTATTTAAATTTCATTTAAGATTTGCCAAAGAGGATACATGATTTAAATAAAGATTTCACCTATGGTGAAACATGAGCAAGTTTAACACAAATGCTTGATGCTCAATTAATATACATTGATTAGAAGTAATCAATCGATCAATGAAGTGAGAAATTGCTATATATACATCTAATTGGAGTTCTAGAAAGAGAAGAAAGAAAAATGAGGTAGAAGAAATATTTGAACAGGTGATGACTGAGAAGATGACCAAGAAATGATATTAATTTTCCAGAAGTAATAAAAGATTCCAACTGAAAAATTCAAGAAGAATATGTGAAAGGAAATCTACTTCTAGAAATAGTAAAGTGAAGCTAAGCACAACCAAATAAAAATCAAAAATCGTCCAAAAGAAAACCAAAGAGCGAAACTAGAGAGAAAATAAAAATTAACTTCAGAGAAGGAACAGAGAGCAGTTGACTTCTTATCAACAAGGAAAGCCAGAAAATAGTGAGACTGTATCTTCAATGTGCGGAGAGAAAATAATTGCCAAGTTAGATTTACATATTCAGCAAAAATATCCTTTAAGCACAAAGAAGAACTAAAGAATCTTTCAGACAAATAAAAACTAAGAAGTTACCACCAATAAACCTACATCAAAGAATAGATATACTTTAAAGAAAAGGAAAGTAACCCTAGGTGGAAGGTTTGAGATGGATAGAATGAAGAGTACAAAGAAAATGATCAATCTGTGGATATATTATTATTTAGAATAGGCTAGGTTACATTATGATAATACATTAATCCCCAAAGCTCCATAGCTCCCATAGCAAGATGTTTCACACTCAAACTACATAACCAACAACAGTCACTAGGAGAATCTGCTCCACTTCATCATGATGGGACCCAGGCTAATGGGGTTCCCCTCATGTAGTCTTATACCTGAAAGATGTAGCCTCTAGAGAGGCTGTGGTTGGGGAAGAGAGCACATCGGGAGCTTATTTGCTCTTTTCTTTTTAAAAAATTTTTTTTTTTAAGATTTTATTTATTTGCGAGAGAGAGAGAATGAGAGACAGAGAGCATGAGAGGGAGGAGGGTCAGAGGGAGAAGCAGACTCCCTGCTGAGCAGGGAGCCTGATGTGGGACTCGATCCAGGGACTCCAGGATCATGACCTGAGCCGAAGGCAGTCGCTTAACCAACTGAGCCACCCAGGCGCCCCTTATTTGCTCTTTTCTGTATCACCTCTCTATCATCTATCATCTATGTATCAATATCAGTCACCACTTGCACTCATAGCCCGTAAGTTTGAATTAATCACAAAACTCCATCTAACTACAAGAGAGCAGCACATATAATGTGATAATATTAAAACATTTAAAACAAAAACTTGTTCAGGGAGGATCCAGTCTTCTCAAATCCTTCTGATATTGGAAAAAGAATAAAGATATTGATCCGTAGAATCATTTTTTCTTTTACCTCTCTTCTTTTACCTCTCCTCAAGGAAGTTTTCTCTTCCTTGGTGGTAAAGCAAACTCTATCCAGTTACTCCATGTGACCAAAGAGAGACTCACTTAGTAAGTAAAATGCTCAGGACCATATCATTGTAAAATGCCAATCTCATTATAAAATCCTAGATGGGGTAAGTGGGAGTCAGGACAGTGGGAATAATCAAAATTTCTTATTTCCCATCTTCATCCCCCATATTGCACACTAAGATCCTTTAGAGTTGAGGTTTGGGGCAATCATAGGGGTAAGAGAATAGGAAGGTTCTTTAACTGATACAGCACTGGTGATCTTCTGTCTGCTTTTGGGGCTTTGGAAATATTTAAATCTGAGTTTTTGTTTCTTGGAGATTTGGAGACACTCCCTCACCTCCACCTTCAGTGAGGATCTGGGAAGTTTCTCACCTGTAGTCCCCTCAGCAAGGTAAGTTTTGCTGGGCCCTACTTTGGTCCTTAACCACTAGGAATTCTATAAGCCAGAATTTTTGTTTTTATTTTCTCTGTATAAACCCAGAATCCCAAAGGGGCAGAGCTATTCAAAAGGAATTAGGGGTATCCTGATGTTTTAACACAGTTTTTAAAAGAGAGAGGAAAAAAAAAACCAGATTCCCTTGTCATTTTCTATATCCACACACAGCGTAAGCCTAAAGAGTTCTTATTTTTTGATGTGTGTGTTAACATTAACTTTTTTTTTTTAAAGATTTTATTTATTTATTTGAGAGAGAATGAGAGAGAGCACATGAGAGGGGGGAGGGTCAGAGGGAGAAGCAGACTCCCTGCCGAGCAGGGAGCCCGATGCGGGACTCGATCCCGGGACTCCAGGATCATGACCTGAGCTGAAGGCAGCCGCCCAACCAACTGAGCCACCCAGGCGCCCAACATTAACTTTTGAGTTGAAAGATCCATTGTTATAACAGGTAGCAATCAACAACTTGCCAACAACCACCTGACACTACTTGAAAAATAATTTCATAAAATTCTAAGAATTTCTCATAGCTATAATAAACATTCTAGGTGTTCTAGTTTTTGTTACTTGTTATTCTAGCATTGACACGTCTTTCTCTTTTGTGAATAGTACAATTATCACGAACTGAGCCATCTTTGGCATTTTGCATACATCATTCCTACTCTTTAAAACAGAATTATAAGTGAATAATAATGAAAAGAAGATATTCCATTTTTCAATAAAAAAGGATTAAGAATACTGCACTGGTAAATGGTTGCATCAGGATTTCAACCCAGGTTCCTGTGCTTCCAAAGTCCATCGACTTTAACAATCACATCATGGCTTCATATACTTTTATTACTTACAATGATAAATACCTTGGATACATGCCTAAATATGGCTTAAATTTTATCTTTATAGAGTATCTTATTCATTCAAGCAATATCTACTGAGTGCCTATCCCTCCAGTGCTATTCTAGGCACTCAAGATACACACTAAGCTAAGAGAGCAAACAAACAGACAAATAAATATATATCAGGTGGTGATAAAAATGCTAAGAAGATAAGTAAAGTAAGATAAATGATAATAAGGGTTGAAATGGGCTGGAATGGGGAAGTGCTTTAGACATTGTGGTCAGGGAAGGATTCTTGATATAGTGACATTCATATAAATAACTCAACAAATAAAACTGGCTATGCAATTATTTGACCATAAAATATGGCCATTTATGTATGAGGTGGAGGGTCAAATCAAGGGTATCTTCTTCTTGTGCACAGCAAAGGAAACAGTCAACAAAACCAAAGACAACGAACAGAATGGGAGAAGATATTTGCAAATGACATATCAGATAAAGGGCTAGTATCCAAAATTGATAAAGAACTTATCAAACTCAACACCCAAAGAACAAATAATCCAATCAAGAAATGGGGAAAAGACATGAACAGACATTTCTGCAAAGAAGACATCCAAATGGCCAACAGACACATGAAAAAGTGCTCAACATCACTCGGCATCAGGGAAATCCAAATCAAAACCTCAATGAGATACCACCGCACACCAGTCAGAATAGCTAACATTAACAAGTCAAGAAACGACAGATGTTGG